>NC_141352.1:21803855-22403855 GCF_057382095.1 Aulonocara sp. 'chitande type north' Nkhata Bay | reverse complement strand
GGCAGACAAAATTACTTGACAGACAAACAGACTTATCTTTTATATGACTTTATCTTTATGACTAAACAAGCAAGGCGAGATTCGTTGCTCTGATATACATTATGATGAACAGGTGCTCATTTTGTGTGTGTGTGTTTTTGTAGTGATTGGTGTGCAGTTGGGTCCAGAAGGGAAATGAAAGAGCATTTCTGTGGAAGGAAGCAGAAATAAAACTCAGAGCTGGTGTGGATAATGTTATAAAAAAAGAAATGCCACTGCAGATGTCTGAACTCTGAGGAAGTCCTTTGATAATTGTGCCCTTTTCCTGTTTTCTTCTTCTAGGAAATAATTTACATTTTAGCAGCTCTGAGAGGTTTAGTGTTCGCTCTTTGCTGGGAGGAGAGTGAAACGTGTCACAGTGGCAACACTGAGGCCCAGACAGCTGCTGACAAACAGGTTAGTCAGAGCAGCGTCCCTCAATCTCCACGGCGGAGAATATAGAGCTGCTGCTCGAGACGCCCACATCACATCTCTATGGTAACCGCATAGCTATCCTGCTGCCAATGTGATACCAAACATGGCAGAGGAGAGGAGCACGGTTCAAAAAGGGGATGAAGAAGAACAGCCAGAAAGCGCCTTTTTTGTGTTGTTGGGTATTTTTTCTGTTCCTCGGCTGTCAGCAGAGAGCAGTTGGTGTCATTAGACGGACACAGGACAGGACACTGACAAGCCTGGACGCTTCCTGCTTCCTGTCAAAGGACGGCTGCAGGGGAAGCGGCAGGGCTGCTGAGGGAGGATAAGGCCTCGGGCAGGAAGCGTGAAGCTGAGACAGCCTCCAGTCAGTCATGCCCAGTCACTTGAGCCACCAGTTCCCCCTCAAAGCTTTGACCTCCTGGGCATGACTGTGTGTTTTTTATGTGGTGTTTGGGAGCCAGGAAGTCGGTCCCATTAACCTTTTTGGTCACTTGGGTGGTCACTCTCCACCCCCCACCCTTACGTTGCTAATGTAATATTTAAAGGCTGCAATTACCAAGAAGTTTCATGTGATTTTTGAAAATTTTAGATATCATACTTTCAGTAAAGGAAAAAGTTGTTGAAAATGCCCTCACAGTTTGTGTTTTGCCTTTCACTGGGTTATAAAATTTCTGTTTGCTTAAATTATATGTTGGTATGTCAGACACTGCCATTTTGTCAGATGCCGCTCTCCTTGCAGAGATGTGCACACAGTTTTCTTTGTTGTTGGAGCCTTGATGCACTTGCACAATAATGGATGCTGCAGGATAATGGTCCACTTTAAAGGGGACCTATTAGTTCCAGCTGTCTACTTTTATTCTTGAACTCTGCTTGAGTAACTTTGCGTGATTCACAGTTCAAAATGGAAGGCAGCCCTTTTTTTGGACTTCCTGCTCCTTTCAACTCGGTGTTCTTCTCACTGGCTGCCCCCTTGCAAACAAAAGGTTTGGGCAGCAGGTGGGTGGGTCGTCTGCATTCACGACCGCAGCTGTGTGTCTGAGCTGTATGATATAAAAGAGCCAAGAATGGGGGAAGAAACTGCCCGAAAGTAGGTGTAAAGCAGGCTAAACGGAGCTGAATTGCATATACAAGGTCTCTGGCCATGTTTAATATGAACCTACACCACTGTAAGGTGTGGTGGATATTGTCGAGTGACCGATAGGTTTCTTGCCCCTTTGGGAGGCACTGTGTTTCCGACTTAGTTTTGCTTTTGTTTTTGAGTAGTTTTGGTTTCACTTTCACTTGTTAATTAATTTTATGTACTAAAATGATTCCTTTTGTGTCGGTAAAAGAATTGAAAAGTGTGTCTATAAATAATTGTGTGACCAAGGAGTCCATTTCAAGCATCTATATGTGTGGGTTTCAAAGAATGACCAAACTACAGGACATCGTCATCACATCTTGTATATATCAGTATAGGAGGATTTGTGCTCGTACCTTCTTGTTTTTTAGTGTGAGGCTTCAAAATTTTTGGTTGAAGAAGTAATGTCTTCAAGCAGGTTACTGAAGGTAGTCTAGGTAGTCTTTTACTCACATATGATTGATAGAGTCTATAACTGTCTAGAGTTATAACTGTCTTGAGTTATAACTATTAAAAGTGGCTAAACGATTCATGACATCACTTACCCCATTTATCTTTTATATTTACAGTTGGGGAATTTATCTGTAACTAACTAACTAACTTTATATCCACTAACTAATGGTTGGGTCGTTTTTTTGCTTAAGGAAAAATGCCTAAAGGTTACAAACCTTCAGCTCTCAAGTATGAACATTTTTACAGAGTATCAACTAAACAGTAAATCGATTGCTTACTGAGTCATGATCTTGATGATTGATATCAAATTAAATATCTTTGTTTTTTTTTCTGTCCTTAGAAAGAAAACAATTGCACAATTTTTGCAAGTGAGATTGGCTCATTCTTTCTTTTTATACATAAAGCAAGTACGTGACTCTTTCATAGAGATGCTGCAGGAGTTTGAGTTTACTGGCCAACAAAGGGTTGAAACGTAAAAGACTGAAATTGTCACTGAAGTGTCTGAATTTCTTTAATTGGGCATTTTATGAACTTTTAAACTCTGTGTTGCTGCTGGTTAAAAAAAATCTCCTTTCAAGTGTTATCTCCCTTCTTCATCTCTCTTAAGTAAACTCTTGACTTATTTGACTCCATATCTCACAAACCTCCCATAAAAACGTCCCGACACTCCTGCTGGAATCTCCAGGATGGATCATCTCTTTTCTGTGCTTCATTTTCTCATTAAACACTTCATCAACATGCATCACTTTGTGTATGGGTGGAGAGATGAGCAGCTGCAGATGTTTTGGCATCGTCATACTTGAAGAACCGTTGTGTTTTTTTTTTCTTCCTCATGTTTAAACTGAACATTTAATTAAGAAAACACACTGAATAGATTATGGGTGACCCTTTAGGTGGCGGTGCCAGCTGCTCTCAACATGAGCACCACATAGGTCATCCGCCTTATCAGCCTCTGTTTAGTGTCTTCATCCTAATCAGCGCACACTGCACCATAGCCTCTGAGTAATCACAGATCTACTGACCGAATCCGAGCGACGAGGGTGGGGTTTGGCATGTTGCAGAGAGGCGATTTGAGAGGAAACGCGGCTTGTTAGCGAACGTGTCAGCTGTTACGGGGACCTAATCTGTTGTCTAATCGCTTACATGGAGTCGGCACAGTTAGAAAAAAAATGAATAATTCCCCTTTACAGCATGTATAAGACACAAAGCAATAGTTCTGCTCTAATTTTGAAAGATCTGTTTGATAACTCGAATTCAGATTCATATGTTTTCATAGTGGAATAGACTAGATTCTGTTTATATTTTATTGAAATAGAGGTAAACTTTTATACAAATCAAAGGAGGAGATGTCAGCAGAAAAATGGTAAATGCACAATAATGAAAGCTGAATGTGGTGAATGTAAAGTTTTGGCTGTTAAAGAGGAGAAAAAGACACAAAGTGATTCTCTAAGAAAGGTTGATGTTGCAAACTTATAGCATTTCCGGTTAATGAAACTTCACTTGTTCTTATCTGTGGTTTGATTAAAATATTTGATACCTCTCTTATCTGAAGAGAGGTAAATGGTTATATCCTGGTCTTTTGAGTTTTTCTGCTATGCTAAACTGCTTTGCTGCTATCTGTAGACTCAGTGAACAGAAAATGGAGTAATGATGTTTGATTTTTAAACCCAGTCAAGACAAAAAACAAGTGTTTTGCTAACCTATCACACTACTCTATGTTGGTGGCTGCATGGACAAGGGGCTCCACGGTGTAGTGGTTAGCACATTCACCCAACATGTGAAAGATCAGCTGTTGGAGAGCAGGAGAGGAGATGAGCCTGACTCTTACGGATTCTTAAGCTAATACTCATTCTTTGGTTACAGCGTTTATGTCTATTTGCTTGCACAGAGCCTATGTGACCAATGCAAACGCCGGAAAAGTGCGCCGGAACAGGGATGGGCGTAACAGTGTAAAACAGCATCAAAGATAAAGAACTAGCATGAGAAACTGTTTCACTGCAGCTCTGTGTTATAACTTTGATCAACTCGGATGGTTGCCAAGGACTAACAGCAGAGTAACATGTAAAGGATGGTGTGCAAAGGTGTTAACTGGTTGTGTGTCGGTCACTGCAGAGACATGTTTGAGTCAAAAGCCAGCAGCTGAAAGTACCTCTTAGGGTGGTTTCATGGAGAACTCTTTGTAGCATCAAGCAGTTTGCCTGCATGACTCTCGGATACATGCAGGAGCCCATTCCTGGAGTTTTACTGTATGGCATGATTGCTGTATTTCTTCTGTTTACTTTGGTGAACAGAACACGATAAACTAAAACATCAAAGGCTGGATCCATGAGTACTTATTGACACAATTTAAAAATGCTAAGTAGGGGAGGAGGTTATGACTGTGAGACACTTATAATGACTTCTGTAATAAATTATCCGCTTATCCATGACCAGCGATCAGGTTTATCAACAGCTTACTTCTTTCTGTTAATAAAACTGTCCCGAAAACCGTTATACTTGTATGTTCCTGCAAAATGAAATGTCAGAAATCTGTGCTTATATACTAATAAACACCTTCTTAGATGAAGCTCTCAGTTGTTTAACCAGAACAAATAGGTGACAGGTGGTGTTTGATGGTGTGAAGAAAGAAAGGAAATGAGCACAAGTGAAAGTAGCTTATGCAGCGAGTACCCTGACAGCAAACATTGTATAATGCAACCTTTTCTCTGATAATACGCTCTATAGGTAGATGTATAAACACTTGACAAAGTCCTCAAAACCACTTTTGTGGTAGTTCCTGCTACGGTCTCTGGGAGATTTAACCATGAAGCTGCACACATGCATGCACACAGATTTGCATGATAATATGATACAATCTGCAGTTCTGCAATCACTCAGCTGTAACTTGAATAAGACAGCCCCACTGTGCTTTTTGAGGCTAGGCAGTCACTCAGCACACGTTGTTATCAGAGAACAGGGGTTACAAGATATGTAACCTAATGTTTGTGTCATCATTGAAGTATGTCTTCATACTCTTTGAAGACTTTTATCATAGTAATTATCAGGATAATATCATATACGAAGGCATTGTTGGAGAGATTAGAGGTTTATTAAATTTTGTACTGGCCTGTTTGGACCGCTGTTTAGCCAAACAGACACGGGGCTAAGTAATGAGGCTGTGTGGGGAGGTATGTGGCTGCAGAGACTGTTCCCATGTGCAGAGGGTTCAAAGGGCTCAGCCCTGGCAAAAAGGGCCCTGCGGCAACAAGCTACTGCTGCCATAATTGGGGAAAAGCCATGTAAAACTGTCCAAGGGAGGCCAAGGACAGCTTAATTATGTTGTGAAATTTAATTAGCCAACTGGTGTGTGTGTGTTTATACGTGTATGTGCACGTGCTTCTGCTTTTAACTGAGTGACCTTGATGCAATAGAGCTTTTTGCTTGGGTTTTATTGTCTATTTTGAGAAAACGTGGCAGATTTATGGTTTTATTCCCCGCGGTTAAAATGGGTGGATGGGAAATGCTTGTGCCGTCAGAATGCATTATTCTAAAAGCGATCAATGCAGGCTTACAATTTAAATCATTCAGCAGAGGCAGGTAGCACAGACGTGCATTTGTGTTCCTCGCGTGTCCACTTTTCCTGAACGTCGCATGTTTTTCCAGTTATCTCTGCTTCTCCTGCAGCAAATGAGCCGATAATAGATGTCACACAGGCAGATGGTTTTCAGGGTGTCACAGGTGATTTTCATGCTGCTGTTTTTGCAACACATCCAGTTTGTTTAGCTCACTAGAGGGATAAATGCTTGACCTCAGCGTTGTTGTGCCTGCTCTTTCCACGTGTGCAGCACTAATCTCTTGTATTAAAAGTAAACATCTACCTTTCCTTTTTATTAAGCTATCTTCTAATTAGTCACCCGGGAAATACGACAGGTAAACAACAATTACAGAGAAGGTGCTATGTTAGAATATTCCAGGGAATTATCACTCGATTAAACACGTTGTCCAGAATGAGATATGCTGTCAAATAGGGCTGCCACAAACGATTATTTTGATAGTCGACTAGTCACCGATTATTTATGCGATTAGTCGACTAATCAGATCATCATCCACTGGACATAAAACTACAGCTTATTGCACCAGCAGCATCTGCTCTTATATAACTATCATTAGCTTGCAGCTTTAAGCTTTTAAGGTGCTAACTAAAAATAAAGACAAGATGATAGTTTATTCAATTTTAATGAAATTTGCAGATTGTTTCGGTGAAGTTTAATAAACTCCTTGCTATCTAAAATATAACAGGACAACGGAGTATATTCTCCAGCATCTCACACTTCTGATAATCAGCTGTCTGCTTGACGTTTATTCAGCTGTGTAAAAACTATAACTTTAATCTCAGCCAAACCGATTTACTCAGGAACAAATAAAATACTAAAAAAAAAAAAAAAAGCCAAACAACAACATTTTTAATTTATCTAAGTGACTCATATATATTTAACCTGAGTCGCGAAAGACGGCGGTGGGTTTGAAAACAATTTGCCGGGAGTCCGGTGTTCTCACGGCGCTAGTGACCTAGCCCCCGGCTAGCTATCGAGCTAGTGGGTAACAGACGTCTCCGAAAACGTCGGAGCGCTTTTGAAAATATGTGGTGTCCTGATAAACTGAGCCGATATTTGAGGTTTACACAGCTACATTCTCGCCTGAAAATATGTTAAACGTTTATTTTGTGACCCAGAAAGAATAATAAGAGTAATATTAAAACTAACTAGCTACCGCCATTGTTGGAAACTAAGCTGGGCCGCGCTATGAATTCTGGGACACAGCTGCTTCTTCTTCTTCGGGGTTTAACGGCAGCTGGCATCCTTGTACATGCAGTGCTGCCATCTTCTGTTTCAGTCCGTTATTACACTCTTAAATCCTGCTATTATTCCTGCGTCTTTTGCGATCTTACAAA
Organism: Aulonocara sp. 'chitande type north' Nkhata Bay; assembly: GCF_057382095.1. Classification (NCBI taxonomy): domain Eukaryota; kingdom Metazoa; phylum Chordata; class Actinopteri; order Cichliformes; family Cichlidae; genus Aulonocara; species Aulonocara sp. 'chitande type north' Nkhata Bay. The sequence continues at coordinate 22,396,899 of NC_141352.1, read as the reverse complement.
GCTTCAAACGACACGTCGACTATTAAATCAGTCGTCGACGATTTTGATAGTCGACGTAATCGTGACTAGTCGACAAATCGTGGCAGCCCTACTGTCAAATAAAAAACAAAACAAAAAACACTTTAATGAGAATTCACTGTTTTTATTGGGTGTGAGGTCATCATTGTTCATTCACTCCCTTTTTATTCTTGGTTAGATCATTTTGAGTAGGTGTGGCAGGTTGGAAATGGTCTTGCGTAGCTGTTTTCCTCATGCATTTAGTTATTATATTGATCTACTTCATGCTGCAGCATTGCCATTCTGAAGTTATGTAATAAAGGCAAACAGCAGATTTATGATTGTTTTTCTGGTGTGTCATAATGTCATGCAGGGGAAGAAAGTTGGTAAACAGCACCAACTTTTTTGGATACGGACTACCAATCTGATACCAGTGTTAAATTAATACGCTGTAATGGTCACTCTGAAAGAGAGACTATGAGTGCATTGTTTTACATGTAAGACCTCAGGCCTAGAGATTGGCTGGCAACCCCTTAGAAACCACTGGTTGCTAGGGTAAAACCTGTATTCCCTGACCAGTTGGCGCATTGTTAGCAAAGGCAGTAAAAAAACTTGTGATTGCTTTGGTTCCTAGCAGATTGCAAGTGGTCTCCCCCAGTTCGCATGAACAATGCAGACTTGTCTGCAAACATGATGAAGTGCCAAGTGCAAAAGAAACTGGAGAAAAACTGTTCACCTTCAAAATAAAAGCTGCACTAGGTGATTTGTTGTTATTATTATTATTATTATTATTATTATTATTATTATTATTATTTATTTTATTTATTTTTTTAAACTTAGCCTCAGCCTGTACCCTCCAGTAAACAAAACCTAACTGGTTGGGGGGATGTTTTTTCCTAGCGACAAATGGTTACCAGGCGGTAGCCGGCCAGTCTCTAGGCTTGTGTAACATGAGGCCTGATTTAAACAGTACGGTCTCCTAAAATAAAACATAAAACTGTGAGGCGATCACTGCACATCTGGACAAGACTTGAAAAATCAATCTTTAAGTTGTGTTCAAGTTGTTCTGAATGTAAAGAAATGACTTCCCGTGGGTATTGGACATTGTAGTGGTTAACACACTGAAAGGAAAGAGAGATTCCTGGTTCGATCCTGGGAGAAGAGACAAACCTCTTCAGGGTTACGTCAGGAAGGCGATCTAGAATTAAAAAAATCAGCCAAATCAAACACCTGCTACCTGCTGTGGCGACCCAGTGTGAATAACAGAGCAGCCGAAGTAGCAACAATCTGATCGGTACTAGAGATGGACCGATCAGATATTACATATCGGTATCGATACGTAATATCGGCTGGTAACTGTGCAGGGCCGGGTCTAGCAAAGTTTAGCCAGGGGGGCCGATAGGGCATGAACATGGAAAAGGGGGCACAAAGACATACTTTTCTTTCTTATTCTAATTTAAAATGTCGAGCTTTTAATAAATAATTATCCGAATCTTACACCCAAAGTTTTAATCTGATGTAAAATGCATAGAAGTCCATTACTGTATATAGTAACTATTAAGTCTGATATACCCTAGTAAGCTATACTACTTTTTCCTTTGGGAAGATACCATCTGTGCAGTCTGCAGTTCTGTTGAAGAAAGATGTTGAATCTATTTAATTATTCTTGAAAAATAATTTATTTCTGTGCATTTTTTTTCACACTGCATCAAATTAAAGTTGATTACGTCGATTAAGCATCATGAGGTGGGGGGGGGTTCCTTATTTATTTATTTATTTTTGCTGGAAGTTTGCAACCCTATTAGTTAGGTTGCTTACTCTTTAAAATACCAGAATAGGGAGGATGGAGTAGGTCTAAGTTTATTAATAAAAATAATAATGGATTGGATTTTATATAGCGCTTTTCAAGGCACCCAAAGCGCTTTACAATGCCACTATTCATTCACTCTCACATTCATACACTGGTGGAGGCAAGCTACAGTTGTAGCCACAGCTGCCCTGGGGCAGACTGACAGAAGCGAGGCTGCCATATCGCGCCATCGGCCCCTCTGGCCAACACCAGTAGGCAAGTAGGGTAAAGTGTCTTGCCCAGGGACACAACGACCAGGACAGAGAGCCCGGGGATCGAACCGGCGACCTTCCGGTTACAGATGCGATTCCCAACCCCCTGAGCCACGGTCGCCCGACTGATCAGTGTTGCTGAACTATGAAATATTTTGGGTGCAGTGTATTTTTTGCATACAGGTATAACAGAATAGCTTTAGTGTTTGTTTGTTTTTTAAACTTGAGTTTGAACTTATACAAAATGCAGCAAGATATTAAAAAAACAGTTTTATTTATTAAAAACACACTATATCGGATTCATATCGGTAGAGCTGGGCGATAGAACGATAACGATATGTATCGCGATATAACTTTTACTCAATAGAGAAATTAAGCTATCGCGATAGACCTCGCCGCTCTTGTCCTCTTAAAAAAAAAAAAAAAAAAAAGGTCAGCCAATCCAAATTAAGTAGCGCAGAGCCGAACCAATCACAGCCGCAGCGTCACGTCGCGTGACTTGTTACGTACAGCACAAGTGCCAAGCTGCACGTGTGTTTGTTTGGGAAGCAGCCAGCGCATAATGGAGGAAATGAGTGTGCCGACTAGAAAAATCAACCGAGCGTGACCGAAGAGAAAACAGATGATGGTTCCAGTGCCGGAGAGATTGTCGAACGGAAGAGGCATAGAAGTTCCGTAGTTTGAAGGTATTTCGGCTATTTCAAGTCTGACAAAAACAGAGTAGCGTGCACTGTAAATTGTGCCGAAAGCAAGTCTGGAAATACAATAAACTGGTGCATGCGTCACACTGTGCGCCACGTTATTGTTTCGGTGAAATGAATTTCTACAATACTGTTACTGTTAATTCTACTCTCTGCAGTGTTTAAATGCTTACATATACACACAGTTACTGTCCCTCCACACATACGACTCGGTTCTGCTTCTATGCCGCAGCTTTGTTTACTTTTTCCCACCGAGGCTTCTAGACTTCTGATTGGCCAACATTTCTGCACGGTTAGGAATCTAGCGCCACCTGCTGCTTTGGCATGTTCATAGCAGCGTTTTCCTTCATTTCTGCCTTTATGTGTGGACGGGATTATTTTTTAAAACGAAAACGGAAAATCTCCGTTTTCAAAAATACCCGTGTACGTGTGGACGTAGCCTCAGTCTCTGACTGGAAGCACTAATTCGTCATTCGGCTTTTGTCAGACTAAAGTAACTGTTAAAACTGTTTGAAAAGCTAAGCTATACAACAAGGAGAGATTGAGAATTTCCTTTTAGTTCTCAGTTTATTTGATATTGACAAAAGTTAGTCAGTTTTGTCTGTTCTTCTGTAAAACAAACTAAGATTTATTTTTAGAATTAATATTTTGTTTCTAAGTGGAATTGACAATTTAGTCTGTTTCGTTTGTTCTATTTTGAAACTTAAACGCTTTAGCGGCTGCCTTTTGTGTAGTTTGCAATATTTGCCTTTATTTATCTGAAAAAGTCTCATGTTCCTTAAGTACATCTACCCTGTTGAACTTATTATGGGAAATAAATATTTAAAAACAAGCTGCTGATTATTTCACATTTTACTTGTGAGCAACGGCACATTAAAATCTTACAAATATAGTTATTTGGCTTATATCGTGATAGATATCGTTATCGCCTGAAATGAAAAAAACATATCGTGATATGAAAAAATCTCATATCGCCCAGCTCTAGATATCGGTATCGGCCGATATCCAAATTTATGATATTGGTGTCGGTATCGGACATAAAAAAGTCGTATTGTGCCATCTCTAACGGTACTGGTATAAGAATTTGGAAAAGCTGGGATTTCTGTATCCCCGCCTGCTTCAAACAACAGTGACCACACATTATGAAGGCTGGGTTGCCAAGCTTTGCAGAGTCAGTTGACCTGTGAGTGAATAAATGCTGATTTTACCCTTTCCCACTGAAGGCAAAACCCAGATGTTCGTGGGTGTTTTGTTTTTTTGTTTTGTTTTTTTAACCAACTGAGAAAAGATTTAACAAGATAGGATGGGGAAAAAAGCAATAAAAATGTGAACGTTTATAATTAAATTCTGAGCTAAGAGGGCGTCAAAATCTAACATTTCACTTATTCACTGATGTAATTGACTTTAGTCTTTATCTTTAAGCGGTGCACAGGATTATGTCAGTCAGTGCTGGGATTTCTAACGGGGAAATGTGAGTTATGGGGTGTGTTCGAATGTGATGTGACTTCAGATGTAGTTGTTGTTTTCTCTGGCAGGGAATGAGCTGAGCAATACGGCCTCATGGTGAGATTTTCTTGCATGTGGATGATGTTTATGATGATGAATTTTCCTTGTGTGAAGCTATATTTTTTTTGGGGGGGGGGGGGGGGGGGTGACGGTAAATCAGCTCAGGGGTCACGCTTGTGGATTTTGCATTGAATGGCTTTTGTAGTACTTCTGTACATGTAACCACCGGTGGAAGATGCATGTGTTTTTATTATTAATACTGGTCATTATTTTAAATCCCTGGTGCTTTGTTTGCAAAGCGCTAAACATTAATCTGTGAAACTGCAAGAAAGTGAGATGTATAGCGTGCAGTAACTGCAGGTCAGCCTCATTTTCGTGTGAATAATTTGTAATAATAAACAACCAGTAATTGCACAAAAGTTCTGCTTGAAATGATGATTGATGCCTCGTTCATTATGAATGAGCACTTCAGCTCTATTATTGAGCAAATATTTGTTGTTCTTATGCCGTAACCTCTTCAGGTTTGGTCTACCATTAAAACAAATATTTAAAGGTTGCAAAGTGTCTTTGCTGTTTTCTGATATGAATGTTCACAGTCACCTTTAAAGGCATGAAACCACTTCAAAGGTGTTAAAAAGCATCATCTCTTCCTCAGGCGCTGGACCAGGACCGAACCTCCCTGCAGAAGGTGAAGAAGTCAGTGAAGGCCATCTACAATTCAGGTCAAGGTGAGAGTCTGTTTCTAAATCTGTCAGGCTTTGCTGTGCTTTGATTAATGTTTGGATACAGCCTTGTAGCCCTTTCCTGAAAGTCAAATCCCCAGAGCCCAGGATTTGTTAAATATCTTTAATAAGAATGAGGGTTGCTGCTTTTTTGTGTGTGTGCGTGTCTGGAATGCAGCCTTGTGTTGGACAGATGGTGTTTGTTCCATGTATCGGGCAGTCCCAGAAACCAACACCTGAGTTTGTTTAGTGTGTTGCTGTGACATGGATCCTCAGTAATTTTCCACTGAACGCTTGCGAGAGCCTCCTCCCTGTAAAATGACAGTTTGTGATGCTTGACCCACAAAAAAAGTTTATTTTTTCTCCTCAGAAAAGAGTCTGTTTACCTTTGTCTCATTGTGGCTCTTTTGGAGAAACAGCTGGGTTAACTTGAAGCCATCTGTTACGCAAGTTTTTAGTTTCCTCCGAGTTAAAGTAAGATAAAGGCCTTAATCCTGTTAGTGTTTCATATGTGATACACGAGTTTTTGAGACCTCTGCATCATTGGTGTGATTTATTTATCTATTTTCCCATGAGAAAGCTGATGTATACTATCAGATAATGCACAGAAATGCCAATAATTTCATAATTGAGGCTTTAAAGGGTTAAAGTGATTGCAAAACAGAGACTTGGACGTCGCTCTGATGGTTTGCTCAGTTAAAATATATTTAAAAATTGTGATATCAGTCCCAGCAGTGTGCCAGCAGTGCTGTGGTGGCAACTGTTTGATCAGTTTACCCCGAGGCCACACAAACTGAGATTTTTCTTTAACCGAAGTCAACTTCTCCAAAAGCTTTTCATCATTTTTGCAGTAGCTGAATCACTGGTGTAGTGAGAATAATGCAAAGTTGTATATAGAAATGTATGTTTTAAACATCATCTAGGATTTCCTACATCTTATCACTGTGTTGTCATGTTTGGCATTGAACCCTGGCAACAAAGTAGGAGTAGCAAGATTTACAGCAGAAGCCTTGAGACTAATCCTAACCTTCCCCTTTTTTTCTTTCTTTTTTTGCATAAAAATGATTGAAAACGATGATCGAAAACTTGTATTATTTTAGAATATGTGTCATAGATCTTACAGATCTAACAGTCCTGCTACTGTGATATGAGGATTTTAAAAAAAATATCAAAACAAAACCAAAAGATGACCAAACGTCGACTGTCAGGGCCCCTAAGCCTGAGCGAGAAACTCCATCTCACTTTGTCCCGATCTTATTTTAAATAAATGCGATATACCTTCGTCCTTATAAATGTTTTCCTGTTGTTTATATTTTTAATCTAACCCATTTAAAAATGTTAAGGTTGTTTTATTTTTTTGCTATTTATCTTATTTTGACTTTGTGTTTCAGTCTTGCTTGGCCTGGATTAAATTGATATGAAAATTGTTTATACAGGACTGTGCAAAAGTCTTGAGCCACGCCTCATTTCTTAATATTTTGCCATAAGAATGTGAAATGGGTGCATACACGCAAATGGAGGTTCAGGCATGAAGATGGGTGCACACTATGAAGCTACAGCAACAATATATTAATGTATTAAAAGATTTTTTTTAAATGATGCTGGCTTTAAAGACACATCCCAGAAAGTTGATGTAGCTCATCTGGATTCAGTGTTTTCCGTGGTAGAAACTTTTTGTCACGTCATCCAAGTAACTTCTTCAATCTTGGTCATAAAAGTCTGAGTTTGTAGCCCATTGTTAGACAGCTACTTCTGGTCATTAAGCAACAGTATGAGGTTAGAGGAACCTGCAGGCAGATAGATGAGTGATGAAATATTTCTCCCTCTGAAAATGCAACGACCAAACGAACCTGGATTTTTGAGCGTGCATCAAAACGCCTCCAAAGACGCTCTTTACCAATCAGAAGCAACAGTGCTTAGTATAAAATTACCAAAATTAATGAAGATGCATATAATATTTTGTGTTCTGTCTTATCTTTGGTTTTGCTAGGATTTTATTTAAATCCTCCAGGTCGTTTCAATTTTTCTGTGAGCTGTTTTGTAATTTTTCCTCTACAACTCCAACAGCTAGCAGCAGCAGGTGCTCAGGTTTTATACGAGGCACGACGAGGTCACGTCGCCTCAGACGGAGACGCCAAGTGTAGTCTGCATAATGGCAGTCTTCCAGGTGGCTTGTTTCTGTGTACTTAAATTTTCAATTTCATTCATGTAGAAATCACATTTGTATGGAAAACAACAGAGAGCTTGCACTCCTCCCAATTTGACCCTTTTGTGTGACTCCTCTTTGGCCTGAAACTCAACAGACGATGTAATGTAACAATGAAAGTGGAAGGATATTAAGAACTTGAACTTCTAAGCTTGGTGAATCTAAAGACCTCTCATGCTACCCCTCCACTGTAACCCACTTCTTTCCTGCTGGGCTCCTAAACCCCTTAAATACCCAGAAAATCTGTAGAAAATACAGAAAATACAAAACGTCCTCAATAGTAACTTCAGGACTGTTTGAACTTTGAGTTTCCACTGTGACGCGCGTCCAAATTGGCTGCTGTGGGGACTAAGCTCTGCGGGTTTCTAGTCTCACCTGACCTCCCTGCCAGGTCTCCTCTCTAGATTTGGCAACAGTCTAAACACGTCCCCCTCCACCTCCTCTCCAGCTTAACGACAGTGACAGATGGATGCTGCTCTTTGACTGACGGCTCTCGGGGATTCTCGCAGACCCTGAGAACAACGTGTCTTGTTCCATTGACAGTAACTGTATATAAAGAGGACTTGCTGTTGTCAAAATGTATAAAACAAAGTTTCTCAGGAGTGAAGGTCATGTGTCTTATTTTATTGCTTGTGTTGCTGCTCTGCTGAAGGAACTTTCCACTGCAGAATCTGCTGAGTATTTCTGCCACATTTGTCTTATTGGAAACATCCCTAGGAAAGATTTACACTTCTGTTTGTTTCAGGTGTGTGTCTGTGTTGCCTTTGAGAACAAAAAAAAAAAGCTGGACTGAAATACTTTCTCTATCCACAGCCTTTTTGTTTCTCACTTTCTTTAACTTGAGCTGTAAAATCTTGGCTTTAGAACATTCTTGGTTATAAATTTACAAAGCTCTCCAACTCACATCCAGATCATCAGAAATAAATATGTGCAAAGCTGAAAGCAGCTGAACTTGATTCTATAAAGTGAACTTTATGGTCCTCTGACAAACCTCCTTCGCTTTGATTAACTTTGTTAGTCCATGTTAGAGACCGGGTTTGCAAGAGGCTGCATATTCTTCTTTTGGTCTCTATTAGAGTAGCTTTGCATACTTTTCAGATCAAAATAATGCTTATTTATCTTATTCTGGTGCAGCCCCTCAGTTTATTCAGCTCCTCTCCCTCCATGCTCCAGTCACATGATCTCAAACATTTGAGACTGATTGCATGACCACAAATTATTGCATTATGTTCACTGAACCTGTGATGTCACTGCCTTTGAAACAGTTCCTTCAAAGACGGGGATCGGGTCTGCGGCACCTCGTAGTCAGCTGCCGTCAACATAGTGAATTTGGTGTGCCAAGACAGCAATAAGACCGAGTCAGTCTGCTATCAGTTTGCTGTTTAATGTGATCAAGTTGGCAGTTTCATGCAATCTGTGACATTTTGGTAAATTCACATTTACTAATTACATTTGGAGTCCAGCCAGAACCTCACAGATCTGAAGCATTAATTCAGAGATTGCGCCATAATTAGTCACATAGTTGCATCAGGTGGCTATTTAACAGCAAAACCCCATAGGCATTTAATGCAACCTTTCTTTTGAATAGACTTATAACCATAATACAATCAGCTGGGAATAGGGCTACCACGATTAGTCGACTAGTCACGATTACGTCGACTATCAAAATCGTCGACGACTGATTTAATAGTCGACGCGTCGTTTGAAGCTTTGTAAGATCATAAAAGACGCAGGAATAAGTAGCAGGATTTAAGAGTGTAATAACGGACTGAAACAGAAGATGGCAGCACTGCATGTACAAGGATGCCAGCTGCCCTTAAACCCCGAAGAAGAAGAAGCTCTGTCCCAGAATTCATAGCGCCCAGCTCAGTTTCCAACAATGGCGGCAGCTAGTTGGTTTTAATGTTACTCTTATTATTCTTTCTGAGTCACAAAATAAACGTTTAACATATTTTCAGGCGAGAATGTAGCTGTGTAAACCTCAAATATCTGCTCAGTTTATCAAGACACCAAATATTTTCAAAAGCGCTCCGACGTTTTCGGAGACGTCTGTTACCCGCTAGCTCGATAGCTAACCGGGGGCAAGGCTAACTAGAGCCGTGAGGGACTCCCGGCCTTCACTTAGATAACTTTAAAATGTTATTGTTTGGCTTTTTTTTTTAGTATTTATTTGTTCCTGAGTAAATCGGTTTGGCTGAGATTAAAGTTATAGTTTTTACACAGCTGAATAAACATCAAACAGACAGCTGATCATCAGAAGTGTGAGATGCTCCAGAATTTACTCCGGTGTCCTGTTATATTTTAGATAGCAAGGAGTTTATTAAACTTCACCGAAACAATCTGCAAGTTTAATTAAAATTTAATAAACTACCATCTTGTCTTTATTTTTAGTTAGCACAGACCTTAAACACTTAAAGCTGTAAGCTAATGATAGTTATATAAGAGCAGATGCTGCTGGTGCAATAAGCTGTAGTTTTACGTCCAATGGGTGATGATCTGATTAGTCGACTAATCGCAAAAATAATCGGTGACTAGTCGACTATCAGAATAATCGTTTGTGGCAGCCCTAGCTGGGAACCAGTTTCAGAGTATGAGATGAGTTGCAGATGATCATCGGTGCAGACAGAGTCATATTTACTGCAACGTGTTGAGAATCTGTCTGTGCTTTTAAATTAGATGATGCTTAGACTGGTGAAGGTTTGCAGTTGTCTGAGAGTGACTGTAGTCAGTCCAAGTCAAATCAAAGATTGTGGGTGATGCAGTCTCAACTTCTGGGAACTATTTGGTTGCAATTTGCAATTGGTCGTTAAATAAGAAAAGACTCGATGTAATCACTGATCAAGCGTTTTGTTTAGTCTAAAGCAGAGATGTCAAACTCATTTTACATCATGGGCCACATACAGTCCACTGTGATGATGAGTGGGCCGGAGCATGTATCAGAAACGGACAGAAAATAAGTAAAGGCATAACGGGTCCGCTTTTTAAAAAAAATGTCGCAGTACTGCCCACTCAAGGATTTGGCCACTGGGATGTGAAGGGTTTGGGTGAAGGGCCTCCAGGTGTTAAATGTCCTCAATGAAATGACAGGGCAAGTTTCCGCTCTTGCTATTTGGAAGATAATAATAATATTATTATTATTATTATCAATAAAGTGTTATTATTTTTTTATGTCTCGTCAATTGAATTCTGAACTGTTCGTCGAGTGAAGAGCTGCGACTTGAGATCAAGTGCGTGAGTTGGCCCAAATCTCTGGGACGGAGACTGAGAATCTGGGTTGATGATTTCACTCGGAGTCGTTTGCCATCCACTTAGGCTCATCTTCCTATACCTGACAGCCAATGTGTGGTACATGGTGTGTGCGACACCTCTATTTGATTGCAGCTAGATACAGAGTGGGTCAGCGACTGTAGCAATAACTACGGTATATCAGAGGTTAGAGCTGGGCGATAGAACGATAACGATATGTATCGCGATATAACTTTTACTCGATAGAGAAATTAAACTATCGCGATAGACCTCGCCGCTCTTGTCCTCAAAGAAAAAAAAAAAAAAAAAGGTCAGCCAATCCAAATTAAGTAGCGCAGAGCCGAACCAATCACAGCCGCAGCGTCACGTCGCGTGGCTTGTTACGTACAGCACAAGTGCCAAGCCGCACGTGTGTTTGTTTGGGAAGTAGCCAGCGGGTAATGGAGGAAATGAGTGTGCCGACTAGAAAAATCAACCGAGCGTGACCGAAGAGAAAAAAGATGATGGTTCCAATGCCGGAGAGATTGTCGAACGGAAGAGCCATAGAAGTTCCGTAGTGTGAAGGTATTTCGGCTATTTCAAGTCTGACAAAAAATAGAGTAGCGTGCACTGTAAATTGTGCCGAAAGCAAGTCTGGAAATACAATAAACTGGAGCATGCGTCACACTGTGCGCCACGTTATTGTTTCGGTGAAATGAATTTCTACAATACTGTTACTGTTAATTCTACTCTCTGCAGTGTTTAAATGCTTACATATACACACAGTTACTGTCCGTCCACACATACAACTCGGTTCTGCTTCTATGCCCCAGCTTTGTTTACTTTTTCCCACCGAGGCTTCTAGACTTCTGATTGGCCAACATTTCGGCACGGTTAGGAATCTAGCGCCACCTGCTGCTTTGGCATGTTCATAGCAGCGTTTTCCTTCATTTCTGCCTTTATGTGTGGACGGGATTATTTTTTAAAACGAAAACGGAAAATCTCAGTTTTCAAAGATACCCGTGTACGTGTGGACGTAGCCTCAGTCTCTGACTGGAAGCGCTAATTCGTCATTCGGCTTTTGTCAGACTAAAGTAACTGTTAAAACTGTTTGAAAAGCTCAGCTATACAACAAGGAGAGATTGAGAATTTCCTTTTAGTTCTCAGTTTATTTGATATTGACAAAAGTTAGTCAGTTTTGTCTGATCTTCTGTAAAACAAACTAAGATTTATTTTTAGAATTAATATTTTGTTTCTAAGTGGAATTGACAATTTAGTCTGTTTCGTTTGTCCTATTTTGAAACTTAAACGCTTTAGCGGCTGCCTTTTGTGTAGTTTGCAATATTTGCCTTTATTTATCTGAAAAAGTCTCATGTTCCATAAGTACATCTACCCTGTTGAACTTATTATGGGAAATAAATATTTAAATAAAAACAAGCTGCTGATTATTTCACATTTTACTTGTGAGCAACGGCACATTTAAATCTTACAAATATAGTTATTTGGCTTATATCGTGATAGATATCGTTATCGCCTGAAATGAAAAAAACATATCGTGATATGAAAAAATCTCATATCGCCCAGCTCTATCAGAGGTGTTGTCTTTTCTTTTCTTTTCTTTTTCTGAACTCATAATGCAAGCCGAGCGCTCTCCTCTGAGTGGGTTTTAGAGGTCATTAAAGCTCATTCTTCTTTCTTAGAAACATGTAAAAGGATCTCAAGATTTTCTGATATGATGTGGAGAAAAATGCCCCAAGAAGCAAAGTTTCTGGCTTTGTTTCTGTTCTCGATGTTTTTTAACAGTTTCAAAACAGGACATAAGAGGTTTCACTTCCTTTTTTTTTTTTTAAATAAGCTTATACTTCTTAAATATTAAATGTCTAAGCAGAAAGAGCTTTTAAGGAACTTAAAGCCTAAAACTGATTCAAAAAAACATATAATTCACTACCTGGTCGCTGTGTGTGCACCTGAAGAAGGACACTGATGTTTTTTCCCCTCAGGATGTCATTAAAAGTTATAGCATTTAAACTGACCACTGCCCCATCCCCTTCTTTAAACAGACCACGTCCAGAATGAAGACAATTACGCCCAGGCTCTGGATAAGTTTGGCAGCAACTTCATCAGCCGGGACAACCACGACCTGGGAACAGCCTTCGTCAAGTTCTCTTCCCTCACCAAGGAACTGTCGGCACTCCTGAAGAACCTGGTGAGTCCAGCCTGTCAGCACTCAAAGTGTCATTAAAATAAATGGCTTGGAGAGCCTTTACTGCTGGCCTGGTGTATGCAAGGATAGAAAGAGGAATCCTTTCCATACACAGCTTACGTTCGCTGTCTTCACTTGGATCAGTGGGATAGATTAGGATTACTTTAGTTTAAAGGTGAAGATTGAAAGGTTGGATGAAGCAGCTAACACCTGAGTTATGCGTTTGTACAGGTTCCAGCTGAATAATACATGTTCATCAATCTCTGCTCTCGCCTACGCAGTCAAAACCATCATGGCGACTGGACAGTATAGCTGACTTTATCCACCTTTTTCCTTACCAGACGGGCTCTTATCTGCCTGGTGTGGATTTCCCCTGACGTTTCTGTTGAATAATGTGTCCTGTTTGAATCCTCTGAATGATTGTTGTTGGAAGAGCCAGACCACGCGCTCTCTCTTTCTCTTTCTTTTGCTCTCTCTCTCATCCTGTGTGGCTCACGGGGAGATTAGACTCCATAAATAAACTTGGCAGCACCAGGAACAACTGCATGCGTGTTTGTGTGCATGCGTGTCTGTGTGGAAACCACCTTAAATCACTCACCTGTCTGAGCTGCCTGCATATTGAAGCAAACATCTCTTGACTTTTTCATTTTGAGTATTTCATCGAGTGCATTTTTCAGACTTCAATAACGGCGCCCTGAGGGCAGCTGGTGTGTGCGTGTACTACAAATGAGTATCGATGAGCGGCGCTTGCCCTAGATGTCCTACATGTGTCATCAGCTGAAATTTAAGGATTTCGCAAACAGATAGAAGCAGCTTTTCTGTGTCTTCTTCTCTGTTTTCCTTCTGAGAAGACAGTGACAGTTTCCAGGATGGCTGTTAGAGCACATCGGCAGCCGGCCAATGAAAGATTGATTCTGACAATAGCATATGCAAGACAGGCACTTAAGAAGCACATTAGCGCCCATTAAGCATTGTTTACTTCCTCGAACGCTGCAGTGAGGCGCTGTGGACTTGGCTAACAGCAACAACGGGACTTAAATGCTTAGTGGTGTTGTGAGTGACCTTGCTGATCCTAATGGTTAGAGCTGCTGAGCCTAGCTGCGGCAACCCGAGCTGCTGCAGACATCGTTCTTTGACGGACTCACTTGCATGTGCGCCATTTTCCTGTGGCGTTTGCTCGTTGATTCAGCCAGCTGCAGCAGGAATGTGTTGATAAAGTGCAGTGAAGGTTAAAAAAACAAGGCTGGTGCTGTTTTGTTTTTCTCTCAAATCCAAAGATGCACTGAAGATGCACTGCTTTAAAACTGTGCTTTTTCATTTCATTTTAATGGGATCAAAGGCCTGTGTGTAAAGTGGAAGGAATGGTTTGTACTTATTACTTAACTGCAGACCGTTTTAGCATTTTTCAACTCATTGTTTTAGTTTCACATCCCCCGCTTTGGTTTTGATTCATGCTCATTACTTTAATCTGACTCAGGATTCATTGTTTATCATTTTTCTTATTGATCCCTGATTTTATTTGTTTGTTAAAAAATGGTCCTACTTATGTGTTTAGCTTTTTTTTTTTTTTAACATAATGTTGAAAGCTTGTATGTGAATCAGCTGTGCAAAAACTCCACCGACATGTTTGATGTTACTAATCCTGATTTATTGAACAAATCGGAGCTGGTTGCCAATTCCCATTATAGTCTAGCCCCCAGTAAAAGTTGTATTCAACACTCCATGACCCAGTAGCAGACAAAGCTGGTGATTTGCTGCCACAGCCTTTAGCAATTAAACCACGCAGTGCTAACTGGAATAGTGGAAACAAAAAGTGGGGCACACAAGAGATGACTCGACTTCCCGGCACTGGACATTCGATGGGAGAGCTCCTTTCCCAACAGGAGAAACTGGCAGTGTTGTGGTGGGCTGCAATAATTTCATGTCATCTTTATGAACTCCTACTGCTAAGAGTAAATATTACACTAGACAGTCATGATAGATGTTGGACAGGTGCTCTCACGTCTGCAGCTTCATGCAAACACTGAGCTGAAACTGATTAGACGATCACCTCTTGCAGGATCTCTACTTCTGGATTCCATACTGAAACCAACATCAGAGACTGCTTGCAAACTTTCAGTGAAACTTGTTTCTGAGTTCGTTTGAGGTGATGAAGAAGTCACGCAGATGTTGGTTATTTTTTAGAGCCTGAGTACGACTACATTCAGAGTTTGTCATGAGGTCCTAGAACAGGAGTGCCAAACATAAGGCCCAGAATTGACTCTGATCCGGCCCACTGACAGTTTTTCAAATGCTAAACATTTACTGTCAATTTATGAAAACTAGTTCTAATAAATGAGAACTTTATATGCTAAATTTGGAGTTCCAGGACCGTCTATGCACGACTTAAAATGAGTTTCACATTCCTGTTCTAGATGCATTGGATCATGTCAGATGCATTGCATTTGCATAAAATAATCTAGAGTTTATGCAGATGTCCCATCTCTGGATGCGTTGCACAGGCAGTAGACAATGAACGAGAAACACAGAAGCGAGAGATCCTGTGGACACAGTAAAACTCACCAGGCAGCCTGAAATGTGTCTAAGCCTTACTGTTGGTGTTGTGTGATGTGTACAGCCAGACTATTACTGCGTTGTTGTTTTTTTAAGTGCGACTGATGGTGATCCCATTTTTTTAATGTATCTGCACAGCTGTGATTCTATTCTGCTGAGAGCATTTGAAACAATGAAACTGCTCTGCTTGTCAACAATGTGCTGACACCATTCAGCAGTGTTTACCCCAAGTTTCTTCCTGTGTGTAACGTTGCGTATGCTGTCGGCACTTGTTGGACATCATATTAGCTAAAACCGACATGTCTGTTGCAATATTTTTCTATCATATGTGTGTGACTTTGTCTTTGTTTGCAACCCGCCCTACTCAATCACGTGTTCAACAGCCCAACTTGGCACACAGGTACATCTTAGGACCCTGAAGGTCCTTAACTATATTATGACGTCATCACGTTGCCTAGCAATAACCTGGCAATGGGATAAAATTACCCTTGCACTTAGGGCTGCACGATTTTGCATAAAATGAGAATCACGATTTTTTGGCTTAGAATTGAGATCACGATTCTCTCACGATTTTCTTTTCCAGTATAAATATTTATTGCTGAAGGTTTAGTAGCAGGATTGTAACCTACAGTGTATTTATGGTTAGACTTGCTATGCTCATGAGTAAGGAACATTTAACCCGGTGTTTTAATACTTTTGGACAGATCTGTGGCACAGCGGAGTGAGTTATATCGAGCTCTGGCTGCACAGACAATACTTGTTTGTAATAGAATTTCATTGTTGGTTCTTTTTGTGGTTTTACTTGGCAGTCCCTTTAACGTCTGCCTCTGATGCTATGGTTTGATATACGAACTAAGTTTTCTCTCCTCATTATAAATCCTCTCCCTCCTCCTCCTCTTGTCTCTTTCAGCTCCAAAGCCTCAGCCACAATGTGATCTTCACCCTGGACTCGCTGCTGAAGGGTGATCTGAAAGGCGTGAAAGGGGTAAGATTTACTTTAAAAACAATTTCTCTTCTTCCTCCTTTTTTCTCTCTCTCGACTCTTCCGGGGCCCCTAATAGTACATCTCAGTGGGGCAGGGGGATAGATGGCCGGTCAGCCCATCTCTCTATCAATTTCAAGTTGTGTGCCTGTGATTAAGAGACTTGGAGGATAGACGGGGGAGTTTAGAGAAGAAACTAAAGATCACACTGTAAATCTGGCTGAAGTAAACACTGCTTTTGTGTTGTTTAAGGCGAATAACTGGGCCATGAACTCTTGATGTTTGAGGTACAAGGAGGGGCGTGGGTGCTCGTTGGGCATTGAGGCCATAAATCGAGAGTGTAGTGAAGCATTTGCTGGGCCTCAAGCAGCGATCCAACTCTTCAAATAACTCCGTCCCTCCTGTGACCTCCTTTGTAGTTTGCTGATTCTTGTTCTTCTGTGTTTCTGCAGGACATAAAGAAGCCCTTTGACAAAGCGTGGAAGGACTACGAAGCCAAGTTGTAAGTGGATAACTTAAGTGTGCTGTTGTATCTGCGCTGTTTGTCATTATGAGTCAAGCTTTAATGACATTACAGCAGTTCTGCAGGGGCCCTTAAAGAGTATCACAGAATTTACAGCACGCAAACCCAATGCGAAAAACAAATAAAGGTCACATTTAGAAATGTAGCCCTTGTAATGATTAGTCCTGTGGGTTTTTTTGTCAGTACAAAGATAGAGAAGGAGAAGCGAGAGCACGCCAAGCAGCATGGGATGATCCGCACCGAGATCACCGGGGCCGAAATCGCAGAGGAGATGGAGAAGGAACGGCGTCTCTTTCAGCTCCAGATGTGCGAGGTAGGCCTTTGTTTACGTCTAACAGCTCTATATTTGCAGGAGGCTCGCTTGAGAGTCAATGATTAAGATTCAGTTTAGAGAAAAACAGATACAAAAGCAACAATTTTGCCCAAAATTGTAAAAAATAAATAAATAAATCACAGAGGTAAGACTTTATCTTAGTGGGATAAGTGTTAAAACATACAGCAGCATACCCACTAGCCTGCTCCTGTCACTTCTGTCTTTTACTTTAAAAAAGAAAAGGATCTAAGCTGATTGAAATAAGGGTCAGTAAAGGATCTACAAACTATTATTTATTGATATTAAAAAAGATCACTCGCTTAATTTCATTCAGTTCATATTTTTCCCCTGGTCCTCAAGATCCTGTCAGGGTAGCTGTCCACAGTTGGTGTGTTTTCATCAAACCCACAAAAAGTCGCTCCAACAGCCAACGGGGCAAGAGGAGCACGACCAAGAGAGCTGAAATCAAGTTATAGAAACAGATTTTCAAAACTTGACCATGATGCCTTTCATTTTTTTCCTCCGACTCTGTAAAAGCAAAATGTAACCACAGTTGGTAAGCTTGTTCTCTATTTCTGAACATCAGTGGCGTCAGGCGAATCCACAGCCTGTGGGGAGAATCCCAGCTGATTGGCTTTCGTGACGTAGCATTTTTTTCCTCAAATATCTTTATTTCAGGATTTTTCAAGTATTTTAAGCACTGCATGGCCTTTCCCTTTGACTCTTTTCTATTAAAACTCCGATATATTTCAGGATATCGAGGCTCAAAAGTTTGTCATACAAAAAAAGAAAAGGTGATTCAGGCAAAGACTGAAACGAAATGCAGGAAATTCAAGAAGGTATAAATATAGAAATATGTTTTTGATACTGATACTGTCACCTAATGGCTCCTGCTTCCTGTTAGCTTGAAATATTAAGACAAAACCACCACTACACACACACACACACACACACACACACACACACACACACATGAAGAGCAAAGTTTATTAATAGACTGTATAAAAGTAAACATTTATGAAAAGCAGGCCAAAGGTTAAGCTCTGCCAAACTGAAAACCAGTAGCAACAGGTGAGAGGAATTGGTTAATTGAAATTTACGGATAAATTATCATCATCAACTTGTGCAGAGGAGGTCAGGAGAGAGGTACAATTGTCATGGTTTGGGCTGTTTTTCAGTCAGAGGTGTTGGTGTTGTCAAATTTGATGAAAGTATCAACACAGAAAAGTGCAATCAGATTTTGATCCTCCATCCAACACCAGCTGAAACGTGTCTGATCGGTAATGGTTTCACCTTTTAGCATGACAATGCTCCCAAACGCAATGTAACACTAAGACTACGTTCACACTGCAGGTCTTAATGCTCAATTCCAATTTTTTGGATCAAATCCGATTTTTTTTGTCTGCTCGTTCACACTACAAATAAAATGTGACAGCAAACGCGCTCTAGTGTGAACGCTCAAAGCGGCCCGCATGCGCAAAAGAAGACGTCACACACAACGAGCTCTGTTTAGACCCAGAGCAAACAGTACTGTTTGACTGCTTCGGACTTTACGTTTCCCAATTTTGCTTTAAGTTATAAAGTTATTTTGTTATTTACATATGGCCTAATAATTATCCGTATTGCTGTTTTAGAGAGGAGCGGTGCTTCAAAGGATAGTTGCAGATTTCTGTCAGAATCTGCAGATTATACAGTACAAATAAAGTGTTCACGTTTCTCCAACGTTGTCTTCCCAACAGTTTCACTGACATCTACACCGGATGGCCAGGAAGCGTTCGCGATGTTTTCTCCGGCGCTGATAATTGCCGTCTGTCTTGTGTCAGTGACGTAAAAGACGGATTTAATGCGACATGACCGTTCAAACAGCAGTCGCTTTCTAAAACTTCAGATATGTATCGGATTCAGTACCACATACGAAAGTGAGGTCGGATTTGAAAATATCGGATTTGTGCCGTTCACACTGTCAAACCATGATCGGATATGGGTCACATAGGGTCAAAAAAGTCGGATTTGATGCGCTTTCGCCTGCAGTGTGAACGTAGCCTATGTCATGGATCGGCCTAAGAGAGTTCAGACTGTGTTGAAAAACAAAGGTGGTCGTCCAAATAATGACAAACTCTCTTTTTGCCTTTTATACTATATGTCTATGTATATATTCACAAAATTTGTCCACCTATTTCCCATTTTCCTGTAAATATATAAAGAAATGAGGGGTGGCTCAAGAATACATGACAGTGAGAATCCACGAGTTTCTTCTAATTAATGTTGTAGTTTAGCAAAATATGAATTAGTAATTTCTTTTGGTTAAATTAGTGATTTGTCAAAACTGTAATGTGCAGCACCATGTGTAGGGTTTCAACATACACCTCTGCTACAGTAATGCAAGGCGTGTATTTTCAGTCTTTGTTTGTCAGCACTGGAGCTGAACTGGTTGTTGCAGTGATTGCATGTCAGAGGATAAGAATAAGAAGAAAAAGAGTCGATGACATAAGTTAGATATTTGAGCTCTTACTAAACAATCAAACGTTTGTCTTTAAGTGCTTTCAGATGTTCATCTGGTGCCGTGAACGTGTTTGCTGTTAAACATGTTGTAATTCTGTTTGATATTAGCGCACAAAGAGCAAACTTAAAGAAATCTGACAGCGAGAATTAAGTGTAAAACAATTGCGAGCTCCTTATACGCCCATGAGAATCAGAACAAACTGTTAGAGCTCACTCTGCTCTGCCAAAAACGTCTCTAGTGGTGGGTGGTGACGCCTACGCCTCGTTCACTGTTTTATCCTGGTAGGATTTTTTACATAATGGACCAATGGCTGCTGCACTGCTGTTGGCTGTGTGAATTATTCACTACAAAACTCGCTGCACTTCTTTTGTGCCCTGCCATGCTGATCTGCCCCCTTCTCACTGTGGTTCTCAAGTATTTCCTTGCTCACATTTTCCACCTGTCTTCCAACTTCTCCTTACTCTGTTACAGAGCACGTACTGAAAGTCATACTTGATTACCACTGATGTTTTCCAACGACTTCTAAAGCTAAACATGAGCCAACATGAGAATATTAAGAATCTCTGAGCTAATCGCTAACAGCTCAGCTTCACATTAGAAAAGGAAAGTACACCCTCTGTCAGTTCTAAGGTTTTATGTATCAGGACATAATAAAAACAATCTGGTCCTTGGCAGGTTTTAAAATTAGATAAATAAAACTTCAGATGAATAGCAACACTTGATATATTTCACTGTTTTAATTTAGAAAAATTAGGAAAAAATCTAGAAGTAGTGTGTAAAAAAAAAAAAAAAAAAAAAAAACACTGATTACATCTACAGGAATTAAAAGGATGAGTAGCAGCCAGGAGCTTCCAATTCAAATGCACTTGATTAGCTGATTATCAGCAAGTAGAGCACCTCCATAAAAGTGAGATTTTGGCAGTTTGATGGTCTGAAGCAGTAAGATGTGTTCACACCCTGCAGATGAGGACCGATATCTGCAAAGACTGCTGCTGCCCATCAATCTGAGAAGGGTTTTAAAATCATTACCAAACAATATGAAGTCTGTCACTGTACAGTGAGAAAGAGTATTTACAAGTGGAAACCATTTAAGCTCTTGTAGTGTTGCCATGCTTAGAAGAATTAGCCACATCTCGGACTCTACAGGCCTCAGTTAGCATGTTAAAAGTTAAAGTTCATGAGAGTACATTTAGAAAAAGACACAACAAGTATAGCTTGTTTGAAAGTATTACCTACCTCTCAAATCTCTAATGCACAGAATATCTGCACAAATGCCTCATACCAACTGTTAAGCAAGGTGATGGAGAAGTGTCGGTTGGGATTTTGCATCCACAAGACCTGAGCACCTTGCTGTCGGCCATTAACTCCTTCAAAACGATGTGAGAGACCGATAAAGCCATACAGAAAATGATTACTTCCCGTTATTGCTGCTAAACGTGGTTCTACAAAATGTTTAGTCACAGGGTGTACTTAGTTTTTCACTGCTTCTGGACTTTGAGTTTTTGTTGAATAAATAATAAAATAGTGTAATCTGTCATGTTGTTGATCACCTGAGGTTTTTTTTATTTTATTTCGGTAATCTGGTAAGGTACCAAATTATATTTCATTATGTCCTGTTATGTAAAAGTGAAGGTGTACTTTTTTTGCACTACTGTAGATGCTAATATGCTAACCTTCTGACAGGTATTCTCACCAACTCTGTCAGGATGCCAGCATATGGTGTGTTAGCGGTGTTATAGGATTGTGGCTCTAAAACCAAAGCCCTTATCTCATAATAGTTTTAGCTCTCCTAGTAACGGCTTTTAATGTGGTAATACCAGCTGCTAATCCGCTTGGCTGCTCTGTTCAGTGTTTGGAGATGCTAGTGTGCATTTTAGCTCACTTTCACATGACCCTTACTTGCATTTTTTTTCTGGTATCATGGAAACTTTATTTGAATCTCAGCTTTTATAGGTCCCCTTAAGGTTTATTAAGATGGTATTTTTTTTAATCTTGTGTCCCTGATGCACATACTTGGCGCCTAATGGCGTGAGCTCAGCTAATCAAGTTTATTTTCGCCTCTGAATGTCTTACAATTAAAATCGTGCTGCTCTTACAGATAGACATGGGATTGTTATCAGCGGGAATCATTTACGCCTTTGCAAAGCAAATGATGTTTGCATGCAACAGAACCTCTGTAAGACAAGCCAAGGTAAAAATAAACCTTGATTAGCTGAGCTGTCATTATTATGCAGCGGCTTTGTGCATCTGAAGTTGTTTGAGACTCATTTGAATTCATAATAAATTATATTGGGCACACAAGTTTTAAAATAAATACATTCTGGGACTTTGAGGAAACTATGGAGCTCCTAATCTTTAGCTATAAGTGTCTATGTGAGATTCCCTCACTCTTTAAGTTTTTATCAAGCGTAGTATTCACACGTTTAGCATTTAAAGAGCTTCATTATCGTGAATTTGAAGTTGTTTATGGCCACTTAAATACAAAGGTCACTTTATGTACTTATTTCTTTTTGTTCTGCTTTTAGTCTCTTCTGACTTCACACTATGTTTATCAGCTAGTCACAACCGTTTCCTGCTGAGCAGCCACTGTTAAGAGCTGCAGACAACTTGATCTGCAAATGCTGCTACAAAAGGGCTGAAAAATGAAGTGAAACAGTAAAAGAAGAAAAACATGAGTAAAAAATGTGAAAAAGTCAAATTATTAAAACATCAGATTTACAGATTTTTAGTAACAGAAAATTTTAATGATGTGGACGAGTGAAAAAAGTAAATCCAAAATGGAAATGAATGGAAAATAATTAGTGCTCGAATTGTGTTCAAGAATATTTTGCAGAAATAAAACAGCTTGTAAGATAAATAATTACAGCTACAGTTCAGATTGTCAGCCAAACACATGAAATGTGGCCTTTAATTCTTTGGTTATTGATTCGAGTTACTCCTGAAGGTAAAAGTGGTTTTAGTGGTTGAACGTTGTTGCTTGATTAATTAATTAATTGTAGAGAAGTCCGGCTCAAATTTGGGTTTAAAAATGTGAATATTTAACAACATAATTTTTAGTTATAAATAAACTTTTGGCATATTTATAAAATATTTGTGTTTTCCCGTTTTGATCATTTAAATTTGTTGCGCACTGTCAAATCTCCCAAAATCAAGATGAGATCTATTTATTAGAGGGATGGCACCGAAGCAGAAGGTTGGAAAAACATTAAAACCTCCTGAATTAATTAAATAGAAAAATATGATACAGAAAGTTAAGTTTACAGGAAGAATGTCCCCAAAATTAAGGAGGAAGCGTTTGAGCTATTGAGATATGGCTGGAAATTATAAACATCCTTTTTCTTTCTTGTAAGGCGGCATGTAAAAACATGTGGATGTATTTGGATACATATAATGTACTCCTATCCTATCCCTGCCCCCCCATTCAGATGGCATGTTTGTTTTTATATATAAATGATGTTTTCCCCCCCTTTTTATCCTTTTAAAATGTCAAGTATTTAAAAAAACAAACAGGAAAGTGGTTTTACAGCCAATCACTCTAAAGCACCGTAAGAAAGAGGAGAAGCCTTTCATTCATTTAAGCCTACAGAGAAGCTTCATATTGTTTATGATGATCATCTGCAGGCTCAACACGGCGCCTCCTTTCACGTTGTGTTTCATACGCTGCTGCAGAAATGTTTGAACCGGCACTTGAGGGAGATTTATCTTCGCATGATTCCAGAAGACCATCACATTATCCAATTTAGCAGTCCGCCTCCAGCTGATGCTGAATGCCAAAGACGAGTTGTAGCTCCTACATTACATTAGCTCCGACTTCCTCTTTCGCTGGCTTCCTCAGTCCCAGATTTGATTTTAAAATTCTTGAGAGCGTTGCACATCCGTGCTGATTTGCTTTGTCCTCCCAGACCGACAGGAGTCCTCTGAGCAGGATAAAAACATCTTTGTGGTTTTGACCACTTGTGTTTTTTTTGTTGTTTTTTTTAAAACGGCCTCACTGAAAACGCCAGTTTGATGACTTTGTGGTTTCAAGAATATATTTATCTTAAAAAAGAACATGTTAACGCACTATAATGAGAACATAACTGCTTGGTTCTGTGTATTCGGGACAAATATAGCTCAGTGTAGAGGCTGAACACGGAGTTTTAAAAACTCCATGACCCACCAGGCGCTGGTGTGCCTGTGGACTCATTAATATTTATATTCAGAGATGTCAAACCACTTCAGATAATGTATGAGCATGAGCTGGCAGGGCCATGGATGTTTATGTTTTTATCATTGTTTCACATGGTCGTGCAGATTTGCTGTAAGATGAGATGAGCTGCGTTCAGGGACGTTACCTACCTAATGTATACAATGGTTGGTGTCTCTGAGTTATAACATGCATCGGTGTTATAAAAGTTCGGATTTGCAGCTAAAATAATATATAGATTAGAGTTAAATTCTACTGATGGGAATTAGATGATGCTGTTCTGTAATTTTAAAAAATGTTGTCTATGTTTTGAAGCATTTTGTAAGTGTACAAGGTGTTGTACCAAAAAAAAAGAAAGAGGAGCTACAGTAATCATTGGGATCAAAAATCTCTTAATCAACAGCCACAGAGGCTGGAGATATCAGTGGTGCTGCTGTTGTGTGCAGGGCGTTTGCTGCAGTCAGTGGTACAATCTGTTCATCCCACTTAACCTCATTTCTCTCACACTCGCTCGTGCGCTCGCTCTCTCGCCGTTACTCAATCACCAGATTACAGGACACTGTCACTCTCTCACCCTTTTCATCCCACGTTGCCGGTGAACGAGCGCGGAAAGGCCGGGCTCAGCAGGCTGTGCTCTGCTCTGCCCAGACGCGGCAGCAGTGCGAACGTCGCTGCTCATTAACACAAAAGAGTCCAAACTCGCACATTCGGCAGCTCGCTGCGAAACACTGAACCTGCACAAGCCTGGCACAAAATGTGGATAATCTCCCGTCCAACAGGCTGTCTGAGGCAGACAAAGCGGGGGTTGCGTGCATGCACACACGCATATGCACGCATCCACACGCGCTCAGGCGTGTGCTAATGCACCCAAGCATCTGAACACAATACTAGGAGCAAATTGAAACTGTATGTTGGCGTCACAGGCTTCAGAGCGGTATTGTGTAATAGAGTAAAATTTCCCGTAGTGCTAAAAGTGGTCTTTAGCTGTGACTCTTTGTAAATCTCTGGATTGGCACACTGAAGGATTAGTTTCAGATTAAAATCCTCTTTTATTTGTTTGTTTGGTCGGAGCGTCGTCTGAAGGCACCCAGACTGAGCACACAGCCTACAAAGCACTTTCTCTAGAGGCTGTTCCTTTTTTTCTTCTTCTTCTTTTTTTTTTAAAATAATGCTAATGTTAAATATTTCCCATCAACCCTTTGAAACTTTATTTAGATCAAGGCAGACGGATGGTATTCTCCTGCTCTACAAGGGAATTTCACAGTGTTTGTCTGGTCTCCGCTCCCACAGTGTTGAGGCAGGCTTGGCTCGCACATCAAAGGTCTCATGAACATATGTGCACTCAGATGAGATTATCATAATGCAAAGTGCTCATGTTATAAGTATCTAAGGCAAAAGCAGAAGCTTTTACTGTCTGTGTAACAGTGCTGGCATGTTATACCTCATTAAACCCAGAAATCCTTTAAACGTACCCTACATTTCAACTCATGGCTGAACTCTGCTTCTCCCCTTCTTGCAGTACCTGATCAAAGTAAACGAGATCAAGACCAAGAAAGGAGTGGACCTCCTTCAGAATCTAATTAAGTATTACCACGCACAGTGCAAGTAAGTACCACCTTAATCCCCCTAACCCATATGTAACGCTCTCCTGGCATGTCCATCACACCCACCAACGAAACTCTTTCAAAAGAAGTAGGTTGCTGCCTCACTCTCCGTCTTGCCGTGCAGCTCTTGATGTCAATTTTCTTGCTCCTGCATGAATCACAGCTCTGCAGGGTGCACAGGAACACATATATAGCTCTCATAAATATGCACAGGTCCTCACAAAGATGCGTTCTGACACCTCCATGGTTTGGCGGGTAAATAAAGTTGGTGCTCTCCACGCCAGAACTGTGGCCCATGACAGAATGACAGATCATCTCTCAGCGTTCTAGTTCCTGTCATAATACCAGGAGAAAACAATACACTTCCCCTTTAATCTGTCCAACCTGGGCCTTGATGGAGAGAAAAACTGCAGTGGTGATGGATTAGAGGCATAAGGACGCCGGATGGCGAGCTGAGGAAAGTGCAGGAGGCAATTTTGTGTTCACTTCAGCTTTAATTCGACTTCTAAAATTAAGAAAGTTACAATCTAACACTACTAAGTAGAATGAATCCATCGCTAACTATGCAGCACAGCAAAATGTGCCAAGGGAGGTCAAGTCAAGGGAGGTGAATCCTTTTCTAAAACTGCAGCATAAACACTTAAACTGTGCATTCTGACACTCTGCAAAGTCAACAGTACTTGACACGGAGAGCACGCTGGAGTGGGAGGAGAGATGTGGGATTGTCGGTGCAGAGGCTGAAAGAAAACAAGCAGAGGGAAAGCGGTGGCAGCGAAAATAATGAAAAGAGGAAGGGAGATGTATGTTTCGAGAAGAAAAAAGCATCGACGGAGAGAGAGAGGGATGGCGATGGAGATGGAGATCATTAGTGGTGATTTGCGGCCGTGGAGCTGCATCGAGGTGTGTACCGCTGACACATCTGTAATGGATTTCAGGATGTGCTAAGCACCTCTGCAAATCTGCCCAGCACTCCTGTGCCAGAACGAGCCCGGCTATACATTAAACTGCCTCCATCGCCCTATCCCCCTCTCTCTCTTTCTGTGACCTTCGTAAAGGCCAAACCAAGCTCACTGTAACACATGAGATTTGATCACATGTCACGCATCTGGATGACTTTTAATGCCAGTGAAGTTCACGTGTTATCTCTGTTCCCCCCCCCCCAGTTTCTTCCAAGATGGCTTGAAGACAGCAGATAAGCTGAAGCAGTACATCGAGAAGCTGGCAGCTGATCTCTACAATGTAAAACTCCTCTTCGCTCTGGTTTCATCTCCTGCTCATTATAGGGTTTCATTTTTCATAGAAAACAACTTCTGAGCTATCCCAAGAGTCGGTCACCTGCTTTCCTGGACAAAACTAAGAAGTATAGTTAGAATGAGCAAACCAAATTATTTTCACTTCACTTTAATTACACATTACATATATATATATATATATATAAAGCAAATGTAGCATTCTGACACAGGCGAGGATAATCCTTCACCAAATGCTGACCACCACTTCTTATTTACAGCACTGCTGTGCTTTCTCCTGAAGCAGCAGTTTTCTCAGAATATCATGCTCTTGCACTTTTTAAAGCAAGAAAAGTTGGGCAATCCTGCACCCACTGTCATGATTCAGGAAAATACTAGACCTCACATAACTTGTTGGGCGAGGGAGGTATAGGCTGGTCATCTGCTAGTCTACCAATCTGCCAATCCCTGACCACATCAGTCTGTAAAGATAAGTATCCTCGGGCAAGACCGTGAACCCCGAGATCCTCCTAATGCGTTCAGCGGAGTGTAAATGTAAGATGGTGTAAATGTAAGATGTAGTATAAAGTGCTTTGAGTGCCTAAGTAAAGAAGAAAGTGGAGCTATGACAGAACCAGTCCATTCACTATAACTTTTTTCTCAGCACCTGTAAACTGTTGTTTTCAAGCCCTGAAATTTTCCTGACTTGGGCCACGTTTGGATCAGACATTATTCAGTCTTTCAGCTCCTTATTACGATGTTTGGTTGTGCTGACGTGAGAGCAGTGCAGTTAATAGTTTGGTACATTCACTGCGCCTAAGTGTATCTTCACAAATCAAAAGTAAACTCTGCGATTTAAGTGATTGGATCATTTGGGCTGTAGATGTTTTGCCTGAATATTACTGCCCTTGTTTCTGGTATAAAACACTGTCTTTTATTGATGTTTCATTTATTGCCTTTAAAGTTTATACATACTTTTTGTTTTTTATTTTTATCAGCTAATTATACTGCTGTCTTTCTTGGCCAGGACACTCTTGTAAAAGAGATTTTTAATCTCAAAAGTCACACTTTCCTGGTTAAATGAACATTGCATAAATAATAAAGAAGGGAAACTAAAGTTCTGTAAAAGTGCATTATTAGCCCTCTTAGCTTTCCTCTTATATCTTTACTTCACTATCTGCAGATCAAACAAACTCAGGATGAGGAGAAGAAGCAGCTGACTGCCCTGCGAGATCTGATCAAGTCCTCCCTCCAGTTGGACCAGAAGGAGGTAAGCAGGTCACACCCTACCACACAAAGCCAAATTTAAACTCACAACTTGCCAGCCCAGCACAAACTAAGCTGTACTGGGCTGAAAACAGGCCTGACTCAGTCATCCCAGTCATTCTGAAACCTCCTTTTTTTTCACGTCCTCTCACTCTGGCCACCACCAACTTTTGGAGCTTGTCTCCAGCAGCACCGAGCGAGTGCCCAGTGCTGTACCATGCTGGTAGCCAGTGTGTGGTAGGCTTTGCTGGTGACCAGCGTTGTGCCTCACTGGCTGCTCAGTGGAGAGCCACTCGCTGCCCGACTCTCACACACTTTCCAGCACTCATACTTGCCAACCTTGAGACCTCAGAATTAGGGAGACATTGAAAAGGGCTGTTGGGGGGGGGGGTGATAAATACATTTTACAGTGTTTATTTATCGGATAAAATACGTTAAATGTCACCGTTATTATTGGCTGGGGTGTCCAAATTCAGAGGCTGTGTGAAAACCCCGGAGGAACCCTCCCGAGGGATTAATAAAGTTAAATTAATCGAATCTAATCGAATAACTTTAATCTCAGCCAAACCAATTTACTCACGAACAAATAAAACACTGAAAAAGCCAAACAATAACGTTTTTAAGTTATCAAAGTGACTTATATATCACGTTTAACCCGAGTAGCGAAAGACCGCGGGGGTTTGAAGACGATGTGTCAGGAGTTTGGTGTTCTCGCCGGCTCAGATATTTGAAGTTTACACAGCTACAATCTCACCAGAAAATATTTTAAAAGTTTTTTTGCAACCCAGAAAGGGAAATAAGAGCAATATTAAAACTAAATAGCTGCTGCCATTGTTGGAAACTGGAATTGGCTGGCCGCGCTATGAATTCTGCGATATGGTTTTTCAATTTTGTTGTCCGGGTGGAAAATCGGGAGAAATTCAGGAGAATGGTGGCTCCGGGAGATTTTCTGGAGGGGCACTGAAATTCGGGATTCTCCCGGAAAAATCGGGAGGGTTGGCATGTATGCCAGCACTGCCGGCTCGTTTTACTTATCAGCACAGGCTGCTTCGGCTGTGCGTTAGCTCACACCCTCTCGGTTCACACGTTCACACTCTCGGTGTGCCTGTCTGCATGAAACAATATATACAGTTTTTCACATTTCAGTTATTCTGTCTGTAGCACCACTTTTAGACAATAAGCACAGAGGATTGTAGGTTTGGTTAACACACGGGCAGGTAGCACACTTTCTCGCACCTGAGCCGGATCTTTCACGCCTCTCCCCTCTATCTCCCCCTCCTCTCTGCCTTCTGCTTGTCTGGAATCAAGTCTAGAAGAGTAAGTGTTGGTGCATGTTGAGCATGCTGGCGTCTGTGTTCTTCAGCTTGACAGTAGAGTGCTTTATCCCTGTAGAGATGTTGCAGAGCATGCCTTTTACCTCCTTTTATTTTTTAATTTTCACTCTTGGTTTGTTTTTCAGAAGCACTTTGATGTCAGAGAATCCTTTTTGTGTGTGTGTTGTCTATGTGTTGCATGTCTTTATTAAGCCTCTCTGTTCTGTGCACACAAAGTGTTTATTTTGTGTTATGGTGTGGGTTTGCGCAGGACTCGCAGAGCAAGCAGGGTGGCTACAGCATGCACCAGCTGCAGGGAAACAAGGAGTTTGGGAGTGAGAAGAAAGGCTACCTGCTGAAGAAGAGTGATGGGTAAGCTGCTAACACAGCGAATAAATAAAAAAACGCTGTAGTGTGCGTTCACGACGCAATAAAATGTAAAGCAGGCAGGAAATATCTCTAATGATTGACCCCGCCCCTTCGCCTCTCACAGGCTGAGGAAGGTGTGGCAGAGGAGGCAGTGCTCAGTGAAGGGGGGCATCCTCACCATCTCTCATGCCACAGTGAGTACACACACACACACACACACACACACACACACACACACACACACACACACACACACACACACACACACACACACACACACAGGCACAGCTGCTCATATGAACCCCGTGACCCTCAGCACTGACTGTGCGGATCAAAAGGAGAACATCATGTGGGGAGGTTGTTGTTTTTTTTTTTTCTCTCGTCACAATCTGGAGGCTGGCAGAGTGGAATTGACATAAATGGGTTGTCATGGCAACCTTGCCTCACCCTCTTACCCCCCCTTGCTGCCTGCTGCGCCTCGGTGACTCATCTCAGAGCGAGTGTGAGGGTACCGCCACCGCTGCCGCTCTTGTGCAGCAGGCAAGTTTCAGTGTGATGTTTTCTTTCCCGCTCCGGACCTCGGGAATCTAACGCGGGGCTCGTATATCTGGGTTAATTCTGTCAACCGCCGGCCACTGAGGTGTAACCTACAGAGCCTCGTAACTCCCACGGGACCAGCTGGACTGTCGGGGGGGGGGGGCTTAGCGCAATCAGTAGCTCTTAGCTAATTGTGGCAGAGCAGTGGCAGGTGTCTCATCACGCTCGGACAGTCCGTCTGTTAACAGGAAACGATGCATTGTTCAGGAATTTATTATGTTTTTGGTGCTTTTAGTGTTTGCTGAAAGCTCCTAAAGGTTTTTTTCTTCTCTTGAATCTTACTTACGTCAGTGTGGTCATCAAAAACATTTGAACCTTGTCAATATTAAAAGCAAGACTTTCTGATTGAAATTCCTCTTACAGCTTATAAATACAATTCAGATTAAAGTGACCCCCCCCCCCCCCTCCAAAACAAACAAACAAACAAACAAACAACCTGATAACATAACCAACAAATAAACTGAGCTTCAACATTAACTTGACTTTTTATTTAAATGTATCCAGGAGAATCGATTTAGCAATTAGTATCATTTCTATGTGATTTATTAATTCAGACAGCTTTGACAAGTCAGCGCGAGACAACTATTGAAATGTTGTTTTATTAATCCTTTGGGGGAAGGTTGGGGTGTCGAGAAGGGCATCCTGCACAGAAATCTGCCAAATCAAATCTGCAGAGCTACCAGCTGTGGCTTATTTTAATATATGCACTTATTATTTTTAATTAAATTCTTTCAGCCTTGCCTTTTGTTATAGAGCACAGCAGGTACTGGATATATGTCTTTACCAATATTCCCATACCTGTATTCAGTTCAGTTTAGTTCAGTTTTTTCCTTCAGAGCTGCCTTAATTTTTCATGGCATAGATTCAACAAGGCGCTGGAATCATTCCTCAGAGAGTTTGGTTCATATTGACGTCGCAGCTTCACAATCTTGCTGCAGATTTGTTGGCTGCGCATCCATGATATGAATCTCTTGTTCCACTGTACAGTACAGTGAACCATCATCTCCCAGCAGTCCAGACTTCTGTTGTCCAGCTTTGGCGAGCCCGTGAGAACTGTAGATTTTGATTTTGTGGGATTTTTTTGTAAGAGAGGTAACAATGGCACATCACTGCTGACAGTGAAATTCTTAGACTCAGACCCCCCTCAGTATAGCACACAAGGAAGCAATATTGCACTAACACTCACATGTAAACTATACTGGTTTTTAGTAAAAATGGAAAAAAAATACAAATACTATAACAGCTGTAGTGCAGAGATAAAACGTCAAACGTATACATGATAAGGTTCCTACGTTTTTGTTTTTATTGTCCAGTTTTCACAAACTAGTTGGCGACAAGCTGTTAGTTGTGACGCTCGTCTGCTGGTAGGAAATCAGAGCTTCTTTGCTGGACAGACAGTACCTTCCCTAACTGTGCATAGCAGAAAGAAAATAGCCAATAACACAAATGCATCTTTGTATTGGCAGATTATATCAACCCACTGATTGGGACTGGTTCCAATTTGCAAGTTAACTGTGTGGTTTGTGCGTGCAGATTAAAAGTAGGACGGCTTATATGCTGCAGAAACCCCCAAACTTCCAGAATTGAGCTTGAGGAAGACACACTTACCACAAACCACACACGGGGGTGAGAAGCAGAGTTTATACATATATTCTGTTGTTTGTAGCTGAAATACCGAACAGAGCAGATGTTATCCTCTCATAAAGTGTTTACATCACCAGGAAACTTTAGATGTGTTTTATTTGTCGTTATGCTAACAATTTGACTCCGGGGACTCTGGGTCAGTCATCGCTGCGGTCAGACTGAAATACCTCAACAAATAAACTAATGGCGCTCCCTTCAGCCTCAGCTGTACTTTGTGTTTAGAGCTAAGTAGCAGATGATGGCTAATGGTCAACACCATATCTGCTAAACACTAGCATATTGTCTCTGTGAGCGTGCCGGTGTTAGCACAGCCTTACAAATCCGCAAGCATGTCTGTGTAGTAACAGCCTGTGGATTAAATCAGATAAATCATCCCTGACGGCTTTAAGCATACATGCAAATGTTTGAATTCAGCCTTATTTACTTCTAACCGGTGAGGATTGGCAGCGAGTCGGGCGTGTGGGATGAGCTTGGTGGAGTTGGCACTCTGGCGGCTTATTTCCCAGCAGACACAGCAGTTGCTCCAGCTGTAACACAGCGGGGAGGATCAGGATGGTCGCGACTGACGTGAACGTGAGCTTTGTTGTTTTGAACTTTCACGCTGCTGCTGCAAAGACGCTCTGAGGAAGTGGTCGCCTGTGATATGAGAGGAAAATGTTTTCTCTTGTTGCGTTTTGTGATGGAGGAACTGAATCTTTGACCTCAGTTTCTAATTTAGCCCACTGAGCGGTTATCATACTGAGCTTGTAATCGTTTTTCTCTGTCCGAGAGCAGTTTACCGCCGCTTCAGGTTTTTCCCTTTTCTTCAGGCCTCAGTGCAGATGAACTTTAGGTGGCTTTAGTTGGATGTGGCATCTTGCCAGCAGGCTAACACCAACTCCAAGGCTCATAACAGCCTGTTAGCATTTCATTAGCACGTGCCCTCGTCCCCCCTCTGCCCGGGCACTGGCAGGAGACAATGCTCAGTATGTACGTGCCAACTGGACCCAATTATTACAGTACACAGCACAGCCAGCTCAGTCCACTGTCTTAATGGGGGCACCTTGAGTTCAGCTTGTAGTTCGGACCGCAGAAGCTTTGTTGAATAATAAAAACATGACTTGATACAATTATCTACGAGAATTATGCAAATCCTTTTAAAATGAAAATATACCCACCATCTGGTGGCTCCAGCTACTCAAACATGAGCATTTTTCTCTCCTTTTCTATATAATTTCTTTTTGTTGTTTCTGACAAAATGAACAACATGAAGACCCCTCAGTTTGTGGGAAACCCAGAAATGTTTTTCATTCACCAAGTCAGCAAAACGAATTGTGCATATGTTACTCATGTTTTATTTCCTACTTTGTTGTGTTTAAGCGCAAATTGTTCTGGGAATCCATCCTACCAGACAAACCATCCTACCCGTTGTTTCTGCGCATGCGCACAACATGAAATTAAGTGCCAAACCAATCCTACCTTTGTGAATGTGACCGACAAGCATACTTTAATGGGTAAAATGAAGTGGCAAACCATCCTGGCTTTATGAATATGAGCTACAAGCTTACTCTGATGGGCAAAGTTAAGTGGCAAACCATCATACCTACTTAAATTTGTGCTGGAGTTACTCTGTGAGGGCAGAAATGTGCATAAATTACTTAAGGTAGGACGTTTTGCCAAAGTAGGATGGTTTGTCAGAACACCGGATCTGGAAACAAGATGGGCTCTACTGCCAAACATCAAAGGAGGTTTCTGTGCATTTCTGTTATCACTGTTACACCTGTAAAAACACATCTGGGTCACTCTACGTGGACAGGAAACAGACTTGAAATCAATTTTTCTTTAAAAGTGTTTCTTCCCTTCAACCAAACTTTTACTTTCACCCGCCATATTTCTGCATGTACAGCGTCAACAATCGGGTGGATTGTGTGTGAAAATGTTTGCACACTTTGAATTCAGCTTGAGGAGGAGCCTTGATCACTTGTTGAGGCCTCTGTGAGGCTGTGCTTGCTGTATTAGCTGAATGCTAACATGCTCACAATGACAGTGTTAAATGCTGATGCTTAACTGTGTTCACGATTGTTGTAATTAATCGGCACTACAGCTAAGGGTGATGAAGTTTAACCTTTATTTGACCGTATGATGCAGAGAATAATCCATTTATTTGGTTCACAGTTTGACGACAGCATCATATTAAAGATAAGACTACATGTTCCAGGACACAGACGCACAAACATACGGCCTTGCATTCATTCCTGCATACACACTTCCAGAGACGCTAACTTATAGCAATGACTCTTCAGCAGCTTCGTTTAAAACAAACCAGAGATTCAGCCGACCTGATAGGCTGAGGAAGTTTGTTCCAAACATTAGGAGTTACAGCCCTAAAAAGTGTGGAACAGTTTAAGGGCTGCTGCATGTGCTGAAGCTTGGCCATGTAGGGCTTCATGTGTTCTCAATAATTTTCTTTTTAAATGGATTCTGAGTTTCACTGGATGCCAGTGAAGGGAAGCAAGAACAGGGGTGATATGTGAGCTGTGGCTAGTTACCACTCAGACTGAAGGCTTAAGGGCCGAGCGGGTGGGCAGCGTGGACACCCAACTGTTTGAATGAAACCATAGATGCATCTATGAAACATCCTGCACGAGTTCTTGTGAACCCAAGTGTTCAAATAGACCTTTGACAAAAATAACAGGCTATGATGTATAATCGCTCGTGTCATGACAATGCCGGTACTAATACGTTGTGATTAAGGGAGCATGCATACATTAAGGCTGAATTTGGTGATGTAGGCGTTTCAGTGGTGACCTGGCCAGGTGGGTGTTCTTGAACTTGCACTTCCAGGCAATTTGTGCCACCTTAAGACGCTACTGCCAGGAGGCTTAGCCTAGCTGCTGCGTTCTGGACCAGTTAAAGACTGGCTGAAGAGAAAGAGGGAATCAGACGGGAGAAAATTAAGGCGACTGCTAAAAGTTCTAAATTATTGGGTGGCAGTAGAGGTTTGAGTTTTGCAAGGATTCTTAGATTCAAAATTCAAATGCAGGGGAATAATATTGATAGCAAAATTCCTGGTGGGGATCGTAAGAACTGAAAATTAGAGCCTCAGTTTTGCCGGGATTAAGATGAAGGGAATTTGAAGACATCCAGTTATTAATGGCAGTGAATTATTCAATGAGGTAGGAGAGGCTGACGGGTCGCCAGCTCATCCAGGTGATGATATTACCCACAGATATTACTGTTTCTGGGGGTAATACGACGATGATGTCACTGAACGATGAAAAGTGATCCACACAGTCACTGCAGTTCATCCAAGGAACACCAGCTTACATGCATACACATGTCGACTGCTTCTCATTTTGAGATGTTTGACTGAACTTAAATCCCCAAAGCAACGAAATATTTATGTCCCTGATGTGAGGACGGTGTTGTGCTTGTGTGTAATATTTCCACTGTGGTCCAGTGTGTGATCTTTGTGTTTGTTCTTACAGTCCAACAGGCAGCCAGTCAAACTCAACCTGCTCACCTGCCAGGTGAAACCAAGTACTGAGGACCGGAAATGCTTTGATCTCATTTCTCGTAAGTTACACACACACACACACACACACACACACACACACACACACACACACGGTCACGCACTTTAACGCATGCCTGAATGGCTCTGTGACAAACACTTGTAATATGATGAGAGTTGCCTCTTGTAAAAGGACCTGTGGAAACTCCACATGCAGTTTTCTTTGTATAATAGTGTATTAAGAACACAGATAAGCGTTAGAATCTTTTGCTGCATGCTGGCTATCATAAATGCAAAAGTAGACATTTGCATTTTTTAACTCCACCGTTTATTGTTTGCAGATAACCGGACGTATCATTTCCAGGCCGAGGATGAGCAGGAGTTTGTCATGTGAGTACTTCAGGGTAACGACAGACACATGATCCTCGTTCTGCTTGTTATCGCTGTTTGAATCAGTCTGACACCACTTCGCCTCAGTCTACACACCCATTTATTCTTCTATGTGTGATCTCGCTAAAGGTGTCTTTAGCTGTCAGCTAAAGGTTTTTCATTAATTGGACGCCGGTTAGTCGCTGGTGTGTCGCTTCATTGTCACTCTTGAGCACAGGAAGTGTTTTTCACTTTGTAGAGAGCAGTGAGGCTGCGACTCTGTGGCAGCGAGGATGGCAGTGGGATTGGTGGTCTGGAGTAATTCAGGTCGCTGTAACTTCATACTGTTGCTTCCCCATACCCTCACGCACGAGCAGACACACATACACAGGAATAACCACGGTTGTGCTACCTATTTAAGAGATCCTTTCACACACTTAACGGGTTTAAATTCGTTTTACAGCAGTGTTATAGTGACTGCACATGAAAAATAAGGAGGTGTGATATAAAAAAGTGCCTTAGCGTTGTTCACTTTTGCCGTTTCTGTTGAAGTCGAATCGTATTTATGACACAAGAAGTCATATTGTTAATTGGCGAGTTGTCTGTGTAGTCAGACTCCATGAGGACAAATTTAGTCGTCATTGTGGCTAAAAAAACAAGCGTTAGATAATTTTTGGGAACTATATAAAAGCCTGTACGTTGTGTTTTTTGAGTTACAGGAGCAGTTCTGCAGTGCAGAGTATGCCGTCTGCATTCATGTGAAATTTGAATAATTAATATGTCACAAAGACACGGCTTTGCTTTTACCATGTGGGAGGACGAACAGAAAGTTAAATTTGTAAATTAAGGCTGGTTGGTCAGAGTAAAGCAGCTGCAGGCACGTTAAACTGTGCAACAGTCGTTTTTTGGTGTCTGCGGTAACCATGTAACGTCGCTAATTTGTCATCGTGTTGTGGAAACCGGCCGCCTCAATTTTCCAGAAATTTCAAGTGAAACTAGCTTTGTCAGTTTGTGAGAATAAGTCACAGGATGATGAATGCACGAGTTTTCCTGTTTGCTTGACGGATTATGGATCAGATTTTGATTTAAGTAAATAAATATGTTTAGAAAAGTACTGGTATGTGTTTTGAACTGCAAGCACACTTGTTGCCAAATGCGCTGGTCTGATTGGTCAGATCTGTTTATACTCATGTGAGAATCTGAAAGACCGAGTGTCTACTGAAAGAATAAATATCACAGATTCATCCAGTGAAAGTACGCGGTCAGTGTGAGCGGCGGACTTAAGAATGAGTCAGAAAAATATTTTTAAAGCATGAAAAATTCACCCAGATTTTACACGACCAGTGTTTAAAGGCCTTCACTTCTCGAAGCTCAAAGCAACCCTACTTTAACTTAAAACAAAGGCCACAACACTAAAATAATAAAATAAAACACAAATAACAATGAAAGAATAGAACTGAGAAACTGGGATTAATCGATTGTCAACGTACGTATGTGATTTTTAATGAAACTATTAACCCTGTTAATATAATACACGTTTAAGCAATAAAGTATTCTTTTAAAAGCCAGATATTTGTTTAATATTTAATTATTTTTTTTTAAAAAATTGTCACAAGGTTCAATTAAAACTCCATTTAAAAAAAATTATATTTTGGTGATTTTTGTTTTCATGCTTTACAGGCTTTTTAATAGCTTGCCCAACAAACAGGAGCTGGGATGAGATCAGCAGTTGCGTACAGATAAACAAAAACAGTTGAATGCAGTGTTGTGATGGCGTTGTTGGACATAAGATGTGATTCCCCCGGAGCCGAATCACTCATAAACACAGAGGAGTGAAAACAAACCCGAGTCTGAATACTGTCGATCTGCCACTCTGTGATACTGTGGCTGTTCTTCCTCTGATGGTGGAAACTTTCTTCCAGCCTCGCTGTGGCTTTGCCTCTTCGCTCAGTCCTGCTTGAACACTTCATGTTGCTTGTAGTCCTTTGGGATGCCACTCGCGGCTCTGCTCTGCTCCTTCCGTCACGCAATTCCAACTGCAGTGGTGTCGGCGATGGCGTCGTCTTCTTTGTAGTTCCCTTCAAATATTTAGTGTTTCATAGGGCGCTCGCTTCACGTAATCACGCTCTTCCGCAATTAGGCCGGCAGCATATTATAATGCATATTGTAAGCAAACACGCAAACACTTTTGGCCTGGCATCTGCACACCTACGCATTAGTGGATTAAAATATCTTGTTTTTCCACACATGGAGATAAACAGACAATCGAATGCATCGGTTTGTGTGCCCACTGTCTGTCTGCTCTGAGGGGATTGAGTGGCAGTGACAGAGGAAGGGCTGTGATCGGCTGCGTGTGTGCAGATTGTGCTTTGTGTAGTGAAATGCAGGAGGTCGTGTTTGTACGCCCGCCTCGTTGTAACGGCCACAGGCCTGCGTGGGTGCACTGGTTCCTCTTTAACCTTTTCGAAGAAACCAAAGAATGGGCAAATATTTGTGTGTTTTAGCATCTTTGTAAAGCAAAAATGCAACATAATCCCTCCTTTTAGCTTCCCTGTTGCTGCTTTTCTGTGTATTTTTGTGATTTTGATGCATTTAGACAAGATAAAAGGTCACCGAAGGCTTTAAGAACCTGTGATGGGCGCTTTCCTGACATTTTATCACAAAATGATGCTATGCTGAATTGCTCTCCTTAACTTTACCCCTAGCTGTTTTTATCTCAATAAAGTAAAACTTTATTTTATTGTTTGTAATGTCTCTAACAATGTTCCCTCTTGCAGTTGGATCTCGGTGCTGACCAACAGCAAGGAGGAGGCATTAAACATGGCGTTTCGTGGCGAGCAGAGCAGCGGAGGGGAGGACGGATTAGAGGACCTCACCAAAGCCATCATAGAAGACGTGCTGCGCATGCCGGGCAATGAAGTCTGCTGCGACTGTGGAGCTGCAGGTGTGTTTGTGGAGCTGCGTGAGTCCATTTAAATGTGGACCATGTTTTATTTAAAGCCGCTCTCCTGTCTCGGTAGCTTTACAATGTCACCGCTGCCTTGAACTCCATGTCCTTCAGTTAGATGGTTGCTGAGCGAGCTACACTGCAGTGTGTGTGCGTGCATGCTGGTGTTGTTAGCATTCAGGGCGCAGCTCTATCCCGATACTCCCCCTCACATTAGAAAGCAAAGAGTCAGCACTCAGGAGTGCTGTGGACACTCAGACCCTCTGACTCTCAGCACACACAGGCTTGCATCCACACACTCCACTCTGTCTATATAAACACACACAGCAGCTTGCAGAGTACTGGGGCGGTGGACTTTATCTCTTGGGGGAGAAAAAAAAAACATTTCTGGGCTTTGAGAAACAACATCATTACATCACGATGTTACATAAGTCACACACGCTTCGTCGACCCCTGCGGTCCTCAGAGAGCGGAGGTAATTTGTCATGTCTGCTCTCTTGTTGCTGCATCCGTTCATATACATGGCTTTGGCATAACACATGTTCCAGATGTGGATTTAAGCATCTGATTCCTGTTGTTTTCCTTTATCTGACCGAGAAGGTGACGCCCATGCTTCCCTTTCCTCAACACATAAAATTAATTTGGTGGTTGAAGGACCTTTTTATGACTTTCAAAGGTCACCTCGTTGTTCCCTCTGCTGCTCATTCGATGCTCTGACTGGAAATTCATCTGTAAGATAGCATTAATCAGCTATAGAGGACCCATAAATTCACAATGCATCTGTTAATTGTGTTGTGTAAATGTGTGCACGTGCCTTCCTGCAGTCTGTGTTTGTGTGCATGACTCACCGGGTTATTGGGCTGTCTCTATCATTTCCACCAGCCTCCTCTGGTGTTAACTTGTCAGCTTCAGACAGAGCAGCACCCCTCGCCTCACAGCATCAGCATCACTGAGGTCACAGTTTAAAGCTTCCTTAATTCCCCCGGATTGCATCAGAACATCAGTCAGCAAAGTCGCTCAGTCTCTGGAGGTTTCGAGGATCTGCCACATCTCTGTGCGCGTGCGCCTTTGTGCTTTGCAGTGGTGATGCATTAATAAATAAAGTCAATGAATATAGTGGAAAAATAAGCTGTGGTTTAGCAGCTCAATCAGGGCTAGTTTATTCACAAGATGGTTGTTTTCTGTTGCAGTGATTTGAGGATATGGTACATGTGGACATGCAAAGCCTAACTGGCAGTTTATGCTTAGTGCTGTTACCCTTACGAATGGTCTGGCTTTACATGCATTTCAGTGTTAATGCAGGACCACAGATATTTCCAGAAAACTGAGGGAGAGAGTGTTGCATCAGTTAGAAAAGATGAGACATTCTGTGGAGGAAGAAAAAAACCTAAGCAATCGCTTTGTTTCCTGTTTCAACTTCTTCTTTTGTGTCATCAGAGTCAAGCACGCCTCAAGCATCACTATAAATGCTTTTGTGGCGGTTTTAAAGTCACAGTGCTTGCGGCCAGTGACTAGTGCGGCAAGCATAACGCAATACAGAACAGGCATCAGTTATATAAGAAGTCAGGAAGAGCTTGAAAAGAGGCATCTGTAGCGGAGGTGGGTTGCAAAGCAGATTGCAGGGCAGCAGCAATTTAAAAAGGAAATAAAACTGCATGCTGCATGTAAGATTTGCTACATGTGGGGAGGTTTATCAGCTGAGCCCTCGATGCTGTCGGATAGGGTTGTCAAACATAAGGCCCGGCGCCCAGAATTGTCCCGGCAAAAACTCTAATCCAAACCACTAGATGGTACTGGAAAATGTGAATGAGCGCATAAAGTTTGGACTTCAAACTGTATTTTCATACATTTTACAAAATTTTTACTGATGGCTGAAGACCTACCTCATTGCTATTCATACTATACAGAAGAAATTAAGTAATAAATAAAAGTCATCTAAAGGTTTCTGTTTGTTTGGGGGTTGTTGTTGTTGTTGTTTTTTTTACACAGTATGTGCACAGTGAAAACATTGTTTTTAAAGCAGCATTTCTTTATCATTTAGAAAAACTGAGATTTATTGTTAAAATTGCACTTTTTGTATTAAAATGTCTCAGGAAATAAATACATACTTAAAATTTAGACTGGAAGAAAGGAGAGTTTCTTTGATTTGGTCAACTTAAGATCAAAGCGGGCTGTATATGTGGCCCACAATGTAAAATGAGTTAGACATCCCCACTGTAGGAGGTCAAATCACCACCTGTTTATATATCAGCCTCCTGTAGCCGTAATAACTTGTGTTACACTGTTGTCTATAGACCCAAAGTGGCTGTCCACCAACCTGGGGATCCTCACCTGCATCGAGTGCTCTGGCATCCACCGAGAGATGGGAGTCCACATTTCCCGCATCCAGTCCATGGAGCTCGACAAGTTAGGAACCTCAGAACTCTTGGTGAGTCAGACAAACGGCCTGTCGAGGGAACTGATCTTATTTTCGAGGCACACCCTTCACTGTTTTCACCTGAAATATGAGGAATCATGAAAGAGTATTGTGAAGACAGGATGGAGCCAATTTTAATCTGTAAAGCTGCAGGGATACATCATGTGTCTTTCTTTGGTTGCTGATGTTTCCCTTCTTTCTCCCACAGCTGGCCAAGAATGTAGGGAACAGTAGCTTCAATGAGATCATGGAGGGAAACCTCCCCTCCCCATCACCAAAGCCCACTCCCTCCAGTGACATGTAAGTTTTATATATAAACAAATCTTTATCTCTCAACTCAACTCTTTAACTTTTTTTTTTTTTTTGACATTTTGTCCACAGGACAGTGAGGAAGGAGTTCATCAACGCCAAGTATGTGGACCACAAGTACGCGAGGAAGACGTGCACGTCTGCGGCAGCTAAAATGATCGAGTTGTTTGAGGCGGTTCAGTCCAGGGACCTGCTGGCACTTATTCAGGTCTATGCGGAGGGGGTGGAGCTTATGGAGCCGCTTCCAGAGGCAGGACCGGTGAGTCAAAGAGACATCTAAAGGTCTGATTTATCCAAAGTTAAAAACACGATAAGATAATTTTGTTTCAAACATTTTTTTTTTATGGTGTCGAAATCAATGTCAGTAGAGGTGAATCGAAAAATAAACATTAGTGCTTTTAAAGACTGACGGTGTTAGATTTGTCCAACAGTTTTCTTAGTCTTATAGATAGATAGAACTTTATTAATCCCTTGGGTAGGTACCTCTGGGAAATTCTATAATAAGTCATGTTTTTTGAAACTTTTTAGTTATTTGTTTAACTTGAAGGAAATCTCTCTTTTATTGTGTGTCCACAGTTTAGGAACTGTAGACTATCAAAGTTTGCAGAAACCTAAATTATAGGACTTTTTATAGGTCCTACAGGGCAGAAGAGAAACTTTTTATTGGCAACAAAAGCTCTGGTGTACACAACGTACTGTTAAAGAAAAGGCTCTAAAAGTGGAACATAGCCCAGAAAATGGATCAACAATGAAGTCCAGGCTTTATTAACTATATGTTATGGAAGAAAAAAAAAGAAATACTCTTGGAGGCAAAATAGAATAATTTTCAGTCATATTTCCCTTCAACTTGCTGCCTAGGACATCTCCCCAAAGTGATGCAATGCGGAAAGAAAATGGAGAAGCGTAATCTTGTGATTATAAGAGAGTAAAACACCACATCTGCTTTGTAATAGCACTACACATAAAATTGCACGCCTAAAACAATTTTCTGAAGATCATAAAATTGTGCCTTAAAAAGTGCATCTTTACAGATGGGGACCATTTATGCCAGTAAAGCAAAACATTATATCCAACTCTGACGACACCTCGCTTCTCTGTAGCCAGCTACAGATCACACTGTCAGGTAACTCTAAGCCAAAATCAGCCACAGGGTTAAAAGTTTAAAAGGCCAGTAGAGGGTCATACAGCGAGCAGAAATCACAAATAATCAAGAAAAAAAGCACATGAATGAACCCTGTATGGAAATGGGCAGTAATTAAACCATTAAATGGCTTGAGGAGCTCAAATGAATTCAAATATGAACACTTGAAGCCAGAGCTGTCCGCTTCTCCTGACAGGACTATGCAAAAACATGCCTGGAATCATAACACGTGCAGACTGCGACGCTCAGAAGCCGCCTGGTCAGTGCTCTGTGCGTGTTCCTGCAGTGGTTTCATCCTCATGTGTGGTTTCTTCCCAGCAACACCACTGCTGCTGACACGTTCTTGCCAGCTGGTGAATTATTTGGCAGTTAGAAATGGGTGTAACAGTTGGAAAATTCTGAGTCATCCGGGTTAACTTCTCCAGCAGGTGGTGATAGCCAGCAAACCTCCACCACATTGCAGGGCATCATGTGTTTTGGGTCCACATATATTTAGATGGCGACATCTGTAGCGGCTCAGTTCATGCGTCTGTTTTTTATTTTGTGGTTCAGCTTGTTTTGGGTTTTTTTCCCCCTCTCGCTTTTGTTCTCTTGCCTTTTTGCTGTTTTTAGGCAAAAATGAAAGTTGAATAACAAGCAGTGTCTGGTGAGGATAC
The DNA here is from genome assembly GCF_057382095.1 of Aulonocara sp. 'chitande type north' Nkhata Bay. Classification (NCBI taxonomy): domain Eukaryota; kingdom Metazoa; phylum Chordata; class Actinopteri; order Cichliformes; family Cichlidae; genus Aulonocara; species Aulonocara sp. 'chitande type north' Nkhata Bay. Next base: position 22,353,865 of record NC_141352.1, on the reverse strand, counting down.
AGTACCGTGAACAACATGCGTGATAAGACTTAATCTGACGTAAATGGGTCAAGGTTTTATAACCCGAACACGGTCGTTCCCTAATGAAAAATTAAGTGCACAATGCTGCAGAGGAATAAAAGAGGATATCGTCTGGTGACGGAGAGTGGGGGGGGTGGTGCTGCTGAACGCGCTGTGAAGTCTGACTCACCGATATCTGATCTGCTGCTGTCAGTGCATCCAAAGGGCTGCACCGTGACTTCCCACCCCCAACTCAAAACACAGACAGCGTGACAGCAGTGCATGATTAAATCCGACCCCCTCTCAGATGCCAACAGATCCACTAAATTTAAGCGTTAGCTCCATATGTTTCGCCTTTACCTCCATCTTTAATGCTGAATCTAAAACACCACCACCTAGATCCAGCTTTGGTGCTGCAAGGCAGATGAAATAAAAGCAAGAGACTCCCAGGAATGGACAAAAGCCGGCATCAGGCCTGCAGAAGTATTATTTTTAGGAGCCATTTTGTTTACTGCAGCTTGTTTAAATGCTGAAAGAGTCGCAGACAGAGAGAGAATACAGAATGGATGCTCCCCAAGATCGCCCCACTGAGTCTTTGCTGTGTTTGATGGCCCCCTGCAGGAAGCTGGAGAGACTGCACTGCATTACTCTGTACGGACTGCTGACCAGACCTCCCTGCACTTGGTGGACTTCCTCGTGCAGAACAGGTACATTTTGTTTTTTAAAGAGCTGCTAAACCTTTTAGAAAATGCAGCTGCGTGCATTCAGCTTGGCTCAGGAGGAGTGCAAAAAGCTGTTCAACTTTCATAAAAACACGCGCGAGTACTTTGGAGTAAAATTGTGTATAAAACAGCACAGCTTGGTGTAAACACTCTGTATTAAATTTGATCCGTCTGTCTGCTGCGAGTCACTTTCTGTGCTCTAGTCTAATAAAGCAGTGCAGAGGAAAAGCTTCACGCGGCTCAGCTCAGCTCAGATTCCCACAAGGCAAACAGAAATGGGTCAAGCACTTGTTCTCTGCCTTAATTTATTCCTCTCCTTTCAATTGTTTACCCACCACTGCTCCAACTGCACACAGTCTCCACTGCTGAACTGAGACCCCCTCATTAATTAAACCCATGTCTAGGACTTGTCTTTTAATATTTTTTTTGTTGCCTTCATGGGAATTGCAGAAGATCTAAAGATTGCTACTGCGCCATTAGCTGTAGTTTGTAGTTTTTCTTGAATGATTTAATGTCTCACCTCTACTCAAGACGTCTAATGTGCTGTTTCCAATCCTCTTCTTTCATGCTAAACCTCAAAATCCTGAGCAATAACATATTAACCTAAAGCTGCACGACTGTGGAAAACACCCTCAGGCATGTGACCTCACTGCGCGAGTCTTGTTGTTTTTGTTTTTTTCCTAACTCAGCGGTAACCTGGATAAGCAGACGGAGTGGGGGAACACCGCCCTGCATTACTGCTGCATGTACGAAAAGCCAGAGTGCCTCAAGTTACTCCTGAGGGGCAAGCCTGCCACCGACATCAGTGAGTCACACGCCGAGCTTCGTCCTCCAGTTAATGCCATGACCTATCAGACTCCTAACTGTTGATTGTCCGTCCTCGCCCTTTCAGCCAATCAGAATGGAGAGACGGCGCTGGACGTTGCCAGGCGACTGAGGAACACTCAGTGTGAGGAGGCAGTAAGTATAGGACCGACCAGCTGGACATCTTAGTAGATCATTAAAGGCCCAGAAACATTACACAAACCCCCCGTCCTCCCCCAAACATACACACAGCCACATAAAGGGTGTTCATCAGTTACCGGGCAGTTTAGTGAGAACACTAGATGGCAGTCAGAGGTCTCTCCAGCCGCGGGCGGTAGCAGCAGCAGAGTGGAAGTAATGGTTGATATATGTTTGTTATTTACAGTCATATGAGCAAAGAAGACAGAAAAACACTTTAAATGCTGTTTGGAATCTCTGAAAAATAAACACAGTTGGACAAATCTTTTATTGTTACAGGAAAATGTGCCTATAACAACATTTTATTTACATATTAACTAGATTTGTACTTGAATTATATCTGTGATTAAGATTATTGGCTATTAGCTCGAGCACATATAGACGATCTAAGTTATTGATCTTTGTGTCACACATAAGTCCTTATGTCCTCAGATGTAATTAGTGGTAAGCCGAGGGGACTTCAGTCTATTTCACCCGCACCTTTCCCGACAGGTAGACAGTATAAAAGGTGAAATCATCCTCTGTACTGACATCAAATCATTAATTTAGAGCCAGATAGTGTGCAGCATGTGTGTATTTTACTAGTGCGTGCCCATGCTGCAGTGTTATTTGGTCTATTTGTGGATTTGGTAAACTGATATTTTTAATCACACTGAGAAAAGTAAAAAAAAAGTATGGAGTTATCTTGTTTATATGAATAAAGATAAATATTGGACTCGCTGTGTGATCATACACAACAAAGTGTATTTACCTCTTCGTATGATTAAGGGACCACGACCACTTATCATCCAGACACTGCCCACCGCCATATGAAGTATATAATGACAAACTGGCATGCAACACTTTGTCTGAATATGCACCCATGCAGTAGAAAGGGATTTCGTACGTTAGCTTTCTTTACAAATGTGCTTGCACATTTTTAAAAGTCTGTAACATCCTGGAAAAAAGCTGATTTGAAATCTCATCTCCACACCTTCACAGCGCATTTATAGTCAGCTGTTGATTTGACATTAAACTTGTAAATACAGTGAACTTCACTTCATAGGCTGAGTATTGATAGTGTAAATGTCACAGTTTGCAGTAATGAAAAATAATATTTTTCTCTAAATAAAATGTTTTGTTGTGAAATTAATCTGATGCGATGCTTTTATGAGGTGTTGCAGGTGCTTAAACATTACAAATGGGTCATTTTTGCCTGTTGCTAGGTGGTTGCTAGGCAAAATGATGACATCATGAGAACCTGCAGGGGCCTAAAATATATCTGTGTGCCAGTTTTAGTTGCAATCATGTAGCAGGAATTTACAAGCAAACAAATTTTCTGTGTTATGGTAGAATTTCAGGTCTGGTGCCTCAATAAAGAAGATAATTTTAATTCCAGTTATTTGTAAAAATAAATGAAAGACTGAAACATAAATAAAAATTAAATAAATAGAAACTATTATCTAAAAAAAATCATGTTGAACTGTTACTTTAGCTACGTTTTTTTCCTCTGTTTGATAAATTTGTTTAGCAGTTGTGTTGCAGTTTCATATTTCTGTGCCTTATTTTATATTTAAACAATTTTCAAAATCCCTCATATCTATTCCTCACATTTGCCCCTTTTACAAATAAATTTAATTCAATATTTTTCCTGCCCCCTCCTTTTTTAACATACCTTCTCCCCCTGAGTTAATACCATATATCTGTAAAATCTCCATCTCTATACAACCTCCAGATGTTCATGTTTGTGTCCTGTGCATCATCAGTGGCTGCAGAGAGCAGTTAAATCTCCAAGTCTCAGGGTTTTTTTAGTTTAACGATGTGCCAGACAAGAGAAAAGAAGTAAATAATAAAGCCAAATCAGTGACTGTTAGGATAATGGGTGTTATTGACTGGGTGGGCAAAGCTGTGGATTATTATTATTGAAGGTACACGTGTGGGGAAAAGTAAATAACATCTTTAAAATCTTACTGTTTGAGAAGAAAAAGAAATAATAATAATACATTTTTTAAAAACTGCTGTTGTTTTTTGTGTTCACAAACTGGATAATTACTGCCGTCTAGAAAAGAATGATGACTGATGCTCAGCACTCACTGTGGCTCTGACTCAGTCTAACCTGTGACATTAGTCTCTTTACGCTGCCTCATTATTTCTTATTGCGCTGCTTCTTCTTCCCATTCATAGTTTTTTGGGGGCTTTAATTAGCAGCCAGTTTTGATCCACCTTCTCTGTCTCGTAGCCGTAATGATCTGTTTGTGTAGAGCTGCAGTTTGAGTTAACGGATTTGTTTGTGTGTGTGTCAGCTCGTGCAGGCCGCAGAGGGGAAGTTCAACCCGCACATCCACGTGGAGTACGAGTGGAGCCTCCGACTGGAGGAGATGGACGAGAGCGACGACGACCTCGACGATAAGGTCTGAGCACGATGCCGAATTTAACAAGGAATCTGGTTATGAGTGAGGCTGAAGGTCAGATATGACTGTTCAGATTTCCTCTGCAGCCCACTGGCTGTCTGGCTTTGTGCTTTATTGTTGTTGTTGTCGCCTCCACATCACCAAAAAAAGAACTTCCCCATAGATTCATATATGTAGAGCACGGCTGTGAAGCTCATTTTAGTACATACGTGGGTCACATGCAGATAAATTTGACCTTAAATGAGCCCGACTGATGATAATCTATAAAGAAAACATTTTTTTGGGGTTAAGAAGTCTAAGTACGTTCTGAAAATGTCCACATTTCTGGATTTCAGTATTTGGCCAACCTAAGGTCATTACACAGATATGTCATTCTAGTAAATCAGCATGGCTGGGTACCGTTCAGCCTAAGAAATTAATCTGTAAACTTTCCTAATATAAAAAAACTGCAATTTTCTGTTAATTCGAAGAAAATGTTCCATTTTTCCTGTTGAATAAAATATGAAATTGTCCACTGATTAATTTATGTTGAAAACCCACCTAAATTTGTGTGTTTTTGATGGTTTCTAGTATTTATCTTTGTGTAGTTTAAAAAAGCATTCACTGGTTCAGATCAGACTCTTTAATGACCCGGTTCTGGTCCCCGGGCCCTATGTTTGACACAAGGTTAATATAATTAGCTAAAACTAAACAAAAAACTACAAATGGATGTGAAAAACAGTTTAGCTAACTTAATAAAAATAAAAAGCAGAATTTTAGAAAAAAAATAAAAGCTAAACGAAATGGCTTTGTGAAACCGGGAAAATAAAATTTTTATTATTTGTTATTTTTGTTAAAAAACTGTAATATAATTTTCCTGATGAGGTTTGATAGACGTGTTTGAGACTCTGGATGTCAACAAGATTTGAAAAGGTTCTGCGTTTTTGTTGTGCTGAACACAGAAACTCATTCAAACAAAACTAAAACTAATCATTTCCACGCAATAAAAACTACTTAGAAAATACACTATTAGAATAAATCTGGTTTGACACTCTGATGTAGAGGCTGAAGTTAACGGTGGATGCAGATGCGTCTTCCCTTTAGAGTAGGTTAAATGCACCGTGGCGTAATGCGGCATGAGTCAGGAAAACGGTTTAATGTTGTAGAAAAAAAAAAGATAACTGAAGATTTGTAAGACTATAAAAATGGAGAAATAAGGCGAGCTTAAGGAAATGAGACGGAGTGTAGTGATGCTGTGTCATTTGTAGGTCAGAACAAGCAGATGTCGGGCTTTCTTCGACAGGCTTTTACGCTTTAAGCAACAGCAGGTTAGATGTAAGCTGCAAACTACTCCAGAACCATACTCATCAAACTGCTCTACTAGGGCTGTTCGATATATATCGGATGACGATATAAAAACATCTATCGTTTCATTTTACGCTATCGTTTGTTTCGTGGTGTTGCAAAATAAACTGTTTACGGTAATATTTTTTCATCGTTTTGATGGTCACTGTAGTGGCTATATTCATTTCTTAAAGTTCTCTCTTTCTCTTATATTTAATATAACCACACTACGGACGGACAAGCGCCTGTTTTTATGCGTTGTGGTTAGCAACAACGACGGTAACAGCATCGCGTGTCCGCTTGTTTATGTTCCACATAAACCTTTCACAATAAAGCTCAAGATCCTGTTGAGACTTTTAAAAATAAACTGAATCACGTGAAAAAGCAGATTATTTACGGATGAGAAGTAAAAAAGAGCCGCCAGGTGCTAAAAAATAAACCTTAGACTCAAACGTTAGAACAGGCTTTTCCCCGCAGCACGCTGTGTAATAAATACCCAAAAAGAAAACGGTGGCTGTTACAACTTATGTCTGAAAATGTATAGTTTCATGCATCGGTTAAAACACTCGACTCCAGCTACATGACGCGCAGCTGGAAACACTTCCCGCAAGTCGAGCTGCCCGAGATTCACATAATTTACAGAAAATGTTACATTTTTGTGATCTATATCGTTATGGGACGATAGAATTCTTATATCGGGATATGAGATTTTGGTCATATCGCACAGCCCTATGCTCTACATAAAAGCTACGTTTGTGTCGGTGGTAAGCTGATATCAGCTCATAGTTCTGGCTGAGCAACATCATCTGTCAGGCTCTGCAAAGGATACCAAATGTTGTAGACTTGAGGCATTATTTTAACACTTCAGTTTGCAAGCCTGCATAGAAAAGTGACTGAAGTAGTTCATAGTGACTAAAAACCTTCTCAAAGCAACAGTTATTTGTCATCTCTGTCTTAAAAGCATTTCAAAATAAAGTGTAAAAGCTCCCTTGAACATCACCAAAAATAATACTAGAGGTTCAGCATTACTGATGGCATGTATATTTTAGTCATCTTAAAGCACAAATGTGTAATTTTTTTGTCGCAGCATCAGTTCTGTAGTATTACAGAGGAATTTTGTGATTGGTAAGTGGTTAGCCAGTGAGTATATTCTGTATAATCCTCCTTTATGACTCTTAGAATTATTTACAGTTGACAAAAAACATATTTTAATAATTATGACCTGAAACTAGCAGGTGAGCTCATAAAATCATCATGGAAATGTTTGGAAACGAGCTGAGGGGCTTTTTACCAAAAATCTAGACGTCTGCTTGTAAACAGAGGAGTCTCCACCTGCTGGCCACTGTAAAGAATGCAGGTTTGGGGCATTTCTGCATTGGGTGAAAGCTGCATCGATCTTTTATCGCGTCTATGCTCAGGTTACAGTGACTGATGTCAGCTTGGTCTCATCTGTCATGTGTCCTTCTGCAGCCCAGTCCCATCAAGAAGGACCGCTCCCCGAGGCCTCAGAGCTTCTGCCACTCCTCCAGCCTCTCACCCCACGACAAGCTCTCCCTGCCGGGCTTCATCAGCCAGAGGGACAAGCAGCAGCGTCTCTCCTACAGCGCCTTTACTAACCAGATGTACAGCGCCTCCACCGACCTCAGCTCCTCCCCGGTGGCCGACGGGCCGCCGCTGCCACCCAGGAACCAGGGCAAAGGTCAGACCTAGCTGCTCCGAGCGGCTTTGAGCCTGCATCGGTTTTCCGACCGCATTCAGTTTTATCAGGCTCTAGCTCGAATAAATTCAGGAGGTCACATTCTGCTAATATCTCCTTTTGCAAATGTCAGCCTGTGATGCAAATGGTCTAAAGGTTGTTTGCATGCTCTGCTGTGGCTGATAACTGTGGAGGAAAGATGGCCTGTGGAAATGACTTTATTATGTCTGTTAATGTTTGATTATTTGCAGTCAGGATAAGGTTTGTGGGAATGCTTTGTAAATGACTTTAATGGAAAGTTCCTTCTTTGTGCTGTCAGTCAGTTTCCACACCCTGCAGTGGTATGCAATTTGTCAGCACACAGATCAGAGGGCGGGAAGCGGGTGTCATTAAGATTGCTTACACTGTAAACGTTCAGGAAAACACGGCTGTAGCAGAGGGCAAGGTGGCAAAGGAGGATACACACTTACTTAATCGTTAGCCTGGGCAAAGTATCCACAGAGTGTACTGTGGGCGTGCTGTCTCTGCAATATTGGAATTAAAAATAACACTCCTCCCCCTGTGGACCTGTACTAGCTTTCTCTGAAAACACTGCATAAGCTTAACTCTGCCAGCATCCATCTTAACAGTCATTTAATCCATCGCATAGCATTCAAATCTTATTTTTCCTAAAGCAAAGGGGTGTGAAATTTCACTTGTTTCCAGTTCAAATTAACCTCTTTCTGGTGACCCTTGGCTAAGCCTGCTTTCCACAGTAGCACAACAAGCACCCAGTGTGTAAAAAGGAGAGAAATTATTACATAAAAATGTGAGACGTTGAATCAAAATATGAATTTTTTTTTAATACTATGGATACTAAATTTCACACAGAAGTAGATTACAGTATTAATCTACTTCTGTGTTTGCTTCTCCAGCAAAGATGTGTTTGCTTCTCCAGCCAACACATCTTAACAGGAATTATGCAAATTTTCAGGCCCCTGAACTCATTAGTTTCCTTAAAAATGAAATGAATTAAAGGAAAAGGGAGTTTTATCTTCTAGCATCAGTTTTAAAGGGCAATTTAAAAACCCCGTCATCTGGAAAACTACTTGAACTAAGACCTTAATTTTATTTTTTTTATTTTTTTTTAGATATCTCTACGGTGGCTCAAAAAAAAAGCTCACGTTAACACAGAGTGATGGATGAATTCCCTAAAATGTTTGGACGTCTGATCTCTGACAGCAGAGATGGAAACTAGAGTTCTCTCTCATTTTCACAATATGACTTTTTGAAGTCCTCAAAAGTCATTCACCCACACAGCTCAGTTAGAGGATGTGATGTAACGCCTCTCTCCCGTACAGCAGCCACAGTCTTTGGCTGTTATACATAACTATGAGCATATCACAGAAGTTCAAGCAGTGCTTGTTATTGGTTTAGTAGCTGGGGATAGTAGCTAATAGCTAATGCAGCTTTATATTAGGTATGTTTGCTCCCTTTGCTTAAGAGTACAGATGAGCGTACTAAGCTATACAAACACAATTTTTCCATTCATATTAATTTTAGCATTTTTTTTCTCACATTTTTATCTTTGGAAAAGCGATGACAAATGCTCGTAGGTACCAAGTATCTTCCTCTCTTCCTCTTCCCCTCTGCGATCTGATATTTCTGTCAGTGTTGTCCCCAAAACATCATAATCAGAACTGACCGGTCGTGCTTTTGTAATGTCAGAGCTTTACGCCTGAGAAAAAATTCCTGCGCACGGGGAAATGTTGTTTTTGAAACCATAATCTTTGCTTAAACCCGGCTGAACTTTGCCCATTATGTCTAACAAACAGAAGATTAATAATTCCACATTTACTTTTGGTTTCCTGTTGGTCACAAATCCCAGTGTCACGGGTGAAAGTCCACCATAACCTTATCTATAATTAGCCTTTATCGCTTCAGCCACGTTGTAGTGTTTTTATCCTTGATCGTCACAATATGATTGGTCAGTCGGTCCAGTGTTTATGATGCTTAAGGGACAACGCCTGCGGCTGTGTCAGAGACGTCTTCTCATGTGAACTGTGCTTTGATCTTTTTAGTTCCTGTCCTCCTAAATGTCCCTGAAGAATGAGCATTAATATTTCTCACAGGTTCAGCTACCCGTAAATAACCAAAACGGCACTGGAAACAAGTCATTTTATGCAAAAATAAGATTAAGAGGGAAAACATCATAGATGCATTGAGAATATCACGCTAACCCTTCATTGGCGGCGCTCTCTCTTTCTCCCTCTCTCTCAGTGGGTGCTGAAGAGCTGGCTCCCCGGGGGGCGGCTTCACACCGTTTCTCCTCTTTTTTTTTTTTTCTTCTTTTTTTTGCTTTGCTTGCCACTGATAAGATTTCATCTTGTTATTTTACAGCGTGTGGGAGCAGCTCTTTTATAAGACTGACATACTGTAGATTCTCTCCCACACTCCTCATCTCGCTCTGTTTTCTTTCTCTTTTTTGTTTCTCTATTCTTTCAGCTCCACACTTGGCATTCCTTGGCTCTCATTCGCACTACGCCACACTGGCTGGCACTCGACCATACATCAGTGAATATCCTGGTTTTATGTTCTCCCTCCTTACTCGGCTGTGTGCCCCACATACAGTTGTCCCTCAGTTGTTTCTTCCTTTTACAGCTCACTTTTACGGGGTGGTGGCATTTATTTAAGTGAATAACGGCACCACATAGGCAAGCTTTTAATTATTTATTGCCTATGTGATTTATTTAAATTCTATTTTCCCACCATCCATGGGCTGTAAACTCCTAACCACAGCTGATTCCTCTCTGGCTGAGCTCTCTATTAGCTGCTTTCACCCTACTCTTCTCTGTACTGGTGACCAGTGACTGCTTTGAAGTCCCAGTAGATAAAGGCAGGCGTATTTAAAAAATAAAAGTCCCCGTCCAGACACTCCTGTGTGTATTTATATGTTCAAACAATATTGTTTTACTTGCATTAACTTGTCTCCTCCTCATTATCCTCTCCTTTATCTCCTTTACCTGTCATTTTTTTTTATTTGTTTATCTTTTTGGTGGGCTTCATCACCTCATGTGTCTTATGTATCGCTCCTCCAGCTCCTCCCCCATCCGGCCCTCCCTCTTCACTCACACCAGGAGGCAGCTCCACCCTGTCCAAGAAGAGACCGCCGCCCCCCCCTCCTGGACACAAACGCACCCTGTCCGACCCACCCAGCCCACTCTCTCACAGTCCACACAGTAAAGGGGGCGTAACCGGGGGTGAGATGCAAGCACACGTTCTGTAACAGTAGGGCTGGTTTCACTCAGGCGTGTGGTTCCAGTCTGAAGATAGAAGATCACGATTCTCCAGAGAAGTTTTGTTCATTTTTTAAGTTAATTTCACTTAGGAGAGGAAAAACCGAATGTTAACTCTGCGTCCACTTCTAGGTTTTTCCAGAGCGTTTTGAGTTCATACGCTCTTACCCAGAGATTCATAGGTCATGTATCCCACCGGAGGTAGACTCCATTGAATAATTACCACCTTAAAATGTGTTTTTAAAGCTAATAAGTGGACATAGTTTAGATTTTTTTTATTTTAGCTGATTTTTTTTAGTATTTTGACTTTTGTTTATTAAGTTCCACAAACTGTTTCTTCCATTTTTGTCTCTTATGCAGTCTGAAGAGCCATAAACAGTCCCTCTACACATCCTATACATTTCTGTAGAGCTGCATTTGTCGAGTAATTTGTAGTTAATATCTACTGGATGTCCAGTCCAATCCAACTTTATTTAGTAAGCACTTTTAAAAAAACAACATAGTGCTTTCAATTTAAAAGACACCAATAGAATATAAAACACTTGTTTGTTTGTTGTTTTTGTTTTTTAAAGGAAAGTAAAAACCAGTAAAACATGAAAATAACAGAAATAAAATAATTCAAGTAAGTTTTATTTTATAGCTCTAAATCACAACAGCAGTGACGTCAAGGCTCTTTATAGTATAAATATTATAGCAAAGACCCCAACAACTCCATAATCCGATGACCCCCTTTAAGCAAACACTTGGCGATAGTGGGGAGGAAAAACTCCCTTTTAACAGGAAGAAACCTCCAGCAGAAACAGCCTCAGAGAGGCCATCTGCCCCAACAGACTGGGGGAGATGGGAGAACCAAATGTTTTGTCGCTGAAAGCATTAATCCACAAAAACTTAGCATTACAGTGTAGCAACGATGCTTCAACCACTTAGACTATTTAGACTCGATGTCTCCAGCTGTTCGAGTCCACATCAAAGTATAATCGTGTCGTTAGCCTCTGGCGGGAAGTTTTTCAGTTTTCTGGTTTAGCCAGATGTTACCCGGGCCGAGCTGTTGTTTACAGTAGCAGCTAAATTTTAAAAAGCTAACAAAAGACAGATTTTGGTGGAGTTTAATCGATGATTCTGAAATTGTATTCCAGCAAATATGTTCAACCAAAGATCGCTAGATCCTGATTGGCCAACAGCATTTGGACTACAAATTGACTACAAATGGTACCAAAAATCTGTTACTTTATCTACAGTCTGTATGTTTAAATATATACAGAGAACTTCCATATGGTTGCATTATAAACCATCTAATTCACAACTTTGTGAACATCCTCAAATCACCATTCAGAATAGCTTTAAAGTGCATATTGAGACAAATATGCTTATACAACTGTGGATTTGATTTAAAAAACAATCACATTTTACATGTGGTCATATCTTTAGGGAAATTTTTACTGTTATTGGGGCTACGTTCCCATGTCTCTCACACACGCACACTCTAAACCCAACCACTAATAAAAAGATGGTATTTAGTTGCACAACAACCCCTGTTTCCAAATAACGAGGGGCTCATGGAAAGCTCAGCCAGATGACGCCTCCCTCATTGTTTTTTTTGTTGTTTTTAACCATCACAGCATGTTGATTTATTTCCATATTTATATTAAATTAATCTCTTGGCCAGCGCTCCAATATGGTGTTAAATAATCTCGTATTGCCATCATCGATGTTAATTTTTAGGAAGCGACTCCACCCCTCCTCCGGTGACTAAGATGTCTCCTGTTTCCAACAAGTTTGAAGGCATTCCTCAACAGCAAAGGTATCAGACAGAAACTGTGTGGATGTTGAAGCCTCTTCTTTGTGAAATAGTTTTGTTTTTGTTTTTTTCAAATATAGTTATTTCACTTTTTTTTTCTAGCTCTACTTCAAGCAACACAAAGTCTACACTTGGTCCAAGGGTTCTTCCCAAACTACCTCAGAAAGGTACAGACGTTTGGATATTTTGTGTTTTTAGTGCAAGGAGTTGAATTAAAAAGGTATTAATGAGCCACTATGCGGTTACCTCTCCAGTGGCATTGCGTAAGATTGACACCATACACCATCCGTCTGTGGATAAGCCTAGCCTTCCTCCAGAGGTCTTCCAGAAGTCTCCGCCGCCAGCTGAAACCCCGCAGAAGGTTCCTCTGGTGGAGAGGCCTCAGCCGGGAGACCTTCCCCCAAAACCGCAGGTGTCGGAACTCCCCCCTAAACCTGGAGACCTTCCTCCGAAGCCGCAGCTCTCCGACCTCCCTCCCAAACCTCAGCTGGGTGACCTACCACCTAAACCCCAGCTCAAAGACCTCCCTCCCAAGCCTCATCTTGCAGACATCCCCCCAAAACCTGGGTCAGTCGAGTCTGCTCCCAGGCCGCTCCACGGAGAGCCAACGCCAAGGCCCCAAATACAGCCTCCACCTCCGCCTCAAACTCATCCTCAACCACAACCTCAACCGCACCCACAGCCTCAAGACTCGCCGTCACCTAATCAGCAGGCAAATATAGGGACCCCATTTCAACAGTCTGCTGAAGACACCAACGGGACCCCTGCAGGCACCCAAGAGACACCTGTGCCCCTCCCAAGGAAGATCACAACGGTATGGACTCGCATATTATTTCTAAGGGTTCCTTTTTAAAAAAGAAATAACAGTGTAAACATACACATTTTTACGTCTTTGTATATTTACTCATATATAATATTTCAGCTATCACGTATATAGATGTTAATCATTGCAAAAGTCCCTCCAGCATAGACTTTCTTAATGCAAATAATGTTAACGCAATGCAAAATTTGTTAACATCAACACACTACAAACTCCTGCATTCCTAAATGCCTGCCACTTCACAGTATATCAGGTAAACTTGCCCATGTTTTTGTCACCGTATAATCCAGACTGGACCTTGTGTCTTTTTTTCAGATTGAAAAGTACAAAAGTTACAAACCTACCTTAAGATCCTGGATGTTTTGTCCTCTGTGTCTGAGATAATTTGTAGTTTTAGAGTATAAATGGGTTGAATTCGTTCCCAGTGGAGACTCTCATTGACTCTGCCTCTGAGTGAAGCTGCTTTTATTTAATAAACTCAGTGAAAACACTCCTACAGATCTTTTTATCTGTTGGTAAAACCCCAGAATATACATTTGCTCTGTCACTTCCTCTTGTTTGGTGCGAAACTTGTTGATAAACAGCATATTTGAGGTTAGGCGTGTAGGCGTTTGATACAATGTGCCAGATATGGCATGGACTTAATTTACAACGCCTGCATTTACATATGCAAAGATAACTATTAGAGTTTGCATGAACATGAGATAAAATGTACAGCTGTGGTGTGTTTTCCACTAAATCAGCTGGATTGCTCTATGCCAGTACATGACTATCGGATATAAAAGAAGCACCACTTGACACCTATGCGACATGTCTTTGTAAACTGTTCCTGTCTTCAAAGGTTTGTTCAGATCTCACCAGATGCTCGGGGGACATTTCAGTCTTACAACAAAAACATGGTTACTCTTAAAAAATATCTGTTTTATTGTGTTAAATGTGTCTGGACACATTGTGTTATACTAAATTTAAATACATCTCCGTTATTATTAATAAATGGAGTAAACCCTGCAGGCTAGTTAATTAACACGCCTCACTACTACTCGTCATATTCCAGAGACGCCATCCCAATATGTGGAGAGCGGTCACCTTGGGTCAGCGCTGTCCCCGACACCATTAAAGTAAATTTAAATATAGCATCCCAGATACGAACTTCGCAGACAGACTTTTTATTTCATCATCACTCCCCATTTTTTCGGTGTAACATATTTGTGGGGAGTGATGATGTCGAAGCCTAGATGGCAAACTCTAAATGCGTAATGGTGCTGTTATGAATCGCACAAAGCCAGAGTGGTCGGACTGAACTGGTTTTGCTGTTTGTTTCTGTCCAGGGGAAGAACAAAGCCCGGCGGGTGAAGACGATCTACGACTGCCAGGCTGACAATGATGACGAACTGACATTTGTTGAAGGAGAGGTGATTATAGTAACAGGGGAAGAGGACCAGGAGTGGTGGGTGAGTGTGGCCTAAGCGTATCTTGTACCTTTTGAACATCTCGCAGTTTAAACTAATAGAAAAAAACAAAATCACACAATATTCCTTTGCTTTGCCTCCAGATCGGGCACATTGAAGGAGATCCGGAAAGAAAAGGAGTATTCCCCATGTCTTTTGTGCACATCCTGAGTGACTGACAGCCAGAAAGACTTGCACTACACCTCTGTCCCTAAATTGGGAGGTCCTGTAAATAGCTCTCATAACACCTCTTGTCACAAGACAAGTGTCCTAAAGAAGAAAAAAAACAACAACACACCAAGAAGAAACCCCACGAAGGCTCATCTAGCCATGGATGCCTCATCCATGCTGTACAAAGAATGTGTGTATTCTTCCTCTACCAGTATTATCTTAACCCTATAGCACGGCTGTGACGAAGCCACTCTCAAAACCCTAGCACTTACCTTAAAGTCTATGTTTATGCTGTTACTGTGTATATATGTATGTAAATATATATATTTGTGTGTGAGTGTACATACATGTTTTATTGTACAAAACATGTACCATTGCTCTCTGCCTGTCAGATTAAGCATCAGGGTGGTAGAGTTTGAATTTTATCTGTATTGATTTTACCGGCCCTCAAATAACTATCTGCTCATATTTCTGGGAAAAGGACAAATATGAAATGGAATGTGAAATAGGTCATGTCATTGTTTGTCTTGCATCCCTGTTTACCACCACAATTGACTGAAGAGGCAGGAAGTCTCCCACTGACTCTTCCCGAGATGGAAGAAAGAGAAAAAAAAAGTCATTTAATGTACTCTTTGTTCTTGCTTGCTTTGTGTGTACTCGTATTATGGTTGTTTTACAGTTTACCTGCTGCTACTGTGTGGTGGAATATCAATGCCTGTGGTTCACTGTAGGTCACTAATTTACTCCTTGTTACACTGTTCACTGTATGTATGCTCTGTGTGTGAACTCAACGCCATCTCCACAGTCCTTTGACCTTTTTTCTGTGCATGGTGTAACAATGACTGGAAATGAGTGGAGTGCTGCGTTCGACGACGCTCACCTCAGGGTTTGAAGAGCCACTATTAATATAAAGCAGGACTGCGCAAAATGTATCCTGTTGTTAAAAGCCACTATTAATGACAAGTACGGGAAACTCCAGAGGACATCTTAGCAATAACTTGATTTTTCTGACAGGCTAGAAGTCTCACAACAACCTGTGTTCACAGTTCAGTGTCTTGTAAAACCTCATGAGCTTGAATTTTTTTCTTTTTAGTTTGAGTCATGTGATATCATTCTGTTACTGGATTCAGTCGTAGGCAGTATAAAAGACGGACGAAGATGGCCGCCGGTTTTGGACTGTATTTTTCAAGCTTCGGCGCTGTTTTAGTCAGTGCCATGTTGGCTTCTCAAAGCCAGAAGTTACCTTATATGGCACACTGCGTTCATAAACAGTATGGGTGTGCTGAGTAACACACTAACGATAATAATACTAGAATTTAACTCGGCAAAATTGAAGGAGAAGCTTCTTGGATGGTCTCTACCACACAGCAAACTGATATTGAGATCTATTAAAAATGCTCTGAAAGGCACCAACGGCACAAAGTGGACGAGGCCTAGCAGACAACAATTGGGATGCCTTTCAATCTATGTGGTCACACCCCTTACTTATATACCTAGATGGATGAGTTTTTGAAAGAAACTACCCCCGAGACCAAAAATGTTTTTGTTTTTCTACCAGGCTGTAAACATGCTTCTTAATGCTGTCAAGTTATTTTAACATGGGAGTCTACTCCCTTCTGGAGCCAGCCTCAAGTGGCCACCAGAGGAACTGCAGTTTCCCTGCTGGCTTAGTTTCAGCTCCAGCAGTTGCCCCTTGGATTTAGTACATTTCCAGGTTTACCTGTGAACCAGAGATCTCTTTTTAGACGAGGTGGACTTTAGAGAGCCGATGTATTTTCACCTGGTCCACACCAACCTGCAGTTCTTCCCATGTTAAGGAACAAACCCATCAACCCATTGTATCATTAAAAGTGCTGTATTTAAACCTTAAGCCTGGTCTTTTATTTGGTCGCCATGTAGTTTTGAGGTCTTTACGGCTTTAAGCCAAGCATTTATTTTTAAAGTTGCTGTTGATGTTAAGCTGGAGAAATTTGGGATTTCTCTGGAATTTTAGTTTTGGGGTTACTCAGATAAAAATTGGCAACTTGTGTAAACGCCATCTATCGTTTCTATATTAAACTTTCACTGCTAATGTTAAATGTACATAAATATGCTGTTGCTTAGAAGCTGGCGTTTTACTAGCTTAGCATTGAACTGATTTGAGTTCTCAAAGTGTATTTCAGCATGCAGTATAAAGCACAATTGCAATACAGTGGTGTATATTCGATTCAGGCTTAAACTACTTACGAGGTTTTCTGTTCAAAATGCACACCAAACCAAAAACATTACAAGTAGCCTTAAATCTAGAGTAGAGGCTCAAGTTGTAGGGAGAGAAACTGAAAACTTTACACCCCCATTTAGCACATTGAAGTTTCACACTAGCATTCTTTTGCCAAAGCAAGGCACAAACTACCAGTACAGGACGCTAAAGTGACTCCATGTGCCACTCAAAACATTAAAAGTTTAGATTTCAGATGCCGGCTGTTGTAAACGAACTTGAAAATCCAGACCATACTCATTAGAACCAATAAACTCTGCATTTGGTGCTTTACAATTTAAAGCATGACTTTATTACAAACTGGAGATGTTGTGCACCATGAGATGCTGAGGAGTCTTATTCAGCTTTAATATTTAAGACTATCCCTGAGGAGAGTTTAGTTTAAGTTCTTTCAGATGTACATTAAGATGCAGTTGACGGTTCAACAGTAAAGACACTTAAACCAGTTCTTCTCCACACCATTTTATTTTGAGACATTCAATTTTAAACCAAAAAACCAACCAAACTCTACTTCTGGGTTTATCAACACAGGAATACTATACACTTTAAAGACAACATAAGCTTTTTGTGTCACAACACAAATACATTTCATCAAATAAAACTCTTCCCATGAAGCAGCATTACCAAACCTCTGGTAAACCAAAAACTTATTTACAAACTTGAGCTTTGTGAAGTTTTGAGCCGTGGTTCTTTTCCACTGACTTGATGACTCCTACAGCGACCGTCTGCTTCAGGTCTCTCGCCGCGAAGCGACCTGTGAAGAAGAGCCAGTCAAACGAGGGCACAACCAGGAGGATTCATACACGCAGAGTTGTGTGCATGAAGAGATCTGTGCTTACCTAAAGGAGGGTATGTGAAGAAGCTCTCCACACACATGGGCTTGATGGGGACCAGTTTGACTGTGGCTGCATCTCCAGACATGAGGATCTGCGGGTGGTCCTCCAGCTTCTTGCCAGTGCGGCGGTCGAGCTTCTCCTTCAGCTCAGCGAAACGGCAGGTGACGTGGGCTGTGTGGCAGTCCAGAACTGGGGAGTAGCCTGCTTTGATCTTCCCTGGATGGTTCAGGATTATCACCTAAGACAAAAGCAAGGTTTAGTGGAAACAAACCAAAAAAGTGAGGCAATTTCTTCCTGCAGTGAACCAACCTGAGCGTCAAAGCTTTTAACATCTGAAGGAGGATCCTGCTGAGCGTTCCCAGCCACGTCCCCACGCCGCAGGTTCTTCACGGACACGTTCTTGATGTTAAAGCCAACATTGTGGCCGGGCAGAGCCGTCTCCAGCCCCTGGTGGTGCATCTCAATAGACTTGACCTCTGCAGTGAGCTTGGCAGGGGAGAACGTCAGCATCATGCCAGGCTTCAGGACACCAGTTTCAATTTTACCCACTGGCACCGTCCCAACTCCTGGAGGAGTAAGAAACACTTCAATTTCAGCATGTTTACAGACATTTTCTACTCCAAAAACAATACTGTACTTCCTCTACTGCATTTTTCATAAATGAAGCTGTAATTGAGCTCAGACCAAGAAATCGAGAAAATGGGATCAAAAGCAGCGATTGACATCACCTCCAATTTTGTAGACATCCTGCAGAGGTAATCGTAGTGGCTTGTTGACTGTGCGCACAGGTGGCTGAATAGAGTCCAGGACTTCAAGCAGCGTCTTCCCACTTTTATTCCCTTCCCTTCGTCTCACCTTCCAGCCTTGAAACCACGGCATCTGTGCAGACGTCACTTTTACAGCATTGCAAGCCAACTTCTGGGGTTTAAAGGGGGAAAAAAAAGCCTGAAAACATCATTACCCTTTGAGATGCGGTGATCATGTTCTCCCCAGTCCAGCCTGAAACTGGAACGAAGGGCACAGCCGTGGTGTCGTAGCCAATCTTCCTGAGGAAGCCGCTCACCCCTCGCATCACTTCCTCGAAGCGGCTCTGGCTGTAAGGTGGCTCGGTCAGGTCCATCTTGTTCACACAGACTATGATTTGCTTCACACCTAGAGTATAAGCCAGCAAGGCATGTTCTCTGGTCTGACCACTCCGAGACACGCCGGCCTCATACTCTCCTTTGGCTGCAGAGACCACCAGGAGGGCAACGTCAGCCTGAAATGATATGAGCTTTAGGAAAAGGCAGCATTCATAGCAACAGATATTCAAGCACGCGTGTACTTCCTACCTGTGACGTCCCAGTTATCATGTTTTTGATGAAGTCACGGTGGCCCGGAGCATCAATTACAGTCATGATGTATTTCTGGGTGTTGAACTTCAGCAGCGTGATGTCGATGGTGATTCCTCGCTCCCGCTCAGCTTTCAGCTTGTCCAGCACCCAGGCAAATTTAAAGGAGCTCTTCCCCATCTGGAAGTCAAGCAGAATGAGTTTAACACTTGAAAAGTTGGAAGTTTTGCAGAAATTGTTTTTGTTTTTACTCACTTCATTCGCAGCCTTCTCAAATTTCTCCAGCCTCCTTTGATCAATTCCTCCACACTTGTAGACCAGGTGTCCGGTGGTGGTGGATTTCCCACTGTCAACGTGGCCGATAATCACCACGTTAACATGAGTCTTCTCTTTTCCCATGGTTGGAGATGGCGTTGCAAAACGTAATCAAGAGCGCTGCAGAGCTTCAGAAACTGTTGTTTTCTAGCAAATGGATCTGGCCATCCTCTTTGGAGAGCCTTTATAGCCCCCAGAGGATGCATAACTGAAGACAGGTGTGCTGCTTAATCAAGCTTAATTGGGATCAGTCACACTTTGATGACAAATAAATGCTGCTTAAAGGCAAAGTGGCTTTAAAGCTTGAAGTTTAAAGAATATATTGATCTGCTTTGTGACTGTAATCTGTATTTTTGTTTAAAGTCCCAACGTTTCAGTGCAATCTTTTGATCAGTGTGCAGAAACAGACCGTTACACTCGCTTCTCTCTTAGGGCCTCATCATGGATCCTCTGATGAGCTCAAATTACAGCCAGGTGAGTCTTTCTCTGGAGCTGGAGCGCGCTCAACACTTGTCTCACTTACTGATTGCTGAAGAGTGAACTGAACAGATAACGGGCACGTTTAGTATCTGTGTCAAAAATATAATGACAAAACAGATCAAATCCATCATACTGAGAGTCTGCTGGTTTGAAGTGTAGTGGGAAAAGCACAGCTGATGTTTTGAATGTATTGAGCTTAATCACAATGAGGGATAATGCTGATCCAACCATTCATAGGCCATGTTTGTAGCTGTTTTAATAACTATAAATCATTAAACATTTTAGCAGGAGGCTCACTTAATTTCAAATCAAACTAATGTTTTGTTGCTCAGTGAAATCTGCTCCAGTGTTTGAACGTGAATATCTTAAAAACTACTAGAAATAAAAACATGAACTTTTCACTGGACTTTATTATCATCCAAATGAATCAGCATCTGTAATTTGGGACAAATACATTAAGATTTATCTGAGTATTGGTTAGTTAAAATATGAAAAAGAAGTTCCAGCACTCCAGCAAAGTCCCATATTTGAACACACACTAATAAAACCTTCAAATTACAAAAGATAATTAGTGACAATTTCTAAATGATATATAGATGAATTTCACAACACTACAAAATAAAGCACGTGGAAGCCTTTTTAATAAGAATTTCTTAGTCAGAAAAATTCAACTTTCATTCTGGGTTGAGCAAATATGACAATTTGTACCACAGAAACAAAAATATCAGCAGAAAGTCAATTTACAGATGGTACTCTAATTATAAATCAGAAAATATTTTTGTTAATATGTGCATTTTGTTTTAATTTTCAAGACCCGAGTTCATCATCAATCAACCAGATTCAGTTTCCATAAAAAACATTTTATGGTCCAAAGTTTGAGGGTACAGAATTGAACGATTTCAGTTCATTTTAACTTCACATACTAAATACCTTTCAGATATCTATTTTTGCATAAAGGCGTGTCAACCCACTTTCAGGCCATTTTCCTTCCACAATGAGAAAAAAAAAATGCCTGAAAGTGGGTCAACGGACCATTTAAATGTCAACACAACCCAGTGAGAATTCAGCAGGTGAATGATGACAGAGAATAAAAATCAAAATAATATTACTGTGATTATGGAAAAAACTATACCAATAGTATATACCAAATTACTGCAGCTGTACTGCAGCTCTTGTGGGGTGTTACTGGTCTGCAGTGGTTAGTATCGATCAAAAGCGGTCCAAGGAAGGAACAGTGGTGAACCAACAACAGGTTTATGGGCAACCACTTCACTCCCCACATGGATCAGAGAGCCTTCTCTGATCCATGTGGGGAGTGAAGTGGTTCAATCCAACAGATGACCTACTGCAGACCAGTCGGGTCTTTCACCAGGATAACGCACAAAGCAAAGAAATGGTTCAGGAATGGTTTGAGATTTTGACTTTCCCCATATCTCAATCCAATCAAGCATTTGTGGGATGCTTACAAGACAATTTACAAGACGTAAAGGATCTGTTGCTAAGATCTTGGCACCAGATACCACAGCACACCTTAAAGGGTCTAGTGGAGTTCACGCCTTGATGGGTCAGGGCTGTTTTTTTGTGGTCGTACTGTTACGCCTGATCTGTGTATGTATAGCCTTTTAAAAGATTTGCATCTTCAGTGGGTGGAGATGAGTTATCAGAGTGGTTTAGGAGAGAAGGATAGCAGACCTCCTGTGCTGTATGGTTTGGAGAGGGTGGCAGAAGGAAGAACTGAAGATGATTTTCACTTAGCATCTTCAGGACTGTCCTGTGTTGGTAATAATACTAATAAACGGGACCATAAGAGAGAAGAAGACACCCTACAATGAGTTAAAACATTAACTTGTTTATTCCTACTTAAAACAGATTATTATAGATTTGAAAATCTTATTTGGTTTTCATATGTACCCATTTTCAGTGATATAAACTTTTTTTAAGTAACCTATATTTGGCAACAGCATAATAAAACTGGAAAATCTGTTTTTGGTGTGCCACCCCAATATTCTTAGTGGCCAGCATATGGCCACCCCTATAAAACAAAATCTGGACGCGCCCCTGTCAGAGGGACAGCTCAGGCTGAGCTTGGAGACAAAGTTAGAGAGACGTGCAGAGGAGGGACGGTGGATATACCGGGAAAAGGATGTTGAAGACGAAACTGCCAGACAGAAGGAAAAGACCACAGACAATATTCACCATATTTTGTGAATTAAAGTAGTCAGCGTCATTATTAGCACGAATAATTTCAATGACATGCATGGAAATCGAGGATTAAAACTCGCTGATAGATTCTGGGGCGAAATAACAGAACAGCGTCACCTAGAGGCGCTATGCTAGTTTATTGCCCAAGGGCACGTCGGTAGAAAGGCTTCAGCTTTGATGTCCGATTGAAGAACTAAGTGCAAACACTGTCTACTGTCTAATAAGACCTAACTTACGCGGCGGTGGGTTCCATTAAATCTATTTTAGTAGTGATAAGTGGAGGTGACCGTTGACACAGCATCGCGCGTGTCCGCTGACCGGGCGCATCTATTTTCAGTTCTGGAGGGGGAGGAAGGTGTGCAACTCACCCCCATCCGCGCTCAGAGGTGGGACAAACCGAACTCCCCTATCGTTTGACGCTGGATAGCTAACCCGGAAACAGCGGCAGCAAATCGCTGTTCCCTTTCTTTGAGCCCGTACCGCTGCTTGTAGCGTGGTGTCCAGCCGACGGTTGCCGTGTTTCTCCGCGAGCATCAAGGTAAAACACAAAGAAAATACTACTTTATTCGCACTCTTTCTTTCCTTTCTGTTAGTCACCTTCGCTGTCCGCCGTATGCCATTCATTGAAGCTTGCTCTGAGTGTTAGACTTTGCTCCTCGAAGGCAAAACTGTTGAATTAAAAAAAAAAAATCAGGTAAAATCAAACCTAGGTAGGGTTAAGTTGGCGTTAAAGTAAAAGGAGGGGTAAATGCGAGCATGACGGTGTTACATCCTCGGTGTACCGTTAACTTCCCCTTTCAGAACAACGGACTGGTTCTCAGACAGGAGGCATTAGGCTCCGATGCTTAGCAGGATTTCCCTTAATTTATCCACAGACGCTGAGCGATACATGCCTGACCCACAGCACTTCACCGATGACCAGGCTATCAGCTGTGTTTGGCGTGTGTGCACAGTTTTAAACGGACCGTATGGCTGTGGATTAGGACTGCGCGCTTGCAGGCAGCAAATGAAGCTTCATTAAAGGAAATGCACACACAGTGACAGATGGGGCAGCAGGTTCAGGGCTGGGTTTGTCTTCGGTCATATTTTTATTTTAAAAGCTGTGGCTTGATTTCAAAGCGCTGGGAGTTCATATAAAGTGTCAGCAGTAGCAGCCGCAGAGTATACACATACCTGCAAAAGTCCGAAATTAGACCTGCTGTTGGTTAATTGAAGTCACCGCATGCTTTATATGCTCTTTATAGAGGTTTCTTACATGAATAGTTACTACAGTTGCCAAGTAATATCAAGTACCTGAAAATGAGGACCCTTTTTTTGCAGTCCAGCACTGGGATTTCTGTAGACTGCATGCTTAATCTTTGCATCAGTGTTTCAGTATAACCACAGTATATAATTTCCTGTCTGCCCAGAAGTGGAAATGAAACATCCAGACGATTTGTTGACAGTGTTTGGAAAGTGCAATGTCCTACTTCAGATTCGTCTCAAAGGTCTCAGGCTCGCTCCTGCTGCAATTTAGGAACCCCTGAGTGTAGTCAGACATGCACAAAGTTACTCCACCATCTTTAAAGATGGCTCAAGTCACTTCAGTGCGTCACCCGGATATTGCAGACTCATACTTTATTTCACAATTGCTTAGTATCACTTTCCCCTCCATGTGTGGCTCTAAAAGGGAGTGGAGATGGGAGTGTTAGGGCTTTCTTAATAAGGCTTTTTCCAGTGTGTATTAAAAATTTAGGCCTTCAATGTGATTTATTTATTTATTTATTTATTTTAAATGACAAAGGAAGGAGTAACCTGCACAGACTTCTGTATAGTAACGTTTTCCTACAGGCACATTTTGAGACAGAAAAAGCCCTTCAGCCCATTTAGCTGAGAAGTAAAATATTTGCATCCATTTTTCAATGCCGCCGCATATAGAAAAGGCACTGATAAATGTACAATTTCCTTTCCGCTCAAAGTCTACCGAAAGTGGAAGTGAAACGTGTGCAGACGGATGGATTTGTTGATTAGTGCATTTTAAATTTATCTCAAAGGTCTCACTCCTGCTGCACATTAGAAACCTCCAAGTTTAGTTAGACATGTAAAACGTTGCTCCACTATCTTTTCAGATGGCACCAGTCATGCATACCAACCGGATATTGCAGACTCATACTTCAATTCACAGATGTTTACTGTGACTTTTCCCCTTGTGTCAAAAGCACCTCAGATGTGGCTTAAAAACAAGTATATGAGGTCGAGAAGGGATGGAAACTGAATCAAGTATCGCCTCTTTTTATGTTTTAGACCTCTAAAGATTGACTGGAGGACGCAACAGTACCCAAGTGTTGCCACAGTCAGTTGTGAGATGTTAGACGAGGTGAAACTTGTTGCGCCCTGTCTCCTTCCCTTGCTGCTCTTGTGTGAACAGCTGGGATCATCGCCAGTTCCTCCTTATTTTTATTTATTTATTTATTGTCTTGATCTTTCTGCTGTCACAAAAAGTGTAAAAGCGGGGAGAAAAGACTGCTTGCGATAACAAAGTGAAATGTTGTGTGGAGGAAGTTGTTTATGTGAGCTTTTTAATTTTTTTTTTTAAATGCTCACAGTCTTGAATGAGAAAATATGGTTGACTTGGCCGCGTGTTTTCCCTCATAAATCCTGCAGGTACGGGCGTGCAGGTGCGCTTAGGCATGACCTTTTCTTAGAAATCAAATGTGGGCTGGATACTGTGACGTGTCAGCAGCAAATCGAACAAATGTTAGGCGCCCTGGGGGTGACTTTTGCGGGTTTAATCTTGTGTTAATGGAACAATAGGCATTTGGAAAATAATGTAGTTTTGTAGTCAACAGCAGCAGATAGCCTTAGAATATAATAAGACAAAGATAAACAAAGCCTGCATAAAAGAAGTGCACGTTTCTCCCGTGAGGAGAGATTTTCCACGTTTTCTCCGGCAAATGTTGTTCGGATAGTTGTACACGGTACAGCTGGTAGAGAGAATGTAATGGTGGTCAGTTTTAATTATTTATAATGTTTCCAGGAGTCTTCCCGAGCTTTTCAGTCATCACACAGACCGACCTGCACTCAAAGCCAGGGCAATATTATATATTTTATATTTACTGTTCTGATAGCTTTACATTTCCCCACATTGTAGAGCTCACAGGACCCACTCCCTCAAACACACCTGTTGGCTTCAGCTTGGGTTACTGCAGTTATTCTCAGTATGCTGACACTCGGTCTGTATTATATAGAGTGTCTCTGATGGTGAGTGGATCGTCTCACGCTGAACACACTGAACATCTCCTCATCTTTGAGTCATTGTTGTAACACGTCCAGCTCATGTACCATTGTGTGGTTTTTGCAGCAGTGTTGTGACATTACAGGCAGCCCAACACATGTTTATTTACTACACAGTGACAGCTTGGTCCGAGCATTTTTCATGTTTGCTGTGGCCACGTAGCCAAGCGGCGCAAGATTATTTTCTGGTTTGGTAACGTAATTTAAGCTTAAAGGAGGCAATAACCCAAGCACTTGTGCAACACCACACAACCCAACGCAGTCCCCTCAAATAACCGCCAAAAACAGTCCCCACAGAAAAGATTCACGAGTATTTGCCTGTTTGCCGTGCTGTTCGTCTTATTGTGTCCAGCGCTCGTTTTTAAAATAGCGCAGCGAGCACGGTTGGCAGAAAAGCGTTGTATTGATCCATTTCTCTGGCATTAAGCTGTTTGTGCAGTTTTTGGGATTAACTTCCTCGAACTCATCTGGCATGTTCAGCATTCAGCTCTAACACCATTATCATGACATGGCCTTAATCCAGAGGAGCCACAGACTTCAGCATTTCAATTTTAAGATTGTTTTCCCCCCCCCACATATGTGTTTAAAGACACTTAAATTATAAATCCAACATTCTTACACCATGCACTTTGTTTAAAAGTTGCTCGGATCACTGCGTAGGTTGGTAACCTGCCTAACATACAATATTATCGCAGTTTTTGACATCTTAAAAAAAGCTGAGTATTGCAGTAATATGTGTTGTAATTTATCAAATTTTTGCAAATGCAAATTCTCCTCAAATTTAAACTTTGTCAGTATTTTTAGTCCAATAAGCTAAAGTTATTTGCTTGAGTTATTTTTTTGCTACAAAATAAGACTGTCAAGCACACCAACACAGTGTTACTGTTGCCTTAATACGAGTCAGTTTGCAATTGGATAGGCTTAGTTAGCAATTACATGCAATGTGTTTCTAATAATAAATCATAAATCATCAAATATCACGTATCTGTTGCTGTCTTCATGGACAGAAGTTCACATGTAAATATTAAATTTGCACTCAGTAAACTTCCTGTTCTTCAGGAACCTAACCAGAACGCAACCAGCTGGCAACTGGTTTAGTCGAGTTGTGCTTGTTCGCAAAGACTCATAACATGTTGGCAATCCGTCTGCATTTATAAATTAGAACGCATGTATTCGCAAACCTTCTATAATCACTCAGAGCGACTGCAGTCGGTCCAAGTCAGACTGTGACTGTTTGCAGAAAGGTTGCCGCCCAGGTGACCTGTGCAGCCACCTTGCGATAAAAGTGGTTGTCAGTGCGCAGCACCCTCAAGCTCTGGGCGAGCATTTAGTTACCACAGTCTTTCAGAATGTGAAAAGATTCAGTAGAAACACCAATCAGAGGCAAGGTTGCTGTCCTATTTTTATTTGTGTGACTGAGCTGTTAGCTTGCTCTGAATTAGGAGGTAGCTTTGTTGAGTTGAGTGTGTCCAGTGTTGGATGGTTTTCCGGTTGCGCTGACTTAATGTACGTTTGCTTGGCTAACATGATCTCAGGATGGCGGTGCATGAGATGGGCCCTTTTTCTTCATCTTATTCCCAGGGTATTTTCATTTATTTAATAAAATATCAATATTTTGTGTCCCTTTATCAATACAATATCGCCACGCACTGTATTGGCCCCATTACACTCAGTGTTTTCCTCCATGCAGCTTAGAAAAACCTGACACCCTCTAAAGAGTTTTTGCTCTTTCACTGAGGGAAAATAGTCAGGACTGCCATTAACAATATATTTTTGAATATGCATTTACTTACATTTACTCAAGCTTACAATACATCTTTGTTTATCAAATGTTCAAAGGAATATCAGAAAAAGACATCAACGTCTTTTAACTGCAGTAACTAGCACCTTTTGCATTAATTACATGTGGGGCCAATTGTGGTTGTGTGCACAGGCACCTCCTCACGCAGGCCACATGGAGCCAGGAAAAACCCAGACTGTTATGACTAAAATGGGTGAAACCTTGTGGTCCTTCATGCTTCTGCATCAAATTTGGTAGAGAATTCTGACTTAGCTGACTGGTATTCATTCTCTAAAAAGTGTAAAGGTTTTTCCAAATCTCACACCGTTCTGATTATTCTTTTTATATATATATATATGTATATATGTATTTTGTTTGTTTGTTTTTTTACAATAACATAGGTTTAAAGGATTTTTTTTCAATTTGGGAATTAACAAAGAAAGGACTTTTGTGATAGCGGTTGTCTAATATACCCTCTGATCACACGTGATTGTATTCCTCCCTTTGCATGCCGGCTCATGTCCTTAGATTTGAACTGTCGACTTATTTTGAGTCATTTAGTAGTAAATCCTAACTGTAATGCCCCCTCATTCAGAGCAAGATCTAAATCTATTTTTCTTGCAGTTGTTTGGAACTTTATCTCTACTGTTTTGTGGTCTGTTCTTTTGAAACCTCTTTGTTTCTTATGCACTTCCTGCTGCTGTGTTGGCCAAGACGACCTCGGCGAGGGACTTCTCCTGCCTAAATAAACTATTACAAATGATGTTAAAGGGCACTGCATGCTCCCTGCTGTTCAGTCTGCAAACGGATATATTTAATAGTTTACTGATTAACACACGCTGACTGTATTTCGCATTAAATGAGCACAGAAAGGTGGTCTGAGGCTGCGGTGGTCCTCACTCTGGTTTGTGTTTGTAGCTTTTGGCGGGGACGAGTAATATGCTTTTGATATGTGGCTCTGATGTTTATGAGTCAGTGTGTGTGTGCCAGTTTCTAATCTGCAGGGCTGGCTGTGCTGGTAGACTTGAGCATTCCTCTCAACTTTCTCACTTCCGTCTGTGATCCTGCTTCATCTGAAGCCCAAAGCGTGCACATAATGAGAAAAGAAAGCAATCTTGTTTCTTTTCTTTTTCTTTTTGCTCTTGTAAGCAGGCATCTGACGGCCTTTAATGGGATGCTCACTATTTCCTGCTTGGTGTATGCACCAGCAGCAGCATCTCCAATGGAAATATGAAGCGAGGTGGACTTTGCCATGAGAAACTGCTGTTTAAGTGGTCAAGTCTTCTCAGTATTCTTAGTTGTGTTTTTGGACACAGACTTTCAGATGTATGATTTGTTTCCAAGTAAAATTTTCCACTGTTAAAGGGCAAAAAGGTCACATTTGAGGCCTGAGGGGGACGGTGGTGTGTGATAGCTTTCAGTGCTCAAACCAGAAAGCACAGTTTGAGTCATACAAGGAAACGATTTTTACTCTTAGATTTGTGTTATTTTAAGTGTTATTGTCACCGGAAAGGAGTCGGTTAAGTTTAGGGACTAAAATCGACTCAGGTTTAGGAAGGAAAAACTACTCGTTAGGTTTAGGCACAAAACAGCTCGGCTAGGCTTAGGCATTAAATGGTTGTTCTAGACTTAGACTTAAATTGCTCAGTTAGGTTTAGGTTTTATACTACTCAGCTAGGGTAAGGCATTTAGGAAAGGAAAACTATTAAGTTAGATTAAGGCATTAAATTATTCATGTTGGTTTAGGCATTAAAATAGACTTGTTTAAGTTAAGGTATTGAAAACGACTTTAAGTATAGGCACTCTGTTGGGTTTAGCAAAAACTAAAAGTCAGTTAGGTTCAGGTATTAAATTATTTGGTTAGGATTAGGTATGAAAAACTACTGTTAGGTTTTAGCAATAAAAATGAAACTAGCTGATTAAGTTTGTAAAGAGCTCGTGGTTTGGGTGAGACTACCGTGGTTCTCACTTTTTCAAAGCTAGTTTCATCGGTTGCCATGGTGACAGGACCTCTCTGAGGAGTCTGGTGTCTACATGGTGCAGAAGCGATAGACTTCCCCTTACAATACATTAGTTTCCTAATTGACATCTTGCCATGAGACTGGGCTGTAGTATACCACATTAAGACAATAAATATCACTGCTCACTCAATGAGAAGGAAAAAACACTGTGCTCCTACCCCCACACTCATGCACTGAAAACCCCTTCAGGCTCACACTAGAGAAAATCTACTTTCACTTCATCCTGCTGCATTGAGAGAAATATTCACTCATGACAAAAGCCACAGTGGGGGTTTTTATTTTATTTTATTTTTTTGTGATAACATGTCAGATTCAACAGGCATGAGATTCTCATGCGGCTGCCTACATTTTCAGCAGACGCTCAGAGCAGACGTGCTACCACAGATGGCAAATCAGCATGGTACAAATCCAGTTTTTGCATGAAAGTGTTGCTGTGCTGCCCCCGCACCAAACCTCCCATTTCACATAGTATTAAAGCTGTTATATAAAAACGAGTCGCTCCCACTTTCACCCCAATTGCCTGTACATTGTGTAGTCAGGTCTAGAATTTCCTGCTTGCTTCAACCTGATGTAGTACATCTGAATATACATCCTTATGTGAAATAATGTAATGGTGCTTAATATTTTGTTCAGCCAAAATACTCTATTTAGTCCATTAGTCAACAAAAATGATCTTCTCAGTTTTATGGCATTTTAAATTGAATATTTGTGGTGTGGGGGGCTTAAAAGGAGTAATTGGAAGATGTCCCCTTGGATTCTGGGTAAACTGTAATGGACATTTTAGAAATTTTATGACACTTTATTGATAATAACCAGGGTTTAATGGGATTTGGCATTAAACCCTGGTACTTAGAAGTACGCTTAGAAGTACATTTTGTTAGGTATACCTGTTTAACTGCTTATTAATGCAAATATCTAATCGGCCGGTCACATGGCAGCAGATTTAAACTGAGCATCAATTGGCATGGTTGTTGGTGACAGATGGGCTGGTCTGAGTCTTTTCAGAAACTGGTAATCGCCTGGGATTTTCCCACTCGACAATCTCTCGGATTTACTGAGAAATATCCAGTGAGCAGCAGTTCTCTGGGTGAAAGTGGCTTGCTGATGCCAGAGGGCAGAGGAGAAAGGCCAGACTGGTTTGAACTCAGTTGTAACATAATGTTTAAACCAAGGTATGCAGATGAGCACCTCTGAACACACAGCACATCGAACTTATAGCAGCAGAAGACCACACTGGGTGACCCTCATGTCAACTAACAGGAAACTGTGGCTACAGTTTTCACAGGCTCACCAGAAATGGTGCAAAGGACATGAAAGCATGCTGCCTTTGATCAAAAGTTCAGGCTGGTGCTGGTTGGGATGTACGCAGTCCAATAGAACATCTCTGTGATGTGATGAGACAGAAGATTCTCCTCCAGGATGTGCAGATGATGACAGCAACTTTTTAAAAATTTTTTTATTTTTTATACCATCTTGTACCACCAGCTTTTTTAAAATTAAAATTCTGGCTTTCAAGTATTATGTTTAACAGTTCCCTTGTTAACTCTTTCAAATCAAATCTATGTTATTTAAAAAAAAATCACAATCTAAGTATCTTCTTAGTATCAAAGACATTTATAATGGATCTGTGTGCCAGCGTCTGGTTGCGTGATTGACTGTAGATCCCTGGCACGGTGTAAATATTCCTGTCCAGCAGAGAGGAACGAGCCCTAAACAAGCATTTGTTGTGTCATTTCAGTTCAAGCATCTCCGGCCCGTGTAAGCGATCTGTGGGAGATTGCTTAATGAAATGATTTTCCACAGAGGCTCCGCTGTGCTCTGCGGGCTTCAGTAATTTCAGTCACACAGCCGATATCCCTCGTCAGTCCTCAGCTCTCGCTCGCCAGAGGGGAAAGGGGAATACAAGTTGTCATGACAACCCAAGTTTTTATGGAAGATTTATTCAGAGGTGTCGAAACTAACAGCGTGAGGGACAGTTTTAAGTCCCAGTGTCACTTTCTTCATTTTGGTTCTGGAGATGCTCACAAGTCTTTTGCCGCTCTCTCTCTCTCTCCTCGACTGCACAGCCAGCATTTTCCATCTAGGCTCCATCATCACAAGAAAACATCCGCCTTTGAAGTTTCATTCATACAGCTGCAGTATTGTAAAACACACTACACAGGTGAGATTGGAGGTGTTGTCAGTTTTGGAAAGAAAGTTGGAGCTTATGATCACATAATGTCGGTGACCCAAATGTCATGTTGAGTGTAAATGTTTAAAATCTCTAGGTTTCTAAGCACATCACAAGTTGTGTGTTTTGTTTTTTTTTTGTTTTTTTTAAATCACTCTGTATTAAAAAAAAAAAATCCCCATTTAAGTCCTTCAAACAGCTGTAAGTATTTAAAAATCCATCTACACCTTGTTAACTTTCCATCCAACTTCTTAAGCACTTATTCAGTTAAGGGTTGCAGGAGTACTGGGGCTTATCCCCGTATGTTGTTGGGTGTGAGGTGGGGTTACCCAGTACAGGTCAACAGGCAATCACAGGGCCAACACACTCACATTTGCACCTACAACCGACTTAACCATTTAACCTAACATGCATTTCTTTGGTCTGTGGGAGGAAGCTGGAGTACCCTCATGGAGCCCATGAAGGCATGAGGAGAACATGCAAGTAGAGCAGGGCGATATGACCAAAAATATTTATCACGATAGACATTTGAAAATTTGTGATAACGATATAACTGACGATATAATTGACACTAGAAAAAATACTTTGCAACTCCACAACTTTATTAGTGCACCCCCCCCCCCCCCCAAAAAAACCCCCATCAATGTATTTTCACTTCAACAAGCAGCTGTTTTTTTTTATGTGCATTAAAGTTATATAAAAATTTAAGAGTGAAAATGCAAATTCCTTGCTGACAGTTCAACCAAAAGGCATTTTCAGTGGAAATTGGCCGACATATCCTCAGCATAACCATGTATAATATCCACAAAACTTAAAAAGAGGTTATACACACACAATACTGTA
Organism: Aulonocara sp. 'chitande type north' Nkhata Bay; assembly: GCF_057382095.1. NCBI lineage: Eukaryota > Metazoa > Chordata > Actinopteri > Cichliformes > Cichlidae > Aulonocara > Aulonocara sp. 'chitande type north' Nkhata Bay. The sequence continues at coordinate 22,321,712 of NC_141352.1, read as the reverse complement.
ATACTATATTGAAGCACAGTACGTATCACTCCGAAGCTCCTGCCTACGACAGCCGTAATGCTCCGACAATCCATCAAGCGGTGCGGCTTCGTAGCTTAGCAAAGTCGTACTAAAACATTTGACAGATTTTCGAGCGCCGTGTACATAAAATCGTTTCGAGGTCAGTAAACACAACCAGAATTCATACATAAGGCACACGGGGTTATAAGGGGCACTGTCGATTTTCAGAAAAATCAAAGGATTGATTTTAAGTGTGCCGTATTTTCCAAAAAACATGGTAATAACGACGGCCCGCTAGCATGCTCTACCAAAAATAGTGCTTTGTTGTGTATCTGATGGACGAAAGCCAAACCAGTTCCACATCACTGAAGTTGGAGCATTTTTACAAACCAATTCTGGTTCATCCGTTTCATTCAACGATCCGCTTTCGCCCTTCTCATTCTCCGCCATGCTTTTTCCGCCATGTGCGTATGAAAACAAAGATACTGCGCATGTGCGTTTTACCCATATTCTATCGCGATATTTCATTTTCTTATCGTTGCCCAACATTATACCGGTATTACCGTGAATGGTATGATATGGCAGAGCCATGCATGCAAGCTCCACACAAAGGCCTCCGATGGCTTAGGCAGTTCAAATATTCTTTTACAACTGAAACATCTGAAGCTCAAAATTGGTTTTATCCATGTGGATGACAACCCGATGTGCTCCAAATCTCACTGATTACCTTATGCAGCACATGTTTTAGTGTTTGTAGTGCACACAGCATCAGGGCCACACACGCTGTCCCACATTTATTGAGTCCTTCATGTGGCTGAGTAGAATTAAAGCCAAACAAGTGTACACGGTGTGTTAGCTTATTGCTCCTGCAATCCGAGAGAGCACAGTCCAATATGAGTTTGCTACACAAGCACTTATTGTTGGAGCTTTTGTGATCCAACAGCAAAACTGTAATATTTTATACACTGTGCAGAACAGACCAATCCAGCTCTGGTATGCAGCGACCCTGCCCCCCTTTTTTGTTTTTTCATAATCAAAACAAGGAAATAAATGAAGGAGCAGGAAGTGAGCACATGGTTAGGAGAAAGCTCGTTGCCATGCCACTCCAGCATGTAGTTCGCTGGAGTTTTTGTTTATGTTTGTAACTGGAGTGTAATGAAAATTGCATTTAGCCGCTCCTTCTGTCTTGGTTTTATTTAGATTGACCATGTTCGGATGAAGTACCTGTTGGGAAAAGCGTAGCTGCCTCTGAGGTGACTAAAACCCCAAACTGTGAAACGCCCACATCGGTTAACTGTTAACTGTTTTGTCTCTGATTGCTTTGATTTTTTTTTTTTTTTTTTTTTTTAAACGCTGCTTGGAGGAGTGAGCAAAGTTGAATCACCGCTCGCACACATGCTCACACACATGCTCACACACAGCCTGAGTGCGCTGAATGAGCTCATCGTGTGGGTCTTTTCCTGCAGCAGCACTCAAGTGAATGACTGTGTACTTCTGCACTCACAGGTTGAGCCATGCACCTCAAAAGCATGGTGGTGGTTAGAAGAACTGATCTTAGTCATTTGCCCCAGGATAATCTGATTTAATTTACAGGCGAGAGAGAGAGAGCTTGGGCAGCCTCGTATTTATTGTATTAGCTGTAACAAAGCACTATGAAGTAGCATCTAACCTATGTGCTTGACTTTTTAGCCAAGCTAGCAGCTCGCCTGCACTCCAGTGCTTTCTTCACATGTAAATGTCTCATCAGTTGAATGGATTCTGATGAAGTTTTGTACAGTCACAACTCTGGCTCTAACACAACCACAGTGATATGTTGGATGATGCCTGGTTCTACTGGAGGTTTCTTCCTATTAAAAGGGAGTTTTTCCTTCTCATTGTCACCAAGCGCTTGCTCAAAGAGCATCATGTGATTGCTGGGATTTTCTCTGTATTATTGTACAATGTCTACCTTAAAATGGAAATGAATTTCCATCCACTAGCACGATCAGACAATACAATCTGTGTTGGGTTAAGCCCCTCTGCACTTTGTGTTTAGTACATGGACTTAACAACTACGTGACCCACTGATTTATCATCAACATGTGGCAACTCCAGTATCAAGGTTGTGAAGTGATTAAAAAAAAAAAATCACTTCACTAGAATTGTTATGAAGAGAGTGGCGATTATAACATGAGTCTATGGCAGGGGAGGGAAACTCCAGGCCTCGAGGGCACCCTTGAGCCAACACAGCTGATTTAAATGGCTAAATGACCTCAAAATGTCCTGAAGTTCTCCAGAGGCCTGCTAATGAACTAATCATTATGGGGTGCAACAATACTGGTATCGAACAATAAAATTTTTTTAAATTTATTTTATCAACTTTTCTTCTGACGATGCTGTCTGTGTTGAGAGCTAAGTGGATCTGCGTTCGACTACTCCGCCTAGGCTGCACTGTCGAGCGCAGATCCACTGAGCGCAGCGCAGTTGCAACATGGCAACTGCCTCAACAACCTCCCCCACCCTCATTCAGATCTGGCCTTTGGAACTATTTTGGTTTTCATGTGAAGTATGACCCTGATGGTAAACGCGTCATGGACAAATTTAAAACAGTATGTCTGATGTGCCACGCAATGCTCAATTACATGGGTGGCAACTAGTGCGTTAGCGCAGTTAGCTCGTTAACGTGCTGACGCCGTCCAGCCCCACGCACAGGGCGATCCGCGGTAACGCGTTAACGGAGATTTGCTGCGTTATGGCCACGTTAATGTCATTTTAACGAGATTAACGCTGACAGCACTAGTGGGAATATGACTGCACATTTACACTGACATCATCATTGGAACGAGCCATTTCTCTGTAATAAACTCTTTTCCAAAGATGAGTGATTTCTTGATCAAATTTGTTTTTTTTATTACTTTATTTCAGCAACATTCAATTTAAAAACTGTACTTTTGAGTTAAAATATATATTTATAATTTCAATAAATTAAAATGGCATGAACATTTTTTTTGTATCGAAAAAATATTGAACCCTGACACCAAAGTATGAACCAACCCTGAATTTTGTGTATTGTTGCACCCCTACTAATCATGTGATTCAGGTGTGTTGACCCAGGGTGAGATCTAAAACCTGCAGGACACCAGCCTTCAAGGCCTGGAGTTGCCCACCCCTGGTCTATGGGGATCACTAAACTCACTTATGGGGCCGGCCACATGTGGCTGTTAGAGGAACTGCAGTTTCAGGCACTACAGATTTGTCTTCATTTTCCAGCCCTGGAGGACGTGGCTTGATTTAGTATTAAGTCAGAACAGTTGGCATACACAGACTTTAAAGGAAGCAGTTTATGCACAGTAGACTTCTGAGTAGTTGGATTTTCTTATTCCTCAAGTATTGTTTTAATATTTTTAATTACATTTTGCATGAAAGTCTATCTACAATGGCAAGACTAATGGAACTTTAATTTTAATAGTCTGTGGGACTTGTGCAGAATCACAAGTCTAACAGTATATCAAGTATGAATGGTATGCTTTCTGAAAACTCAATAAAAACACTTTGATTATTATTAACAGTATATCAAAATGCTGTCTTTTTTTTACTGCCACGCCTCTCTGCTGTAATGTAGCTGATTAAATATCCTGCCATGCTGTGTCTTCAGCAGCTGACTTGCACTGTTTGATATTACAGAACCAAACCTTAACTGTAGCACCACAGCTGACATACTGCTCTGCATGATGTAGGCTTAAATGTAACCTCAAGCGATATTCAAGCGATGATTTGGCTGTATGTTGTGACCCCAGCTGTGTTTGAGATGCATAGCGGACTCCCATGATGCCCTGCTACAAATGTTTCCTATGGCATGTCAGCTCTGTTGGATTAAGAGCAAGTCACATTACATTAACGGGGAGAAAAGTAAAATAGGAGAGGCTGTTACACCCCCTTTTTTCAGGTTCACAAGAATGTATCTTCCTTGTTTAGTCTTATTTTCTTCTTCTCTGGTTTCTCGTGTGTAGCTTAGCCCTTTGACAGTGTCTTATTTCATCACGTTTGCCCTCTGCTCAACAAGTCTCTCTCAGGCTTCACTGTTCTTGTGGTTCTGGGGTTTGAAGTCTGATCACATTCATGCATGACCAGCACTGATGCCACCGCTGTGCATTTGTATGCAGGCTGGCGAGAAGAGAGCTGCCTCGGTCCTAATGGTCTCACAGTCTACTGAGCGTGCACTCTCAATCAGGGCTGCATGACTTGTGAAACGAGCTTGTGGCTTGCAGAGACTGTTGAATCTTGAAACTGAGAGTCGTGAGGTTATTCTCTTCTTATTTAGACCTAAGAACCAACCAGATGCACAAAACGTGTGCTAAACGTTTCAGTCGCTTCGATTTCTTATTAATGTGGCGGGTTTAGGCGTTTCCACATCTCAATAAAAGGACTCAAACGTGAGTGGGGTGAGTGAGTTGTGCTGTAGTCCTCTTACAGGAGGAAGCGTGGAGTCTTGTAGAAAACCTGAAGTGAATCAGAGGAAGTGTTACACAATAGGAAGTGGTGTGCTTTTTTTCATGCGATTCTGTTTGTTCCATGCTTCTTTTTTTCTCCTTTCTAAAAATTCACTTACTCTGGCCCATATTTCTCAAGGTAGTCGCATTAGGATAGAACAGGCCAGTTATTGCCTATTGTTTGTGTTTGCATTTTCTCTCATAGTGCTGTGTTTCCTTTTTTGTGTGCTACAGCTCATTTTAAAAGGGAACCCAAAGACAGGCAGTCATTTCTAAAGGGTGTAACCAGTATGTGTGAAGTGTGCAACAGTAGTGTTGTCCAATTTTGGTAAAGTCAAAATGCACAAAATAGTTGCTTAGCTGTGGAGTTTTTTTTATTTTTGTTTTTGTTTTGTTTTTTTTGGTGCATTTCAAATAATTTAGTTGAACTTTGTCTGCAGGAGGAGCAGTGATGCCACGTCTTGTTATCTCTAGTTGCGGATGTTTTTTAGGATTTTTTTCAAGCTCTAGATTGTAAAGTTTTATGTTTTGTTGCTGTTGATCTTTGTTTCAGAGGCTGACCTCTGCTGGAGGACTGTGACCCCGGGGCCACCTGCCAGGCCGGGCCTCCCTGCTCCTGCCAGACACACAGCTCCACTGCTGGTAAGTCCTAAAAGATGCTTTTCTGTTGATGTGCTAATCAAATAGGGAAAAAACTGGAACGGTTCATAATAATTTAAACTTTCAATGACAAATCTTTGTGCCGTGTTGTGGCAACATGTAAACACAAAGCAGGAAATTCACTCTGCAAAGCAAATGCATGTCCGGACAGTGCTCACTAAGTCAGACTGCTCAATGATTATATTAGCTTTGAACCTCATACTGCACGCTAGTCTGTGGTTATTTCCATTGGAACAGTATAAAATTCCCACTCAAAGTCCGCAAGTTGCACACGTGCATCATTTTCATCAATGCAAAAATTGAAGCTATTTTTATCCTCAGCATCTTTCTTTTCCCACCCCTGATTACCATCTGCTTATCTGCTGTTATTTTGTTTGCATGTCTATTTATACCTGCACATATTCACAACTGATATGTTTCCTTATTTGCATTCACTGCAGGTGCTTAAAGGCTTTTGAGATCATCATAAATACTGCCGTCATTCATTTGTGTAACTATATTTTTCCAGTTGTTTAGGTCATTGGCACATACTGAAGCGCGTTGAATTGAATGGAAGCATTTCCCTAAATAGAGGCTGAGTCAGTTCATTTTGCTTTCTTTCCACTGCTAGTGTTTTTTTTTTCCATGCTAATGTGGGATCAGTATAGGTGGGAGAAAATTCAGTTAGCTGCTGTTTCTATTACAAAGTTTGGCTTCAATCACAAACAGAAGTGGCATACTTTGCATTCTCAGGCCAGATCTCAGGGAAAATTGGTTATAAAGCACATTTTTAAGGGAAAATTGAGGCCAGGTCACTAGGTGCTTGAGTTTCTGTGTCTTTTCACCTCAGACTATCCCAATTTAACAAATCTCTGAGCATAAAAGTGCATTCACTCGTAAAAATAATTAGAAAATCTTCACCATTTATCTTCTTGTCGCTGGTGGAAGAGCTACTGCTGTAATGGCCCGCGTTCATAAAATTTCAGCCTACTTTTCTGACAACCATCACCTCATCTCATTGACGTTTAAGCATTAGTAGCTCTCTGTGCACAAATACAGACATGTCATTATGTAAGACCGCCTGTGGTGCACCTATGCCTGTTATAGTCCTAATGTGCAGTGCTGTGGGTGTATGTGTAATGCTGGCACAGGAAATGAAATGCATTGTGGGCCATAAAAAGGAGTTGAGTAATGTAGGTGCTCCCGGCTTCCTGTCCCCCCCATCAAGGCCAGAGTGTTTATATAACCACAGGGCACGGGGTCACGTGATGAGCTGGCAGCTCTGGTGGTGGACGGTGTTTAGTAGTTGGTCAATTGTGGACTCAAACTCACTCCTGGTGATTTTAGACGAATATTTTAGTGCTATGTCGTTCATCTCTCCCTGCTCGTATGCGTGCCCATCCCTGTTGTATTTTCCTCTGTGTCTCCTTGGAGATTGTTACCATGCCACACAGCTATCATTCGATTGGCTCAGCTGTGGAGCTGGAATGCTAGGCTGCTTTGACAGCTAAGCCTCAGGTGGTTCATATATAGGATTGCTAAGTCAGTGTGTGTCCCCATGTGAGGCTTGTAGTGTGTATGCGTGTGTATAGGCTAATGCTTCTGCAGTGCCTTATTGAGACTCAAATCTATTCACTTAAATCGGCCTGAACGGTTGCTGTTTTGGTTGCTGTGCAGTATACGACCCTGCAGCGGTGCAGGGGAACAAACATGTGATGGACTATACGTGAAGAAAGGGAATGAGTTAATGCAGCAGCCTGAGGTCTGTGTGGAAGGGCGGATTAACCCTGCTTAAACCAGGGGGAAGGTGGCAGCCATAGATGAAGCTGTTCTTGGCTCTTATAATTGGATCAATACTGCCCCCAGCTGGTGAAGCCTTGAAGTGTTATTGTTATGGACATGAATGCAAAATATGTGTAATTGTCTTCTATATATAGCTCTAAACTTGCACTAAATTACAGATAGAAGCTGTTTTTAGACCAGTTTAAGTGATTCAGCTGGTAGATCACATAATAAGATGTTATTATTATTTATTTATTTATTTATTTATTTATTTATTACATACTAAATGAATATCAGTTTCTCCACTCCTGACTATATGGAAGCTGTTCTGGCCTCCTGCTCTCAGCCAACCCCACCCTCTGACTAGGTCATTTGAGATGATGCGTCTGAAAGGGTGTAATATGTAGAGTGGCTCGTTATGTCAGTTAAAAGCCCCCAGCTTCTCCTAGGTTATCTATTATTTATGCCGCTGGAGGCTTGACGCCGTGTAACTTCCTGCCCAGGTTTTCCGTCAGGAAGCTCGCAGACTGCGGCCATATGCGCCAGAAAAACCGAACATGTGGAAAGCTAGTTTTAAACTTGGAACTGACATATATTATTTCTATTTCTTGTCAATGGAAATAGTGTCATTTTTCCCCAAGAGATATGGGAGCGTTTAGCCTTAAATAGTTGTTAACACCGGATGGCGCTGTTGGATCTGGCATCAGACCTTCTCTCCAACTTAGTAAAATGAAATTTGCAAGCCTTGCAGAAGTATTCTGCAGGGTTTCCATCAAGAGACAGTTTACAGTAAAATCAGTTTATTGTAAATATTCCCACTTCCTGTTTGCATTTGTAAAAGTAAACAAAAAGATGCATAAATGTGCCGGTACAAGCTTTGGGAGTGGCTCTCATCCTTCCTGCCTTCTCTGCACAGCTGCTTTCCTCCTCCAGATGGCACTCGCCTCCTACTCAATATAAATGTCAGTTCTCTACAATCTGACACTCATCATCACTCCCAAACCTCCTCTGTGCCCCACCCAAAATCCTGTTGGGGTAATATTCTGCAGGAGGAAAAAACATGCAAGGATTATGTTTGATTCTAAAATTGAAATTAGGCTTAAATTGGAAATTCATCTCTTCCCGAATGCTTTTGTAAGTAAGATTAAAAGATGCTGCTGATGTTGGTGAGTCAGTCAAAGGTCAGGCAAGTAATGATGGTTTAGGGTGGGGTGGGGGCGTTGTTTCTGCAGAGGAACGAGGGAGAATGTATGTGAATGGATTTAGGAGGCAGATGCCCCGAGGGAGGTGGCACTTAGAACAGGACAGCGAGTCAATGCTAACCCCACTCCCTGTTAATGATCTCCTCACACATACCAGGAAGAAGTCAGAGGACTCTCAAGGGCAGAGTGGGAGGGTGTGAAGGGCCTGGCTCTGAGGTGGATGGAGCAGAAAATGAAAAAGTAAATTTATATGAAAGATGATGCAAATGTCACTGAGCCTCCTGATTTGAATATTTTTAAAATAAGGAGGATTGATCTGAAATTAACATCATCCAGCCTGTGAGCCCTGCTCTCTCTCTCTCTCTTCCCTGTCTGTTGGTGTGACTGAAGAGCGGCACTAAGAGCCTCTCCACAGAGCTCAATGAAGCCCGCGTTTTAGCTGACTCTGGTGCATCTGCCTGTTGCCATGGTTTCCATCTTTCATCAGGTGCCGTCCAGAAAGCAGCGCTTAGCAGAGGATGAGGCGCTCCCGCTTTCATCCTTCCTCTCTGATCTGCTTCTCTGGACAGAACGGCAGTTTTCATAACTGAGTTCGTTACAGCTGTTGGCGACAGGGGATGTTTTTAGCTGGAGAAAGACGAGACGGCCGATACCGGATGTCACCTCAAGTGACGCCGTCTGTCTTCCTGTAGGTTTGTTTTGATTTGCCCCGAATCTGGGTGAGTGGGGTATTAGCCGATGTTTACGCGGGTGCAACAATACAGAGGCGTGGCTACGAGTTCAGAGAGTTCACCCACATAAACAAACAAATCGTAGCCTGCCCCCGCTGCTCCTCCCTTTTTCTCGTCACCTTGCACCCCCCCAAGCAATTTTTAGTCAGCTGGGTGAGATTGGTAGGAGATAGTTGGGGTGGGTGGGGGGTGAGGAGGAGATGAGGGGGGGGGGGGGGGGGGGTTAGGGGGAAATGGGGACGCATGCCAGTCCCATTTGGGAAGTGCTCCCCCATTTTCTGCCTGTCGAGTCAGGCCAGTGTCAGCGAGCTCCGGCGGGTCCAGGTCTGGCCGAGTGGGCTAATGCGATGTGGCGTGTCACCCGGGGAATCTAGGTCAAGTTTAAAGCTGCCTAGTTCTGCCCGCCTCTGCCGCAGTGTGACGCTTCAAATCCCTCCCCTTCCACGCACGCAATAATATTCAGCACGCGTCCATACCTGCACTTTTATTTTGCATTTGTTTTATATTTTAATCATTTCACCCTGATCAAAATGAGCTCTGCATTTCCTGTTACAGGCTGTGTTTATTGCAAACATAAACACACTCATCTCTCACACACATGCCTTGCCCCATCCCACCCCCACTCCTACCCCTATCCACACACACAAACACAGACAGACACCCCAGGCAAGCTCTCAGCCCGTCCACGGCAGAGCCCACGTGACGCTCCGCACGGAGGCTGGGGAAGGGAGGGCGTTGTTTTTCCCTCCATAGTAAAGCAGCGGGGCACGTGGATTCTCATGCTGCAGCCGAGTAGTGGAATGTCAGCACTATCCCTCCCTCGCATCAGCCAGCTTTCCAGTTGCCCCGAGCCGTTTCTGCAAGGATGGCTGCGGCAGTGCTCGGTTTCAGCCCTGTCCCGCTTTTTATTAAATGGAGAGGCACAGAGCTGGGAGATGTTTTTAAAAAAAGGCAGTGCCATTCTGAGGTCAGGCTGCTGCATGGGCGTGGCACTGTTTTGGTCTCTTCACCGAATGGGCTTGAACCTCCCTCCACTGTCTGTAATCTGCACATATTTGTTTTGGATTGTAGCTTCAGTCGGATGACATTTTCCTGGAATAATGGCAGGGTGTCAGTGTGAAAGTCCGCCTTTATCGTGTTTTTATTGCAACGATCTGCACGTGTTCAGCAGTAAAACTAGATTTTCATCTTTAATAAAAATTAGAGAATTTGCTGAGCTACACAGAAAAATGAAATCACATCCAATCCAGTCACTAACAGATGGGTTCAGACACTTCTCCATCATCTGTAGTTGATTTTACTATCCTGCTAATCCGCTGTTTTTGGCGCATTACCTCATCTGTATTAATATATTCGTGCGCTTTCAAGTCTTACTACTACTGTACTCGCTCTTCACCGGGAGCTCGAACCTGATTGGCTGCTGCATTCTTTTCAATGGCACCAAATTTTTTTCGACTCCATGGATACAGCGAGCTGTTGGTTAGGCCGGCTCAGCCAATGGGAGAGCTGCGCGGGCTCCAGCTTGTCAGATTCTGCCCCCTGGCCTTGGAGGCAGCCCTCCCCTCCCTTCCCACCCTCATTGAGAGCACGCGATGTCTCAGCGGGGGGGTTCAAAACAACACCAAGATTGTCGTCGGCTTCTCTGTGGTGCCCAGGACATGCCAGGACTGCTGGGTACTGCTCAAACTCTCTTTAATATAGTGTCTGCACTTTCTTCACTACGCTATCACTAAGCAACCAGTTACACTTAGTTACACAAATTGTTGGAAATACATCTTTAAAGAAAAAGTCCAAATAAACAGCAAAGTCAGTTATCTGTAAGTGGTTCTTTTGATGAATTTTGGTGGAAGAAATTTGCATAATGGACAGATTTAATTTGCTCTTTTTTTCTTTTCTCTGGACTTTAAGATTCTCTAGTGGACTTTGAAACGCAGCCACGCAAATCCCCGTCCTTTAAATGACCTCATTTTAAACGGCACAGGGGAGCAGCGCCGGGCCTGCAAGGCTGCCAGTGCCCTCGTTGAAGCGCTGCAAGCCCAGGCTGCTCTGCCCAGTCAGCGAGCAGCTGAAAGGTGGCAGTAGAAGATAATGATGATGGAGATGGTGTTGGGGTAGTGCCCACATCATCCAGCAGGGTGAAGTCGGTGACAGCTCTCATCGCTTTCCGAGGCTGCATCAGGTGCCGCTTTCCGACAGCCAGTGAGGTGCTGGCGTTGGCACGGTCAGACATTCAGGTCACATTAGAGGAGGGTAGTTTGATGAGACCGGACAAGGCAGGTGGGGCTTTGCAGGTGGTCTGTGGATTTGGCTGGTGACACAGTTTGTAGAGGCGCTTTTGAAGTAAATAAAAGTTAAAAAAAATATCACTGTTCATCCACTGATTTCATGCTGATGCACAGGAAATCAGAGAGAAGCTCATTTTAAATGCACACCAAATATTTATTAGAATATATTCAAGTTAAATTTAGGATTCCTACTACCAAATATTTATTTTTTGATATAATCTATTACTTGTAACAAAACAACTAAATAAAAACAAAACAGGGCAAATGACGACTTGGACAAATTCAGCTTCAACTCGTCATTCAGTCATTTAAAAACTGTCTGCTCATCGCACTTCGAAAAAAAAAAAAAAAAAAAAAAAGGGGACATGACCCAGTGCTCGGTTTTCAACATTCAAGAATCCTCCCTACACGATGCATCTCATGCATTTTAAAAGCGCCCCGTCTCAACCTCTGCTCCTGACTGCTGAGTGTGTACTTTGCTCTGTCGCAGCACCTCCCTGTCTTCCAGAATCACCTGCGCTGGCGTGATTTGCCCCCGTCTCTGCAGCCCCTCGCTCGAACGTTTTGGCTCTTCACCTGCCACTCATCTCGGGTGACATCTGCCTGCCAAAATTGAATTGCGTCACTGTTCTGCCCCGACCCCTCTCTCGCAAAGCCCGTCCATCTCCACCCCGTCACCGAGGGCTAAGGCTGCCACCGTTTCTCTCTCTACAAACTGTAGCAGATCTCTGACTTATCAAATGTCTGTCAGCCTCTGTAGCTCTGCGCTTTCGAGGAGTCGGAGGATTGACAGCAGAGAGCGGCGCAAGGGTGTCGCTTTTCATTGCACAACTCGCAGCTGACTTGTGAGAATGTGTGTGTGTGTGTGTACATATACAGTATATATACTGTATGTGTGGGTCTTCGTCGCCTCCTCATACCTGCAAAGCACTTGAAGATCATCATAGCCACAAAAACTGGGTCGTTTTCACAGGCCCTACATAAATAACCATAAATCATACTGGGTGGTAACAAATTCCAGTTAACAGTGAGTGAGGGCACACTGGTAAATTTGTGTGACTTTGATTGGCCTACCTGCAGTAAAGTTAGGAGTTTGTTTCCAGAAACACACTTGACAGAAATCTTTTCATTGTCCTGCTCTCCTTTTTTTTTTTTTTTTTGCCCATTATAGGCAAACAAAACTTAAACATATAATTGTATTGCAGTGCTCTGGTTTTCCTACGGGTGTGGCAAAAACATCTTCCTCCAAGGATCAGAAACCCTGGTGCTGTAGTTGTATAAAAGTATGACTCACTTCTGGTAGCAAGTCTCTAAACAAATCTCAGCTCCTGTCTTCAAATGCGTCTGGTCACCTATTTTGGGCATATTCATTTTTTGAGCAGAATTAACATTTTCCTTTGAAACTTTAAGTTAATAGAATAACCAGTAAAATCTGGTTAGCTAGCTTAAAAAGTTTGTCTCTAAATGAGATTTATCTCCTGGAAGTTAACCACCATCCTTGCTGGTGCAGAAATCTCCAGCTGATCTCAATTCTGGATAATTGGACTGCGGTGTCTTTATGTCCCTGCAAATACAGATTCTGTGCTCAGGCTTTGCTTTGGTTTTGGTGCTGCTCTATCTGTACTCCATTTAACATCTGTTTACCCAGTTAATCTTAATAGTTTAAGGCACTTAAAACAAAAAGCTTAACACTGACCACGCTGACCATTGATCAGTTTTAATGATATCAATGATGTTATTATTTCTGCTTACAGGCCAAATTCTTTGACTCTCACTGATCAGCTTTCTGTACAGCAAGAAATTGGCACACCTAGGTTTTAACTCATTCACTGCCATTGACGTCTATAGCCGTCAATTGCAGTGAATGAGTCAATGGGTTTAACTCATTCACTGCCAATGGCTGGCAGTTAGAGCTGGGCGATATATCGAGTTTTTAAAACATATCGATATATTTTTATACGAGATATAAGATGTGACAATATCCTTTATATCGATATAGTCTATGTTACGTTATAATTATAGTTGTGGAGCCGCAAGTTTGCCTCTCTTTCGTCCACTTTTGTCTCTACGCAACGTTACTCCGCCTCGCCTTCACTGAAGACAACTCCCCCTCCTCCCCCATCGCTTCACGTGCAGGCAGCGACAAGACGGACACGGCAAATCTCCGTTAACGAGTTACTGCGCGTCGCCCCATGCGTGGGGCTGGACGGCGTCAACGTGCTAACGAGCTAAACATGCTAACGAGCTAACCGCGCTAACGAGCTAACAGCGCTAACCCTAAAATCCTTTCATTCTCTCAAAAGTTGATAGCGCGCCTTATGTATGAATTCTGGTTGTGCTTGGTGGCCGCGAACCGATTTTATGTGGTACACGGCGTTCAGCAATCTGTCAAAAATGTTTGAGTACGACTTTGGTAAGCTACGGAGCTGCACCGCTTGATAGATTGTCGGCGCATTACGGCTACCGAGGAGCTTCGCGGAGTGATACGTACTGTGCATCAACGTAATATTACCGTATTGTGTGTGTATAAGGACCATAAATGGCACCTGTAAGAGACGTGGTTATGAAGCGGATTTCAAACTCCAGGCTATCAGTCACACAGTAAAACTTGGGAACAGAGCAGCTGTAAAATCTGTCTGTCTTTGTTATTACGCTCAGCGTCTTTTAGTTTACATTTTGACTGCACAATTGTGAGCTCTTTGTTTAGCACAAAAACAACCTTGTTTTCTTTTATTTATGGAGCATTATTATTTAATGAATGCTCATAATTTAATTTTGAGTAATTTTTCATGTACATCTGTGCTGTATGTTAATAAAAGTGCCTGTGTGACATCTGGGACACAGCTTTGACTAAGAACTCTTTTTGTTCTTACTTTATGGCTTAAAAAAAATATCGAGATATATATCTTATATCGCCATCCAGCTAAAAAATATCGAGATATGAATTTTGGGTCATATCGCCCAGCCCTACTGGCAGTGAATGAGTTAAGCAGGAACTCGTTTGTTTTATTATCAGAGTACATTTAAAAAAAAAAGAAGAAGCTTGCACGTGGCTCAGGTGTGCAGAAGCTCCACTGAAATGAATTTGAGCTCATTGTTGTGTAATGTGACTGTCAGAAACACTGCTAAGCAGCATTGATCACAGGAAGAGACAAACTTGGAGGGATGCTGTTTGGATTTGGTTCCCGTTCTTAGCTGGACCACGATTGTGATCCTGTCTGGTTCACTTTCTGTTCTGTAGAGGTTTTTGAAGCTTTTTGCTTTAGTAGACAGTTTAGTAGAGAGTGGGTCAGGAAAGCAGAGAGAGCAACTGAGGTGAAAATGCACGAGCTTCTGGTTGGTCTGCTGCATTTCAGCCTTGGGGCGTATGGTCGCCTGCTCACCTTGTGAGCTAAACTGGTGCCTGTCCTGTACAGTTTATTAGTCTTAGAAACCATGAAGAAGATGTACAAATGACCTGTTGTGCTTTGTTTGATGGAAGGATGGATTATATGGATCATATTAAACAGCTGCTGTTCAAACCTTAATGGGGAGCAGCGAATCAGAAGAAACTTAAAGGGAGGAAAGCTAAACCAGCTCATTTCAGACTGACCCAAGGATTATTTTGAACCACGAATCATGCAAAGCTACTCCAGTGGAGTCCAAACGTGAAGCTAGAAATGAGCTTAAGAGGTCCACTTTGATACCCTATGCCAGGGGTGTCCTGCAGGTTTTAGATTTCACCCTGGGTCAACATACCTGAATCAAATAAGTAGTTCATTACCAGGCCTCTGGAGAACTTCAAGACATGTTGAGGAGGTAATTTAGCCATTTAAATCAGCTGTGTCGGATCAAGGACACATCTAACCTGACCTGCAGTACACTGGCCCTTGAGGCCTGGAGCTGGACACCCCTGCCTTATGCTCTAAAAAGGTGCAATGGTCACTGGTTAATAAATATTAAAAAAATATATGCTTTAGGTTTCTGTATCATGCTGCTGTCTTAGGCTGGGATTATAGCTACACTCTCTACAGACACCACAGACAAGTACTCGATCCTATTGTAGTTTTCTCGAGGCTGTGGTTGGTGCCTTGTAGCATAGCATCTTGTGGACAAATCCAGGTGGTCCAAACCTGGTAGACACGGAGCCTCGCAGTCATCGTCTGATGAGGAAATTCACTCAACTTGCAAATTTATGGATTGCAAAACTGTAACTCTGGCCTTATATTTACTGCTGTAGCACAGTGCAAGTGTTTTGTTTACTGTACCACATTCATCGTACATGTTTGCATTGCCAAGGCATGTTTAATATTAATGTGATGTTTGGGCAGCTGCATTATCTGATTGTGCAGAGACTATTAAGTGAATTTCTTAGTACTGCTCTAAGTCTGATTCACTTACAGTAAACAGAGAAGGCCTTTATGAATGTTTGATTGGATGCACTGTGCAGCAAACAGTTACATACTTCATGCATAACATAAATTATGAGCGATATCCCTGCGGACGATGGTAAAATGGATTAGTTTGCATGCGGCTGCCCGTAAAGGTTTGCCAATGCTGGGAAGAAGTTTAGCAAAGCAGAAGTCAAACTGTTTTTTATTTTTGGGGCCTTTTTTTGGTTTGACATCTGGTTGGTGAGAGCCTGGGTGCAGGAAACACACACTGGGGAGTGTCCGAGGGGAGTGCTGGTGTATGTGAACGGTGGGCACATCTGGGGTATCACTGAGTTCATACAGGCACCAGAGCAGTGAAGCAGAGCGGGAGTGAGGTGCATGGATACAACAATGCATCACCACCTGCTCACTTCACTGCTGCACTCTTCTTCTTCTTCTCTTTTTATTGATTTCTCTCTTCTTCTTTTTTTCTCTCTCAACAGGTATCATAACATGGGGAACCTACTGAAAGTTTTGACATGCACAGATCTGGAACAGGAGCCCAATTTTTTCCTCGATTTTGAAAGTGAGTTTTCTTTTTAAGTAATTTCTCCACATCTCTCCCAATATGGATCACATGGATATTTTACCATAACATTACCAGCTCCAAAACTCCAAAACTTAAATCTTTTCACCACCACTTATCTTTTACACTGTTCCTCCCAGCGGCAAAAGGAATCAAATCTACCACTAGGGCTGCTGCTCTTTTCCATCAACCTGCCTTTTCCATGCTGGAATGTGTGCAGAATATCAATCAGGGCAGAGGTGCAGCAGTGCCCCCTCCCCAAATATAAAGCACTGAAGTCGGGCTGTGGTGTAGCCTAAGGGCCCTCAGCGTGGCTTGAACCTGTGCAGTGCTATTCTCACACTTGGCAAACCCAGAGAGTCAGTCATACCTTCAGAGGAAACGGCTTCTCATAGAGCTCAGTGTTTGGAGGTGGTTTTTATACTGAAAGAATACCACCGTTTTATATACAACTAATGCTTTACAATACTGAGCAATGCTGTATGAAGTTTTTCTTTAATAATGCTGTTAGAGGCTGAAATTTTATTTCTGAAGAGCAAATAGAAATAACTACTTTAAAATAAAATGAATAAAAACTATTTTTTAACTAGTTTCATGTTTAAAAATAAAATGTATCCTTATGAACAGTTCTCCAGATCCATGGCTTGGTTCATATTCACTGGCCTCTTCACTATTTACACCTCTTTAGCTGCATATTAACACAAATGTCTAATGAGCCAATCACATGACAGCAGCTCAGGGCTCTTGGACAAGTAGTCAAGACAACCTAAAGTTCAAACCGAGGATCAGAACAGCATCTCTGAACGCACCCTGAAGCAGCAAGCTACAACATCTGGGTTTAAAATGAAGTTAGAGATCACACAGGCTGGAAAAATGTTTCCTGGACTGATAAGTTTTAAAAAAAAATTGTCATTAGATGTTGATGGTAGGGTCAGAATTTGACATGAACAACATGAAATCATGGATCCAGCCTGCCTTGTATCAACAGTTCAGTCTGGGCCGGTGGTGTAATGGTGAGGGGATATGTTGTCGGCACACTTTGGACCCCTTAGTACCATCATTTAAACACGACAGCCTCCCTGAGTGTTGTTGCTGACCATGTCCATTATGACCCCATTGTCTCTCATTATCTTTTGTGCAATGTCTGCTTCTATCAGGAAAACGAACCATCTCCCAAAGATCAAATCATCTCAAACTGGTTTCTTGAACATGACAGAGTTATGTCCTCAAATGTGCAGCTTACAAATCTGCCGGAACCATTGACGTGATGTTGTCACATCAATATGGAGCAAATGCTCGGAGGAATGTTTCCAGCATCTTGTTGAATCGGTGCTGTGAAGAATTAAAGCAGGTTTGAAGATAAAACGGGTGTAGCTCCTTCTCTAAATGATAAAAGAACATGGCACTGGCCTGTAAGTCTGCCTACTTCTGACACCTTTAACTCAGTCGGACTGCACCCACCTACGAACTCTACCATGACTTTGAAGTCAGCTACACACCTGTGAAGTCTTGTGGCTGGATCTTGTGTGGTTGCAGCACTTTTGTGTTGGTGGGGGAAAAATAAAACAAAACTGTCTGCCGGCAGACAAACACCTGCCAGCACCTGCTTAAAACTGCTTTTTGTGGTAGTTCCCACTGCAGGCTGTGTCTCCAGGACTGCATTTTCCCACACTAATACAGACACACACTCCATGCCATGCTGTTACATTTGGTAATAATGTTAGCCAAAATAAAAACCCTGAAACTGTATGGCTGGAGCTTTTACAAATTTTGAGATAACTCATTCTGTTCGTCTTCTCTTATCTTCCTCTGTTTCCCTGCTCTCGGCCGGGAAAAGTGGGTGGTGTTAAAACTTAATGGGAAGCAGTGGGAAGAGACGATTATTTGACTGAACTTTCATTTGCATAATTGAAAGTTGCTCATTAAACTTTCTGTGATATTGAGGGTGTGGTAGATGTCCTAGAGCTGTATTTTACTTTATGTTGAGTCAGTGTGAATATGGATGAGATCCCAATCAGATTTGCCCAGCTGACTTTGTTGTTGGTCCTTTTTTTTTTTTTTTTTTTTGGTGCGTGTCCTCTGCAGATGCCCAGCCCACAGAAGCAGAGCGAGAGATTTGGGAAGAGGTGGATGTGGTGCTGAAGGACGCGAAGGCGATCCTGGACGAGTTGCAGGCCTACAAGGGAGCGGGGCCGGACATCCGAGAGGTACGTTCATCCACCCCTTCATCGCAGGACACACTCATGCAGAATTACAAGGAGACGTGCATTTATGAGGTGGTGGAGGTGTCGCTTGTCCTTTATCAGGTGTTGCTTTAGGAATTTGTATCATTTTTTTCTAACACAAATGAGCAGAATAAAGCAGATGATCAATTTTGGATTCAAAGATCAAAGGAATGACCTTCATGGGCCATTAAATCAGTTCTGTCTTTTAGCCTCAGTCTGTTTTTAAAGACTCGACCTACAAATGAACCGTTAAAATTTATTTAATTTCAGCTTCTCGTATCTCATTTTGGTGTTCAGCATCTGTAACTGCTGATTTCATCCAAGCCAGAGCCCTGATCAGTTTAATTGTCTCCTTACTGATGAAGACTTTACCTCTGGCCTGCTGTACCACACCAAAGTGGTCTGTCAAGGACCTGTTTTGTTTCTATGTAATGACAGAAAATGGAAAATATGAAAAACACAGACTCGTTGAGATTGCTCTTATTTTTCTTAAGAGGCATCAAGTAATTTGTAAATATGTGACTCATTTTCTTTTAACATTTCGTTACGGTAAAAGAAAGAGGGTCCCCCCCCCTTCTTTTCTTTTTTACATTATAATCCAGTGGTTTTTCTGCTCCAGCCCAGAGATAAAACTGGGCTGTATGTGCCCCATGAGCATAAATGAGTTTGACACCCGTGATGTATTTCTTTCCAGGCGATCCAGAATCCAAACGATGAGGCGTTGCAGGAGAAGGCGTGGGCGGCCGTGGTCCCCTTGGTGGGAAAGCTGAAGAAGTTCTACGAGTTCTCGCAGAGATTAGGTATGCGTCTGTCTGCGCCGTCTCTACAGTAACCGTGTTATGTAGGCCAGGAAAAATTACATCACTGCTTCTGAGATCTTCATCACTGAGCCTCAGACACGCACCGTTTCAAGTGGAGCGAACTCAGGTGTTCTCTGAGATTTCTTTCAGAGCTAAAACGATCTTGTGTGCGACACCGCGCTTGGAATTGTAGATTAGTGTGAGCTGCTGAAACGTCTGTGCAGTTTTGTTGTCTTAATGACTAACGGGGAGAGCCGGTGTCCTTCATGTGGATGGTGATGGCTGTTATGTAACAAAGTAGGTCAAATCTCAGTCTCGAGCGCTGCTCTATTTCCCTGCCTGGATTTTAGGCTTCAGGCGCCAGGATGGTGATATCCAAACAGGACTCCCTGAAAGAGGAGAACCTATGCATTTGGAATGAGCGGACACGTTTTACTGCACTGAAATCCAGACGTATACATGGGAAATCCTAAAATTTGTCACAAGAATAGATAATAACATAAAAAAAAATCACAAATTTTGTATATCGGGGACAGTAATATCCTGCTACACCAACACTAAAGTTGGCTTCAGTATAAAAATGTACATTTCTTAGAACAAACCTTTAGACTCAAAGCTCATATCTTTATACAGATTTTGACCAGAAGTCAAAAATTTAGGAGTGGCAAAAGTTGGACTGTGCATAGTTGGATTAATTTTTATTATAATGCTGAAACTTAACAGGTAATTAGCTTACCTAAGCTCCAAGGTGACATCTTAATATTACCATAGAAAGAAAACCATGTCATAGACCACAGATTATGCATTATTAAAGACTGAAAAAAACTTCCTATGTTTATGGACATGCTTTTTTATGGATCCAGTAATTGTGAAAAGTAGCACTCCATTTATTTTGAGTGTGTTTTTAAGCCTTTTCCAGCATGAGAGTAACGATGATGGAATGTTTGGTCCACACTTAGGGGGCCTGGATAGTTTGAAGACATGAATATGGCACCTGCAAATGCGATTTAAAAAAAAAAAAAAAAAAAGGGGAACGTGTAAACATGGATAAAACATCAGACAAAACACGTAAATTTTAGCCTTTAAAAATGGAAGAAAACAGGAACAAAAAAAAAGTTGATCTTGAAGGACTGAAGGAGAAAACCTGCTGATAGCATCCACTACAGAAAAAGCAGTATAGAGAGAATTACAGGAGGATTACAAGAAAATGAAAGACCACAAAAAGAGGTGTTGTTGCTTTACCAACTGCTGGCTGTTACTTCACTCAGGAGTTCCTGTTTGCAAATGCAAACACAAGAACAGGACTGGGAGGAACCTGGGGACTTCCCCAGACCCTCAGGTAGTCCCCAGAAGCTGCACCCGGCTGTTTAATACACTTTAATTTGATTAATCGCTTAATTGTTCAGTTATGTCAATAGCTGATGTTTTCTTTTGTAGAGCTGAAGACCTTGTTCGGGTAGCAGGCTCTGCATATGGCATAGATGAACATTTATCCCCTTCCAGCTTGTTCTTTCATAACAGCCACGTAGCTTTGAGATACTGATCTTCACAGAACTTTTGTCGATACCTAAATTTAGATCTGCTCCTTTTAACAACGGTGAAAACTTCTCGAGTCTGTCCCCTAGGAAAAAGTAGGATCTAGAAAAGTCCTTGAGTCCCGCTGTCATCTGGCCCCGCCCCTCTCAGCGAGTACAGTCTACATGCCTGCATTCTGCTCGCCTGCTCCGCCGTGACCTGACGAGATCAGACATCTCCCAGCGCCCCGCCCTCGCACGACTTCCCAACATACTAGAGTGGCTCATTTCTGGGGGCCTTTAAGCAGCTCCATCTTAACTTCTGTTTTGACTAGGATTGGGGGTGTGTGTGTGTGTGTGTGTGGGGGGGGGGCTGCAGTGCTGAGGCCATTTTTAATCAGCTGCTTCGCTGCGAACGCTAGCCCAAGCAGATGGGAGTCATTACTGAATGGCAGACGTGCTCAATTTACCGCACTGCACTGCCAGCTCTGTGTCCTTCGAAAAGTCATCTTCAGATTATTTTAAGTAGACCGCTGTCTGAATCACACTGATCCTGGGTTACGCTGACATGCGCATCGTGTATTTTACAGTTACTGTTGATTACAAATGACAAGTCTATTTAAAGTGCCCATTTGGTAGCTTATTGCATCAGATGTTCAGCTTGTCTGGGTTATATCATTACTAAAGGCTCCCTTCGGCTTCTAGACTGAATTCTAAGCACTGTCTGCATCTATAAATAAAATTCCCTCTGGGCTTCAAAGCTCTTTTAGTTTTTCTTCTTCAGAACTATGTGTCTGAACAAGATCTGTTTGACTGATAACTTGACTTGCTTGGAAGTTGTTCGCCACATTTCCCTCTCCCTGGTTCCCTGCCGGTGCTCTTCTTGCATGCTTAATCATTGGTCCGTGGGTATGCTATGTCACGGCATGGCACAGGCTTTGTATTTACTTAGTGTCAAAACAATGAGTGTAATCCTGCTTGAATGAAATCTTGCCCCCACCCATTTCATGCCAATGAGATAATTAGTCCCATGTCTCATTTGCATGTGAGCAGGAAAGCCCCCCTGCCTCATTATTTGTTTGGGCACCACCGCTGCCTCATTATTTGTCTATGTCTTAATCAGGATGCTACAGCCTGCCGACACCCTGCACTGGTCACGTATCAGGCTGCTCCTTGACCTCCTACAAGGCCCAACAATAAAGAGACGAAGAAAGACTCGAGTTTTCTTTCTTTTTTCCACTTATACATGACTTAACTCATGTAATTATGTAATTGTATTACTTTAGGACTCTTTAGGTATTTTTTTTCTATCATTTAATTGGAAAAATGTTTTTCCACGTATTAGCTTTTTTTAAATTGAAGAGTCACAGAAGCTTGTCATTTTCCCAGAACTGCAGGAAATTCAATGTTTTTTTTTCCAAGTTCTCTAAAAATGTGAGGCTATTCAGTTTACAGTGATATAACACATATAATGGAATCAGCAGAGCAGAAACCTCTCACAATATAGAATGGTTTGCTTTATAAACCATTCTATACTTGGGTACTCCGACTTTCTCTCACAGTCCAAAGACATGTAATTAGTGGTGTCAGGTTAACTGGTAAATTGCCCATAGGTGTGAATGGTTGTCTGTCTCTCTATGTTGACCCTGTCTGCAGATATTTGCAAGTCTTCACCAATTGTTATCAACCTGTGTGACTGTATGTGGTTCCCCAGAGGTTGACAGATGTGAAAAATCTCTGGGCAACCACAGTTATTATTATTATTTTTAAATGTTAAGCACATTGAGTTTACATGCAATTAAATGTATCTTGCCAATAAAATTACTGTGGCATCCTCTTTTTACTTTAGTGTAACAGAGCTATTAACCATTACTATACAGTGAATATAACTATTAGCTGCAGCTGCATGTTTTCCTCCATTGTTCTTGCCCTGCTCCCCTTTTCAAACCTGAATATTGATCACTCTGCCATGCTACATGCAGCACTTCTTCTTTCCCCTGACCTTTGCATTTTTGCATATAGTGCTGCCTGAGCTGTTAACCTGGCGCTTGAATGGCAAAAACCTGAATGTAAAGCTACTCAGTGGCTCTGACTGATGACCTGGAAGACTACACACATCAGCTAAACTGTCTCTGTTCAAGGCTTTTGTCAGGCTCTTCATTAAACGAGTAAAAGCCCAATCGAGGTCCTCTGACAGCGATGCAGGTTCACCACAGATGTCTGTCTTTTTTTTAACAGAGGCAGCGTTGCACAGCCTCCTGGGTGCTCTGACCAGCGAGACTTACAGCGACCCGACTCAACACCTGGAGCGGGAGCAGGCGCTGGCCAAGCAGTTCGCAGAGATCCTCCACTTCACGCTGCGCTTCGACGAGCTTAAAGTATGGCTCTTTATTTCTTTAAGTGTCAAATTTTAGCTGCTTCTGTAGGCTTTGCTCTCAATCGTCCAACAAGCTACTGATGCCCCTGGATTGATTTTTTTTTTTTCTTTTTTCTTAGCTCTGTGCAGTTTTAAGCTGCCGCCAGTGAGCGCATGATTAGCATTTAATTAGAGCCCTGATACTGCTCTGCTGTTTATGATACTGTGGATGTCAGTGAAATGGCCAATAAGGGTTATTGCAAGGGGAAAAAGGTCTGCAAATTGTTGTTGCCCGAGCCAAGTTTTTCACAGCGTGGCAGGTTTTATATAAACGACAGGCAGAGGGAACTTTAAAAGTCTGATCTGGTTTGAATTCGGACACAAACTGCTGAAACGAAGCCGCGATTGAAGCATGTTTGTCGCTCAAATGCCCATTGTCAGAAACATAATTGTGTGAGCACTCATCTTGTAAGACACTGGGCCCACATCCCTGCTCCTTTGACACAAAAACGTAAAAAAAAAAAAAAAAAGGCTCCCCGACTCCCTGAGGCGGTTTGCAGCGACGTCCCAATTAGTGCCCACTACCCAGGCTGGCAGGATGAAAAACATGAAGGTAGGGGGTGCAAGGTGGCATGCCAGGCCCATTCATCAATCTTTCACACCCATGCACGGGCTTCTGACCTAGTTAAAGTGTCTGAGTGCTGTGCAGCCCCTCCCTGGCGAAGAAGCCTGTCTCTCCTGGTGGACGCGGTGGACGCAGACTGAGTACCAGTCTATTGTAGCAGGATTAGCATGCTGTCAGCGCAGCTTTGACTGTGACAAGCTCGTGCAGGAATGAGGATAATTAGCCACATGACGAGCACTCGCTTGTGGTGACTTTTGAAAAGAAGCTCTCTGGTTGGCCAGCTTCCCTTTAAAAAAAAAAAAAAAGTGGTCAGTTTGGCTCCACACTGAAAACCAGATGATTCATATATTGTAGGGAGTCATGTCAAAGGAGCTAATGGAGCCTTGTGGCTTTTATCTGAGGCTTTGAGGGTGCATAACGTCAGAGAATAAGCCTGCGTATATCCTGTGCTCACTCTAACCTCGCCTCTCCTTAATGAGACCCACAGCCAAAGCTCACGGCAGCAGGAAAAAAACCAAATATTTGCTGACAGGGCGAGCAGGGATGTGGATGTAAAAGGGGGCAGAATGAGTGTCAGACATTCAAATCCAGTTCAGCACATAAAATAGTAATTGTATCAGTGCTCTTTTTATGTCATTTCCCCCCCAAAGCTACATTTCTGCCTTGTTGGCTAAAGCTTTCTGTCATGACGATGGTGTGTTTGATCCAGAGCTGAATGTCCGGCTGCAGGCTGTCTCTCTCCCCTCTCTCTGTATTAGATTGCCTCCAAGCTTACATATATCTGTATATATAATATTTATATTTCTGTTTTGCAGATGACAAATCCAGCCATTCAGAATGACTTCAGTTACTATAGGAGAACACTGAGTCGAATGCGGATCAACAATGTACCGGTGAGCATGTTGCGCCCATCTCTGACATACAACTTCTCCTTTATCTTTTTTAGCATCTGTTAGCTCTTTGTTTTGGTTTAACAGCCCATTTATCTGCTATTAGAGCGTAGCAGATGGTGTTATTTTTGAGTAAAATTTTATTTAATTTTTGTCATAATTTAGTCTGTAATAATCTTATAATTCTTTTAGTTTTAGTCGACTAAAAATCGAAAGATTATATCAGACTAAACTTGATTCAGTTGACTTAAATATAAAGTGTGAAAGTTTCTCATGGTTTTACTGGTGAGTGCCTTATTTTCTTTGTGAAATGCATCCATATGTCTCCTCTTCTCTTCCTCTTAGGCGTTGACATTTTGTCGCACTTTTATGAGAAACGGGGAGCATGGCAGATTGTACCCTTTCCCGTGGGCACATAAAATTGTTCATATTTAACCTTACTGTGCAAGGACATTACTTCCGATTGGATCACTTTTAAACTTGTCCCACCTCTCTGCACCACTCGGTTGGTTCTGATTGTGTCTCGCTTCTCCAGAATATTTAGGTTTTTTTAATATTTTTATTCACTGACTAAAGTGTCAGTGCATTTCATCGTCTTCTTTTCCATGAGAAAAAAAGAACGATGAAAACTATGACTAAAATGACTGGTGTGTGATGTTGCAAGAACTTTTTATTTAAATCAAAATATGACCCACAAATTATATTTTCTTTTATTTTACACGGACCACACTGACTTTACTGACTAAACGGTTTTCACTTCAGCTTTTAACTGCTGCAGAAACTCAACACACGTGGTGCTGTGGACATGGTCAGCATCAACTGACCATCAGCGTTGGCCTTACTTGAGAATCGGTGTCGGTTTGAATGTGTGTTATATTTAGAACATTATCACTGCTTTTGCTGCTGACAGATGGCTCTCTCTGATGAAGAAGGGAAGCTGTTTCACTCCACCAGACTCCATTGGCAAAACGAGTATTTTTTCTTTGCAAAACATGGGAATGGTTCATCTATTGCTGGCTTGACCAGATGGTTTGTCTGTGCTGTTGTGCATTTATGGTTATTAAAGCAGTTAGTTTGGGTGTGAATTGAAAAAAGTCACGCTAATTAAACTAACAACTCCCATGTTCTGTCAGGTAAAACTCACTGTTTGTGTCAGTGGTGGTTTCGAAAGGAGTGGTTTGGGTCTTAATGTTCCTGATTTTGGTGTTAACACTTTTATTATGATTCAGAATTATATTTTGAAATACCAAAAGCACCCAAACAGACTAACCGGCTGATGCAGTGGTTAACCAACTGTAAGATTTCTGTTTTTGTCAGCACAAACTGGTGGCTTTGATGACTTCCGTTCCTCATCAGAGGGAGACATCTGTGGCAGCTTATAGCTTATTTGCTATTCTTGCATTGAATCAATGTATGACATAAGTCGCCTTTATGGTTTGCATGTGTAGCTCTGCAGTTTTGCTGCTGAAATACTGGTTGTTGTTATTGTGGTTTCCCTCTTCAAGTTAAGCCATTATCTTCCAGTATCTTTCATAAATGGTGGCAGAGTAAAAAGTTGAAGGAAACAACAGTATTGAATGGACCAGTCACAGTGATACCTTCAGCACAGTTATTTTTCTAGGGAAGTGCACGGCAGCTTCTGGCATAAGTTGTGGTGGAGGGTTTGTTGTTAACGCAGAAGCATAAATCCCGGATAAGCCCCCAAATTACTTTAAATACAGATTAAAGTTAAACTGACAGTAATTTATTTATTTTTAAACTGGCATAATACAAACGGCGTACCAAAAAAAGCTGATGTTGTTTAAAATGTAAATTTAAAAAACAGAATGCAATGATTTACAGATTTTTATGAACCAGATTTTATTTACAATAGAACACAGGAAATATCGAAGCATTGGAAACGACTGTGGCATGAATTTTAGCTCAGCATTTATTGGTTAAATACTTTCTTCTTGGAAAGTGGAGTAGTATTTATACCTGGTATTAAACACGTGTATAATCATTTCTCCTGTAATTTACCTTTTCTTCACTTTGATAATGAAGGCCAATGCCAGTGTCAGTGCTGCGCATTGTGCTTGCTACCTCGCTGTTATGACTGACTGAGACAGCTTAAAGCAGCAGAGCTGCTTTAATGGACTTTGTTTCGCTTGTGCGTTTCCCAGTAAAACGGTCAAAATGTCATGTTTTCTTTCCACCTGTTCATCACTGTGATGAGTGAGGTCCAGGTGCAAATTCAGATCTCTTCATGTAGGTCTATGTGTGCCTCTTACTTACATGCAAGGACTTCCCATGCTGTCCATGTGTAAGGAGTGTAGCATCCCTGGCTGAATGATGGTCTCTTATACTGATGCTTCACAGAGGTTTTATTGGAAATGTTTTTATTGAAACATTCAGTGAAGACACCGTAAGAGCTAGGAGCAAAACAAAACCAGCAATATTAATACCATAAGATCAAAGGAAACAAATTTCTCCTGCTCACATATAGCATATACATCAAATTTACATCACTCAATTCATTGTATCACCTCACTAACTTACCACTACACATAAAGGTCAAGTTCAAGGTTAACAATATAAACTCTATTAAACGACATTTTGATTGCATGTAACTTATTCTGTTAAAGAAAACATTAACAAACCTTGTGCCACTGTCAGCCAGGTACTAATTGGCAAAGTAAACGTACATATTTTTCACTTTAAGGCACACTATTTATCATATCCTAAAAGAAACGTTACTAACAGCCCTTTAACGGTTTTGTGCCAGTTTCCTGTTTCAAAATAAAAGCATGGATTTCAAAATAAAACCGAAGTGCCTTTCAAACAAACGTAAAAATATTTACAAATTTAAAGGTCATTTACACTCCCACCAAATCATGAGTGTTTTAACAAAAGGGAGAACCATAACACGAATGATTTTTAAAAACGAATGACCTTAACCACAAGGCCTTTTACATAACGAAAACAAAGAATTATCCATGCATGAGCCTGCAGGTAATGTCCACAAGTCTTCATACAATAAAGGGTATGGTCGTTGTCTTAGACAGCCTCTAAAAGCAAGATCAGTTTCTGAATGGGCCGTTCAACAATGGATGGCTTGCCAGAACATTGACCCTCCCTTTTCATTTTCTGGTCTCCAAGACGAATCTTAACTTTCCTCACAAGCCCATCTTTATCAGCGACTGTTTCTTCAACTCTGGCTAATCTCCACTCGTTCCGTGGCAGATCATCCATCCTTTCGATGACTATGTCACCAACTTTCAGATTCCTTCTAGAAATATGCCAACGTTGTCTAGTGGCAATATTAGAGAGATACTCTCTTCTCCAGCGGTTCCAGAATTGCTCTGCTAGATACTGGATATGGCGCCATCTTTTACGAGCATACATGTCTTCTCTGATGAACGTCCCAGGAGGCGGTAAGGCTCCAGTCGGTTTCACAGTGAGTAGGTGATTAGGAGTCAGCGGTTCTGGACCATTTGGATCATTCAGGTTATCCACAGTGAGTGGACGGCTGTTCACAATAGACATTGCTTCGTAAAACAATGTCCTCAAACAGGCATCATCTAATCTTCCAGGTGAGAGTGAAAGAGTGGACCGAAGTACATTTCTTACTGTTCTGATCTGTCTCTCCCAGACACCTCCAACATGGCTTGAATGGGGAGCATTCATAATGAAGTCGCACTGCCTCTCAGCCAAGAATGCAGTCAGACGATTGACATCCATCTGTTTCAGCGCATTATACATTTCATTCTTAGCTCCAACAAAATTGCTTCCTTGGTCACATCTTATTTGTCGTACTGCTCCTCTTATGGAAACAAAACATCGGAGGCCATTAATGAAGGCATCTGCTGACATATCATTCACCATTTCAATGTGAATTGCTCTACAACAAAGGCATGTGAAAAGCAGACCATAACGCTTATTCACCTTACGCCCTTGCTTTGTAAAAAATGGCCCAAAACAGTCCATTCCGCAATAAGTGAAAGGTGGAGATGGATCCACCCGCTCAGATGGCAGGTCTGCCATTCGTTGCTCTTCCACTGATCCCCTGAGTTTCCTGCATTTGACACACTGATGCACATAAGATGCAACAGCTCTGTTCATTCCTGGGATCCAGTATCCATTTGATCTGATCTCGTTGATGGTTATACCCCTTCCTTGGTGTTTAACCTGTTCATGATGATGAGCTATTATCATCCTCGTTATGTGGTGGTCCTTTGGAATGATCATTGGATGTTTCTGAGAGGCAGGGAGAGATGCATTTTTCAGTCTTCCTCCCACCTTGAGGATTCCATCTTTGTCAAGAAAGGCATCCAATCGAAACAGTTTACTCTGCCGTGAAAGTTGTAAGCCATTACTAAGTAGCTGGATCTCATCTCGATACACTCGTTTCTGTAAATCTCTTATAATGATGCGCTGTGCATCCTCTCGCTCCTGAACTGTGCTGTGACTTGTTGACTTGTCACTCTTGGTTCGGCGAAGAAGTCGCGCAACAGCTTGTTTGACCTTACACCATGAAGAAAACTTTGACAAGCGGTCTGGAAGAGTCACTTGTTCTGCAGACTCCAAATTTAGTGCTTGAACCCTTTTAACTTCAGGGTCCCCAACTGGGATTTCTGGGATTACCTCTACCTCTGGTGATACCTCTTTCTCCCATAAGAACTTGGGTCCAGTAAACCAGTTCGATGTCAGAAGCTTGCTTGCACTAGAACCTCTCGAAGCAAGGTCTGCAGGATTCTTGTCAGTAGAAACATATCGCCACTGCTGAGGAGTTGTACTGAGATGTATTTTCTGAATCCTATTTGATACAAATGTGTGGAAGCGACGTGACTCGTTGTTAATGTACCCCAGTACAACCTTGGAGTCTGTCCAGAAGTATTCATCAATCCCTGAAATTCCCAGTTCTTCCTTTAGAGTATTGCTTGCTGCAACTGATACAACAGCAGCAGTCAGTTCTAACCTGGGGATGGTCACAGCTTTGATTGGAGCAACTCTGGACTTTGCCATAATCAGAGCACAATGAACAGTTCCATTTCCATTCACATGTCTCAAATATGAGCACTGGCCATAACCATACGTGCTTGCATCAGAGAAGTGATGTAGCTCTCTCTTTGTGACCTTTCCAAAGTCAGCTGGTACATAGCATCGGGGTATGGTGATTTTATCCAAATTTGCCAGATCACTCTTCCAGGATCTCCAGACTGGTTGCAGTTTACTGATGAGTGGGTCATCCCAACCTGTACCATGCCTACACATTTCTTGAAGAACCCTTTTCCCAGTTAGCAGGAAAGGAGCAATAAGCCCAAGTGGGTCATAAAGAGAGGCAACAGTGGATAGTATACCACGCCTGGTTTCTGGTTGGTCCTTCAAACGGGCATGAAACCTGAAACTGTCTGACTCAATGTGCCAGTGGATTCCTAAGGCTCTTTCCAGCGATGAATCACTAAAGGCAAGATCAAGAGCCTTTACTTCAGTGGCACGCTCAGATGGTGCTATACTCTCAAGCACCTTCGCATTGTTACACACAAATTTGTGTAGTCGCAGACCACCCATAGCACAGAGCCTTTGGGCTTCTTTTGCAAGCTGAATAGCCTCATCTACATCTGCTATGCTTGTGACACCATCATCCACATAGAAGTCCCTCATAATGAATTGGGAGCCCAGAGGAAACAGGCTCTCGTTCTCCTTAGCGAGATGTTTCAACCCATAGTTGGCACATCCCGGTGAAGATGCAGCACCGAAAAGGTGAACTTTCATACGGAATTCCTGTGGCTCCACACTGAAGTTCCCATCCTTCCACCACAGGAAACGTAGGTAGTCTCTATCCGCTTCGCGCACATGAAACTGATGAAACATCCTTTCGATGTCGCACATCAGAGCAACATGGTTCTGTCGAAATCTGATAAGAACACCAGTTAGAGTATTTGTCAAATCTGGGCCCGACAGGAGATGATCATTTAGGCAAGTTCCCTTGTACTTAGCCGAGCAATCAAAAACCACTCTGAGCTTCTCTGGTTTTTTGGAATGATAAACTCCGTGGTGTGGAATATACCATGTTTCACCTTCCTTCTCTTCACAGAGAACTTCTTCAGCATCATTGTTTTTAATTACCTCATTCAAAAACGTTACGTAGTGAGTCTTGTAGTTCTTGTTGTTCAGCAGCTTTCGTTTGAGATGGTTGAGCCGGATGATAGCTAACTGCTTGTTGTTGGGAAGGTAGGGTCTCTCTTTAAAAGGGAGAGGCATCTCATAGTGACCATGGGCGTTCATGTAAATGCTTTCCTTTAGCATATTGAGGAAGAGGATGTCATCTTGAGACACTGTTCTGTTGTCCTTGCTGATGTCCTTAAAGTCAGACTCAAGTACTTTAATGGCATCGGATGGCGTCACTGGAGGAAGCTCTTTGACAGTTACTCTATGGCATATGTTGGCGACAGGAGGAGATTCAAGGTGAGGTGGTGAGCAGCCTATGATGCTCCATCCTAGGTCTGTGCGGACTGCATAAGGCTCATTATCTCTTCCTAGGATGACCTGTCTTGGTGCTAGTGCCTGTGAGCAGTTATAACCTATTAGAAGACCAACTTCACAGTCTAAATGTGGCGGAATATCATCTGCTATTGCTTTGAGATGATTCCAATGCCTCGCCGTTTCACTGGTAGGAATGTGCCTTCGATTCACTGGTATGCAGTCTTTGGTATAGGCAGGAGGGAGATCAATGTGATTTGTGGAGGTATAGCCACGCACTCTGAGACCTGAGACTCTTTCACTGTGTGTTACTGTGTCCTTTCCGATCATGGTGGTTAGCTTTAGCCTTACAGGATAGGTCTTGGTTGTCAAGCTACGACTAACATCTTCATCAATAAACACAGTGTCACTCTGGGTGTCAAGCAGAGCATAGACAAGCCTTTCTATTCCTGGGTTGTTGGAAGAGGAAACCCAGACTGGCAAAATCATGGATGTAGTCGTAGATGTGTGCTCAGTCTCTGTATTGAGAGACAATGTCGTAACTGCTTCGTCTGTATTCTGATTAGAGGCTAACACAGCATTCATGTTGGAATATCTGTCGTCATGAAGGCAAGTTGGGTGTCGTCCCTTACAGATATCACATAAGTGTCTGTGGCGGCAGTCTTTAACATTATGGCCTGGTTTCAGACAACCATAGCAGAGTTTGTTTTCCCTTACATACTTTCTTTTCTCTTCCAGAGGCGTTCCTTTAAACTCTGGACAACTATGTAGGCGGTGTTTGTTATCATGACAGAATGTACAAGGGGGCTTTAAGCTTGTCTTGGATGGTACATTCTTCTCATTCTCTGTAAGTGTCTGTGTATGAAGAACAGTAGATTTATTTTTCCTTTCTTTCAGATGATGTTTCTCTGCAGGTAAGTCTGATAAACGTAATGCATGGAGGGAAGTTACTGGGTTACAGGCAATCTCTGCTTCTAATGACATGAAGTTGACAAAGTCCTGAAAGGCTGGAAATTCCTGTCTGTCCTTCATAAACTGGGTCACCTTGCGGTTCCACCTTGAAGCTGCCCACTCAGGTAACTTTTGGACCAGCTTTTGGTTCTCTTCACAGTCATTCAGAATGTCCAGCCCTTTAATATGAGGCATGGCTTGCTGACATGCATGTAGGAAGTCGGCGAATGCTCTGAGTTGTTCTGCATCCTTTGAGTGGATCTTTGGCCAGCTAGCTAGTTTTTCTCTGAAAGCTCTCTGCAAGACGAATGGTTGACCGTACCTGCTATTAAGGCGATCCCATGCATCCTTATATGCTTCATCATCCTCCCTGTAAAAGATACCATCAAGTGTCTTTCGTGCAGGACCTCCCACATATCTTCTCAAGTAATGCAGTTTGTCAGCTGAACATATGTTCCTTTTATCTATGAGGGATATGAATGAAGATTTCCATTCAATGAACTGGATTGGGTCGCCGGTGAATACAGGTGGCTCTGGCATTGGAAGTCTGTTCATGGCTATGCTGTCTTGTACTGCTTGAGCTAAGTGGGACACATCTGTCTGTGGAGGTGAAGCTGGAAATCTTATGAGATGCTGAACTGGAGCCAGAGACACAGCTTGATGTGGGTGCATATGTTCCTGGTTCCTTAGTTTGCTGTTAGCAGAGCACAAGCTGCCCTCCTGCATTACATCTTGGTTGTAAATTGACAATCTTGCTCGTGCTGCTCTTATATCCTTTTCAGCCCTTAGTCTTTCTAGTTCATGTTTTTGAGCTTCAAGATCCCTTTTCTGTTGCTCTACTAAGAGCTGGATCCTTTCCTTTTGTTTTCCTTCCGCCAATAACAACTCATATTCTGCTTCCTTTGCTGCTAATTCTGCTGCAGCATCTGCTCTTTTTACTGCGACAATGGAGTCTATAGTGTGTTGACTTGGAGGTGAAACCGTGGATCCATATATGGAATGAGCATAGTCTCTGTTAAGGAGCTCACGAAGGCGTTCTTTGACTGCTTCACTATCATAGTCTTCGTCTATGCCTGATATTCTTTCATATGCAATTTTAATAATGTCCTTTGTTACAGCCTCACATGCATCAACACGACGTCTCGTTTCACTGGATGGTGTGAGGTGATCTCTGATTTGTACATAAATGTCCGTAATATCATTCATGCATTTCTCTAAGATATCAATGAGAGCTGCGATTTCACTTTCTGGAATGTCTAGCTTTAGCTGATTTCTTGCCTTACGTGCCTGGATCTTCCATTGATCATAAAGGTGCATGAGCCGCTTCTCCCTTTTGTATGCCTCCTCTCTCTGAAATGTAAGCATCTTCTCCGTGGGATTTCTTGGGCGATCAGATCTGCGAAGTTCCTCATCCTTGCTTGCTTGACAGATGTCTTTTATTTGATCTGAGCCTTCTGCTTCTGCAGTTAATATCTGAGATGCTTCCATTTTGAGCGAGTGTCACATTTAGACCATCACAATGAATCCCTCTTCTTTCATCATAGACTTTGGCAGTCAGGTGAAACTCGTGAGGCTAAAGCTCTTACTGTAGCATCCCTGGCTGAATGATGGTCTCTTATACTGATGCTTCACAGAGGTTTTATTGGAAATGTTTTTATTGAAACATTCAGTGAAGACACCGTAAGAGCTAGGAGCAAAACAAAACCAGCAATATTAATACCATAAGATCAAAGGAAACAAATTTCTCCTGCTCACATATAGCATATACATCAAATTTACATCACTCAATTCATTGTATCACCTCACTAACTTACCACTACACATAAAGGTCAAGTTCAAGGTTAACAATATAAACTCTATTAAACGACATTTTGATTGCATGTAACTTATTCTGTTAAAGAAAACATTAACAAACCTTGTGCCACTGTCAGCCAGGTACTAATTGGCAAAGTAAACGTACATATTTTTCACTTTAAGGCACACTATTTATCATATCCTAAAAGAAACGTTACTAACAGCCCTTTAACGGTTTTGTGCCAGTTTCCTGTTTCAAAATAAAAGCATGGATTTCAAAATAAAACCGAAGTGCCTTTCAAACAAATGTAAAAATATTTACAAATTTAAAGGTCATTTACAAGGAGACCAGAGAAAGTCAATGTCATTCAGCACTTTGAAGTGAATTAAGATAACCTTGACCGACACATAAAGGGGTGGTAAATGCATTACAGAGTTACCCAGGCAACTGGAGCCTGAAATCTCCAATAGAGTGACCATCAGCTACAAAGAGATGTCCTATGTGGATGCACCTTTAGGCTTTAGTTTACTCTGTGCACTTTTGCACATATGCACCTTGCTGTGTGGACACCCAACTTTGTGAACATAACTCGAGAATGAGGTGATGTACGGTTTTCAAATTGATACCATAGATGTGTTTTTTGTCTTGTCGTCCTCCCTTCAGCCCCAACCGGTCATGGCAGATGGCTGCGCCTCCCTGAGCCTGGGTCTGCCAGAGGTTGAGGGAAACGTGGGGTAGTAAAATTGGTCATTTTTAGCTGCATATGAGGAAAAATAAACCAAAACTGCACTCAGTTCAGACCCGCCTGACAGGAGCTTTTATTTCTTAAAGCAGAACATGTCATTAGACAAATGGGCCCAGACAAGTTGTCGTTAGGACCTGTCAACGCTGAAAGACGCTCGGGCCGCCGTCCCTCCTCGCAGCTCCGTCGCACTCGGTTTAGTCAGCACTCAGACGACTGAATCATTCAGACATCCGAGATGAAACGCAACTGTCCCGGCTCAAACATTCTTTGAGCTCATGTGTCATCATCGTTTGTTAAAAAACCCAAAGTGGTTTGAAAGTTTGGGGCGATTATTCATATTCCGTCAGTGCTCTCATGAAGGCAGGAAGTGTTGTTGTTATTTAAATACGCAGACAAATTTAGAACAGGCTGTTCAAGAGACGCCTTATTCTTTTGTTGTCCGCCAGGTGTTTTCAGCGTCTCATCTGAAACGGCAAAGCAGCAGTCAGCTGGGAAACCGGGGGAGGGAGGAGCAGGAGGGCTGTGTCACAGGGTTTATATCAGTGTTTTCCTGTCGGTGTTTTATTTAACGAAGCAGCTTTTCATCTGCACAAACAGTCTGTTAAAGCTGCTTCGCATCAAATAAACTAATAATACATCCTGATGTTCTCTCGCACCTTTTCATTCAGAGTTTTTTAAATAAAATTTCACAGCATCGCCACAGTGTAGAGCGCAAAGTGGCTTTAATGTCCCTCCAAGCGTGTCAGCTACACGGCCACCTTCGTGGTCGCTTTCTTTTCTCAGTCTCCTTGTAAAGTAGCTTTAACTGGCAGCTCTTCTAATAACAGAGATAACCACGTTTGAGTTTGATTATTTTAAGATCAGAGGTCCAGAACACTAAACATGCAGTCAGTGGATTCAAGCTTTGGTTTTTTTGTTTGCAGGCAGAAGGTGAGAATGAAGTCAACAATGAATTGGCCAATCGGATATCTCTCTTCTACGCCGATGCCACGCCCATGCTGAAGACGTTAAGTGACGGCACAACGAAGTTTGTTTCTGAGGTGAGACTCAGAAACAAAAATATTGGATACTTTATTTTCTTTTAGTGTGTGTGTGTGTGTGTGTGTGTGTGTGTGTGTGTGTGTATCCACTCAAGTCATTCCTCCCTCCTTACAGAACAAGAACCTGCCCATCGAGAACACGACGGACTGCTTAAGCACGATGGCGAGCGTGTGCAAAGTCATGCTGGAAACACCGTAAGTGACCTCCTCCGCGTGTTAAATACGCCATTCACGGCTTTGCGTCTTATCCCTCCTCTTCCTCCTCCTGCTGTCAGGGAGTATCGCAGCCGTTTCACAAGCGAGGACACGGTGTCCTTCTGCCTCAGGGTGATGGTCGGGGTGATCATCTTGTACGACTACGTCCATCCCGTAGGAGCGTTCGCCAAGTCGTCCAAAATCGACGTGAGTGTAGACACGTTCACGCCAAACTTCTCACTCGCAGCTTCTTCTACAGCTAACGGTCTCTTTCTGTTCCACAGATGAAAGGCTGCATCAAAGTCCTCAAAGATCAGCCGCCAAACAGCGTAGAAGGCCTTCTCAACGCTCTCAGGTCAGTTCTTGTTCCGATTATTAAAAAAAATAAAAAATAAAAATCCCTGTTGCCCAGCGTGAAATGTGATTGCAGCCCGTGAGCAGGCTTTTAAACTGAACAGGAGCAGGCTGCTCACGCTGTGAGTTGGATGAGTTGGTTCCTGTTCACAAGCAGCAGACAGACCTCATCCCCTTCAGCGCAGTGACTCATCCTCCACGCCGTCCAGCGGGGGATTCGGTCAGCTGTGAGCCTGATCCGGGTTGGGTGTCAAAGCCTCTCCACAAAGGCCGATTACATGTGACACCAGGTCCCCTCGCGCCCTCACAAATTTCACCCACCTCACCTCGCTCTCGCAGCTGCTGACAGCTTTGAGTCGACCTTACATCTGTGTGTTTGTGTGTGTGGGGAGCCCGAGGCGGGCCGGCTCTACCGGGCCACACGAGGTTATTTTCATGCGAAAGCTGACAGATTTTCTCTCAGTGATTGCCACACTGATGTGACGGAGGATGATAGTGTATGTTAGACACATGCAGTGCTGGACAGTAATGAAGTCAAAGTTCAAGCTCACTTTACTGCACTATTTATCTGACATTTACTGGAAGATTTTCTAATTTACCGTTTTGTTTGTATCAAAACAAACAACACAGCCAAGGTAAAAGGAAAGTACAAACTCTTTCATTTCTAAGATGGGCTTAGACGAACAACATCATGGCACATTACACTGTGTCGTTATTTGCAGTCAGTACATCCTTACTGCTTCCTCAGGAATTAAGAGGGCAAGTAGCAGCCAGCTGCTGCTAATCAAATGCAATAGACTAACGATCATCAGCAAGTGTGAACAGAGGTTTTGACAGTTTGCTGGTCTGAAGCATTCAGATAAGTGCAATGTCAGTCTTAACAGGAGTGGACATCCCAGCTAATTCACTCCAGGATCAGATCAAGCAGCGCTCAGAGAAACTGCAAAAAAACCAGAACTCAGATCTCAGGCTGTATTGACCTCGTTTTAAAACCTGCTAATGACCAGATAACTTTTATGCCCCGATAGTGCAAACCTTAGAATTGACAGAGGGTGTACTTTCATTTTTTGCTATCAATGTATAATAAATAAATACAGTAATACAAACACTGGGGCTCTTTGCCATGTTTCAGCTTCATTAGCAGCCGCATCAAAGCAGGACTGCAGCTTCCTGTTATTTTCATCAATATTTAAACTGCAGATCGGGCCGGTGTGTCAGGTTGTTGCAGGAGTTCTCAAAATCTTGCGGGCAGATTTACATGAAAATTTTACCACCAGCATGGCCCAACTTGGAATTGATCCAGATCTGGATGATTCTTCTTTTTTATTTAATTGTAGCGTTTTTAAAAATATGGCCTCAGAGCAGGTTTCAGTATACGGGGCGCCTGCTCTCCCACGTGAGCTGCAGACACAACACTTTTGGAGTCTTTAAAGGAAGCTGCTGCTGCTCCTGCTGCTGATCATGATGAGAAAAATTTGTAGGAACTGGAGTTAAAGAAAATATCACAAACTGAGGCAAGAATTCAATGAATGCATCATGTGGTGGCTTTGGCGTTGGTACGCAGCCTCGGAGCGCTTCTTTTGATCGATAAGACGTGGAAATGCTTCCTTTTGTTAACAGTGTCGACTCATTCTCACTCAAATTAAGCTTCACGTGAAAACACACAGCCTTCAGATTTAAAGAGTGTGAATCTTTTAAAGGTACAAATACTGCAGAAACAATAACTCCTTACTTTGTAATAAGAGTTCCTGGCAGAGCAATAGTTCTTGTTTCTGTGTAGTCTATAAAGTCTATATTAAAAAACTGCTTCAAACTTCATTTTTAGCAGAACAAACCTTGAACATGTTACAACTCGAGAAGCAGAAACCAGAGCATTCACAAGTGTGATTTCCCATCGGACGTTTTGTTTTTAGTAACAGTTTAAATCTTTACATATAATCCAAAGAGGCTTAAGTCGGATCAAAAGGTTAAAGGAGAAGAAAGCTGCCTTCTACTGTTTGGAGGAGATTGACACCAGATCAGGAACCAGTGTGGACGAAAGGAAATGCTTCAGTATTAACATTTACCCCGTTGAAGAGGACGTTTTCAGCTAAACGAGGACTTTCACTTTGAGAGCTCGAGCATATTTTGTTCATAATACTTCAGTATTTTCACTCTTTGTTCTTCTACTGAAGTGCACATTTGCTTTTTCTCTCTCTCTCGCCTGCAGGTACACAACCAAGCATTTAAACGATGAATCAACCAACAAGACTATCAAGAGCATGCTGCAGTAGGACTGAGCTGCTAGGACTGCTGAAGGGAGACGCCGCTCTCTCGAATGTCGCTGCACAGAATGTTGTCTTTTTTTTTTTTTCTTCCTTTGTTTGCTTTTTTAAATGGAAAAGAGCTACTGCTCCGCCCTCTTTTATACTGCAAAATGCTACTGCCATTGTAAACGTCTTTTTTGGTGCCAAAAAGATGTCGCTGATATGTAATGTTTTCGATAAAAGCCCATGCCGCTATGGCAGCTAATGAAAGCATTGTGGATGCTCCGGTTTTTATTTTAAACATGTCTTCTTTTTTTTCCCTGTGTAAGGGGACGGGAGTTCTGACTTGAAAATTTAATACAGAGAGATATATAGAGACGTATATATTATTTTTGGTTGATTTGTTATTTAATTCCATCTTCTGCATGATTACGAAACAAAATAGTCTTTTCCTTGTATTTAAAGTAAAACAAAACAAAAGCAATGGTTCCTCTTAATTTGTCTGCTCTTTTGTGCTTTCATAATTAAATGTTTTGTTATTGAAATGGTACTTGTTGAATTGAGATTAAGAGTACTGTTTTTATATTTTTTATAGGTTTTAATTTGTGCATATGTCTTTTTTTTGTTTTTTTTTTAGTTGTGTTGTATTTTTTAGTTGAAAACTTTAAACTGTGATACGTTCAAAATCAAATTAAAACTGGGAGTGTGTACTGTACATGCACAGTATGTTGTGGCTGGAGAAATTAAAAGGAGAACTCTTGTTTTCTACGACCCCGACTCGTCAGGTTTGATCTCTTCTCGCCGTCTCCGGGCGGCCGGAGGGGAAGATTGAGAACTCAGTGACACACAGTTTTTTAAACTTAAAACCAAAATAAGCAACTTTAACACTTCAAAGCAGTCCTCTTAATCTAATTGCCAAATTATGTCTGTTCACCTTCATGTGAAGGTCAATAACGCTCTCAGGGTTGATGTTAAGTAATGGTAGTTACAAATAACTGAAACCAGCCGAGCGCAGCAGAATATTAATAAAATGGATTAAGTGAAATCCACCTTCACTACCTGCAGGACTGACTTAACATTAATGCATTGATAATTACAGCGCAGAAAACCCTTTTTTCCTGTATTTCGAATGTAATTTAAGCATGATTTGATTTATTTACTGATGGTGGGTCTTGACAAAGCCCCTCAGTTCAGTCTGACTGAAACAGGACATTTTTGCACCCCTATGCCTGCTTTTAGGAAGGAGGGTGGAGCTTCTGTGCTCGCAGCCCTAGATGACCATATTAGGTATATCCACTCTTGCTGACATCACTCAGAGTCAACAGCAGTGTTGGTCAAGTTACTTGAAAAAAGTAATCAGTAACTAATTACTGATTACTTCCCCAAAAAAGTATTTGAGCCTGTGTGTACACACAGTGTACACACAGGCTCAAATATATACATACAATCAAGTAAAACTTTTAGTAAGCTGTGCTGAAGGTTCTACAAGGTCTTTTAATTTGAGAAGGCCAAGGCCCATTAACCTCTGGTTAGTGCTCATGACTTACTACAGCTGGTAGTTTCTCTTTGGCAGCATAAAGAGGATTTGTTTGACAGCTCTCATTGAACTGACCAATACTCATTACTTCAAACAACTGAACATAAGTACAAATTATTCAGCTTTCAAATCCAA
Source organism: Aulonocara sp. 'chitande type north' Nkhata Bay (assembly GCF_057382095.1). Taxonomy (NCBI): domain Eukaryota; kingdom Metazoa; phylum Chordata; class Actinopteri; order Cichliformes; family Cichlidae; genus Aulonocara; species Aulonocara sp. 'chitande type north' Nkhata Bay. Next base: position 22,281,796 of record NC_141352.1, on the reverse strand, counting down.
GACTGTACCAACTATCAGGCATGGTGGTGGTAGCATCATGCTCCGGGGCTGTTTTGGTGCGAATGGTAATGCTACATTACACATAGTGGATGGAATAATATAAAAAGGAGGACTACCTCCAAATTCATTAACTTGAAACTTGGACACAGTTGGATGTTCCTGCAGGACAATGATCCCAGACATATAAAAAGTGGTTTGGGATGGATAAAGCAGGCATTATTATGACATTAAGCTCCTGGAAAAACCTTCACAAAGCCCCAAACTCAACACTTTGGAAAATTTGTGGACTATTTGTAAAAATTTGACCAATTCTGTCCAGAAGAGCAGTCACAAATCCAGCCAGAATTATGCCACCAGACTGTTGATCGGTACCAAAAAGGTACAACTTCCTAAGGGACATTTAACGAAATATCAGTGAAGACGTATGTATATATATTTGAGCCTGTGAAATGAAAACCTACAGACCCAATTCTTGTTTTTAAAGTTATTAAACATGTATGCTGTACAACCGATAAATAAATCATTAAAATCCCCAAATTACCATGACATTCGTGCCCAATATGAGTGCACGTAAACTTCACATCTGCACAGAGGGTTAATTACCGAGCACTAGAGATACAAACAGGCCTGCTGTTGTGCACAGTTTCCACCTTCATGCCGAGCTAAACTAAACGGCTGTAGTCTGTAGAGTCATATTTAGTGTACACATAAACAAGCAGTAGAATAATCCTCTCCTCTCTCCTATGCAATATGAAAATAATAGTAACAAGACAAAAAGTACTGTTTTGTTTGTCTGCTAATGAAAAGCATCCATTTCCCCCAGTGACACCTTTGTTAAATGAGCTTTTCATTTGTCCTCTTTTCGCCTTTTACGACCACTCAAAGTCTGCTATACTTAATGGCTCACTAAGAAACATAATTACACGATGTCAGTGACAAGTGGTCATCTCTCTTTATCTAAAACCAAAAAAAAGCTTTTCAGGATCCATTATTCCTTTCCTCCACATTAAAGGTTTTCTCCTGTTCCATCCATGCTCCGGTAAAAAAGAAAGATCCTTTCTAATCATTCTCACTCTCCTAACCTTTTTATTTTTCCTCCTCTTTTCAGTCGTGACACACAGAGAGAGGGAGCAAAAAGAAGGGGGCCACTCTCGTGTGGCCACTGCAGCAAAACTTCTCAGGGTCAAAGGCAGACAGACAGCAGAGCGTGCATGGGTGTGTCCTCTGCAGCATCGCTGCACTAACAGACTGGGGGGAAAAAAGGGAAGGAAACGAGAGGGAGTGAAGGAGGAGATGGGAGGCAAGCGGAGCGGTTTAATCTTGGGTGGGTTTAAAATCCTTGAGGGAGAGTTATAGAAAAGCACGGTGGGGGTGGGGGTGTATAGCTTCTGTTGCATTTTTTAAATGCAGCTCAAACGTGGTTGCAGGGCATGCGACGCACACAGAATAGCTGCCTTTTTGTCACCGTGACTCCTTCTCAGTGGGGAGCGTTGACCTTGTTTCCCACCCACCGTGACCCTCCATGCAGAAGCTTTCACTGTATCATCGGGGCTGCAGGCGGAGACGGCGGCCCTGCTGTCCAGACGAATGAAGCCTTTCTGAGCTGTATTCAATCTAATATCAAAGTCAACCTTTCCTCTCACCTGAGAATGATCATAACGGAGCAGCGTGGAGGCGTGGAAGCCAAAAAAAGAAGAAAAAGACTGAATTAATGAAGTTTTTAAAGTGTATTAAACCTCCAAATGTTATTACAGATTGATGCTTGAAGCTACAGGATCAGATCATGTGTGAATATCGGCAAATGCTGATTACACCCACAGCATCCCTGCTCTGTCACTAGAGCCACAGACTTAATAAAAGAAGGAAAAAAGGGAAGGACCATGTCTATGGTATCAGATAAGAGCAGCAAGCTTGGGAAAATGACCTTCACGCAGATTAAATCCTGCAAACACAGATATCAGCTAATTAGTGCAACACACAGAATCTCACCCGCTATAACTGGAGTTCCCAGATTCAATCTATATCATCAAATTATGAGAACTTTCTTCTCACCTACCTTTGATCTGCCTGAAAATGTTTTTGTTTGACCATTAAAATGATTGCTTTGAAATCTGAGCTTCTCTTCTACATGCAGCTGATTGGAAACCCCGGGGTCCCAAGGAGAATCAGCAGTGCTGAGAATAGTGGGAGGTGCTTAGGTAACAAAAGGCCACGCATCAGGTGTGGCAGCCCTTTGTCTTACTCGGTGAGGGGTTTGATTCAACACGCTCCTCCATGATATGTATATGCAGTGAATGTGCTGGTGTGTTATAGGACATCCATAAAGTCCTAAATGGTTCTTCTATAGCACTTTATACAACTTGGCTCATTCACCCAAGCCTTTCTAATATTCACACTCCGATGGATGCATCGTAGAGCAACTTGGAGTTTGGTATCTTGGGATGAAAGCTAGAACAGCCAAGGATCAAACCACTGACCCACCAATTAGTAGATGACCTGTTCTACCTATTGAGCTACACCACTGCCAGATCTTTTAAATAATTTTGTCATTATCTCAAAATTTCCACTTATTAACTCCATATTTCTTTTTTCTTTCTGCTGAAGTTATTTTCTCAGTGTTTTAATTAACAGCCTGAAAAAACTGTAACATGGCAAAGAGCAGCTGGAGACAACTTCTAAATCATTTATAACTGTATTTCATAATAATGCAAAATGAAACGTACGATTTTTAGTCACAAAAATTCCCCATCAGTTGACCTGGAGAAGCTTGATAATTCAGGTTAAGTTTAAAATATGTTAAAAGGCATAAAATGTAAAATGGTCTGTATTTGTATAGCGCTTTACTTAGTCTCTATGGACCCCAAAGCACTTTACACTACATTCAGTCATCCACCCGTTCACACACACGCACTGACAGAGGCGAGGCTGCCGGACACTGGCGCCACCGGGCCCTCTGACCACCACCAGTAGGCAACGGGTGAAGTGTCTCGCCCGAGGACACAACGACCGAGACTGTCGGGGCTACAGGAAGAGTTCTCCATGTTTCTTGAAAGAAACATTCAAAACTCTTCTTTGGATGTTTGCTGCATTTTGTTCTGTTCTCTGTCGAGATGATGACACACTGCTTCATTACGTTGAAGTCTGGACTCTGGGGAGGCCAGTGCATAACTGATAGTTTTACATTGTGTGTTTTTCTATCCAGGTGTGCTTTTGCTGCATTGTCAGTGTGTTTGGGATCATGCTAAAAATGAAACCACTGCAAATCCGATGCTTTTCACATGTTATTGCAGGTTTTACTGTACTTTAACAACGCTGGCTAAAATGCAGCTTAAACCATGACGGCACCTCCACCCTGTTTTACAGATGGCTGTAGATTCTCACTGTTGTACCTCTCTCCTGACCTCATTTGAATGTACTGTCAATGATGTAAGACAAGAATGTCAAATTTGGGTTAATCACTCCATAAGACCTGTTTTCACAGAATTTCAGTGCCTTTTCTCCCTGTTTGCTTTCCTCTTTGAACTGAAGAATAATAATAATGGATACTTTATTGATCCCCATGGGGAAATTACTTGTTTTTCTCTGCATTTGACCCATTCACTCTGTGAAGCAGTGGGCAGCCCACTAAGCAGGCGCCCGGGGAGCAGTGTGTAGGGACGGTACCTTGCTCAGGGGTACCTCAGGGTAGCCGTTAAGTGGATTCGAACCGCCGACCTTCCGATCATGGGGCGACCACTTTACCTACTGAGCTATCCCTGCCCCATAAGCTTCTCAGATGAGCGGTGAAACATCTTCAAGAAACTTAAAGAAGCCTAGTTGCTTTTCTCTCCAAACACAGATTACCATGACCTGGACGACTGAGAACCTGCACAGAAATATTCTTGAATTCACCTTAAAAAAAGGACAAGAAAAAAAGGCGGCTTGTTCAAGACTTTTGCACAGTAGCTTTGTAGCTGTTTATTTTATGTTAGCACTCACCAGCAAATCTCATCCATCTATTTATTACTGGTTTATAGTTGTTGTTTTATGTCATTGTTGTAGCCTGTATTTCATTATTATGTTCATGGGTGATTTTTATTCGCTTGGCTGCAGTCTACAAATGTTTTATTATAGGATTAAACTTTGTAAAGCACTTTGAACTTTTGTTTTGAACAGTGCTAAATTTATTCAATTTGCACACTATTCATACTTGATGAGTTATGTCTGTGTGCACTGATGCTGTGGATGATTTGAGGGAGAGAAGGCACACAAAGGGGAAAAAAAGAGATAATCCCGAAGCTGTTTGAAGGTCAAGTGTTGCCACATTAAATTTTAAAGTATTTGTCAAGCAAATATTATTCACATCACACATATTTCCTGACGGGGATCTTGGCCTCGAATGGTTGGATTGCTGCTCCTTTGTCCTTGAAGTTTATAGCCTTCAAAATGTTTTCTTGATGTGACCGACTGAATTCGTTTGAGTCCTGCTCGTTCAGCAGGAATTCCTCATGATAAAAATCTCCACGCTCGTTCACGACCACGTTGGGATTGTTTCTGTGGCAGTAATTAAGATGTAGCCTGACAGTTTATTCTTCTTAAAATAAAATTTATTATATTTTCTGTGTTTTTTTCCCTGGAAAACAAGAAAGGAAAAATTCAGTGCCAAGAAGTGAATTTTTTTTGTGTGTTCAGTTGCAGACAACAAGAGGCAGACTGCCAGAAATGAAATATGTTGCACTTCTGATCACTGTAGGTGCATTTCTGATCTGTTGTGTTATGCACCTTTCCTCTCTTTGCACCTGCATTTCTGCAAAAATCGTGCACGCATGCTAGGTTAAAAACAGAAAGAATTTTCCCTGGAATTTGAAAAGCCTCACGCGCTGTTTCCATGCAGATTTGTTTAGCTTTTGTTAGAAGATGTTAGTTTACTGATACGGGGCAGTTAGTTTTCCTTTAACGCGAGCAGCTGAAGAATGAATTAAAAGTAAAACAGATACAGTAGAAGAAGTAATGATTTGATCCAAAACTACAAAATAAACAAACTCACAAATTCAGCAGGGGATCAAATCATCATTTCCCCCACTGTATCCCCTCATTTGTGTTTGTTTGGGATGATACTTGCTGGATTTTATCCGTTATGTCTTCTGTCTAAAACACACCAGAAAAACCAGCCAAACACGGGCGGCCTTTCATCCTCAGTGATCCTGTGAGGCTTCCCATAAACGCCCGAGGGTGAAATCTTCCTGTGTCAGGGAACTTTGTGTTATTTACACAGTAGGCCTTGGAAGATGAGCTAACATTTGGCCCCTCGCAGGGGAACATGGAGCTATACAGCGGCGTCCAGAGGAAGTGAATTATGTTGTTGGTCACACCTCACAGAGAACATCTCACCATGCGGTTTAGTGTTTTAGAGAAAAGTGAAAAGGAGATTCGCTTTATTACAAAACACTCGACTTTTTGGCTTCGTGGAGGGCAAAGCCGCCTCCTTTCCTCCTTTCTGCTCAAGTTATAATTATTTTTTTCTGAAGACACGTGTAAGTGATGCTCTACAGTTTGACATTTCCACTCCCGTGTGTCACAGAGAACGGGCACAACTGTCAGTTTGTTTCCGAGTAAAGAGTTTCTTCTTTTATTCCAGTGAAAACCCCAGCAGCCTGAGAGCCGTGCTCTGTCCATAAACCACAAGGCCCTAACACATTGCTCATCTGTCTCTTGGGTGAGACAAGTTCACTTTTCTCAGAAAGACAACGGCTATCCTCTGAGACCACCCTGCCACCCTCACAACCACCCCTTTCACACACAAACACACTCACAGATGCAGAGACCCCCCCGCCCCTGCTCAAAAATCCCACTTCCTCCTGTACGTTGCTTTAATCGGGGGAGTCTTAGTTAATCAGTCGTGTCAAAACATTAACGGCTCATTGAGGATCACGTTTCATGCCAGCCAGACTGAACCAAGGGTGCCGTAATCTCGGTCCGTTGAGCAGATAGGACTATTTGCTTGGGCAAAGCTTCAACGCTTTATCAGGAACTAAGAGTCAGTGAAAGTATTGCTACACTTCAGTAAGAAGGCACAGGCCAAGTTCCTCTTAAACACTCTCAAAGAAAGTGGACGTTTTATACCAAGAAGCCTGTTTTTTAGAGAGGGAAGCATAGTCCACATCTGGAGTAATAATAATAAAAGAAAATGCCCTAAGTCCAACTTTAAGAAGATAAAAACTTTCATTTAGCTTCTTAGTTCAATAACTGAAGAAGGCGTAAATCTTCGATTAATATTAACAATATTTCAAAGCAGAATCGTGAATGTAAAATTTATATTAGTGACAATTACATGTCCAAAAAGAAAAACAAAATTATGAATATTCAATGTGGCAAAAAACATTAACTTTAGTTGAACTTTTTTCAACATTTAATCAACAGAAAATAAAATTTCCATGTTCTTGGGACATGACACAAACTAATCCAAACAAGCCTTCAGTCTAACGTGCAGAAACACATTTACTTGTTATATTTTAAGCTGGAGAGTTCCCTACAATAGCACATAGGATATCAGAATCAGAATACTTTAAGATCCATAAGGATATTATGTATGTGATATGTGTTTGTTTGTCTCCTTACCAAAACTCCCTACTGAGAATCTAAAAAGCTGTGACGTAAGAGCAGAGCACTCGTCTATTTTAGCAAGAAAAGCTTCGGTATCCGGACGGTGTGAGGAATTATTGGGGTTGTAAAGAGGAAACACACCTAATTAACCTAACGGTCTCTTCTTATCAGGAGTGTAGAGAAACTGTCATGATTTGGATTGTGGAGTTGTTGAACATCCAAAATCAATCTTTAATTTGCCTAATTAAAAAAACAAACAAAGAGGTCTCCAGAATACTGACGCTTTTTTTTTGGTAGTCTTTCTAACGCTCTTGTGCCGTTTGGTGTCAGACCTTTTACATGTGAATCATCTATTATCCTGTCAGCACAGATGCCACTTAATTGATGGTTACAGCAGTTTTCTTCATAGACCTCGTCCGTGTTGGCTTAAAGAGCTCGGAAACATAACGTGATGAAACCTAAATGTCCACGTAGCAGCTGATAACCTGATTCTCTTTTTTTCATGCGTGCCACTGATGAGACTTCAGAGGGGGCAGTGACGGTCTGTTAGGCTATCCACTGAACTGAGACCTCTCAACAATTACTGTCTGGCTTCAAAGAGCTCACACATGTACGGCTAACTGCATTAATAATTAGATCTAGTTAAGGATTTCAGTGAGGGAACTTTGTTTTTATACCCTCCCTCCTGTGTGGTAATCCTGTCGTCCAGTTAAATTTTTTTACACGTGCTCACACTTTTTTTACTTCACACATTGGTGTGAAAAGACACCAGAGGAGTGTGAGAGTCTCCCTCAGCGGCTGTCACTTCCTTACTAAGAAACAGAAATGTATAGAAATTATGCAGAGCAGGCCAAACCTCGCTGACCTCCAGCAGCAGGCTCCAACCATTCACGCAAGCTGCAAACAGCAGCATGTCAGGTTGCTGCAGCGTGCCACCGAAATTTCACTTAAGTTTCACTTTCCACAGAATTTTACTTTATAAGCTGTTATGTGCAAAGACTTCTACTTATCTTCACTTTTATGTACAAGTCTAAAAAAAGTTATTGAAGTAGTGACGTGGGGGAAGAAGCACTTAAATGTTAATTTCATTGAATTTTTGACATATTTAAGTAATATGACAACATATAGCACATTTAAAGGGGATAGTTAATACATTTTATCTGCTTCGATATTACTGATGAAATTAACAACAATGAGACTACCCCAAACAGGTCTGATTTTACAGCTGGAGGCCGCTCACAAATATGCTTTTATTTCACTAGTTTTGTAGTGTCAGTGTCCCTGCTGGTAGCATGAGGCAATATCTGGACCCTACAGAGGTTGCACAGGTAGTCCAGCTCCTCCAGGGTGGTGCCATTGTTACCCAAGGAAAGAAATCACAGTTTTAAGAGCATGGAGAAGATTGAGGAAACAGGCATTTACTCTGGGAGAGCTGGACGGGGCTGCAAAACGCCCTTAACCCATCAGCACGACCAGTATCTGCTCCTTTGTGCAAGGACAACCAGGATGAGCACAGCCAGAGCACTACAAAGTGACCTCCAGCAGGCCACTGGTGTGAATGTTTAGATGTGATGTCTTTTCAAAGTGTTCCTTTCATTTTTGTTTGAGCAGTGTATATAATACTGCCAAGCTAAGCTAACAGGGGCTTGTTTGTGAGATTAAAGTAATCAATAAAATCTTATTTTAACTGCAATCTGTGATGAACCACTGCTGGAGAGAATCATCTACTAATTGGAAGTTGGTGGTTCAATCCCTGGTTCCTACATGTTGAAGATAATGAACCCTGAGTTTACCCTGATTCATCTATTGGAGTGTGTTGGGGTAAAGGTGCATAGGCTTAGAGAAAAAGGGCTTGCATGAATTTGTATGTGTGTTATGAGACTCAGAGTTACTTACTAACAGTGTCGTTACTGGAGCACAAAAGGCCATGCTTTTTTTCTTTTTTTCTCCCCCAGCTTTACCTGTTTTGTTTAATCACTAAAACACAGCTTAATCTTCAGTATAAAGGACTAAAACATCTGATTCAACGTACTTTAACTGTAAAGTATTTATTATTCACATTTTTCAGAGTCAGAAAGAAATGGCATGTTATGTTAGAAAACAACTAACTAAATAGAGTTTTCCAATCTGGCAACCCAAAGACTAACATGAATAATAATGGTCAGTAGGTTTTTTTCTCTTGTTTCATCCAGGCTAAAGCGCATTATTTCCAACTGATCAACTTCCCTTAAGTATGTTTAAGTTTGACACTTTTGAGAGAAGTTTTTCAGGTGTTTGTGACATGCCAGTCACAACACATAAATTCCAACTTAAAACCAAGATTGACCTCAAAGCTGCCTGCCTTGGACTTCTTTATTTTTTTGTCTGTATATACAAAACTGTCACATTCACTTCCACTTGCAGTTTTCATTCACTCTGCCTAATGCAATTTCCTCCGATGGAGGTCCTGAAGGGAGTCGACCGTTTTCTGTCTTTCCATCGGTCCATAAATCATGACCCTGAGTCCTGATGACGATGCAACTGTGGTCACGGTTTCCACCATCAGGTTGTGCTTCCAGCCATCCTGTCACTGAGTAATATCCGACAGAACAGCACACGTTCATGTGAGAAGCCCGGCCGTGTGGTCTCACTAAGTTATTGTGATGGTGTATGGTGAAATAGTTCTGTTTTTTTTTAATTCTCGCAAGTATTTCACATGACGGTGTGGAAATGATGGAGACCCTCGTACATTGAAACTCATCTTCTTAAGCAATACGAAAGAAAAAATTCATTAAAGAAATGACACAGGACCTAAGAGTGATACATCTGGACCTTCGGTTGGACCACTGGTATCTGCGGTGAAGCTTTGACCGTCAGTTTTGGCTGATAACGGTGTTGCTCCAACCACTTTTGCTGGGACATCCTATCAGTCCTCTTATCGCACTCTAACCAAGCAAACGGATCAACATTTTCCCTAAACTGTAAACTATTCCCTTACAAACCCTCGCAGTGTGTGTGATAGTCTGCATTTAAACAAACGAGTTTATTTGTCACAGGTTTTACTCCTCTCACATGTTCTGTTACATTTTGATCTCATTGTCATAGTTTTATCAGATGAAATCGAGCCATCATCGCTGTGTCCTCGCCACGGCTTCGGCGGAAGAGGTTGTGGTGCAGAAAGCCTACCAAATCAATATAAATTATATATTTGCATCAATTCTGATGAAATTTATGATATTAAATTGCTTTGCTGTGCTTTGAAAAAAAGAAAATCGATGCATATCACTATGACAGGCCTGTGGAGCTGCAGAGTAAAGAAAAAAAAGAAGTATTGATTGGAGAATATCTCTGATTATGTCCGATTATGCCACTCATAATCTCTTTAATCCATTTAGACTAGTGTAAAAAAGAAAAAAAATAACACATACACAGTGTCTTTAAAGGCTGATAGAGTGTTTTTATATTGAATTAGAAACCAGGCAGCGTGTGTGCATGCTGTACTCTGCGAAGGGCATAAAGGGAAGGGAGTGTCAGCCGGTGCGCTGCGCTGCTGACTTTAGCCGAGATGTTCCAGCTGCTACTGAGCATTCACATTACTGTAATCAAGCCCTGCTGGCACTGGTTAGCTGTTCTTCGCCGCCTCCTCTGTGCTACAGCGTTATCTTACGTTACTAGAAAGGGAACGGTGAAACACTGTAAGCTTAAAAAAGACTCTTGTCAGGGGGAGCTTTGAGAGCTGCTTTTGAGAAATAACGCCGCACATGAATCCAGCATTTTGAAAACATTCAAAGACTCAAATAATTGGCTGCTTTATGTTTATCATAAGCTAGAAGACACCTTCTTTTAAATTTTAAACGCAGATCGTCCCAAAATCCTCTTGAATGGCGAGATGAACTTGGCAGAGAACTTCCTAATATCAAGGCAGCTTTTGACCTGCTCACACCCACTGCGTAACTGTGCACGCTTGATCTGATGGTGAGCCTGCAGGTGGTGCAGTAGCATCAGCTTTGGCTCGCAGCTCTGTGCGCCGGCCTCTCCCCGACTGGGAGAGAAGAGCTGCTGACTGGAACACATTTGCCCGCCGCACAGGGAAAACACTGATTCAGCTCTTATGGGAGAGCCCCCGTCTCTGGGGTTATTGAGGTTGGGATAACACCACCGACGCTAAAGACATCCCGTCCTCATCACTCTCTGACACGCCGGGAGCGCCTGTGAAGGTTTTTAATCTGCAGCTATTGATTTACTGTTCAAACGAGAGTTGGCTTCTGGTGATGAGCTGGGATGAGATATATTTTGTGCTCCTTTTCTTTTAACTTCCTTCTAACTGTCTTCATGCTCTTGCTCAACTAATGTGTCAAAACACATAAAGTGCTGCGAGTGTGTGTGAGAGAGAGCGGCCTCAGGGTGACGATAACAGACGGAGCCCAGCGGCTGGGTGGACGACCTTCTCTGGTTAGAGCCTGGCAACACCCTTACAGCTTCACATACCCCTGCAGACCATATCTACCCCCCCTTAACCTCCTCCTTTTCCTCTCCTTCCTCTTTTACTACACCCCTCCTCAGCCCCCTCGCCTGCTACTCCACATGAATAATGCAGGGGCCCTCCTCGATCGTTGCTACCAACATGCCACGGCATGTTTTATTCACGCTAAACTCAGGCAGATCCCCCACCCCACTATCACCGCCACCACCCCCTCATCGCTGACCAGATCTGTGAGCAGCCACCGGCCTCAAAGACATCAGCGACAGCTCGCTGTGTCTGCTCGCAAGGTCTCCTTGACCCCTGCGTCCCTGCAGGAGAGCGACCCCGGTTTTTCTTGGAAGTAAATATTTGCATTTAATTCCTGAAGCCCTGTCACACCCTGCTGAACATAAATGCTCCTGATTCGGTCCAGTCCTTTTCTATCCCATTATAACTCCCTTTCTTTTCTTTTCCTTTTGTTGATGAAGGTGGCTTTTTCAGAGATGATCCTCTTTTATCAGCGAGTCTGCTGCTATCACTTGGGATGCTCTGATACACCAGTGCCCTGTTTCTTAACTATAACCTTAAATCACTCGCTTATGGTTTATGGGTCTCTTTTACAATCTTTACACCCACCTGGTTACGTCAGAGCGATGCTTGTGGTTTGATTGCCTTCTAGACACAACCCAAACACAAGAAGGTATCCTTCAAACGAGGATTTGCGATTTTTCCATTATAAACGTCTCCATTTTTGCACGTCACATGAGTGGGTGACGAGCAGCCGGATTCCTTTGACTAATTGAACTACATGACCTCTGACCTCAAACCTGAAATTAAATTTTCACATGTTAATTAACGGATTAACGGCATTAGAAAAAACACATAACCTCATATAATTGGCTTATAATTGACCAATGAACACCTAAAAGACAGTACCCCATGTTTTACATTTAATAACTTGTCATACTTTACCTCGGTGTGCACGCTGTTTTATATTTGTATATATATTTGTATTTATTTGGCTTTGGCTCTGAGCTAAGCACAAAGCTTCCTGTGTGACCACACCCATATGTATGTGTGCAAATGGCAAATAAAAGATTTTATCTTATCTTTTTTATTTATTTTAAAGATAAATATAATCCTTTGTCCTTGCTCCACCTCTAAATTAAACTTAAAATCTGCCTTTTTATTTTATTTTATTTTTTTTGTTTAATCTTGCTGGCACTTAAAACACCTAAACTAGTGGAACAGGTTAGGTGTTATATATAACTGTCAAATTTAAAGCTAAAATCTTCTTATGACGACCAAAAGATGTGACGTCATAGCTGGTGTCAGTCTGAGTGCTGTGTTGTTTTGTCTTTGGAGCTGAGGAGCTCCAGACAGTGTTTGGGGTCCATCTGTAGGAAATGTTTACCTGGACCGTTGTCCTGAAGGTGAGACGTTGCACCTGTCCTGTGTATCACTTGAACACTCACGCAGCCGAGAGTAACCACCTCCGCCCGTGTTTTGAAAACAACACGCCTGCCTTGCTTTAACAGAAGCTGTTGCGAAATCAGAGTTTTTCACCCTTATCTGATGGCCCGATCACCACGCCTCACTGACTCTCCATGGCCACGCCGGTGGGGATGACAGCGCTCTGACGAGTCATTTGTTACCCTTCGAGACTCATTCCTTTGCCCCCGTCTGAAATGCTTGATTGATTATTCATTTGTGCTCTCGTGAGGGCTGAGCACATTAGGAAGAAGGTACCAGGTTCAAGGCCTTGAGCGCAGGTTCCTCCTGCTGTCTGCAAACATTAATCTTCATGGACTTGGAGGTGGTTTCAGCATATACAGCTATTTTAGCCCCTCCACAGGTGAAGGTAAACGACAAGCAGCTGGGGGGTGTTAAAGCCGAAACCCAGCTCTCGGCCTGTTTTTGTTTTCACCAAAAACAATCTCTTGCATCATCTTGTCTCCTTACTATGCTTCCCCTGAAATATGATCCCTCACCTCCGAGTGGTGAAGCGTCCAGAGTCCAGATGGCCCGCCACGACAGCCTCTTCATCCTCGGAGGTGTCGTTAACAAATAACATACTGCAAATAGCACACATGCTTTTTCACAAAAAAGGAAACCTTGGCATTATTTCTGATGTGTTTACGGAATAGCTTCCTTTTCCCTAAAGTCTCCTCATTTGAACCCATGTTATGAAGACAACTACCCGACCCGCATGCAGATTACACTTTGTTTTGTTGTGCAACAAAGGTCCACTGTGCAAGTACGATATGAGTCGCACCTGATAACAGGATGACTCCAAACTCAGAAACAGGTCAAAGGCTAAACAACACCTTCATGTAACAGAGGAGGAAGCCTCTGTTACTGGAAATGTCCCACTCTAAGACTACGTCCACACTAGCCCGGATAGATTTGAAAATGGCGTTTTCGTCTGAGAACGCTCCGCGTCCACACTAGCGTTTTCAGTCGTTTTCACAGAGTTGTGCGTCCACATTGAAACGCCCGAAAATGCTTACATTCCAGTACTGTGCATGCATGAAGCGCAAGAAGATTCGGCCTGCCTCATTCTGTCTGCCCTTTATTTACTTTCTGGCAAAATGGCGAAGAAAAGCACCAAGTTTTTTAAATGGACTAACAATGAGGTGGAGTTGTTGCTGCGAGTAACACAAAAGTACAAAGTTGCCAAAGTGAGTGAGAATTAAACAATTTGAAGAAAAGCTATCTGGAGCATGTGCAAACTGATATTAATCTTTAATAGGGCTGTTAAAACTGAGAGCAAGCAAAACAACTGCTGTATAATGCCCTCCGCTATCTTTTTTAATTGGTCACATGACTGCATCACATGACTAAAATAAGATAAGATAAGATAAGATAAGATAAGATAAGATAAGATAAGATAAGATAACCTTTATTAGTCCCACACGTGGGAAATTTGTTTTGTCACAGCAGGAAGTTATGCATCATTGTTTTCAAAAGTCTGCGTTTTAATTTAGTAATTTATGTCTTTTGCCCTCTTCGTGAATAAAAGAAAATGACACTGCCAAGTTCTATACTGTGGTGATGCTTCCTCACAACCCTAAAGGGGCATCGACACAGAAAGTGATTCATGCATCACTTTGTTACTGATGGTAAGCCTCTAATGCAGGGGTAGGGAACGTTAGTCCTCGAGAGCTGGTGTCCTGCAGGTTTTAGATGTGTCCTTGATCCAACACAGCTGATTCAAATGGCTAAATTAGCTCCTCAATGTGTCTTGAAGTTCTCCTGGTAATGACCTAATCATTTGAGTCAGGTGTGGTGACCCAGGGCGAGATCTAAAACCTGCAGGACACCAGCTCTCGAGGACTAACGTTCCCTACCCCTGCTCTAATGTATTCACCACCTTGTAACCTTCTTTGATCTCATTGGTAGTTTCTTCAGTCGCTCGCGTTGAAGGTGAGAAAAGTTTAGAGTTGATCTAAAATGCTGGATGTGACCGACTTTCTTTGGTCTGTTGTCAACATGTTGCTGTGAATCGCTTATTTACTGAGTCACAATTATGCAAGATTGGATTACTGTTTCATTTACTGCCACCATCTTGGGTTGTTATACCCGGGTTGGTGGGGCAGCTTCGGCTTGCCGAGTAAATCCGATTTGAGGGGGCATTCCAGATTTAAATTTGGACTCTGAACTCTGGCTTCCATCTTATTCAGGATTGATGCCACTCAGCTCTCTTTTGTTACTGAGAATACTGCCATGATTCTATAGCTGCACCATTTCGTATATCTGAAACCAACAATGGTTATGTGAAACGATGTTAGTTTACAAAGCCTGAGAAATAAGCTCTAAGAAGTCTGAATGGACACTTAAAGCTGCTCAAGTTAACTAACCTTAAATGTCAGAGTAAAAAGATACAATGTGATTGATGGTGGACGTTAAGGCGAGGTTTAAAGTTTTCAGATTAATCGCTCCTATCTGCTCCACTCACCACTGTCTTGTTTTTTCCCCTCCTCTTTCACTCCTCTTAATTTTCACTGAGTGGCTTTTAGTTTTGTTTAAACAGAATCATACTCTCTGCTTGCAGCAGGAGTGATTGGATACAGTAGAGGCTCTGCTCACTTTTATGTCATAGCAAGCGTTGCACTTTGCAGTTTAAGGATTCAGTCCTCGGGGAAGCCGTATCCTGGCTTGCCTGGTGGCAAGCAGTACCTCTGGTCATGATTTCCTAAAGTAGTGCTGTGACACATTTGTTATTTTTGCTCCTGGCTTTTAAGACTGCCACACAATTGGACATTTATAACAAGTACTAATGTCACAGTTATACTCACTATTAAACTGGTGTGTGAAATCTATTTAGGTCTTTTGATTAGTTATTTAATAGGGTTATCTGCATTATTAGCTTCTCCAACAGGTCAACAATGTCAATATTTAAAGTTAAACATTTTATTTTGGTACCTTTTATCCTTTTTTTTAAAAAACACTGCCCAAAATCATGGGTGTAAATATGCTGTCAGTGTGTTAAGCTTGGTTTAAAAAAATAACTCTGCTGTTGGAGGATGAAACACCCTGAGCAGACGCATGCTGTCGTTACTAAGGTTTTGTACCAGGTGGAACAAATGCAACAAAAACCACAAAAAGGCAGATTTACTGAGTCCAAAACTAAAGAAGAAAATGTGAAACACTCAAACCAGGAAACAAGACAGGTCACAGGAGGGAAAACAGACAATTCACAGTAGTAGAAATAGAAATAGTCACAACCTCTAATCCACCATCAACACAAATTTCCCCCACTTATCTTCATTTTTCGTCACTCCGTTCTCAGATGTGTTTTTCTTTTGTTACAAGGTGAAAAAGTTCAGATTTAGAGACTTGAAGCAGCTACAGTCACACTAGTGAAAAGAGTGATCGGAGACGACACAATTAAAGTTATTGAGGATGTGCGCGCCTTTCTAATGGTTGCTTTAGAAACGAGGACCACATCTGCAGCCTCTTGCTATCAGCTGCTGTGTTCAAAGCAACTCTGGTGCATCCAGACGGCGATAAAACGGCAACAAGACGGAGTCAGTCTGCTATCAGTCTGCGACCAGTCAGGTTGGCAATTACACGCCATCCTGTTTATGATAATACCAGATAAACAGGAGGTCTGTTTTCTACATACACAAAAATCTACATGAACTTCTTGCATTCAGAGTTCAGAACTTCATAGATCTGAAAAAAGAATTCAGAAATCCCAGCACATAAAGTGTTGCAATTTAACTGAAAATGACAAAGGCGCCTGCCAACCTTGCTTCTGTACAGGAATATAAATAGAAACCAGTTCAGTCGAGTCATCTATTGCAAAGAGAAGCATTCAGACTAGTTACGTTCATCACTGCAGAAGGACTCAGATCGATTGCAACGTGTTCATAAATTAGACAATTATTTGCAAAACTTTGGCAGCCAATCTGAAATGGACAATGACTGTTTGGAGACAAGTTGCTTCCCACAAGGAATCTGTGCACCACATTAGAAACCGCAATTAGACTATTTTTAGACGTCATTTGTGCAATTTTAATTTAAAAAAAAAAATAATTTTAATACATTCGTATCATTGAAAACTGCTGGGTTATGTTAGGAAATAAATCAATTTGGTGCCAAGTCTTACAACTTTTTTGTTTGGAGCCCAGACAGGTTTTTGAACCACTTCAGTTTCAAAATTGTGCTGACTAACCCAGAGAAACCTGAAAAAGCAGAAGCAAACAGACCTGTTGTAAGTACTTAATGTTTTTACATGAGACCAGGTTGATATACATGAAGGAGTTTTTCATGAAACATGACAAAGGTGAGAGTGAGCCAAAGGAGGGGGCAGCCAGCCAGAGGTGAAAAACAATGAGGGCGGGTCGGACAGTCAACAAAAACCCCAAAACAAGATACACGAGTAAAGTAATGCTCAAAGTCGAGAAGAAAACCAAAAAACCAAACCAAAACCAAAAATCAAAGACAATGAAAACTAAAACTAAATACCAGACGAGAACTATGGACGAGAGAGAAAAATGTCAAAACAAGCAGAAAAATCCTCATCGTTATGGCACACAGACATTTGAGCATCTTTATTAAATGCGTCACACAAATATGACTTTTTAAACAGATTGCATACTTCCTCATTGTATATGAAGTAATGGGACAGGGGTTTAAAGGAGGCTATTTAAATCCCTCATTTATGGCTCACATGCCTCATTTTATGGCTTGTGGATGCTGAAATGCCCTTTAGACTCAACAAGGAGCCTCCTGGGATTGTCTGAATCTGCTGCTGTCCAAGTTTAGTAAATACAGCCTGAAAACAGATGTCGCTGCTAAGAGGAGGAAGGACAGTAGGCCCAGTGGAGCGATTCTGCCCGACAGAGGTCATGTTCAGAGGTGGGAGAGTAACTGAGCACATCATTGAGTGCTCAGCTTGACCCTCGGTGAGTTATTGTGTAGAGGTGGTCTGCTCTGCAGGGAGGCCCCACTTGGATCACTTTCATCCCACGCTGTGGTGCTAGAAACTGTCCTGAGAGGGTCGTTATTGTTTGTAGGTGAAACATCTTTAAGTGTTAATAACGTTATGGAGGCAGAGAAAGCTTTTCGCCTCTGCCGAGCCGAGGTCAGATAGCTTTCCTCCTGCCGAATTCATGAAAACCGGCACCGCCGTACACCGAGCTCTTCGCTTTCTCCCTGTTCAAAGTGTTCCCATCATTCACTCAAGGCTTACTTAACCAGCAGAGTGGAGATGAAAGCCTGATCATTCGAGTACTCCCAAGATCCTTTGATGCCCAACCATGAAGTATGTCTTAGGGCTTTTAGCATTCCTGACTCGGAGAGATGTGTTTTTTCTTTTTTCCCCCTTTTTTTTAAGGCTCGGGGAGCAGGAGGTCCTCACGGTGAACGGTTTCCCTGAATTGAAAGCATGTCGTTCGACTGTTGAACTGAAATGTGAAGTCTGCTTAATCTCTGCATGCTTGTTGCTGCAGATAGGCTAACTGCTGGATGCCTGTCGGGCAACCGTTCTTGAACATAACTGGTAAAATGGATGCAGGAGCCGCTCGCTTGTGATAACAGTTGTGCATTGTTTTCTCCAGATGCAGTAGTGAGTCTGCCATCATGTCTTTTCTATTTTGAGCACAGCTGTCTCTTAGCTGAGTGCCTGCAAGCCAGTTTTTTTTTTTGCTCTCTGCATTTTGTCGATTCTTTGGAGGTTTTGGGTAATGGCATAAGGAACAGCTCTCAGTGTGCAGACAGACTTCATCTCCTTTCCTCAACAGGCTTTGCTCATCAAAAAGCCGAGTCCCAGAAGTGGCCGTGTGCTGCCTGCCTCGGCCCTCGTGGTCTCAGCTGTTCGGGCTCTGGAGAGCATCGAGCCCACTCAGCTGCCTGTTCCCGTCCTAACCCCCTCCCACTGCTCTGCTCACCACAGGCTGTGTAACCCCTTCAGAATTGACAGCATCTGTCAGTGTCATTCATTCAGCAGCTTTTTGATGTTTGACCTTTTAGGTTGGGAACGTGCTAGAACTATAAACACGGCGTTTTATCGTCATTATTCTCCGCTGTTCAGGTGCTTTAACAGCTTAACGTGGCTTTAAGTAGCCTTTTGTGTACAATAGAAGACTTAATGAGGAACTATATATCACATATGAGAGCGCAGGAGCAGATAAACTACTTCCCAGTGAACACTGGAAACCAAAAACAGAACTTCATGATGTCTGCAGACAAGATCGCGCCTTCACCCGTTTTATTAGAAGCACTCGCAGACTCGCGCTCCATGGGGGAAGTCGTTTGTCAAAGACAGATCCCCTCAGGAGCTCTGCTGGGTTTAGGGGTTTCCTCTGCTGTTCACGGGGCACATTTCCCAGAATTACACTCATTCATAATGAGTCATCCATAGGGGGAAAACTCCCCCCCAGAAGAGCTGCCTCTCCCCTCCATTCAGCTGCCCGGGCCCCTAATCTCTGCTAGGACGGCCCACAATGAGAAAGAAAGGCTGGCACTCACATCAAGCACTGGAATCTGCGATGATGACAATGGATAACACTTCATGCCCTAACGTGGACTGCTTCGTCTGGGTGTGCTGTTGGAAACTTAACACGCTTCAAATAGCCAGGATGTTTTCAAACCACATCATGTTAATGACCTTGTGTGTCATTTTTGGCAGTCTAGTTTATGATAACCATCTGTGTTACCGCTTAATAAACACAATATACAGAAGGGCTTGCTTTGCCCGTATATGATGCTATTTCCATAATATTACTGCTCAAGTGTGTGTGGTCATGGACAAAACACACATGATCGTCACCTCCAAAACATCAACAATGAGTCAGCTAGCATATTGTTTTTCACCTTTACGCTCAATATGATCTTCATTAACGCAGCTAGGTCAATATTTAAAGCCAAGACCACATATGGTCATGAGCTCTGAGTGGAGAGCGACAGAATGAAATCCTGATAGAAGTGGCACAGTTGAGCTGTCTCCCTGTCTATGGGTATTTGGGACTGCTATTCCTCCACATCAAATGGAGCCAATTTAGGCAGTTCAAAAATCTGGTTAAGATGATTCCAAGGGGAGATGTTTCGAGGAGGAGGAGGCCATGAGGCAGACCGACGACACGCTGGCTGGATTGGGAACATCTTGGTGTCTTGTATCTCGCTTAGACTGATGCCCCAGTGACCCAGACCCAGACAAGCAGCAGAAAATGGATGGATGGATGGATTACTGCAAAGCTACAACAAACAGTGTATCCATAACACACCATGCAGAAACGTAAACGAGAATGAACAACTTGTAGAACTGGGGGAACCTATATAGATGAGAACCGGAAGGAGCGGGTTTGGAGGCGTGGTCCCGCTCCTGAAATTCAGATACTTAATCTCCAGTTATGTGAAACTAGCAGTTGGTGAGTGTTCACAGACAGGTTGGTGTGAAACTACACAAATGAGGAAGAAAGGAGATTTAAGTCATTTTGGATGTGGCATGATTGTTGGTGCCAGGTAAGCTGGTCTGAGTATTTCAGAAACTTCTGATCTACTGGGATTCCCCACATAGCCATCTGAGGGTTTACAGAGGTTGGTCCAAAGAAGGCAAAACATCCAGATGTCACGTCAGAGGTCAAAGTAGAATGGCCAGACTGCTTCGGGCAATAGAAAAGGAACAGAAAGTCATAAAAATCTGCTTACATAAACAAGGTGTACAGAATAGTATCTCTGATTGCACAACATGCCCCAGTGATCTTGTGATCCTCTATGGGCAAGCACCTCTTGCCCCTTCCTGAGAGGAGTGATGCTGCTTCCTGTTAGAAGGACATTTTTCTTCCCACTATCGCCATGTGTTTGCTCATAGGAGGTCATCTGATTTGTTGGGGTTTTGTCTCTCATTGTTTTGCCTCTATTATTTTACACTCTTTACCTCACCATATAAAACAACTTGAGCCGACTGGTGTTATTTTTTGACTATATAAAAAATTAATTGACAGTGGGGATGAAGAACTCCCTTTTAACAGGAAGAGATTTTTGGCAGAACCAGGTTGTGGATGTGGGGAAAGAGAAGATACAAAAGAGGAACATAACGAGACCACCGAGAACAAATGGGATGAAACAGAAAACTATGCGAGAGAGCATAAAGTTACTGTTTTGTAACAGTGTGTCAACATGTTTATTTCTGCTGTTAACATGGGGGGATCTAGAAGGACTGATTCAGCAAGAGGCTCATTGAGGAGATGCAATTCACAGCACATCACTTTTGCTTCATTTTTCAACCACACTGCACCGCTTCTTTAACAAACACCTCTGTGAAATTCTCCCTTTCGCGTGCAGTGTCTCCAGGACTTTTGGCATCTGACTAATACTTAACATTTAAAGGGACAGCATAAGTTGACCAACCTGTGACCACTGATTCTCCAAGGCCTCATGAGGTAAGAAAAACTTCTGTTTTAAGCCTTGAGAAAATGTGCATTCTCGCATTAAGAGGGATTTCATAAGAGTTCTGTTGGTTGAAGAATACGTGAGTTTTCACAAGCCATAAAGGTCAGTAATTTCACAACTTCCCACCAAGTTTTGAGGTATAGTGTATTTTGGTATTAATTACAAGAAAAATTGGGTTTACACTGAAGGAACTGCTTCATTTACACTAAAGTATACACCCATTCTTCATTTACTTCCTGTGAACAAATTTCATTTGCATTTTGCACATTCAGCTGCTGGTTATGCCGGCAAATCCTGCTATTGTGATTAATAGATTTAAGCTGTACTAATTAGACACGGCCTGTTTATTCCCTTTAAGTATTTCCAAGTTGTATTGTTGACTTTGAGAAAATTAATCAGGAAGAAACAGATCAACACCACGAAATGTTTTTGCATTTTACTACATAGAAATACAGTGTTCAATTAACCAATCATAGAGCAGTTTGTTTGAAAAGAAATACCTCCCTGAGGCCAAATATCAACTATAAAAGATCTGTGGAGATCTGTCTTCATAATTAATGACATGCTGTTGCACTGTTGGTCGTCTTTAATCAAATAAAAGACTCTGACATAGGTGGAAGCCTTGGTATTAATATAAATATACTGTGCTGTAGTGATGAATCCTACAGCGGCCTGTTGCATTAACAGTCCTGAGGGGTGACCTGAGGAACATCCCTCAATCGCACTTCACAGACACTGCAAAACATATTTTATATATATGCTTAATCCAGTTTGTCTTCTGTGTTTAAACCAGTTCAGTTTAGCTTTTAACAGTTTAACAAGAACTGGTGGCCTACTTCCCCCCCCCCTTTCTTTGTCATTTTTTAAAAAAAATGACAAAACAGCCAAACAAAGCCAGACGACATTTTGGTAAATAGCAGTAGCCCTGGTGGAGCTGGTGGTGCTCTCGTCTTCTGGTGTTGTTGCTAGGAGACGGTGGGTCTGAAATCTGGCTTCGATGAGGTGCACCTGCTTCTCGGGGTCTGCCACATTCAGAGTCTGCACAATCAACACATGGGAGAAAAAAAACTGAACTGAGCCATGCTAATCTGAGGAGAGCTTCCCCCTCCGTCCGGCATCTCGTGATTAGATAACCGAGATGAGCTGGGTAAAATCTTCAGGGACAGATGTGCGTGCGGCGCAGGTGTTTTCTCATCATGTGCCCTCTCTCTACTGTACATAGTTCCTAAACAGCTTTTCCAAAACTGCAGAATGTCCTTCCTATGCCTTTTGCGACTCAGTAAACACGCCATGAGCTTCAGTCAATAAAGGACAAAAGGATTTAAAAATCACACAGCTTCTGTGACTTTGAAGCAGAGTGGAGCATCCGCTGCTAAAGCTGTCACACCCGGTTACCAGCTCATCTGTTTGGTGTATAAGGAGGCAAAAGACAGAACTTTTTAGTATGAAAATAGGTCAGTCATATTAGAAGGGACTGACTTCTTGTGTGGGTCATAAAAGTATAAAACTAGAGGTTCAGATTTGGTGACGATGAGGATCTACTGTACACACCATCACATGGGAGAGCTGTGACTCTAACGTCCTCACACCCTTTAATTTATTCAGGTTTCATTCACTTTCTTTACAAACACAAAGCCAGGAGAAGCGAAGAAGAAAAATCTATTCACCTTGAGGATGAAAATAGCTCGGCGACATCCCTTTCCTGGAGTCTCATTGGTCCCCCTGTGCTGCTATGTGTGTCAGCCTCCTTCCTTCCATGTGGCTGCTGGACTCCACTGTACTGTGCATGTGTCAGACTGGAGCGCCTCCAGCTCCCAGTCTGGAAGATGATCAGCTGGGCGCGGCGGGGTTTGCCAGGAAACCAAGGCCAGCAGCCAATAAACACCTCCGTATCCTCACGCTGAGCTGCTGAGCTGCAGAGTGTTAATTGTGCTGCGGGTCATTAGGCTGAACACAGGCATATTTCAGACCTGGCCTCTTAGCAGGCTTTGACCTTCTGCTGGGCTCTCTGGGTAGTACAGTATGTGGGCGCCAGCATCAAACTGCCTGGTGTGAGCCCAAGCTAAAATTATCACTTTCGTCATTAATAATGATGAGGGTAACTGACCTAGTGGCCGTGTTATCAGACATATGCTCCATAAACTTCTGTAATAAGTTTGATTTTCTCTCTGTTTCTAGAGGCTGCAAGAACATCAGCATCTGTTTGCTATTGTTAGTGATCCAACTAGTGATCTGTAAAATAATAATGATAATAACTGGTATACAATAAGAGTAGCGAGGTCGTTAGCACCTATGCCTCACACCAAGAAAGTTCCTGGGTGTAAGCCTAGCTGGGGCTTTTCTGGGGGAAGTCTGAATGTTTTCCTCAGCTCTCTGTGGTTTTTCTTCAGGTACTTAGACTTCTTCAGATAGTCCATCGATGTTAGATTAGCTGTTTAGGTCCTAAATCAGCCATGGATATGAGGAAGTTAAAGTGCTTGAAGTGCATAGAACAAAGTGCTGCATTAACATATGGTTAGAAATGTGATCAAACCACTAGTCTAAAGTGGTTTAAGTGGTCAGTAAGACCAGATATAAATATAAACACGTATATAAACACATTATATATTCCTAAAAAAGATGAGCCTTTATTTTGGAAAAAAGAAGAACAAAAACCTCATGAAGTGACAAAATTTGCAAATGTCGTGTAGTAATTTTAGTACTTTTTGTACTTTTATTAGTAAACTTTGTTGTTTGAAAGCTTTTATTTTGAAAATTGGTTTTTGTGAGACTTCCTATCCACAGCTCCTTGAGGCACACCTGCTCTGCAACCCTTCTTAGTAAAATAAATGGAGACAGGAGACCAACACGGGGATGTTTGTGTGTTGGGTGGGGGTGTCTGTCTGATGAAAGACTGAGTGCATGCCGACTATATTGCTGCGATAGTTTCTAGAGTAATTGTTATAATAGTGTTGGACGTCTAAATTGCTCTGTATGATTTTATTTTTGTCCTGCTCGTTTTTTATTATTTTCTGTGATACTCATATCAAACAATATTTCCAAAAACATGGTTCTAAGGAATCCCTACAACCCAGAGCCTCCAGCTTCAGGTCTGCTCTGATTACTCAGTTTCAGGTGTTTCCTCTATTTTTGGCTTGTTGGTCCCACCCACCTGCTTTTTAAGCCTTCTGTTTGCAGCCAATCAGAAAGACAGAGGATGGGTTTGTATAAATAAGGTTGATCTTAAACTCTGAACTGTGAAAAACTACCCTAGCACAATCCAAAGGATGTAAGAATATGGAGCTGGAAAAAAAGCACAATTAAAATAAAACTTATCCATAAATTCGGTAAGGCAGACAGATGTTGAACTTTGTTTATTGTAGCCAAAGACTGCATAAAACATAGACATAGACATTATAAAGTTACCTACAGGTTTGAGACTCACCTTGAAGCTTCAGCTTTACCTTTCTGGCCACCGCCCCGTTAGTAATAACCTTGTTTTTGTAACCACTGGCCAGCAGCAGACCTATTTTTTTCAAGCACTCTTTAAATGACCGTAACTCCATTATCATTTATGCGAGAGATAACATTCAAACAGTTTCGGAAAGAAGAGAAGATGAGCTTTACAAGGACATTCGGTGCATCGTGGCAGCAAAAAGCATTGACGAGGTACTGTTGTATGAACATGGACACAAAAAAACATTTTACCATGGGTCCTTCACATTACCATAACTCAACGATTTCAGGCTACAGAGAAAATTCAAATAGTTCCTGATTTATGAGAATAATTTTATTTAGAATTTTACAGCTAATATTACATAATAAGCCCAAGCAGCCTGTATGATACTTGGTGATAAATGGTGAAGGAGCCAGAATACACAAAATTTGAATGAGGTGGTAGCTTGGTTAGTAAGCTGCCTGCCTAAAGACTATGAGTGAAATGCACAGACAGGCAAGCAGTCTAATTTGAGCCAAAAAAAACAACAGATTATTAAAATACTAAAAGTTTACTCACCATAACCGAAGCACTAATCTCATGGACGGCTGTATCACACAGAAAAATCACTCATCAATTAAAAAATGCATGCTAAAGTATCCTTGGGCAAGATACTAAAGCCTGAATTGCTCCTGATCTGTTCATCTGAGTATGAATTTTAGATAGAAAGCATTTAAATGTATATTATAAAGGTCTTGGATGAATGTATGTGAGTGAAAAGTGCTATATGAAGTACATGTCAATTCCCAGTCTGTCCACTGTCCACCCTCCTCTGTCACTGTTACCTGGAAACCTGGCCTGCCTCGCTCACTTGTAAGTAACGAATCAAATCAAATCTGAAAGAATAGCCTTGATTCCACAGCATTAACCCTCTCTCTCCCTCTCTCACTGGCAGTTCATCCCTGCTCGCCCAAGTGAAACACACCTGAGTCCTAAGTTCATTTTTGCTTGAGTTAAAATTAGCATTGATCACCTGGATTTAGTGTTTAAGTCCCTTGAATCTTGCAAATATGACAAAAGGACAATCGAGGCTTGAGGCTACGCTCAGATGAAGCTGGAAGAGAGGCTCTCTTCAAAGCATAAAAATCACTATAACAATGGGAATAGTTATTATTTCTCAGGACGTGAGCCCTGTTAGCCTTAATCTGCTGTAGTTGTTCTCGGATCACTAGTTTAATGTAGTCCAAAAACCCCCCAAAAAACACGACAGCTAAATTCAGGTAGAAAAACACTTTAAAGCAATCAATTAAAAGTAACACAACTGAAGTGGGTTTGAATCTCAGCTTTTATCAGAATAAAATGAAAACGATTCCTTCCTCTTACCCAAATTATAATGAACCAATCCAGACGAGAGCGGTTTAGAAGCACCTGTCGCAGTTCACCTTAGGCACTCGGTAATGAAGTTAAGCGACTGACAAACGGAAGAGAAGCTCAGTCATGTGAACAGTTTGTTCCATCTGCAGTTGGCAGGCGTACTTTTGCCGACTATAATTCACCCGAAGAGCAGCAAAACACATTTGCAGGAACATTTCAGCACCTTTCTGACAAGCACATCAACTCGCCCATCTGTAAACCAGAATCTGCAGTTCATCTGTATTCTTAACTCGATGTTTCTCGATGTAGTGTCTGCATGCGGCTTGGAGGGTGACAGACGCTGAGATGCAATCTCATCGCTTTGCTCCTCCGTGACCTTTGTTAGACATAATCGAGGAGACAGATGCTATTCACTGCTCTCACTCTCTAATGAGCTGGTGCAAAATCATTTTGTTTTTGCTCATAAGTTATTTGTTTTTTGGGTTTTGTCTTTGTTTTGAGTGGAGAGTGCGACACATGCACCTCACCATCTACGACAACATCAAAATGATCAAAGTGATATAGATTTTAGTAATTTAGCTTTAATGATAACTGTTAGGGTCTCAGTCATGGCTAAAGACCGGTCAGTGATCCCTTGGCAACCAGCAGTTGCTATGGAAACCAGAGTATTTTAACAGCCAGTTGGGGAGTGGTTGCTGGAGGTTGCTGGCAGTTGCTAACAAAAAAAAAAAGGTCTCAAAGAGCTATAACGTGCTACATAAATGACTTCCTTGTGATTCTTTTAGCTGCTAGATTGCTGCGGTCACTCGCATGCCCAACGGGAAATCTATGTCGCAACCTACGACTTGACTGCAAACCCCTCTAAACCTGACGTTATAATCTACGTCTGTCACAGGCTGGGTCTCTGACCCAGCGCTCTGAGTTCATGTTTGTATTTGTCTCATTTTGTTATGTGATTTAGTTTGTGTTATTTCCTATCTGCCTTTAGTTTAGGCAGTTATTGTTCCTGGGTTTTCTATGTTTTGGGGTTTTGTATTTATTCATCACGTATTAGGTCTGTTAAGTTGTGTTGTCATGTTTAGTTTTAGTATTTCCTGTTTTATTTTGACAATGTCATGTGTTCTTTGTTCATTGTATTTAGCTTTCCTCTCCTGGTCCTGTCATTAGGTTTATGTCTGTCAGCTGTTCCCCCATGTGTCCCCACTTCCCCTGATCACCTCATGTCTGTATTTAAGCCTTTTGTTTTCTTCATGCCATTGTCGGTTCGTCTGTTTACCTCAGCCATAGTTCTAGTTTTCGTCTGTTAATTCCACGTTAGTCTTAGTCTGTTTATCTCACCAGAGTTACAGTTATAGTCTTAGTCTTTGCCTGTTATTTTCCACCTCAGTTATAGTTATAGTTTTTGGTCTTAGTACCTTTAGTGTTTTGTTTCTTAGTGTTTTGCCAGTTTGTTTTGGTTTCCTGGTTTAACCCTGCCGTCATTTAAATAAAGCCTCACCTTTCTGTTAAACCTTACTACTCCTCATCGTCATCTGCTTTTGGGTCCTGTTTCCACACACACCGGCGCACCCCGCCATGACAACGTTGTAATCTGATGTACAATCTCCTGAGAAATGTAACTACATTACATTTTTTTTCTGTCGGCTAGCACTGCACACAATACAATCAACACATAACGCACCAGCGCAAGCATAAATGCCGGTGACGGCTTGGTCCACTTACGTAGGTTGCGTCGTAGGCTCTGCAAAAATTCCCGGCAGTAATCTAAATCAAGCCTTAACTTGCAGGGAAGACGCCAACTCGTCTACAACACTTGCCAACCACCAGTTTCACCAAGTAATAGTGAAACTGTGAAAAGTGCAGCACAAACTGGAACCGCAGACCACTCGCTTTCAAAGTAAAAGTTGCGCCTTTTGAAATGTGTTGGTTGCAGCAGAAAGGCACAAATTTTTACTTTGAAAGCAAATATTCTCAGACTCTGGTCTGCGTCACAAAGAGAGGAAGTCAGGGGTGTTTGCAGGCAAGTCGGCAGCTTTCACGAAAACCACAGGCGACCACGGCAATCTGCTAATGACCAAAGCAATCATAAAGAGGTTTTTGTTGCAACAACCTCTTTGCAGCAACCTCCAGCAACCGGTCGCCATCCAGTCGGGAAATGCATGTTTTTTCTTAGCAGCCAAAGCCTGACAGGACGACACCAACTGTTTTCTAGGCCTGTGTGACCGAGGCCTCAGCAACACCAGACCTTTTCATTTGTGTTTTTAAATGTCCCAAAACTTTTTTCCCCCAAATAGAGGAAGAGGTGAGCTTTATGACCCTTTTATCTTTTGGAGGACCCACCTCTGGAAGCCATCACAGTTATTTACAGGCTTACTCAGGTCAATGGGCAGCTCCATTTACGATGCTCAGTGAGGCAGACCGGGAAAGACTACGACTCTGGAGAGGGCAGGAATCATCCACTCCACTCATTTGATGTGGCTGACTGGGCCGACGTAGATGATATGGTGTGGTTGATGGGTGGTAGAGCCCGCTGGTGGTTTATTTTTCCTGTTTTTAGGTGCTCTGTTGTTTTTGTGTGTTTTTGGTTAATGCCTATTTGCTCAGTGGGGCTACAGGAGTGGACGAGTATTAAAGTAAAAGATGGAGAAAAGCCTGAAGCTTTAGATCTATTTTACTCTATCAACCACAATCTAGGGCTTCTCTAATGCTCTGCTGGTGGTGATTGTGCAAGGTGGTAAAATGCATTGTGCTTATAACTTTGTTTTTAATCATCTTTTCAAAAATGTATGTACAATTTTTAATCAGAAAGAGCAGAAAGAGAAAAAATATACACTTGCAGAATGACTGAAGCCAGGTTCTCATTCCGGGGACTGCCAATTTTAACCAAATTTTCCAAAACCCCCCCACTATTTATGTGCCAACATTCAGAGTTGGATCTTCAAAAGATAACCAGCTGGTACTGCTAACTCTCCAGTCTGGTGCCTTTAAACCACAAGAGAAGGAGAGGTTTCAGCGAGCGCCAGCCAAGCTTTAGTGAATAGAAACAATACAGAAAAGCAGACAGATTTATGGTATTCCTGTTTGATTGAAGTATTTCAAGAACATTACACCCTCCTCATAGCTCCATGCAGGTCTGATGCTTCCATAAAACCGATTTCTCACATCTTCTACATGCATTTTGTTTCTGATGCACTGAGTTTCCAATACAGTGTGATAGTTCAACTTTACCTGCTGGAGTTGGTTCTTCTTCACAGTGTTCTAACAAAGGAAAATCTTTGGCTCAGAGTCTAGGATGTTTTTGCTAAAATCATTCTGCCATAGTGCAAAGGGCGACGGAAGCAAGAGGTTGAAAAAGATCCTGAATCTATGATCAAAAGCAGAATTTACGAGTTCACTTCTCAAAAATACTTGGCAGAACATGCTGCGAAACCACTGAAGATCATTGTTTTTAGTCAGAAATGGGTCCTATTATCTGGCCATAACTTTAAGGAACCTTAAACAGGCCCTATTAGACTTTTTTCAGTGTATATCTTTCATATATATACTGACACATTATTGGATGTTCACACTGAAGTTATACAAATAATCCCTGTGACCCAAAAGCTGCTCTAAACGATACGCTTCAGACAGTTTTTCTACTCTTGGCTCTGTATGATGTCAGTGTGAATGGTCACCTCTAGCCCCACCCACCTGCTGCTTAAACCTTCAGCCAATCAGAAGAGAAGCAGGGCATGTTTCAGGTATAGGACAAAAACCTAGAGCTGGATATGAGCATAATATTTCTTCTTTAAATAACAACAAAGATCATCCGTAAGTGCAAAGAGAAACATCTGTATTTGCTCGTCTACCTGCGTTGCTGGGCTTTCATCACTTAAGACAGTCGCAATGGAGGAGAAGACAAAGGTGGGAAGCAAGAAATTGAAGTAAAACAGGAAGTAATCAAAAGACATTAGTGAAACAGGAAGACTAAAGGCCATTACACACCAAGCGTGTTGCAAAAAAGTGACACGAAAATTCTGAATTTTCTGGCTCTGAACTTGTTGTGTAACGTACACACACCGATTTACACACCGAATGTGTTTTTGCAGGAAATTCATTGTCACAAAATGCAGCATCAAGTGATGAGCTGGTCCTGAAAAAAATGGAGTAAACTGCGATTTTGGGTTCATGCAATTATCACGAGAAGGCAGCAGCAGAGAGAATTTCATGGATTGATCCAGGAGTTGATGCTGGATCTCGATATTTCAGGATGTCAGTCGGGCAGTTTGAGCTCTTGTTAGCAGAGTTGTGACCACATCTGAGGAAACTGAGAACCGGTTGACCGGTTGAGCAGCGTCTCAGACAGAATAGTATGATTCGACTTTTTGTATATTCAGAGCTGGTGCCTGTTTTGAGCTACGAGTGCACTTGCTGCCAAATGCACTGATCTGATTGGTCAGATCTTTTTACTTGGAAAAAATTGAGCTTGGTTTGGAAAAAAATAAATGTAGCAGATTCGTCCAGCAAACATTAGACAGTCAGTGTGAATGGCTGCATCAGGAATAGACGAGTCTAAAAAATATTTTTAAAACACAAAATATTTGTACGGATTTTACCTGTCCGCTGTGTAAAGGCCTTTAGTCTAAATGTGATGACAGGGATTGGGGTGGATTAGGGTGATCTTCCTGGTGGACTGGGAAGAAAATAACAGCAGGGAAAACGAAAGAATACAACCGGGATCACGGCGCTGTCAACCTGCAGGCACATTAAAATTCTGTTGTGTTTGCTGTGAAGTAATATCAGGAGAATAAAAGCTCCAGCAAAAGCACCAACATGTCCACACCAACTTTGTACCTAATATTTCTATTCATGGTTTGAACCTCTGGGGTAATCGCTGATAAGCGATGTCATCTGCTGTCTGAGAGACACGGAGACGGCTCGTCGACAAGCACCGCTCCCACATCCTCTGCTCCCACTGTGGCGCGGCTCTTTTAACCTCGACTCCTTCCACACTAAACAGTATTTCCATTAAAATACCTCAGTGGTTTGCATTGATGTTGCAATCAATCGCCTTCTGCCAGTCAAGTGGGAGCTTTCGCCGGTTAGCACATGGAGATCAGAAAGCTACCTAAGATCCCAAAGTGTTGAGAGCCTGAATCAGTTTGAACATCCCACTTGGTATTCACCAATCCTGGATGTTTGTTTTGTTTTCCTGCAGAAAAACCTAATAAATCCCTCCCGAAGAACGTTGGTTCAACTTAAATCAGAGATGCACAATACGTTTTTCTCAGTGCTTTACAAATGGTGAACTTGAGGTTTGAGGGAGAAAAAAAGAGAAGAAAAACTACAAAAAAAGAAGCCTTGACACAGACATCCTTTATTGCCCATTTTACACCTGATTAAACATTTCAAATTCACACCTCATTAAGCAATCAGCTTTTCTTATTTGACCTCATGACCTATATATGATGTCCAAAGCTGGCTATGTATATGTTTATAACTTCAGAACGGCAGCAATGACTGCGATTATGCAGAAAAAAAGGAAAAGGTTAATTGGAAATGAAAATCAGACCCACCAACCTTCATGCTCCTAGTTACAGCACACATACGGCTACTTGGTGTTTGCTTTAATGTTGGAATTTTATGTGAATACCAAACCCTGTAATCACTGAGTATGTATGTCATTTCTAGAGATGGTCTTCTGTGTGGATGTGAAGGTCTACCTTCATTTTTCTTTTGGCTACCATCTTCTCCTGATCTAGCTTGGATCCGTTCCCAGACAGTCTTAATCTGGTGTTTATAATCGGCTCATATTGTCTGATTTAAATTCCTCTTAGATAAAAACAAGTTGGAAATTAGCTGACGGTGGTTTGCAAATCTGTAGTGACCTAAAAGTCTGTTTCAACTGACGGGAGGTCTCACCTTAGCCAGATAAGCGGCGTAAAATAAAGCTTATGCATAAGTTCAAAAAGGAAGATCTATAATCGCTCATCTGCCTGCTTTCCTGGGTGTTCGGCTGCTACTTTCCCACGCTGTCAATCGCATAAATACAGGTTGTTTTGTTTATACCACTTTGATTTAATCGCTCCACATAGCACAAACTAACTGAGGACAAGGAGGAGAGGCTACAGAGAGAAAACACCCTGACCAGCCTTGAACCATTACCTTATTATTTGTAACTTCTAACTATACTACTAGTATCTGATATTGCTGGCTTCTCTGTTTAAGTCAGCTTGTTGTTATTATACAAATCCTCAGCGTAAGAAAACATACATGTACATACACCAGTGTATGAATGTGAGAGTGAATGAATAGTGGTATTATAAAGCGCTTTGGGGGTCCCGAAAAGCGCTGTATAAATGCAATCCATTATACAATCCCACAAAGGTCCTAGACAGTCGTTTCACTCAGACAACCTTCGATGTGAGAAACTAGAGCGCTTGCAGTTGTCATTAATATCTAAATCATTATTTTTCATATTTGTTTCACATTTTGTCCATCAGCAGCCAGGTTGTGAAATATTGTGTGCAATATAATCCTGTAACACATTTTCAGGTTAAATAAAGAAACAAAACAAAATAAATATAATGTCCTGAATCAGATCTGAAAAAGTGTTTCCAGGAAAAATAAATCAATGGTTTTCTATAAGGCGGACGGTTCAGGTTACTACCCTCCTCGGAGGTTTGGGCTCGGCGCCAGAGAGGACGGGCTGAGCCACCATGTAGTATGTTCCCCGCATCGCCTGCCAACCAGCTCCTCATTCCTCAGCTTCCACTGAGGTCAGTGTGCGGATCCGGTGGAGGTCTCCCCACACAAAGTCAAAAAGAACAACCTGCATCTGAGAGTAATCTGGAGCACATCGTATCTTTCAGGTCTGAATGTGGCTCATGACCTTTGCCCAGTGTCACTGCGTACCCACATCAAGGAGGGAGGCAGCCATTCAAATTTCCACCTGTTCCCCACCTACACTGCTATAGCTGACCGTGACCTTTGACCAAGCAAGAAGAAAATTTCCATTGAACATGTGTTTCGATTTTATACCGTATCTGATGTCAATCTTGGCGGCCCAGTGACAGTGCAGTGATAATGCAAGTGAGGCAGCGTGTGAGCGTACCTCAGAAAACGCGCGCTTGAATCGGTACATTAATTGAGCAGTTGGATTCATTAGCTGTTAGTTAGCTAATTAAAAAGTCTCATTTAGTAAATCAGCCAAAGTCAAGTTGTTAATGTTTGCTTCTTTTAATTAAATCAAGTGTTTCCATCTAACTGCTACATGAGCATTTAATGGCTCAGAGGCATCAGTGGATAAATTTTCACCCAACACTGCAAACATTTAAACTCTGATTTAAATCTAATCCTGATCCTTAACCCAAACTTCGCCTCTTATTCTTATAAATAGATTTTTATCTATTGTTTTTTGTGAGGTGGACCACTGAATTAGTTAAGCACCCTCTTAAATTCCTCAATCTGGCAATGGATGTCTCACAGACTTTAGTTTATCTGCTGTTTTCTGGTTTGCATCTTCTAATACAAACCCACTCAGCCCATTAAAATCCTTGAAGAAATAATTCAAATTGCCTCGGGGAAAAATAAATTCTATGCACAGATAAAGTTAACCCAGTGTTTTTAAAAAAATGTGGTTTGGTTTCTTAACACAATAAGTAAAGAACAAGTAAAATCACTGATCTGGTGCTTCACAAGAAGAGATGATTGCGCATTGATCTGCATCTCTCTAGGAATCCTGGAAGAAGATGCTAACACGAATTTACAGCCATCTGCAAACCCGTCGGTAGCACCAGCCACATGTAGACATCTCAGGGCTCCTCTGATAATGGGAGTTAATAAGCACAACAACCTAATTACACTTCATAATGGAGATGACTAGCATGTCTCAATAACACAGAAGGGGGTCCTCCAAGAAAATGGGCTCCATCGCCAGCGGGGTGGAGACCTCCTGACTGTGACCCTGACACATTCACCCACATCAAATCAAACTGCAGACAAACACACTGCCGTTGTTATGCGCGTGACGCTTTTTGTGCGTGTGTGTGTGTGTGTGTGTGTGTGTGTGTGTGTTTTAGAGTGTTTGTCTTTATTGACACTGAGAAAAGACCGCAGGCCATGGAGTCTTCTTCTTTTTAAAACCAGGCAGAGGTCAAACAAAGGATGCTGCTTCGTTCTGCGGTGTTTACTCGGCAACGCCTGACACAGATCTGTTAGCTCAAAATACCACACTGGTAAATTATGAGGGGCCATAAATCAGGTGACAAATATTCTGTCACAGCATTTTGTCTGATGTTCGGACTCTTGTCCCTTAGAGAAAAAAAACTTTAACATTTTATAGCAATCTAGAAAAGACGTAATCTTAAAATCTATAACCAATCAAATAAATGGATGAATTTAAGTTTGTCAAAGTGTTTTAACGTCTGTTTTACTCTAAATTGAATCATAATTTAAAATACACGTTGTGTGGTATTTAATGAGATTTAAAACTTACCATAGAGGTAATTTTTCACTGTGGTGTTGAAACAGGTGAAGCTTCATTTCTTGAGTTTTTAAGCCCCGCCCTGATTTTTCTCACCTATGTTGTCCTTCACACATGGATTCAGTTTTCCTGTCATTGTCCTAAGTATATGTACCTCAAGCTGTTCGCCTAACACTTCCCAGATTGTTGTTGTTACCTTTATTTAACCAGGAAGTCCCACTGAGATCAGATCTCGTGGCGAAGCCATACACACTTAAATACAAGATCAAATACAAAGAAAACATCCCCGGCTTCTTTGTCATGCTCCTTATGATTCTTATAAACTCAGCAACATATATGGGCATGTTTAAAACAAGAATCCATAAAAATGAGGAGGAGATGTAAATGTATGGCATATAAAAAAGTAGCTTCCTTGTGTTTTCTTTGTACTTTTCCTCCTGTGTGACCTTTTGGAGTGTTTTTTGGGGATTTTGTCTTCTGCCTTCTGGTTCGCTGCCGGCCTTCACGTGTATGACTGCTGCCTGTTTCCAGTTAGATTTTGATTTGGGATTTTCTTCTTCGTATCCCTCTTGCGTATCTTGCATTTGTGTCCTCTTCTCTGTGATCCTCACACCACAGCACGTGTCCTCAACATTTTGTGTTATGTCCAACTAGAAAAAGAATAAATTGTTAAAATAGGGATACTAATAAAAGAAATACTACACAAATAGGAGCTGCCTCTGCTGCTGCTGCTGCTGAGCCTAACTTTCTGTAGTGCACTCTGGCCCACTGTGCCTCCAGGCCATGGTTAACAATGTGCTGTTTCATGTCAGGAACAAAAAAGCCAAACTAAATCCTCCTCATATGTTCAGGTTGTGGGAATTTCAAGCCCTTAGTGTGGTCATTAAAGCTGCCTCTTAATGAAACTCAAACTTCACCTTGAAAAAACAAAGCCAAGCCGGACACGCTAAGGAAGTGTCAGAACGGACGCTCGTGCACGCGTGCAGCATTTTCACCTCAGGTAGAAATATTTCAGGATGGCGTCGTTCTAATGCAGCAGCAGTCGTCCACACACATCTGTCGCTCACGTGTGTTTCTGCTCCCTGCAGCTACTTTGCATTCAGGATATCTGGCTTTCACGCTGATGTTTTCTCAGCTACTGTGTGTGCGTAGAGAAAACTTCCTAACAAGCTGATTTAGTGGGCTACAAGAGCGTTGCGCAAACCCAAACCTCATGTGAGCTTTTTTCAGCCTCTCATGCCCCTTATAGGAAAACGCACGAGGTTGAGGGGTCAGCAAATTCATTGCAGTGAAGGTGCTACAAGTGAGACCGACTCGTTTGATCTCGGTATGGTACTCGTCTCCAGTAAATTAACCAGCAATCGAGGCCGTATAGTTTGGTTTGGAGACCATTTGTGCAGGGATCATTAAGTGGCCAAATTCAGGTATTTATGGAAAAATATCGGAGCTCTTTGTAGAGGGTAAGCGGGCAGCGCAGGGGTCTGGCTTAAAACTGAAGTGACTCAGTGCCCCGATGATGAACTTCAGGGAACAAGTTTAATAACTTTTTTTTTTTAATGAAGGCTGGAAATGTTTTTCTCCACTTCAAAAGCCGCTCATTTCTCAAATAAATGAAGGGCATTTATTGCAAACAGAAGCTTCTGCGTTATGTTTGTCTCAATACATCAGTCACAACTACAGCGTCCTTTAGCCATTTAGCCCAGACGTCCAAGAGAGCTGCTTCTTAATGAAAAATCACTCTCATTTTGAAAGGAGTAAAGCATACCTTGCAGACTGGTAGTGCATGCAAACACCCACCACAGACCCACCACTTCCCTGTTATGTTGAACCTGAGACGATGCTTCCTCCCTGCTTCTTCGCCAATGATCAGTTTCAACACCACGCTCTCTCCCACACTCCTATGTTATGCCTAAGTTTGAAGGAGTGTTTTCCAGCCCTCGATGGACTTTACTTGAAGAGCTGCCATGAAGTCATCCGCCAACACGTGGCTTCAGGTGGTCAAAGTGTCTGTTTGTCCGCCCCCGTCTTCATACAGCTTTTTAGCTCAAGCAGGGGGAAGTTTCCACGTGGAGGATGTCTCAGCTGTGAAGTCTCATCCTTACTGGTTAACCGTATTTAAGCCGAGCGCAGAAACATTATGTAATGTGGGCTGATGTATTAGCTTCACGTAGCAGCAGATTAACAGATAACCAGGCTGCCTTTGTTTCATTTTTTTGACGTAGTTTGGGTTAAGGGCGCTTTAATGTCACTGCAAATATTGGTTAATGTTGTTAAGAGGTGTGAAGATGAGTGTCACACTTTCATGACAGGTGGAAGATCTGCAGAGATCTACAGCACTGTGCAAAGGTTTGGAGCCGCTCTTCATTTCTTTGTATTTTGCAAGGAATACAGTGTATAAGGCCAAAACAGAATTTGCACAATTCTAACAAGCTTGAAAGTCGATATTTGGTACGAGAACCTTTATTCTTCAGCACAGCCTGAGTGTTCTTGTCATTTAGTCAAATAGTCTTCAGGAATAGTTCTCCGGACTTCTTGAAGGACATTTAGAGCTCCTCCTTGCTTTTGTTCCTTTTCTGTCAAGATGATCTCACACTGCTTCAGTAATGTTGAGGTCTGGGCTCTGGGGAGGAGAGTCCTCAGTGTGCTCCATTGTGTGTTTTTCAATTCAGGTATGCTTTTACTGCATTGGCAGTGTGACTGGGATCACTGTCATGGTTAAAAGTAAATGCAATCAGATGCTTTTAGAATCGAAGACTCAAAATTAAAAAGCAAAATCTGATTTTATGTTCATAATTTCATACATTTTTCCATAAACTTTCAACACCACTGGTTGAAATATTGTTTCACAATGACCGTAGATGATCCCTGTTGCATCTCTGTCCAGACCTCTTCTGTACATACTGACAGGCATTTGGATTTATCACTCCATCAGACCTGTAGCCACTGATTTCCACTCCGGTTCTTGTGTAATTTGGCAGACCTCAGCCTTTTCTCCCTGTTTCCCTTCCTTAAAAATGACTTCTTAATAGCCACCGTTCCACTGAGACCATTTCTGATGAGGCTTCAGTGAACAGTAGATGGATTGACTAAAGGGTCAGATACATTTCTCAGGCCCTGTTTCTTAAAGACGTGACTTTAAGATGCTGTTCATCTGCTGTAGATCGTTTTTAGGCCTGACTCTTCTGCTTTTACCCTCCAATTTCCACAATTACTTTTAAGGACACACTGCTTACTTTTCCGAAAAATGTTTGTTGATGCAGCAATATAATTTTGTAGTACTTTTCACATCTTGAGTTTGGTGTTTTCATGCTTGAATAATTCGTAGGTATCTTCAGAAAGCTGGCAACTATTGCTCAACAACACTTTAAAAACAGATTCTGGCTCCTTGGAAGCAAAATATAAAGAACTGAATGTTCTAGTAATGAAAACTAGGCCAAATAAAACTAATGGGTCAATATAATATGAGAGATCAGCTACTTAAGAAAACGAATATGCTAAATTATTAAAAACCAATATATCTGGCAGCCTGGAGGTCAACATGTGAGTGAAAACTTCCCCTGCATCAGAAGAAGCTGCCTGTTGAGCACACCAGTTCCATTCACAACTCGAGCCCTTCGGCCCCAGAGGATGTTTGTCTTTCATCCGTCAAACGGTGTATTTTCACAGTACTCTCTGCTTTTCCTTTGCTCTGTAAGTGTCTTTGCTCAGTGGGAGCAGCTGATGTTGTAGCAGAATATGATTTACAGCAGCAAGAGAAGAGTTGCACTTAAACGGGACGCCACGGGGCACAATACGTTTCAGGGGACATTTGTATGCACGCCAGATCGGTGGGGAATCAATGGCTCTTCTTATACACACATACATGACTCATGCACATAAATAACCCAAATCACGTGTATGTGGATGTTGCTGTAAATCTGAAACCCGGTGTAAGATGTCTGCATGTAGGTTGTAACATAAGCTATCAGTGTATCTCCAGATCGTCACTAAAAATGGGGAGATCTGCGCCCCGGTTTCTTGGAAACACAGAGCTGCCATGCAGCGTTGCTTTCTAAGTAAGGGCACATCTGTCTGTTTTCACATGTGCACATAAAGAGATTTATGAAGCTGTTTTTGTGGAAGGTAAAGCTGCTTCAACAATTCCTCAAAGAACCCATATTACGTTAAGTTAAAAAAGACTAAAAAGCGCCCAAACTCAGATTGTGTCAGAAGTCGAGTCAAAGGTCATAAAAAGGGTAAGTGGTACCAGTCACATGAATTACTGGTCATGTGAGTGCTTCTATAAACATTTAGTTCAGTATTGCGCCTATAACAAGTTTGATATGAATGGAAATTAAAAGCTATACTGCACCGATGACTCATGCATCAACAAGCTGTGTATGATGTGCAGCTGACATGCTGATGTAGGCGCTGCTAAACAAGCGTCCTGCAGCATGTGTCACACGTGTATAGGCAGTCAGTCATGTGCAGATACGACACT
The DNA here is from genome assembly GCF_057382095.1 of Aulonocara sp. 'chitande type north' Nkhata Bay. Taxonomy (NCBI): domain Eukaryota; kingdom Metazoa; phylum Chordata; class Actinopteri; order Cichliformes; family Cichlidae; genus Aulonocara; species Aulonocara sp. 'chitande type north' Nkhata Bay. Next base: position 22,243,140 of record NC_141352.1, on the reverse strand, counting down.
GCTCTGATAAATATAGGAGTTCCGGGATTGCATCCAAACGGGCAGCTGTGCTTTCGTGACACTGATGGTAATCGAATATGACTGGAAGTTTGGTGGAGTGACACACTTCATAAGAAACATGACATATATGCATCATTTGTGGGGATTGTGGGCAATCTGTGGGCAGATCCAGGCCTTTTAAGGTCAAAGATGTTTTGCATTTACGTAAAGCCAACTCACATTTCAGTTTTGAACTTCACAGCAGGGGTTGCTACGTTAGTTCAGAGGGGGTCAGGGCCATGGTGGTCACAGCGTATCCTGTCCTGGCCCCTCTCCTCCGGCGAGGGCCTGCTTGCTGACAGCGGAATGACATCACCAGGGGGGCCCTTTGTCCCCCCTTTTGGGAGCGTTGAAATTTTGCACACAAAGGCTGCGTGGCGCTCCTATCTGCTCATCTGAGTGGACGCAGCACTTTTGAAAATCCCTAACAAGATTAAACCATAGCGCAATCAGCTGTCAGTCCGCACACACTAGCTGCTTCTCAGAACTCACACAGCATCTAAGCCCTGCTGTTCAAACTCTACATGCAAAAACCACATCTAAAGTGGGACGAGTGGAAGGATATGCAGCTATACAAAGCCAGAGAGTTCACAGAAGAAGTGTAACTGGGGAAAAAATGCTTTCAGACTGGCATTCATGCTCTGCCACTTTAGACCGAGAGCCTACAGACATGTTTTTTTCTCACATTTCCATTCAAACTATCATTAAACTATTTTGAGAACCGAGTCTTTTGCAGCTGTCTAAATATCCATTTCAAATCCAATCAACTAAATCTATTTAATTAAAGAAAACATATTAACATGAAGTCAAACATGAATTTATAGTCTGCTAATCTAGTCGGATATAACAACAGGTTAGCTTGGTTTTAATCTGCGTCTCCAGTGGAGTACTTCCATACTTACTCCTGCTATTTTGAGTGCTTAAGTTAAGTTTACACTGACAAGTACAGCTACATGAAATGCATGACGAGTATCCAGATGGTGTGCTTATAAAAGTCAAAGAGTTAAACGTGGAGCTCATGTGCACATTGCTCGAGAGTCATCCGTCATACTGGATGTGATACAACCGCTGGTTGCTAGGGAAACGTGTGTATTCCCGACCAGTTAGCAGTGATTCCTGGAAGTTGCTGGAATTGTTTCCTTTTGTGTCTAAAGTAACTATTTGGTTCTTTTTTTTCTTTCTAGTATTAGTTTAGTATTTAAACTCTCAGAGTTTTACCTCGGTTGTTTACTTTTGACTCTGACAGTGAGCTTTAGTCTTACTTCCTCCTCTCTTGACTGTCTGATTGTGTTCACTAGTCCCTCATCATCCAGCTGTGTTCACTCCCCCCCAGTGTGTGTAAATGCTGTGAACGTCACACCTAAATGTTTCTCTGGGCTTCCTGGATTTCTGGCACTGGGTTTTGGGCTAACCAGCCCAACAACAGCTCACCTTTTGTCTGTCTCTGTGTATCCTGCATCAGGGTGAATCATTCAAAGGCAAAACATACATTTCAGTTGATATGGAGATGATACCCAGTTCCATCTATCCATAAACTACAAGAATAACATTTAAAGATCTGGATGACCTCTAATTTCCTGCTTCTAAATTCAGATAAGCCTAAGGTTATTCTACCAAGGCCTCAAAATCTAACCAAATGTTTACTGTGGATGGATTGGATCTGGATGAATTAGCTTGGCGTCCAGTAAAAGGAGGAATCTTGGAGTTGTTTATGACCAGGATATGTCCTCAAACTGCATGTTAAACAAATATATAGGAATACTTTCTTGCATTTGTGCAATATCTCTAAAATTAGAAACATATTGCAGCAGCATGTTTTTCCATATTGGCTTCTCATCTCTCTCTCCCAGAATCAAATTTAAAATCCTGCTCCTCACATACAAGGTCTTAAATGACCAGGCCCCATCTTTTCTTAAGACTTCATACTACCATATCACAGGCTTACCTGTGGTTCTTACGGTATTTAAAAATAGAATGGGAGCCTTCAGCTTTCAGTCCACTCTTCTGTGGAACCAGCTCCCAGTTTGATTTGGGAGACAGTCACCCTCTCTACTTTTAAAATTAGACTTAAAACTTTCATTTTTGATAAAGCATTTAATTAGGGTTGGATCAGGTGACCCTGAATCCTCCATCAGTCAAGCTGCAAAATGTCCAGGCTGCTGGGGGATTCCCATGATGCACCAAGCATTTCTCACCCCTCCTTACCTCTTTTCACTCACCATGTGTTTTTTTTCACCACTCTGCATTTAATCATTAGTTATTATTAATCTCTTGCTCTCTTCCACAATGTGTTTTTTAACCTGCCATCCCTTCTCACCCCCAACCAGTTGCAGCAGATGGCTGCCCCTCCCTAAACCTCTTCCTGCCAGATGTTTCTTCCTGTTAAAACAACGTTTTTTCTTCCCACTGTTGCCAAGTGCTTGCCCTTCGGGGTCATCTGATTGCCCCTAAAGGCTGATTACCTTACAGTATAAAGCACCTTAAAGTGACTGCTGTTGTCTCACCTTCTGCTTTGAACTCTGCCTCATTATCCCGATCCTAACCTTTCATATCCCAAAGCATGACATCAGTGGTTTATTAGCTATAAAAAGCAGCTGATTTATCCGGTTTATTTCTGTTGTAAAGTTGGGCATGTTATCATTAAAGAAGCAGGTTTTCTCAGATGTTCTACCTGTGATAACAAAAACTCCAGGACTAACAGGCAATCGGTCCAAACACAGTGTCAGGATTTTATCACGGCTACGTCGTGAAATCAGCATTTATTACATAATAAATTAAAGAAAGAAAAAGAAACTTGTCTATTGTCCTCTCTGATGTTCTTCAGTTGTGGTTTGAAGTATCTGCCATGTTTGTACTGGCTTTATGTTCTCATGGGCTGCTTTAGGTGAATATCCATCCTGTTACATCACCGCACCCTAGAGAGCTGCTGAGTACACGTAAATCAAGGCCATGAAGTGGGATCCTTCATTGTCTTTAATTTCAAAGACATTTCTTCCCTGTACTCGTACACTTAAACCTTGTGCTAATCTGCAGAAACAGATGACTATCTGTTCTTGCTGCTGTTGTCCAGATGTGGTACTATAGTATCTCAGCATTTTCTCAGAACACGACATAACTCAAAAAAACAACAAAGGCACATCAATGTAAATAGTTTTGCGTTCTATATATAACAGCACATGTCAGTAACTCACAGCTTATGTCAGGTTTTGCGTTTGTGCAGCTGCTTTTAGCTTTGCTCTGGCGAAGTCATTTTCTCAGCTAACTGCTGCGAGGACGGGTCGTCACGTTAAAGCTCATGTTGTCTCCATCGAGTGACATTTCAAGTTTGCCAGCTTCGACTTCACAGAGTCACGGAGCAAGAGGGTGGTGCAACATTCAAGAGCAGATGAAATACAGAAACAGCACCGTGTGAAAGCCTTGAAGTCTGGCCGAAAACTGAAAAAGAGCACAGTGGTGTAAAAGGATTCAAAATACACTGTTATCAGATATTCTTGTCAAAAAGATATTAGCATTTTCTTTCCTCCCCTGTTTTTAAACATACAAGATAAAGCGCAGAAGCCTCATGTTCCCGAACCTCCCCAGGGCTGTTTTTAATTGAAATTTTCTACCTCAAAAGAGTTTTAAACGAGCGCCTCTAACAATCAGCGTGAAGGTGGAGGCTGATTGGCTCAATTGCTGTTCAATGCTCATTTGTATCCAGGCGACTCGCTTTGTGTTTGTGTGCTCTGACCTTAAATGCTGAGCATCTGATGACAAGTGCATACATTATCGTACAGACTTGAGAACCTTTTGCATAACATGAGGTGATCTCCTTTATGCACGAAGAAGGAAACGAAAGGAAAGCCCCTCTAACGAGCACATTAGTCTACATATTTCAGTAATGTATAGCTTTATGTTGCAAACATGCTGTATGTACCTACTCCATCCCAGATTAAATTATTTAAAAAAGGAAAAGCTTTAAGCCTGACTCTTACCAACATGACGATCTTAAACAATGGTAACACAAATAGGTCAGGTTAAAGAAGACAAAGCACCGCCTTTATGAGCCAGAGCAGTTTCAGTGCATCAGTGGATATTTGGCTTAACCTGTTTACATTTCACTTATATACAGTAGTTGTCACGGGCTGAAAGCAGGGACTCAAGCGCAGAGCAGGTTGATGTCTCAAAACACAATTTATTTACACACCCGTGCAATAATATATACAGTGATGGGAAATTCAGGGTTCCAGGGGATTAGGGGAAGGCTCTCTCTCTCTCACGCTCGCTCACGTCCTCACACACGTTCGTACCGCGGGGAGGTCACAGGTCCGGGAAGATAAGGTCAGTAGCGCAATCATCCCGCGATGAGAGGATCTGTGACCCAGCCTCAAATAGAAGACGGATAATCAGCTGATCGCCAACAGCTGTGAGAGCCAAGGGCGGGAGCCAGCTGTGAGCTCCGCCCAGGCAGAGAGATAGGGGGAGAAAGAGAAAAAAAACACAAGTGTAGCCTTGTGAGGCCGGCTGGGCAGGCACGGGGACCATGACAGTACCCCCCCCTCAACGGGAGCCTCCCGGCGACCCACCAGGCTTACCTGGATGCCTGCGATGGAAGTCCCGAAGCATATTCCTGTCCAGAATAGCCGCCCGAGGCACCCAGGAACGTTCCTCTAGCCCGTAGCCCTCCCAATCCACCAGGTACTGAAAACCCCTGCCGCGGCGCCGGGAGTCCATGATGCGGGAGATGTCATAGACCAGCTGACCACCCACAAGCCGGGGGGGCGGTGGGGGCCTGGCAGGAGGACACAGCGGGCTGGAGAGCACCGGCTTGACCTGGGACACATGGAAAACATTGTGAATCCGCATGGTACGAGGCAGCTTGAGGCGAACGGACACAGGGTTGACAATGGAGTCTATGGGAAAGGGGCCAATGAACTGAGGTGACAGCTTCTTAGACTCCGTCCGCAACGGCACAAAACGGGTAGACAGCCATACCTGTTGACCGATGGAGTATTCAGGGGCCGGTGTCCGGTGACGGTCAGCGAGGGCTTTGTTGCGCTCCTTAGTGCGGAGTAGAGCGGCCCGAGTAGCACGCCAGGCCCGGCGGCACCCGCGGAGGTGAGCCTGAACAGAGGGGACAGAGTGCGCACCTTCGACAGCTGGGAGCAGGGGTGGTTGGTAGCCCAGGGATGCCTCAAAGGGTGACCTGCCCGTGGCGGCGGAGGCGTGGCTGTTGTGGGCGTACTCGATCCATGGCAGCTGTTCACTCCAGGTCGATTGATTGTGGGAGGCAACACACCGGAGGGCAGCTTCCAACTCCTGGTTAGCCCGTTTGGACTGTCCGTTGCTCTGTGGGTGGAAACCAGAAGAGAGGCTGACCTTGGCCCCCAATGCGGTGCAAAACTCCTTCCATACTCGGGAAGTGAACTGTGGTCCCCTGTCCGAGACAATGTCCTCGGGGATCCCGTGGAGCCTGAACACATGTGAGGCGAGGAGCCGAGCCGTCTCCAGAGCCGTAGGGAGTTTAGGAAGGGCGACAAAGTGTGCAGCCTTAGAGAAACGGTCGATGATAGTTAGTATGGCGGTGTAACCTGCAGAAGGAGGCAGTCCAGTGATGAAGTCCAGCGCGATGTGTGACCATGGTCGAGCCGGCGTAGGGAGAGGTAGAAGATGGCCCAACGGAGGTTGGTTTGACCGCTTGTTCTGGGCGCAGGCGGGGCAGGCGGTCACAAACTCCCTGGCGTCCCTCGCCATGGTGGGCCACCAGAAGTAGCGTCGAAGGAAGGACAGGGTACGGAAGACCCCGGGGTGGCATGAGAAACGGGCAGTGTGAGCCCACTGGAGTACCTGGGAGCGGACCGCCGAGGGGACGAAGAGGCGGCCCGTTGGGCCGGTCCCAGGATCCGGTTCAGTCTCTTGTGCCTCCTGAATGAGGGATTCAATCTCCCAGGAAACGGCTCCAACCACCCAGGCCGCCGGCAGAACTGGTTCGGGTACCGACTCCTCCTCCGTGGTGGAAAACTGCCGGGACAGGGCATCCGGTTTCACGTTGCGAGATCCGGGCCTGTAGGTGATGGTGAAATCAAAGCGAGCGAAGAACAATGCCCACCTGGCTTGCCGAGAACTGAGGCGTCTGGCCGAACGGATGTACTCCAGGTTCTTGTGATCCGTCCAAACAATGAATGGGTGAGCAGCCCCCTCCAGCCAATGTCTCCATTCCTCCAAGGCGAGTTTTATGGCCAAGAGTTCCCGATCCCCGACGTTGTAATTGCTTTCTGCGGGTGAGAGACGGCGAGAGAAGAAAGCACATGGGTGAAGCTTACCGTCCTCCTGTTGTGAGAGAACCGCCCCCACCCCGGAGTCAGAAGCGTCGACCTCCACCACGAACTGCCTTGTGAGGTCCGGCTGCCGGAGGATGGGCGCTGAGGAAAACCTCTCCTTGAGCTGGACGAAGGCTCGCTGAGCGGCAGGGTCCCACAGAAAAGGAACCTTCGGAGAGGTGAGTCTAGTGAGAGGGAGAGAGATCTTACTGAAATCGCGAATGAATCTCCTGTAGAAATTAGCGAATCCCAGAAAACGTTGCAGTTGGCGGCGATTAGGAGGGACTGGCCATTCAACCACCGCACGCACCTTCCCAGGGTCGGTACGTAGATTTCCGTTCTCAACTATATAGCCCAGGAAAGCCACCGCAGGCGCGTGGAACACACACTTCTCCCCCTTCACAAACAGCCGGTTCTCCAAGAGGCGTTGCAGGACCTGTCTCACATGCACCTGATGCTCCGCGAGTGACTTAGAAAAAATGAGAATATCATCCAAGTACACAAAGACACAGCGATTAACAAAGTCACGAAGCACCTCGTTCACCATGGTCTGAAAAACAGCGGGAGCGTTGGTGAGGCCGAAGGGCATAACAAGGTACTCAAAGTGCCCCTGGTGAGTATTGAAGGCCGTCTTCCACTCATCCCCCTCCCGGATGCGAACCAGGTGGTAGGCGTTGCGCAGGTCCAGCTTAGTAAAAACAGTCATGCCCTGGAGCAGCTCAAAAGCAGAGGAAAGCAGCGGCAAAGGATACTTGTTCTTGACAGTGATCAGGTTAAGGCCGCGAAAGTCGATACACGGGCGCAACGAACCGTCCTTCTTGTCCACGAAGAAGAACCCAGCCGCAACCGGGGAGGAGGAGGGACGGATCAAGCCCATAGCGAGCGACTCAGAGATGTAACGCTCCATAGCGACCCGCTCCGGCTGGGAGAGGCTGTACAGGCGGCTAGACGGCAACGGAGCCCCCGGAAGGAGATCGATAGCGCAGTCATACGGGCGGTGGGGGGGAAGGGACCGCGCCCGATCCTTGCAGAACACGCCACGCAAGTCATGATAGACCCGCGGAACCGCCGAAAGATCTGGGGGGTCGGACGGCGAACCAGAGGGCAGAAGCGGAATGGGCGCCGTGGCCGCCCGAAGGCAGGACATGTGACAATTAACACTCCAACCCAGGACGTCACCCTTCTCCCAGTCAATGTGCGGGTTATGGAGCACAAGCCAGGGGTGACCGAGAACCAGCGGAGTGAGTGGAGCCGTGAATGCAAAAAAACAAATCCTCTCCGTGTGATTGCCCGAGAGAGACAACGAAAGGAATTCCGAGACATGAGTGATATCGGGCAGGCGGTGACCAGAGAGCGCGTGCACGCGGAGAGGGCGTGACAAGGGCTCCAAAGCGATGTTCAGCTTGGCGGCGAGCGAGGTGTCAATAAAGTTCTGCTCAGCCCCAGAGTCAATGAGTACTGAAAGCGAGTGAAAAACAGATTGTACTTGAAGTTTGGCCGGTAAGAGAAGTCTGGGGAGAGGGTTTTTACTAGACAGATCGCCCACCAGCACCCTCTCAATCACTGGCGAGCGCGCCCTTTTGCCAGCGTCGGGCACGAGGAGACAGAGTGACCCTTACGGCCACAATAGACGCACTCACCGGCGGCCAGACGGCGCTGGCGCTCTGCAGGCGTTAGCCGCGAGTGTCCAAGCTGCATGGGCTCCTCCTCATCACCGGCGTCAGAGTCGCGCGGCCCGCGGCCGGCTGGAGAGGCCCCGTGATAATCCAGTGATTCCTGTCCCGTCCGTGTGTGCGCGCTCCGGTGTGCACGTACTCTGTCATCCAGCCGAACGCACAGGGTCATAAGCGCGTCTAGGGAAGAAGGCAGTTCACGAAGCATCAGTTCTTTCTTTATGTCTTCGTTAACATTAGAAAGCAAAGTACTTTTTAAAGCCTCCTCCCCCCACTCTGTCTGTTCAGCTAAGGTGAAGAAGTCAATAGAGAAATCAGCCAAACTCCGCTTGCCTTGTTTGAGCGCGAGCAGGCGCTGGCCGGCTGTGAGCGTGGTGGATTTTCTATCGAAGACGCCTTTGAACTTATCCAAAAAGTCAGAATACGTTATGTCAGGGTTGGCGTGGAGCACAGCTTGAGCCCAAATCAGAGCCCGATCCTGGAGTAGTTGAACTATATATGCAATCTTAGCACCATCGTTAGCAAAAGCTTGCGGTTGCTGACGAAACTGAAGGGCACATTGAGTGAGGAAGCCAGCACATTTATCAATTTCTCCGGAGAAAGCTTTCGGTGTGGGTAGAAATCTGTTAGCTTGGGAAAGTGAAGAAGCAGGAGGTGTGGCACTTACTGCTGAGGCCGAGGCTTCCTGGAGAGGAGCGGCGGCAGGTGGAACTGCCGGCAGGGGTGTTCGTTGGGCCACAGCCTGCGTGAGAGCAGCGAGCTCGCCACGGAGATGAACAAACATCTGTTCGTGTCGCTCCAGCATTGCGGCCAGGGTGGCGAGAGTGGGAGTGGAGGCCGCCGAGTCTGCTGAGTCCATTTCCTGGCGGGATGATTCTGTCACGGGCTGAAAGCAGGGACTCAAGCGCAGAGCAGGTTGATGTCTCAAAACACAATTTATTTACACACCCGTGCAATAATATATACAGTGACGGGAAATTCAGGGTTCCAGGGGATTAGGGGAAGGCTCTCTCTCTCTCACGCTCGCTCACGTCCTCACACACGTTCGTACCGCGGGGAGGTCACAGGTCCGGGAAGATAAGGTCAGTAGCGCAATCATCCCGCGATGAGAGGATCTGTGACCCAGCCTCAAATAGAAGACGGATAATCAGCTGATCGCCAACAGCTGTGAGAGCCAAGGGCGGGAGCCAGCTGTGAGCTCCGCCCAGGCAGAGAGATAGGGGGAGAAAGAGAAAAAAAACACAAGTGTAGCCTTGTGAGGCCGGCTGGGCAGGCACGGGGACCATGACAGTAGTATGCCTTTCAAAGCAGTCTCAAGGATTGTAGCTGAGGATTACTGACTGCAGAGTTGAAATAAACGCTGGTCTCACATGTAAACTTGGTGCTTTTAAAATAAAGGAAGTGTCTTAAATAATTCACTGCTCACACTGAGAAAAGCTTCCCGCTCTGGAGTCTCTACTCAGGAGTTTAACATCTGTAGGCTGGAGGTTAATACCGCAGACAGGCAAAGGATCTAATCGGGGTCTTTGCATAATTAAAAAGAAAATGAATATTGAGCAATTTAAGGATAATTTCTGCTTAAATGTTCCTTTAATTTATGTATTTTTTTTTTTTTTTAGCAGGCAGGGGCGATTAAAGACAGTGACACACAATTCAATGTTAACTTACAGAAGGTCAGCTTTATGATTCACTGGAGGGTTAAAGGTTGTGATGTGTCACTGATGCGACGTTACACATTTAATGTGACAGCAAAAAATCAGTGAATGCCCGTCTGTCAAATCATTGCAAACAAATCTTCCAGGAATCAAAGACCTATGAAAGTATGGACGACCTCTCCACCCTGCTGACCCCGACACGTCCGTCTATGGATTGAGCCGAGCAGGTCAGACTGGTGTCAAGCCTTGAGGTTCAAAGGTGAATGTAAGACCAGCTCTGTCGTGGAAATTACACCAAAGTAATTGTCCATAAGTCCATTTTAATTACAGCCGAATCAAAGGAGAGTCTAGTTAACCCGTTCCAGGCCCGTGACACCAGTCATGGATGGGGGTTAGTATGGAAGGAAAATTAGATTATGCATGCTGCGGTGCACTGGACACAAAAGCAAATTCCCAATTTAATTAACAAACAGAGGCCCTCAAACATGAAGCATCCGCTATAGTGGGCTGCAATGTTTTGAAACAGATTTTTCTTAAAAAAATAAAATAAAGTAGAAAAATCTTACCAATGAACAATAAAAATGGATCACTCTAACTCCAAAGTGTATTTACAGGAAGCCTATAATTTTAAATTATGAGAAATAGGTTTGCTCTTTTCCCCAAGACAGAGAGAGAAAAATCAATATACCCGAGGGATGCAAACGGGAACTAAAGCATGTGAATGAGTCTGCCTTCTGGTAGATGGACTTTGACCTTCCTGTTTCACTGTATTTCAAATCTTATGCTATGCAGCTTTTTCATTTAACTCTAGGATGTACAAACATGAATAAATTATGATACAAATAATATAGTAATACATATAGTATTTCTTTTGTTTTGAATTCACCTGGATATTTGAGTTATGGGCGTGGCTCGTGTCCCAACAGGCTGACTGGCGTCTGCTAGGCTTCATCTGCTGCTGTTTGTGCATCTTTGAGCATTTTTATTGGATTATCTGACAAAGATTATGTGTCGTCCAGGATGTTTATGTGTAAGCTTTGGGAAGTGAAATTCAAATTTTTCTTTAGTCCGTTATTAGCACTAACTAACCAATACATGTTCATTGCACCTGTACAGTTTATGAATGCAGCTTGCTAACCAAGCATGTATTCGTCCATAACTTCTGGTGATGGTGCCCAAAACGCTGATCTCGTGGCTTCAAAAAGTCCAAAAACAAATGGTTGATGTCCATCTGGTATCCTTCTTAGTTATCCCCAGATTTTTTTTTTGCCTCTTTTTATTCCTGTGAGTTTTGCGGTACAATTGCTGTACTGTAAATGTAACTCTACAAAATATATTGTAACGTTTTCATGTGAATATGCCTGGTAGTTTTTAAATCTATGAATGTTACATTTATCATTCAAGCCTTTCCCAAAGGTGGAACCTGACCCTTGTTCAATTGCTCATTACTTGAATCCCTGCGCCAGTGTGGATTGTGATTAGCATATCAACACCACCGTATTAGCATGCTTACAGCTAGTTAGCAGTCTAGCTGATTCCTCCTGTCAGTCCCACTGCAGCCTGTTCAGCTTTGTCAGCAGCCGGGATCTCCATCTGCAGACAGCAAATGCTCCCTTGGTGAAAGGTTTAGCGCTCCTGCTTTGATCAGATAAATCCTCATGCCAATGGATGCGCTGCACCTTCTTTTGTTTCTGCTCCTTATTGAACAAATGCTGGAAGACAAAAGCCATTCGTATGTACTCTTGGTAACCTGGGCTTTAAATCTAGAAATGCTCCGGCATCAGAGCATCTAATTTCTGTGCAGAAGAGGCAACAACATGCAAAGCACTTAACCTCAAAGATGTCGTAAGTGCACTACAGACTGGAGTGCACTTTCTGTTGAAAGTGCCATCAGAAGGAGGAGTGTGCAGAAGTGGCTTTGACATGCATGGAGTTTGTGCCTGGTTGCTCCTTTTTACCCCGATCTTTGGATATGCCCAAGTTAGCGCTAAATGTGTTGCGTTAGCGACCACTAGGCCACATTCCTTATCTCTGCTCTGAGTTTGCCTCCCAAGATTTGAGCCACGTGTGGGTCTGGAGACCTGCTATAGAATATCATCCTGAAAGCAATTCCTCACATTGTGGAATGCCTATTTTTGGCCAGACTGGTGCATTTTTGTGCATGAGAGAAAAAAAAAAGAGTCAAACACTCTTGACAGCACTGCTGAGCAGTCACAGCCAGCTGTGAAGTGTTGCTTTTAAAGACTCTTAGTGTAAAACATCTGTCTGGCTTCCTTAAATCAAGCTATTTGCGGCTATATAATTACAGTCTAGACACGCTGTCTTTTCCTTAACATGAACCTGGAGTTACTTTACATGCGAATCTACAGATTTCATACACAGACGTGGTGGAATAAAAACATGGAGTCTGCTGCCTTGTCAGTCAGATTAGGGGAAAACGAAACAAATGTAAAGTGCTCAGTACGACATCAGCAGCTGTTTGTTATGACTGACTCAGGTCGTGTAACAGAGCAGAAAGCTCACTGAAGTAATTCACTTTTGAAGGTTTCTTGTTTTTTTAAGTTTTCATTGAAATCTTGGAGGAGAACATATAAACTGCATGTTCATTTCTACATTTAACCCTTTTATTGTAACATTTATTTGAGCTCTTCACTTTTATTGTAGTTTCTGACAAGAAAAGAGAAAAAGGGAGATTCTGTGTTCATCCAATAATTTAATGGTTTGAAGCTGTATAGTAGTCACTTTCCTACATATTTCAGGATGTCAGTGGGGCAGTTGGTAACACATCTGATGAGGGAGAGAAATAATTTCAGAGAGCCGATCGATCCGGAGCAGCGTCTAGCTGTTTGTCAGAGGTAAAACGGTACTATTTAACTTTATGTATATTCAGTATCAGCGCACCTTTTTGTGCTACAGGTGCACTTGTTGCCAGATGCAGTGGTCTGATTGGTCAGATCTGTTTTTTCGGATCCCAGAAAAATCAAGCTTATTTCAACCAAGGTTTGCAGAAGAACATCTTTATGTCAACTTTTGTAGCAGATGAGCTACGCTGACTCCTGTCAGCTAAAAACAGGGTAACCGAGGCCGTGGTTCACCTGGCCTCACCAAAATCAGACCATAGAAGACTGGAAAAACATTACCCAGTCTGATATCTGCTGTGGTATTTAGATTTTGGCTTTTCTTGAACACACTCCTGAAGTCAAAAGGGAATGCAACCGAAAAGCAGCCATTTATAACTAATGAAGTGGCCGGTGAGTGTATAGACACTGAATGGACTCATTAGATAATTGTATGAACGGGATACTAATCAGGACGGAGCAGGGAAAAAAGTCAGCAACTTTAAAATAATAATAAAACCTTGAAAACTGAAAAACTATGGCTGTGTATCGATCCAATACCAAGCAAATTAGGGGAAGTATTGCTGATACCAATACAGATACTTTTAACCTATAAAGGGAGCTTATGTAGTGGAGGGCAGTGTGTCAGGGTCTGTGAGCTGCTAAATTCTATATGTGCTATATAGATATAACACATTTAATGAACACCAAACAACAGTGTTGTCATTTTTACTGTACACAGTAATTAGTTAAAAATACCTTGCCAGTCATAACTATTCAATCCACCAAATAACTATACATTTATATACATATAAAACTAAGATTAAGTGTTACAAAATCTTTAAAACAGTCTTGATGTAGGAGAAAAACATCAGGGTAAAAAAAAAGTTGCATTTTTGGCCTCACAGATCCAAGATCAGGTCCAAGTGATGGATGTAGGAGGTGTACGGGGAAGTGTTTCAGGGAGAAGATTATTGTATTTCACAGATAAGGAAAGAAGTGTTACGAGATTTCTTCCACATACTTACGAAAACAGAACCGCGTTCACACACATTTCCTAGACAAATAAAAGATCCTGTTATTTCAGAGTCATGTAAAACACTTCATAAGAGCTTACATGTCAATTTAAGGCTTATGGCGCATATATTGCATCTATCAAAGACATAAGGGTACATTTAATGGTGCATGAATGGGGTAATGATAAATCTGTCCCTATAAGAAGGACTGAACGCAGACCCCTGAGGGAAGAGTAAGTACACTTAATGCGCAGGATAAACGACCGACATATGGTGGTGATATATTCTTAATGTAGACACCTAAATAAATCTGATTCATCAGGGATTGGTTTATGGAGTTGTTTTTAAAATATTGTCAGCAGCATGTTCAGCTGTCTTGTCATTTACATGCACTTTTAGGTCCTTTTGAATTAGTGATGACAGAGCGCAACTAATCAACCGTCATTTACATCACAGATCCCTTTTTAGTTTCCAGAAAAGTTCGACAGTATTGAGCCGCTACCGATCAGAAGCCGATCCGTTACCGTTCATGCTTTGAAGTCATGAACTGCACAACCACATCCTCTCGTACGCTTGGTATAAAAGGGAAAGTCCATCAATCAAAGTGTCCTTTGGGGTGGTTGACGTTACGCAAACAGTAATTTGACTCGTCCTGCCTCTAACGGGTGTGTCACGCTGTCCCCCCCTGGGTTTAGATTCCCAGTGGGGATCTATACAACCCCGACCAGGATTTCTGCATCAATCTGGAATTGTCTCTTCTTTCGGAGAAGAGAGGCCTAATGGGAAAAAATGTACCACCCCAGCACCACCTCCTCGGGCTGCCATAATGGAGCATCCATGGTCATTAATGGAGCGTACCTCCCAACTCAAGAGTCCCTATTCAGTCTCTGTCATCATTCACGGCCATCACTTCCTCAGAATTTAATGGTTTTGGAGGTTCCTTTTATCCCATTGTCTCTGCACCTCTGTGTCCCTTCCCCATTTAGAAGCGCAAACTTGAAGACGAGCCTGTTAGCTGGGCGTTGGGGCTGACCTCTGAACCCCTCCACTGGAGACTCCTTCAGCTTTGTTTTGGGCCTCTGTCCCCCTTGCCAAGGCAAATCAGACCCCAAACGGGTCACGGAGAGAGGGAGCCACTGGGGGTCTCATTGTCTTCCCATTCACATCAAGTGGCCCGGAGTGTACATCAGACGCTCCCTATAGCCACACACACTGACAGGACAATGTCCACACAAAGTGACAGCTCCTATTGCGTGAGGAATGCCTGTGAATCAAGAAGGTTCAAAGAAGCACGCCAGCGAACCAAAGACATGGGAATATTTGATTGCCAAGCGCTGTTCCTGCCTCTTTTATCATCTGATGGCTTTTATGCAACAATGAGGAAGATTACACTCACACAGTTTATTGTAATGTAAACTTTTATATGCAGAGGACCTTAATGCATTAGGAAGATGTCCATATGAAGCTATACCCTGCAATGTTCTCACCTGCTTCGCTCAAACAAATGCCTCAGGAAATTAGTTTTTGATCCACCAGGACCTGCCACACTGTGCTTATTCTGCTTTCTGTGCTTTAGGGGGCAGGAGAGAACCAGAAGAAAAGACTGGCTGGACCGCACAGGCAGGGCCGTGGGGTCGGAGCAAGCCTGGGGCTGGGGGTGTGATTAGGGGGCAGCTGAGAGAGGGCACGTGGCCGTCCTCCAATACATATTCCCGCCATGGCCCGAGGCCAGGAAATGGGGATTAATGCAGACTAAAGAGGGGACTTAAGTCACAGACAGTCTATGATTTCCATACATTTTATATAATCACCTTTCTGATGAAAGTGTGCATTCGAATGCATGCAAATCAGGGTGAAAGGATTCATTTAGAGGACTGTGACTGAACTCACATTTGCTCATTAAATTACAGATTCATTTGGTAGGCTTTGCACACTTTAAAATATGCTGCATGTTCCGAATATGTGCACACTAATTTGACTCAGTCGGCTCTTTTCACAGCCCATCGCAGCAGCGTATTCGCCTGTCTGACACAGCTTCTTATAACTCATTTTCTCATCTTTTCTCCAGTGATAATGTAGTGAGATTAGAGCACCAAAGCCTCCCGTAGATCCACTGACCACCCATTCAACACCTCATCACAGGACATATTGCTGTTTTGTTAGGCCTGTGAAAAGCATCTTAAGGGGTTCATCCTCAGCAAAAACCTGCTGGGAGTGTGAACCTGAATGGGACGGTCTCTAATAGTCTTTTCAGTCTTTCCAATCTAAGACTAATCACATCCACAGACCAGGAAGCTGACAGTCCACATCTGAGCGCCAGGTAAGTGATGATTGGCTCTTTTTCAGGCAGCTTGATGTGCATCTGTGCAACTGGCACTGCAACTTCAAAATTACGAATAAATCTATATCGATCAGCATGCATCATTTGTTAAGTCTGAGGTAGTTTTATACATAAGCAGACTTAAATTGCCTTGGATATATTCAAACTATTGGAAATATTGGTGTGGATTAGCTGCCTACATAAAATCGCACATTCTGAACTGCATCTGACCTTTGTGTTCTCGCATGCAGCTCAATGTTTTCATGTTTGTAACAGCTCAGTGCTGCAGTGCAGGTGTAAAAATGGCCATAATGTTCCAACATGTTATGGTTTTTGGAAAATAATCCAATACTGTTGCAACACAACTCCAGAGAGCTTCCATCAACTTTAAAACCCAAATTTAACAGGAATTATTTTTAACTTTTAGATTTGAGTCTGACAAAAATTAAACACAGACATTAGGTGGCTACTCTTTTCTTTGAGATGCTTGGCAGCTCAGCTAATCAAAGATATATTTATCCATGCATGTTGGTCTGCTTTCACGTATGAGTCCAACTTCTTGGAAACCCAGCATTGGATTACTCTCTGGGCACTTCTGTTGAATAGTTGGCTATATCTAGTGCACCGAAGAGGAGAGCTTAATTCAATGGAAGGCAGGGAAACAACAGGATGTCCTGTGCTGGTGTTTCTGCTCTCGCTGCTCAGCTGCTGTCCTGGAGATGGTGTTACACTTCCCAGAATCAACAGGAAGAAAAGACTGAGCCAGCCTGGAGCGAACGCTCGGTGATTTAATGTGCTGGAATGCTTGTTTGTTGCTACCTCTGCAGCACAAATGCACACAATCCAGAGCCAAAGCAGCATGTGTGGATAAATGTGCTGCTGATTGGGTAAGCCAAGAGGTATCCCTGGATAAAAATGCCTAATGCAGATAGAAAAATGTCTGTTAGACATGAATAACTGTACAAATTATTATTTTTCTCTTTGACGTGATGTTATTTTTCTTTTGTGCAGAATCTCGTTATTCCACATCTGCAAAGTTAGCATGAGCCACAGTCACACAGCAGCAACAGTAATGGGAACACATACAAGTTGAAATAAGGCACGCTCGTGCTTTAGAGCCATTTTCACAAATCAACTCTGGACAAGTCCGAAGAATTGGATCCAGTGGGCATCCAAAGTATGATTTTTACTGCACTTATCCTTGGAGATTTGGTGCTGAAACCTTACCAAACAGAGTGAAAATGAAACTAATAAGCAAAGTAAAGCGAAGCTCGTGGTCGTTGGTTTTGGTATCAGGGTTTTGAGGGCTTTTGCATTCATGCTTATTATTAAGTGTTTTCTGTTGTTCTAGTGGGTCTTTTAACCTGAAAAACTAAATGCACAGAGCTCTCAAACAAGACACAAAAATAAGGTCTGCTGATGGAGACATTATGACTGAGGATTCATGGCACCTTCTCATCTCTGCTATTTCAAAGAGAGCCTTTTGTTCTGAGTGTCTTGTATTGTATTGATTGGCACGCCTGCTTAATCAAGCACCAACGGATATCTTGTGCATACATTATATGGACATAAGTACTGGGCCACCTGAATGTTACACCTACAGAATGCTGGTGACTTCTACGCCCCATGCACCTCAGCACTTGGCGATTCTGCTCTGTGGCTTTACATGGTTGAGACACGGTGGTTCCTAAATGTTTCCAGTTTGCAATAATACTGCTGACAGTTGATTGTGGAGTGTTGAGAAGGAAACTTCAAAACTGACTTGTTGCAGCGATGGTATCCTGTTATAGTACCATACTCAAATGCATGGTTAGATGCTTGATATCATATACATGTGGCAATGGGACTGAAAACTCCTGAACTGACATATTAAACGTTTTTACACACCAGACGTGTAAAATCCATGTGAATCAAGCTCAATTGTTTCCAATTTTTTTGATCCGAATAAACAGATCTGACCACTGCTTTTTGTCAACATGTACGCTTGTTGCTCAAAACACGCATTGCTACTGAATATAGAACGATATGGAAATCATAAAATAATACTTTTTTTACCTCAGACACACAGTTTGATGCTGCACGGGGTCAATCGGCTCTCTGAAATTATTTCTCTGCCTCCTTAGATGTGGTTCGAACTCTGCACAACAAGAGCTCAAACTGCCCCACGGACATCCTGAAATATGTACGAAAGCGGCCGTGATCCAGCTTCAACTCCCGGATCAAACCATGAAATTCTTCCTGCTTCTGTCTTCTCATCAGAATTGGATGATCGCAGACTCTCCGTTTCTTCCTTTTCTTGTTCAGAATATGTGGAGGATAAATTATCCACAAAAAGAAAAAACATGTTTGGTGTGTATATATGTTATACAACAAGTTTGGATCAGAAAAATTCTGAATTTCGGGTCGCTTTTTTGCAGTACGCTTGGTGTTTCATGGCCATAGCAATGTTGCTAACCCAACAAAACACTCACCCAAAAAACTTTATGGATCCGTTTATATATACTCCATTAAATATGTACATCATACAGCAAGCAGCAACATATTTATAAATGTTATTTATCTATTTAATTATAGCACACTTTCATTTAAAGTACAGTTTCCTATAACATCTTTCTTATTAAAAGGTTTTTCAAGTGCAGTTTTAAGTTGGAATGATTGCATTAGGTCTACTTGCAAGATACTACCAACAGTGTGACTATATTTGTAATGCTATAAAATAAGGAGAACCTGCATTCATATAAAGGAGCAGCTGTGAAAATTATGCATTGGTGATTAAAAACCTCTGATAGATATCACGTGATCCTTTCAGACGGTGGAGAACCATCTGAAAACAAAAGCTTTCTTTCCCTAACAGGGGCTTCTGAGCCCTGAGGCGTCTCATTTCCTCCTCCCTCATCTCGCTGCTATTCGCTGCTGTCAACGTCATGGAATGTATGATGTCATCCCCTGAGCGCACACACAGCACATGCTCTCACCTGGTTTCCACAGCAACCAAACCACAGCAGTTTCCTCCCACTCATGTCGCAAGATGTGTTCACTGAAAGGCCCCCAGCATACCTAGAAAACACAGGAGAATCAAAAAGCGCTGCGGAGGTTTGCATGTGTCATCCGGGCTGCGATGGACAACAATAGCTTCTTCTTCGGTTTTATCTTTTTTTTGTCTCAAACCAACGAGTCCTGTTTCTGCCTGTGTGACTCACAGCAGCTAAAGTTAAATGTTCTGAGGCTTAAGATTCAGCACCTTTCACCAACAGCTTCTCAGCACATCAAAGGCTCAGTTTGTGTCACACTTTTTTGGCTGCGGCTGCAAACTCAAAAACCAGGACTTGGCAGTCAATTTTACATCCTGATGAGCTTTATCTTTCACTTTCAACCCCCTCAGAGCATACCAGCAGCAAAGAAACAGCTGAAGTTTCCAGCGTGATCAAAATATATCCAAAATTGTGCCACTCAGGTTAATGACAGTGACCACTGATTTATATTTAGACAAACCTAAAAACGCATTCAGGCAGTGAACAAAACTCTGAATATATTTGAGCTTTGTTGCGTGAGAGGTAAGTTTATTTCTTTATTCCCCATTTGGTCAGAGCAGCTGTCATTACCAGATGTTTATAAGTAATGTAGTACACTATGCAGTAAATTATTTAATTACTCACTGAAGAAAGTCATTTGTTACACTACTTGTTACTTTGTAAAATAACATGAAATACATTCACATAAAGGCACCATAATGTAAATAAAGTCACATAACGACCAGCCACAACAATATCAAGCTATAGGTTAGGGTCCCACACACCACCACAAATCCCAACACACACGTGATCTTTCTTTTACTTTTAACATAATGCGACCTCATACCAATCGCTGTAGAAACACGAACAAGTAGAAATGGAGGCTACAGCCTGATTGCTCATCACTCCCTTTGTTACCTGTTGAAGTTCAAGCTCTGGCTGCTGTGCTTGGGTCTGCATACACTCAGCTTTGAAATCACTCTTGGTTCTTGGCTTGCTTTGAGTTAGCATGCTGTCTGTGCAGATGTTTGCAAGGAGTCGAAGTTCTGTTTGCAGTATAATGTGGTTGCTTCTGTCCTGGGTGCAGTTTGCGTTTTACAGTTGTGCTCTTTTGATTTTGTACAATAAAAATTTATGTTTATATCTCAACTCCTGAAAATCTGTATCGCTGCACTTCTGACCTACATGCAGCGTCATCCAAGTGGAACAGATGACAGCATGTTTGCATGGGTCGCAAACTCCTTTGTGTGGGCTAACACACATGCAAACAGATGCAGAATTCCCATACAATAATTTTTTCAGTGGAAACAAAGTTTGAATCAGGACTTTTTCATAAAAAAGTGTTGCAAATCACTAAAGGCTTATCCAACAAGTCCCTAATGTGTGGCAGACACAAGATACCTTTTTAAACCCTGCAACAGACTGCTGACCTGTCCACAGTGTACCCTGAATCTCCTCTTATGGCAGCTGGTATAGGCTCAAGTCACTCCACAACCCTGAAACTGGATAAGTAGAAGAAAATGGAACAATGGATTGACTATAACAAGTTCATTTTAGGAGCTGTTTGAAGGGAAAAGTCTACATTAGTCTCAACAGGTAATGTCAGACCCCGTATCAGGATATTGATGACTAACTGGAAGGGATCATGTCAAAAATTCTCCTGGCTGTAGTTTTCATTGTCTTCTTCTTCTTGTCAGTTTCATATTAATTTAACCTACAGTTTAACCCTCATCCTACATCTTCCCTGTGCTAATAATGTACTCATATCAGCCTAACAATAGCTCTTTAGCTGGTCACTAGGTAGCACATCATTATTGAGGTTTTGCAGAACTGTGACCGTTAACGTCTGCACCATTTTGGACGTATAACATTGTAGGATTGTGTGAATAAGGCCTCGGTCACACAGGCTTAGACACCGGTTCATAACCATCTGGCAATCACTGGTCGTGAAAGAAAAATTTCTATACCCCAGACTCGGAGCGGTTTCTGAAGGTTGATGGCAGTTACACAGGCCGACAGGCTGGTCAGTGAGCCCCCCTAGCAACCGACTGTCACTAGGGAATAATGTGTATTTCTGAAAAACTTACAAAAACCCCTTTGTAATTGATCTGGTGAGTAGCAGTCATAGTTTTAATAGAAGTGATAGCTTGGACTACAAACACTGTCCAGCTACTCTCTGAACTGAACTGAAAAAATATACAAAAATATACAAATCAGATGAATGCTATTTCCCAATAAAGAAAAGGTTGCACACAAGCGAATCTTCTCCATTTCTGGTTTGTTTCACATTTGATAGAGTTGCACTACTCTTTGGCTAGTAGCTAGTGTTTGCAAAACTAAAGAAAACCACAGTAATCTGCTTGGAACCAAAGCAATCATTTGGAAGCCTTTGGTGCACCACCTTCTTCAGAGTGAAAGCCAGCAGGAAAGAATGAAAAGATAAACCATTTTCAAGCTTATTCCCTTGCCGGTTGTGCGATCTAACATTATAACAAACCACACAGGAAGTACGAACCTTAGCTGGTGTTATCTGTGTGCTTTCGCTCCTCTTTTGCTAGCGCTTTGTTTGGCCCAGAAATATGGCGCCTCAACCAAAAATCCTGGTCACGCCCCCTCCCGTGACATCACGCTCCAAAGCCCTGCCAACCAGTCAGGGAATAGACATTTCCTAAGCGACTGGTGGTGGTATCGCATCCAGTATGGTGGGCAACTCATGAGCAACGTGCACATCATGTGAGAAACCTCAATACTTGCCCAACTTCCCTAACCTTTCTAAAGTCTCAGATTTTTAGTTTTTCAACTGTCTTTATAGTTTTAATTATGCTGTAAACTTTAAAATATTTTAGTAACACATCGCTCAGAACATGTCATCTTTGGATGTTCACTTGCTTGGTTACTCTCTGCTAACTTCTAATTCCACTAAACCGTTTAAATCCTGTTTATCATGGATGCCTGGAGACACCTGGGAGAACAGCCTCACTGATTGTTTTATTGGCTTGTGCCTCTGAACAATAGCTTATGGTGAGAAAAAGTCATGCAGGCGTGCACAGTTTTGTGAAATAAAAAAAAGGTAAAATGAACCGCCATGCAGTCATGCTGTATGTTACACAACCAGCATCTTACCAGGTTTCAAACAGCACATTTGAGGATATCAGTCTTCTCATATACTTTTTAGACTTTGAATCTGCCGGTTTTCCAAATGTCAAACTCTTCTTATTGTTTCCAAGTTTCCCAGGACATAATGCTACAGGTGACTTTCTCATTGCAGAGTATTTAGCCATGTCCTGTCTCAAATCAGTGCTGCACGGACCCTCTGCAGTCAGACAAAAGCCAACGTTCAGCTGCCTTTGGCCAAGTCTCTCGTCCACATTGTGTACAAAATGAAATACAGTACTGTGCTAAACCACTTAACTGGCTCAGACTGACAAACAGCTGGCGATGGCAGTTAATCAAGAACCTTTTTCTTTCCTTGGCGGTCGACACACGGCACGGTTTGACTTCTAATAATACAAATGTGCATTATCCAGGCATGCTCTTCGTGCACGCACACGAACACACACACACGTGCTCACTACACTCGGCCTGATCGGCGCAACGCCAGGCCTTATGGGTAACTGGCATGGCTGGTTATCTCCATGGCAACGGGAATGTTGGCCCTGGCGGGTGCCAAGAGAGCAGCTGGTAGGTAGTGGCAGATTAGTCTCTGAACAGATTTACAGCCAGTCAAGTACTGGATGCCCTTTGAACAGAGGAAGAAATTATAAAGAAGCCATTAGAGTGAAGCAAAACAAAGGAGGGATTGTAGTGCGACTGAGTGAGTCCACTGACTGAGAGGAGGAGAAACCTTTTCCTAGCTGATCTGCCAGCACACTGGAGGTGCTGAGTGCAAGTGAAGAGCTTGTGGCTCGGAGCGAATGATCAAAAAGAAGCCCCGGCTTTCTGAGAAAATTATACATGGCTGTGTGCATGCCCCCTGCTGAGACTCAGTAAGTGAGATCTGATACAGAGAGGAATGAATTTCAGACCAATTTATTACTCTCTGTTGATTTATTTCTGATTTACTAGAGTCTCTCAGGCATGTTTATTTGATTTTCTGGGGTTTTAATTTGCGCCAATTTGGTGGTATATTTAATAGCATTTGCCTTCTGCACGCAGAAGAACAAAGAAAACAATGCAAAGCTGTTAAAAACACATTTTAGTAGTTTAAAAGCAGAAAAAGAGATCTTCCATTTTTTTCACATAATTACTGCCTGAGGAGCTCATGGGGTGTTAATTACCCATTTTCTGAATCTTCTACACATCTCCAGCGCGGTTATCTGTACATTTGTTGTGTTTATTTGAAGGATCAAGGCGATGGATGGAAAAAGCTGCAGAAAGATTTCCATATCAACCATTTCTTACTTGCTGTTTCATGGTCATAAACAAAAGCTAAATCCGAGCCGACATGAACCGGAAATCCTCAGATAAAAGTGTTCTGAATTCTATGGGAAACGGACAAAGTTACTGAAAGTTCCTCAGATCCTGTTGTGTTGATTTCCACCTCTATATTTTTATTCTTGAGCTCTAGTAGAGCAGCTTTGAATAATTTACTGTTCAAAATAATCCTTATTTGTCTCATACATGCAGCTCTGTTCATTCACACTCTGAAAGAAGCAGTTTTTGCTCCTCTCCATTTCAGCTAACTTTCTGCTTATTGGCTGGCCCTCGTAAACAGAAGGTTTGAACAGCTGGTGGGTGGAGCTCCTGTGTTCCTCTCTCTGATACAGAGGTTAAGGATACACATATCAGAGCCTCGTTAAACAGCTGCTAAATCAACGCTTCTGTGAGCCTCAGCTTCAGTTATAAGTATCAAGCCATGATCACAGTATCTGCAGGTCTGCACATTATGAAATACACGCCGACTGGACACTCTATTAGGTACACTTTGCTACTTTGTTGGAAACCTTTTTGCCTTCAGAAATGTCTTCATTCTTCATGGCACAAGTTCAAACAGATGCTGGAAACATTCGTCAGAGATTTTGGCCCTTTGTGACATGATAGCATCACACAGTTGCTGCAAATTGTTGGCTGCACATCCATGATGTGAATCCCCTGTTCTCCCATTCCACCACTGCCAATCTGACGGTGGAGGCCATTTGAGTACAGTGAACTCACCGTCATGTTCAAGAAACCAGTTTAAGATGATTTGAGTTTTGTGATATGATGGGTTGTCCTGCTGGAAGCAGCATCAGAAGATGTGTACACTGTGATAAAGGGATGGAAATGGTCAGCAACACCACTCTTTTAGGCTGTGGTGTTTAAATGATGCTCAGTTGGTACAACGGAGTCCAAAGTGTGCCAAGAAAATATCCCCCACACCATTACACAACCAGCAGCCTGAATTGTAAATACAAAACATGATGGATCCATGCTTTCATGTTTTTTACTCCACATTTTTGACCCTACCATCTAAAGCTCAAAGCAGAAATTATCAGAACAATACAGACAATATTTCTTCAATCTTCTAATGTCCAATTTTTGGTTTGCCCATGTTGATCTCTAACCCCAGTTTCCTGTCTGTATCTGACAGCTCATCTGCTTCAGGTTCACTGTGTCGAGTGTTTAGAGATGCTCTCTTCGCCATACCTTGGTTGTAGCAAATTGTTATTTGACTCACTCTTGCCTTCTTATCACCTTTAAGCACTCTGGTCATTCTCCTCTGATCTCTGGCATCAAGAAGGCATTTTCTGTTGTTCACTGGAAAATTTCTCTTTTTCTGACAATTTTCTGTAAACTCTAGAGATGGCTGTTTGGGGAAAGTCCCAGCAGATCAGCAGTTTCTGAAATACTCAGATCAGCCTGTCTAACACCAGCAACCTTAACAAAGTCACTTGTATCACCTTTCTTCCTCTCTCTGATGCTCAGTTTTTAGCAGGTCGTCTTCACCATTTCTACATGCAAAGATGCATAATTGATGCCAATCATGACTGGCTGATTAGATGTTTGCATTAACAAAACAGCTGAAGAGACATAGCATTAAAATAAGCTGGTTCGTACATCACATTTCTGTCCACGTTTTAAAAAAGGGAACAAGTGGAAATCGAAGAGTCTCTGTGATTGAGTCTATTTCAGCGTTCAGCATATTTTCAGGTCAAATGTGAACATAATGCGACAGACAGATACTTCACGCACTGCTTCGTCACCTTTGTGATGAGTTCAACCACTGCAGCTGCATCCTCAAGCAACGAAACCTGTTTTATATGCTGAGTTAATTAATGCCAACGCTTTAACATGTTATAATGCAGCAGTAAGCTGTCCACACCCTTCTGGTTTCATATCCTTTTTGCATATGCACGTGCTTTTATGACTTTTAAGAAAATGCCCAATCACATTCCTCAATCTGGCATCAAGTGATTTAAATTTAACGTCAGTCTGTTTCACAAGAGTCGGTGTCCATTAGAGTGTTTTATGCCTGTTGTTGTTGTTGTTGTTGTTTCAATTTACTGACTTTTATTGCACCCTGACAAAAAAATGATAGTGTATGAGCAGCAGAGACATCATTTTGAGTGCTGCTGTTCTCTCCCCTTTATTTTATGAAAACAAACACACATAAGAATGATTAGAGCCTATTTTATGACAAAATTACACTGAATTTGATTGGTATTCATTTTAAAACCCTGCAACATAAAGCATCCATCACGACCCAGGGTGCCATTGGTGATTGCACTTTTTTCAGTTCAGTTTGACTTGCTGCACTATTCCCAATCCAGTCTGACTCAGGAATATCAGTCCTCGCTAACAAGCCTCCCCCTTTTTTGCAGAGCTCATCAAGTTAACACTTCACTGAACAGATAAAGGGGAGCATAACCAAACAACTAAACCAGTGATTAGGGTGCAATTTAAGTCTGTATTTAAATTCTGGACTTTTTATTACTCCCAATATCTTGGTGTCAACATGGCAACGTGACCTTGTGTCAGCTTATCAAAGATAATCACACACACACACACACACACACACACACACACACACACACACACACACACACACACACACACACACACACACACACACACACACACACACACAGGAAGAATAATACATTATGCAGGATTTCAGCTTCCAAATGAACAATCAGGGACAAGCCGAGGCATGTCCTGGTGAGCGCCCCTCTGCCATCACATCAGTGGCTGAGCATCAAGTGCGACATGAATCCGCAGATTGTTGGGAGATTGCAGTCTTTCTGCAGAGCAGCAGCTGCCCTGCACAGCTGTCCAGGGATGCAGCTTGTGAAAGATGCAGCAGAACTGGTCAAAACTCACCACGAAATCAGAACAGGTGAAAAAAAAGAGACCTGTGGCGCTTATTCTTTATTCATTAAAAACCTAGTGGCTGGAAACATACTGCGCTACATGCCACAGACATGCCTTTTAATGACATAATGGTAACTCTTTTTAAAAAAATGAGTTCGAGAAACAGTCACGCTGGCGCAGTCCCTTTGGTAGCCGTTTGTTTTTAGTGCTTCCTTCCTGTATCTTCTGTGCTTTCCTTGTGTTCTTTGTTCATCCATCCATTTTCTTTCACTTATCCAGTTCAGGGTCGCTGGGGGCTGGAGCCTATCCTGGAGCTGAGCAAGGGATACTGCAAATCTTGGTATCAAATCGATACAAGCAAAATATAGGGCCAGTGTTGGCGATATCAACACCGATACTGATATATGAGATCTGGAATGTAAATTTGTCTGACTCAGCTTCTGTTGTGTAAATGTGCTGGAGGCTATAAATAAAATAGAAATGACAGTCAAAATGTTTGAGGTGTTGATCATATCGCGTTAGTATCAATCCGATACCAATACCAGCCTTGATATTGATCTGCTATTTCAATCCACTTAAGCAGTGTTATTCTGGGGTTTCTGCTGAAAGGGGTGGCTTGGCAGCACATGTGAGTGTATCAGCAGTAACGAAGCTAATTTAGATAAAACTATAATGTTAGAAAAATATGATGAGGTTACACATAACGCTGAGTGAAAGTAACACAGCTGCTGCAGATAAATCAGCCGTGTGAGATGCGCTGATCAATATTTTAGTGTTAAAGCACTGTATGACTGCGTGTGCGCTTTAAACATTCTGCTTAGTCAGACTAGAAGTCTGATTTGAAGGCAGGAAGGAAGGCTGGCAAAGATGCTAACTGCCTCGCTCATCAATATCACAGCTTTATTTAGACATGGGATGATCTGATAGGCTATAACGGAGTATTCCACTAAATTGCTGTTCAATATTTGCATTAGACAGTTTAGCTTATTATTATTATTTTAGCTGCAGCCCAGATGGTGTTTCATGGTCTGAGAACAAGTACAGAATAAATACAAAAATAGAATTTAAAGTTTAACCTACATGTGAGTACAAATGAGTGTCCCAGATTTTATATCAATGTGTACAGAACAACAAACCTGTTGTAAAATTGTTTGCATCCAAAATATAAATAAACATGTAAAGTTGTGTCTAAGAATCTGTATTTATTGCTGCTGCTCATTCGAGAAACCCATTCCTGCTTTGGAAGATCGTCAGTCAGTCACAGGACTAACATTCATGCCTACGGCCCCCTAACCCCACACATGTCTTTGGAGTATGGGAGAACCCACGCAGACACTGGGAGAGCATGCACGCTCCACAGACAGAAGTAGAACCCAGACAGATGACTGTTCTGACAGTTCAGTTATTTCCTGTGTTATTTTGAAAAGTTACCATGTGGACTTCTAATGTCTGGGTGCGTTACGTGTGTGTGTGTGTGTGTGTGTGTGTGTGTGTGTGTGTGTGTGTGTGTGTGTGTGTACAAATCAAACACCTCCCTTTTCCTAGTCGCCTTTTCTTGGACCCGGTCCTGGTTGACCTGTAGTGAAATTAATTAATGATAATCCTAAAGACTAATCTCACTTTGATCATTTCAATAGCTCATAATCTTGATTTTAAGAGCTTTTTAATCTATACACTTGTGTTCTTCAAGCAAGGAAACAACTCCATAAGATTTAAATACAGAAGCAGAACATTCAGAGTTCGGAGGTTTAGACAGCCTGTCTTTTGAGGTTCAAGCAGATTATGGCATGAAAGGAAAAACACACTAATTAAATAACAAGATCTGCACCACTTGTCAATCATGTTTGTTTTGTTGAAGGATCTGACAGTCTGTCATTATGTAGTATCATCTTTCCTTCCATAAAGGATGGTCAGGTCTGTAATAGATAGCAGAGATGGAAGCACCTTTCCTTGCACTTATAGAGTTTGCTCTCACTGCTGTGCAGATCATGTGGATCATGTGAGTCAGTTAGGAACCTTCCTAAGTAAAAGATCTTCTTCTTCTTCCCATATCAGATCTCAGTTTGTTGTGTGACATTAAGAAAGACCCCAAGACGACATTTTGCATCTCCTCGAATCTCTTGGCTGTCCGTCTCCTGTGTCGGAGTTTCCCTGGGGCGCAAACATGACACAGGGGTCTGTGTCTATTATCTCGTAATTCACCCGTGACAGGGTGGACAATGAAGACATTCATGTCATAAGCTTCAACACTCCGCTGCACAGCACTGCTCATGTATCAAACACAACTGTAAAATCAAACTTTTACGGCATGGAAACACTCTGGCAGACGGAGCCAGTGTCTCTTAAAAAAGCCTCTCCTGCGTAATTCTGTAGCTTGTAAATTATCCGGGTGCCTTGAAACCTAACGAAAGAGCTTACAGCCAAGTTTGGTCCTGATGTAAAAATATGCCAGTTCTGCACATTAGGGCCTCTGAACTTTCAGAGGAGCTCAGAGGAGCAGGAACAATGGCTTTGATTTTAAATGCAAAGAGAGAATATCAGTGATGGATAAGACGATAAAGAGAGATAAGATATGAAGAAGACTTGCACTCGGTCAAATATCTGCTAAAAAAGGAAACGCCATAGCTG
The DNA here is from genome assembly GCF_057382095.1 of Aulonocara sp. 'chitande type north' Nkhata Bay. NCBI lineage: Eukaryota > Metazoa > Chordata > Actinopteri > Cichliformes > Cichlidae > Aulonocara > Aulonocara sp. 'chitande type north' Nkhata Bay. The sequence continues at coordinate 22,214,372 of NC_141352.1, read as the reverse complement.
CACACAGCTTCTCCTAGAGTTTACCGGGAGTTCAGGGCCGTCCTTAAACCATAAAAACAACCCGTAGTGGTGGTGGTGAGATGGGGGGGGGGTGCTGTTTTCATTTTATCTGAAAGTCACATTTCATCAGTTAACAGCACATGTTGAGCCCCTACTGACACTTGGGTGGAAAAAATGGGTATTATCACTCTTTGTTCAAAACAAAATTGTTGTTTGAGAGGAGGAAATCAAAGCCACATTTCTGTGAAGTGATTCTTTGCACACATGCTGCTGAAGATGGGATTCAAAGCTTTATCCCAGCTACCTATGTTGTTGGAGCCAGATTTTCCATGTAGCTCGTGTGAAACCCTACATGTCAGGGAAGAGTGAAGTAGTGCAGCCAACAGCAGTTGATGGATAAACAATAGGCTGCATTCTCCCCTCTCTTTTCCTTCTTCCTTGTCTTTTTATAGACGCCTTTCTTTCTTTTTCACGTCTCCCTGCCTTCCCCTCTGACATGGGTTTAAACCAAGCCATATCATTAGGGAGTCAAGAGCATCTCTGTTGCGCCTGTGAGGTTTCCCCTCTCTGTTATATAATGATCTTCCCGTAGGCCTCTTCTGGTGTTGGCGGCGCTCCCTGCCTGCTAGCCTGGCCCAGCTCTGGCACGACTCCAGTCTAAACAGAACCCACTTTGTCCTCAGCTCTGTTTTTGGCACCAGCTGTTCATGCACGACTCCAGCAGCTGACTCCTTTGTTTTACTTACAGCCGGCTTTTTCTTCTTACATCACCTTTCTTTCTCCCCCCTCCTCTAAGTTTGATCTGTTTTTCAGGCCTCGCTCTTCCCTCTCTTTCTGTTTTTTCTCTTTCTTTCTTTTTGTCTCATTTCTATTGACATTTTTTTCCAGCTCTCGCCTCGAGCTCTTTCTCCCCCCGCTGTCTGCAGAAGAGGCTGTTAGTGCTGTGATGTATGAGGGCAGCTGACGCCCACCTGCTTCCCAGCAGTCAGTCCGGAGGGTGTTTCTGAGCTCCAGCATCAGCTATTGGCTATTCATTCAGCTCTATGGATGAATCAATACCAACGGTCACACCTGTCGCAGCTCCTGCTAAACTCTGACCACAGACACAGCAATAAACTATTAGTAAAAATGACTAATGAAGACATAATTATGTTTCTTTAGCACGGCCAATTGTCTCATGATTGGTTACCCTTTTACATTGGCATGATATCCCTCTAAAGCTCGATTAAGTTGTATTGCATGGAGGAAGGACAGCAGGCTTGTTAGGAATGATTTACAGCCTCACTAAGAGCTTTTATCGTGGTTAATTTGAAGCAGGAAAAATTCATAACTGGAGGAAATTGGCTTAATAATTGAGAGGCACTAACACTCCAATAATTGCTCCACTGTCTTCAGCTCAGTTACTGAGCATCAGTCACCGGTAGAATGATGGCTGGCGACAAACTTCTCATTGGGAATAACTGATGAGGAGTCAGACAGCTTTAAGCATGAGGAAAATAAGTTTGCATTTCATGTTTTATCTGAAAAGGCACCTGGGTCAAAAATAGTACGTTCAGCATGCAGGGAACAAAAATCCGAACACAGATTTGGATGTTTTGGGAGTGATTCAGAACTTTTTTCTGTGCTGGCAAACTAGCTAACCTCTCAAATTCAACTGTCCCTTTTATTTTGAAATATTGTGATAGTGAATATATTTGAATATATCTGGACTTACTGTTTTTTTGGAGGGTGTTTGTTTTTTGTGTTTGTTGAACTTTTCAATTCTTGTTTTGCTTTCAGTTTCTATTGTGACTTTTATTTTTGCCGATGTTATCACTGAATCTTTGATTCCTGTTTTTTGTCACGTTTTTCCTCGCCTGTTCCTTACTACCTTCCATTCCTTATATCCAATTCATATTAACGGTTACATTTCCTGTGCATCTTGTTATATGTTAATATTTATGTCTGTATTAGTTTCCAGTTGTAGTTTCTTCCTGTTTTGGTTTTGTAACAACTTTCTTTTCATCCCCCATCTCTCCTATCCCCATTTATCTACATTTATTGTGTATAGATAGTCCTGCACCTGTCTTGATAGCTTTGTATCCAATGTTTCTTTGCTGTTCCTTGTGTGTAACCTACTGTGAGCTTTAGTTCACCTTCTGATTTGGTTTTTTTTTTGTTTGTTTTGTTTTGTTTTTAACTTGAGTTTGTTTCCTTAAGTGTTAATCTATTGGTTTTAGTCCTGTGTTTGTCCCTGTCTGTTCCTCCCTCTCTCTTATTTCAATATTAACAGCTGGTGGTTTTCCCATGTTCCCAGATTTGATGTTTAGTTATGAGTTAGTATTTATATCTACATTAGTTACAGTTACATTAGTACTTTTATTTATTTCTTATTTTGTTTTGCACCATGTTTCCTGTCATATCCTCCACCCCTCCTATTCCAAATCCCCTTTTAGCCCTAAGTGTATAACTAGTCCAGTCTTTTGCCTATATAACCTCGTCCCTTATATTCCTTCATTGTTTCTCAGTGATCTTCAGTTCTCCTTCTGATTTTTGGACTTAAGTGAGTTTTTGGAGTTGCCAGCTATTTATTAAAGCTTATTTTCTATTAAATCTTTTTGCTATAACTCCACACATCACACATCATTGTCTCACCATCTAAGCTTATAAAAATGGATCAGTGAGAAATTGTTCTTGACTTCATCCAATAGCAGAAGACAGAAACTGTTTTCAGTTGCTCCCTTATTCACAAGGGGTCACTGTAGCAGATAGCTTCACATGTTTGATTTGGCAGATCATCTATGCTGGATGCCCTTTCTGATGCAGCCCTGTCTCCATAATAATAATAAATAAATAAATTCAGAGTGGTGTATAAACAGTAAAAAGAGGTGAGTGAAAAAGAAACACGCATTGCACCATGGGAAGCCCCCAGCAGCCTAAACCTATTGGGGTTTCAGGCTCACCTAACTATACGCTTTGTCAGAAAGGAAAGTTTTGAGCCTAATCTTAAAAATAGAGATGGTGTCTGTCTCCCAAATCCAAACTGGGAGCTGGTTCCACAGAAGAGGGGCCTGAAGGCTGAAAGGCTCTACCTCCCATTTTACCTTTAAATACTTTAGGAACCACAAATAAGCTGGCAGCCTGAGAGCTGCTCTATTATAAGTGATACGGTATTGTGAGGCCTTTAAGATCTTTAAGATGGGATCTGATTATTCACAACTTTGTATATGAGGAGAAGGGTTTTAAATTTGATCCTGGGTTTAACAGGAAACCAATGAAGAGAAAGCAGTATGGGAAAATATAGTCTCTCTTTCTAGTCCCTTTCAGTACTTTTGCTGCAGCATTTTGGATTAACAACTTTACAGCGAGTTTTTTGGATGTCCTGATAATAATGAATTACAATAGTTCGGCCTAGAAGTAAGAAATACATAAACTAGTTTTTCAGCATCATTCTGAGACGGGATTTCTAAATTCAGGGATACTGCACAAAAAGATTGCATGTTTAATGTACATGTTTGCTAGCTTTACTTTTAGGATCTGGAAACTACGTTTATCTTTTATACTGTCTGTGGTTGTGATCACGATGCATTTTATTAGCTCTTTTACCTCCCAGTTTAACGACCATCAGTGTTGCCCCATATTGTTACATGGCAGCCGCATTAACTAATGGAGGTTTTATGGAGGCAGGAGATATGTGAACACAGAGACCACACCTCAAATATGATTAGATGATGTTTACTGTATGGAGAGAGCACAGATCTAGGCGGAGACTGCGGCCTGTGGAAGAACTCAAACTGCAGTCAGTGAGGAAAACTGAGGAAGAGCGAAGACTCCCAGGCCTGGAAGATCCACTGAAACATCCAAGGGGAGGCGAGAACCAAGAAAGAGTGATGGAGGGTGGGGCACAGGAACAAGAACAAACCCGCAGGGCAGGAAGGCATTTACAGATGTAGAAACAGCAGGGGAGTGTATGAAATTGATATAAATTCTATATAATACTCCTATACAACTTAATATTTTCAACCCTTTTCAGCTGGTTTGGTTTTTATTTCTGAATTAAAGAAATTCAGAAAACATAAAAAGTCGTCTTGTTTTACTGGTGTAAATGGTCACCATGTGTGTCTGTGGACTTCATACAGCACAATTTTAAACTTAAAGAGTAAAGTGTAGTGGCCTCAGTGGCCATGTGTTGTGGTCCCCCTGTTTATTGTAATTTATCCTTTTAAATTAAGGCTTTAATAACATGATGTCATGGTGAAAATAACATATTGCTTCCAGCACGTTTTGCATTTCAGTTTCCTTTTTCAGCTTTATGTTGAATAATGTGTGAAATTCTTCAAGTGTGCTTTGTCGACACCACGTAGCTAAAACAATGTGGGGAAAAAAAAGTGTTGCGATAACATGTAGAATAACCTTGGCAGATTACTTTTCTTTGACTTAAAGAAAGATAAATGGAGCACAAAATAGAAAAATTCAAAGCCTAAACTATGAAATGAAGTGAAATTATCTTCCGTCCTCTTTTTTTTCAGTGTAATAAAGGCATTGAAAGAAAACCCTTTAGTCTCGGTGGGTTAAACAGGCAAGAAAGTCGCCTATTATCTGCAAAAGACACACAGAAAAGAATCAATTAAACTGCTAAGGCTCACCATGGGGAGAACAATGTCAAATTGGAGTCGGATCTTCGGAAGCTGTCACCGCTCATCTTCATTTTATCACGCGCGGAAGAAGCAGCAGCCGGGCTCAAAGAAAGAAGAAAACGAGACAGTATCAACTGCGGGGTCAGATGTCGCTACCAACATGACTTTATTATTTTCTCCATACATGTCTGAGCATTAGTTACGGGGTAATTGAGCAGAGGGGTATTGATTTGATGTCCAGGCTAATTATGTGCTGGAGCTGAATGGCTGCGTAACTGGCCGCTGTGACAGGTTTAAGGGCCGAGGATGGTGGAGGGGGGTCTAAAGTTTGAATTTTATGTAGTGCATCTGTCAGATCGGGGTGTAAGAAGAGTGCTACCTGCTTGCTGTTAACAGCTCGGTGTGTTCGATTGATTTGTGCTGCAGGCGTCTCTCTGCGGCATGTGTGCTGTCAGCCTTTATTGATGTGTTATTTACTATTGCATCAGACTGAAGAACTGCTGTCGGCTGGTACAAGCAAACGTAGAACAACACTAAAACATTACAAAGCACCCAACTAATTTAGCGCATTGAATAAAAACATTACATAAAAATATTTAAAACCCTTCAGAGAAATCTGTCTATTGCCTCAGTTTGTGAAGTTGTTGAAAGGGAAGAGTTTTAAGACTCCTTATGAGCAAAGTGGTTAATAAAAGAGGGAATTAATCACTTATTTCTCATCATCTGACAGAACTGCGATGGCTCCTGGTCTTATGGTTTCAGCTTCATCTGGGACATCAGTGTCTCCCAGAGGAAGACGGCAAATATTGCCATCTTAGAGAAGCTGTTTAACTTTTTTTGTCTAGGGAAACTAGCTGAATATAACGCACATGCATCTGCCACAAATAGGTGTGCCTTTACCTGTGGGAGGGGCCAGAGCACCAAGAGAGACCCCACCCAGGCACATGAAGGATGGATGGATGGAAGGATAGATAGACAGATAGAGGACCTGAACTTGAGGAACACACAGAAACCACCCCTTCATGTGGGCGAAGGAGATTTTTTTAAATGTAAAATAATGAATGCATTATGAATCTTCTTTGACCTTCATAAAGACAGACGTAGTTAGACTGATGTCTAATTGTAATTGTAACAGATTAAAATATGCAATAATTTCACTATAATAAGATAACTCCATTACAAGCTGCAAACATCTCTCCTTCTTTCCTTATACGTTATGTCCTCACTTCTTATTAACAACAGAGCCACAAGTTTTCATCGCTCTGCAACCACAAAATGCACCCGCTTTTGTTTCAGTCGTTTCAGCGGTTGCTCTGTTTGTGCAGGATAAACTGTGAAATGACCAAAGCACAAATAACAATTTCATCCGTGCAGGAGGGATGGATGCCACTTATCATCCGGCACTCGCTCAAACCACAAGCGAGATTAGAGTGAAACGGAAACTCAAACACCACCACCACCCCTCTGCTTTGTGGAGACACTCTTACTCCTGAGATGTTTCACTAATGGCAACCTCTGCTCCCTTTTCTGTCTCTCTGAACGTCTCCGCCTCTGCTGCCTTCTCGTCTCACTCAGCACCGCTACTTAAAGACTGATGAGGAAATGGCCTCTTCCTGATGTACCTTGACAGGATGAGGGAAAGTGCATAAACGTGCGGTTAGCGTGCATGTGTGTGGGAGTGTGCAACCGGCGAACATCCACAGCTCAGCTGCCTGTGGGGAGAATTTGCTGTGTAATTACAGAGGAGAGAAAATGAGAGAGACAGCTCGAGATAGGGACAAAATAGAAAGCTGAGAGGAATGTGCTGATTAATGGGCGATCGAAGGCAGCGTCCCTAAGCAGCCTGCCTCATTAAAGTTCAGTCTGACCCACCATTCCCTTCATTAGGCCTTAAAACAGCCTGTTAAAATGCTGCCCGTGTGTGGTATCCTCATTAAAGCTACAGATGATAACCAAACAAAGGCCAGATTCCTTTTTGTCAGTTCAGACCGCTATGTTTCAGCCAAAAAAGAAAAAGAAAAAGGGAGACAGACAGCAAAGAACGACAGGAAGAAAAGGACCCTCTTGTTTTGGGTGGTATAAAAAGAAACTATAATTAGAGCTTGGGAAATTACAGCTGGATCATCAAAATAAATACTTTGAAGTTCCACTAGTTATTGTTTTTACATACAGACTACTGATGAATCCAGAAAATTCAGGAAAAAACACCTGCTGCATTCTCATCTATCATCTGCTACTGTTGATTGTGTTTGTGCTGTTGTTGGTCCTCCATCGTGGCATACTGTTTTATTTTTTGCTCCCTTCTTTGTTCTCACTTCTTTCTCTTCAACCAATCAGCATTTGACCTACACACAGAATCATTGCCAAGCAAAAGCCACAGCTGGTTTATTGGAGGATAGCGTACAGTAGGAGCCTGTGTCTCATGTTCTATTGTACAGCACTTTGTGACTTTTGTTTTTTGAAATAATAATAAGCTTTAATTACTTAATTACTTAAATCAGGATCAAAAATCAATGCTTTTCAGTGTGTATTTGATAGCTAGGCAAACAGGCAGCATCAGAGTCAAGCAGCATCCTCAACAGGTTACACATGAGATCATCACAGAAATACCAAAAACAGCTCCTCAGCTGGACGCTTGACAGGCAGTTTATCCCCATTATTGCCGCTCCTGTGAATACGCTTTGGTGTTTGAGCTCCTTGCGATTTTTTTGTAGACAGCCATAAGCAGCTCAGCCTGTGTAGGTGGATACATTCAATGATACATCAATGCTGGAGCAAAGAAATCCCCAAATTATATGGAGGGTCGTGCAGTAACAGCTAAAAACGATAAAATGTTCTGCAAAAAACTTAAAAAAAGCAAAAACTCAACAAAAAGAAACTATCAATCATTTAGGAGGAGACAAGTAAGTCGCACACGTCTCAAGTGCCAGTATAAATGCTTACTGGGCAATGTTGACATCACGGTTAATGTGAGTGGTGACCGGTGCATTGAGCTGGATCCAAAAGCAAATCTATGCCCACAGTCTGATTTTAAAAGGCCAGACTTTACAGACTTTACTGAACTCTCCTGAGGTGTCACCACTCAGATAAAACCTTCACATCAGTGCTCTCTAAACTCCGGTGTCTTCTACCTGGCTGTGTCGGCTACCTCATGTGCACAAAAATTGAAAGGTGCATGATCCGTTGGCTCGCGCCAGCATGCATGACATTTTTATGAGGGCGACAACAGCAGGTGCAAATGGACAATGCCACAATCCTGGCAGATCGCCTGATCTTAGTGCCAGCCCACATCAGCTGATGCCTGTGTTGGTACCCTTCTACACGACCAGTTGGCAAATCTGATATAACTAAGCAGCATTTCTTTTACATTTGCAAGCTGCTTTGCAACCCAGCTCCACCGCAGCTCCTTTTCTCATGCAGGGACTTACTCAGTGTCATGTCTGTTGTGACCAGTGTTGGGACTAACGCGCTATTAAGTAACGCGTTACAGTAACTACATTATTATTGTGATAAGCACGAGCACAGTAACTAGTTATTATGCCAAAATCAGGAACGCGTTAGTCGTTACTGGGGTTTAGATAGGCTCGTTATTCGTTACTTCGTGTGGTGGCTATCGCGGAGCTTCCACAGCAGGTGGATGAGGGAAAAGGGACGCAAGAGGAAGAGAGAGCTGAGGCGGCCGCCGGTCCAAGTGTGAATTGAACTTCAGGTAAGAAGTTATAACCTGCAGTCTCTCTGGGTCAGATATAAACCAAGTTTAGGTGGAGTTTATTTTCGTTATGCTGACTTTTTCCGTACTGCGTACTAGCTAGCATTACAGAGTTTCTATACAGCTGGGTGGGTGCTATGATGTTACTGATGTTGAACTTTATTTTGTTCATAAGGTTAATTATTAGAGTTGCCAACCGTCCCATAAAAAACAGAATCGTCTCGTATTCAGAGAAAATATTATGGTTTCGTAATATTTTCTCAGTTTGTCCCGTATTTCAGGTACAATGAAAAAGACACCAAGCTGGAGCTGCACAGCTGCCTCTTCTCCTCTCATTCTCTCCCCTCCCTCTCCTGTTGCTATTTCAATCATAAAACTGATCAATGATCAGCTGATCGGCTTTTCCCTCTTGTTTGTTTATCGCCCACTTTGCGCCAGAAAGAAGAAACCGCCGGATGTCGCGTTAAACAACAGCAGCACGTTTAAGAATGATAAACTGTTGTTAGAATTTATTTAATATTAATTTCTAATATCAGCTGATGTTTGCTGGAGCCACAGCCGTAAAAGCTGCTGGTCATGATATGATTTGGTTATCTGGTGAGAGGGAAACATGAAGATGAAACCAGGAGATGTCCTTACTGAATCATCAGAGCTGAACAGGTGATGGAGAAACAGGTTTACCTTTTAGGTGACATGAATGAGTTGAAGGGAAGTTATGAACTGTTTCTGAGAGACAAATAACCCCAGGATCCTTTTTTAGGTAGCTGACAGCTGGTAACTGTGCAGGGGCGGATCTAGCAAAGTGTTGCCAGGGGGCCAGGTAGGGCATTAACAGGGAGAGGGGGGCACAAAGTAACTTACTTTTACTTTTCTTTCTTATTCTCATTTAAAATATCTAGCTTTTAAAAAATAATTATCTGAATCTTACAACAAATAATTGATAGATTGATACATATATACCATCAAGACTGTGTACATCACATGTTTTCATTCAAAGGCTTTATGATTTTTCCTATAATGGTGGGCCGGTCAGTCAAAATGCCTGGGCCGATTTTTTGTCCCAGTCCAGCCCTGTATGCAGCTCATCTGCAGTCGTCTGTTACCTACATCTTCCTATTCAGAAGGCAGAATTTCCGAGTTCTGAGTACAATCAAAAGCACCATGACCGCAGTTTTTGTGTTGGATGTAAAAAGCGCACACGACGCTGTGACGTAGGCTAGAATCATGGCGGCGGTCAATGACGGTCTAGGCGTTGGATTTCTCTCGTGGAAATATGCAGATTATTTTTTCCTTTCTACTGGTAGGTGGCACAGTGCACTTGTGGCAAGTAAGCAAGCTAGAAGACTGGCAATCTTGCTGGGTGTCCAGTTAATTCTGAGTAAAACCAAAGTAAATTTCCCTAGTAACTAGTTACTTTGAAAGTAACGAGTAACTTGAAGTAACTGAGTTACTAGTAACTAGTAATGTAACTAAGTACTAATTTAAAGTAACTTACCCAACACAGGTTGTGACTGATACCCTCAGCAGGCCTTGCTGATGCTTTCCCTGCCTCATGCTTTACAGTTATGTGTATGAAAGGGTAGGGAGGTCCCAGAATAGAGCCACACCACCATATAAAAATAACCACAGATGGAAATAACAATCTTCTTTTGACTATAGTGTTCATGACATTTTATTTTAAACCTTTTTTTGTGACCGATAGTTTGGGAGCCATTCATTATTACAGTGAATGATGGATCTCCCAGCTCGACCCTCTTGTGCAAATATCCCAGTTTTAGTTCAAAAACCAAAATTCCAATTTCAGGCTTCAAAACCGTAGTCCGTAACTGAGTAAGAGATGAATCATGGTGGCCATGTCGATCTTATACACACTGTGGTTGTTTTGATTTCACATCCTGTTACTTTACTGTTTCTTTCAAAGTAATGCCTGCACCAGACAGCTGTTTCCAGCCGAAAAGCTCTAAAAAACAGCTGTACACTGCAGGCTCAGCAGCAATTACCAGACAGACACAGTAAATGGTGAACCAAATGGTGCATTTAGCAGCCAAAAAGCCAGATATTTCCCTCTGCATGTGGTCCAAACCGAGGGCAGGGATAAAAGGATAAACGAATCCAAATGGAAACCAGGGCTGCTCCATATCTACCAGACGTCAACTTTATAAAGTAACGGCAAAGTCAAGTGTAACGTTCGCAGCAGATTCACCTCCAAAGTGGCCAAAAACTCAGGTTTAAAATGAAGTGCTGTCTGCTGCCACAAACATGCCTGCCAAACTCTGGCACTGCGCTGCAAAATGAAAATTTACCACTTCTTCATGCACCTCTACTGGCAGCACAACAGCAAGTTTGTCTTTTTTGGAGGTTTTTTGTAATATTTTGCAAAAGCAATGCCTTTCAAAACAGTTACAAACTGACATGTAAAGGTTAAGGTTTGCGTAGTAAACCTCAGTTCAGCTAATGAATCATATTCTGGAAAACAAACACATGCTGAGCATAACGGATGTTCTTAGTAGCCATGATTCATTGTTTCACTACTTAAGTTTTAGAGGCTTGATGCATTAAAATATCTGCAATGTCATAAGACACACATGTGCACAAGCACCGGTTTTCCCTTTTCTGTTCTTATCAATCATCTCCGGACTCCTGAGATTCCCCCTTGTGACTTTTAGCAGGACTCCGATCACCGTGTGAGCTCGGCAGGACACCTGAGATTTGAAATGATTTCCTTCATTAGCAGACTACAGTTAGACTTTGGCAGCTAGGCTCTGAGCTCGTCACGCCCCACAAATATGTTCCATGAAGAAACAAACATGAAGAAACTGAGTGATGAAGGGGTATCGGACTGCAGCGTGCAGGTGGAAGCTGCTCAAGGGCTGGCAGAGGCAGCATTAGCAGAGAGTACAAATCTCTGTGATGTGAGGAGAGTCAGGCATGTAGTGTGAAAGACACCACACAGCGTGGTTGTCCCTCTGAACTGAGTTTCTTTGCAACTGCGTTAAATAACATTTCACAACAGCTTTGATGTAAAAACCAAACTGATAGATTTATGAAGTGATTTGCACCTTCGAAAGAAGCAGAGCGCGGATCACAAATGACCTTACGGTGATTTAACATCAGTGTCGCAGCTCCTACATGCTTGGCTTAGTCACGATTTCACGTCAACGAAGGCACTTGCTGGATTTCTAATCAGAAATCAAGTGGCTGAAAATTTCCTTAGTGATGCAGACGTGTTTGTTCAAGAAAATTACAGCAAGAAGTTTGACTGGGCGCAGAAAGGAAAGAAGTGGAGGTCAATCGAGGTTAAGTGTAAATGTTTCTACTGAATTTAAAAGGTCAGGTCAAGAGGAAGCCTTTTAACTTCCTGTATTTGTTGCGGTCTAAAGTATGAAAAGGTCATGCGCTTTTTAGCCATGCTGATCTTTGTCGAGACATCACTTTACAAAACGTGACACAGGTGATGCGCCGCTGTCAAAAGCAGCGCTAACGTTTGTCTCTGCACATCTCGTTCACTCTGCTGCAGCGCCTCATCCAGATCTGTGAAATAAAAAAATAATTGTAAAATCTGTGCCGTTGTCTGTGCCCCCGTCAGGTCACATCGACCGCTTGATCAATCGTGCTGCGGGTGCTGTCTGGAGGATAAATCGCCGTGGTAACAGAGTCTGCCATGCCGGACAGCACATGGGAAAGACTGACTCATCACGCTCAATAAAACAAAGAGCAAACAACAAGTGCGTCAGGGACGGATGTGCCACAGCTATAAATGTCAAAAGCATCATTTCCCGAGGAGAGCGGAGTCGAATCACAGCAGATCTCTCCAGGCGGGATGTTATGACAGAGAATATGTTACAGCCCGATGACCTCATGGTCATTTTCCCTGCCTAAAACAAACAAAACAGGCTGGTTTCAGTTTGTATGTGCATAGCCCACAAACAGAAAGGTTTATGGGGTGAAAGTTACAGTTAATGGGAAACCTAAGCATAAGGTCCATTCAGTAGCTGCCCCAGAGCTTTCATTCAAAACACTGCCCGCCTCAGCAGGTGAAGTTTGACCACTGTTTATGGAAAAGTGTTTCCTGAGCAATTTAAAGAGAACCCGTTCCCCTCATTTCCAGCTTCAGAATTTATTCTTGGACTTTGCATGACTCACAGTTCAGAATACTCCTTTTTTTATATTATACTCAACTTTTCCTGTGCAGCAGCTCAATTCACCAATTCAACCCCTTTACCTTTGTGGCAAGTTCTGATTGGCTGCCCCTCACAAGCAGAAGACTTCAACAGCAGCTGGGCGGGGCTTCCGAGCTCATTGTGTAGAGAGGTTGTCAACCTACACAAATGTGCTCTCGTACACATTGCTTGACACTGCGTGGCAGTTGAATGCTGATTGGCTCACAAATGAGTCCGAAACGGGTGAAAACATTCAAACGTTTACTTTTCATTGTTTTTAACTCTCGGTTTCACATCACCCGTCCAACAACAGAACAAGAGAAGCTGGCATATTTTTGACAATGCCCTGATCTAATCACAGACACTCTCTGCACAGACTGCCAGCATGCTACCATCACTGAGCCATAAACTTCTCTTGAGATGACCACATCCCAGCTCTCTGACATCACATAGAGCCATGAGGGGAAAAAACAAAAAAAACCTCTCACTGTCAGTGATGTAAAGCAGTCTGAAGCCTGAGCCTTTGGCTCACGGGGATTATTGACAGCTGGGATAGACTCCAGCCCCACCACCACTACAGGAGACCCTGAGTTGAAGCATCAACCGTTGTAGCAGTGTGTATTGTTTGAATAGAAAATAAGAGAAAGCATAATAACTCAGCCCGGGGAATTGTGCACACCGGCTGATTACAGGTCTACAGAGGGGGCTGAGATGCACTGCCAGTGATGTAGATGCTATAATTTAAAGATTCAATGAAATAAAAGAACAGGTTTAATATTTTTTCTTTATTTCTGTAGCCTGTGTTTCGTGCGTTTATGCATTTTTTATTCTTAGGAAGAGCATTTTGTTTGATCTAAAAAGTGTTACACAGATGATTTTGTTTTTGTTTTCCTGAACATCTGCTTAAAAAATAATAAACATCAACAGAATAACCTTACATTTTGTCAGCACTACATAAAACACACCTTGATCCTCATCTGAAGTACTGTTTTTTAAACGTGGATGTTGAAGCGTCGCTGAAACGATCTTAAACCCTGTGTTCATTCATGTCATTTTCTTCCCCCCACAGCAGCCCGCAGTCACGCTTCAACCGTGAGTTTCTATAGCAGAGAAATCTCCGCGGTTAATGGAGCTGAATTCAGTCTCTCCTGAAAACAGCGACGTAGCATCAGTCAGTGGGAGGATGGAGTCAGTGGGCGTAAAGAGAGAGAGAGAAAAAAAATCCCCATGATGATACTCGGTGATTTATTTATGTGGGAAATTTCAAGAATGATGTATGTAAAAAGCATCATAAGACAAATATAAACAGTCTTTGTTGTTTAAATCAAAGGAAACACGTGAGTGGAGGAAGAAGGGCTGTTTGTGCTTCCTTTGCATGAGCTGCCTGTTTGATTCACTGTTAAGTACTCCAGCTGACTTTAATGTTATAACTAAAGCTTACTTACTATGACTTGTAGACCATTCAGTCTCATCCACTGGGGGCAGTCACAGGCTTGGCTGGGTCAGGTCACCTACTAATGGGAAGATTGGAGGTTTGATCCCTGACTTCATTAGAATATGAATGTGTTATATAAGGACAATATCCTGCATTCTAGAGAATTAAAAGTACCATTTTTACCTTTTCTGCAACAGTTTAAGACAGACGTCTTTATTTAGTAGGGATCAGTAAGGAATTCTGAACTTCTTTCACATAATTATTAACTTGTCTTCATTTATTTTTTATCCCAGTTGAGTCAGCTCACATATATAAAACTAATTTACCCTTCTGTCCTCTAATGTTTGCCTGGATCCAGATGAGAGAGTCGAGGAGGTAACCTGCTCAAATGTGAATCTGTTACCTGTTCAGCTGTTTCAGGATGAAACATTTTAATTTATCAGCCATTTAAATAAAAAAATAAAATAAAAATAACTAGCCTTACTGTCAGGAGATGTCACACAGTTATACCCTTGTTTGGGCATGATTTTCAGGAATCATGTGGATTTGTTAGACAGGGAGTAACTCGCTTAGTTTTGTCCTATTGTACAGAAGAGGATTAGGACCACTAAAAAAAAAAAAGGGGGGGGGGGGGGAGTTTTTTTTTTCTTTAAATCAAAATTCAGAATAAAACAAACAAACAAATAAAAACACAAAATATTTATTTTTGGCCCTAATCCTCTTCTCATCCTCTCTTTTTCTTTTGGCTCCAGTGAGGAGAAGACGCTGTGCTGCTGTGCTTGTGTGTGGAAGGGAATTTTATATTAACTACAAAAGGTGCAGAGATTTGTATGAAGTCATAATTTCAGTACATGTTTTGAGAGTTAGAAAGGCCATCGCTTAAACACGTGTGTTCTAAATACAAATCCCCCCTATTTCACCCTGAAATCTAATCCTGCTTCTCAAACATTAGCTCAAGAATATCACAGGATTTATTTATATATGTATATATTAGGGGTGCAACGATATTCGTATCGATATTGAACCGTTCGATACAGTGCTTTCGGTTCGGTACGCATATGTATCGAACAATACAAATTTTTTTATTTATTTTATCAACTTTCCTTCTGACGATGCTGTCTGTGTTGAGCGCTCAGTGGATCTGCGCTCGACAGTGCAGCCTAGGCGGAGTAGTCGAACGCAGATTCACTGAGCGCAGGGCAAGCTAGCCAGACAGAAGTTAAGCTCTCCTTGCAACATGGCAAACTGAACCTCCCCCACCCTAATTCAGATCTGGCCTTTGGAACTATTTTGGTTTTCATGTGAAGTATGACCCTGAAGGTAAGCGCGTCATGGACAAAAGTAAAACAGTATGTTGGATGTGCCACGCAATGCTCAATTACATGGGTGGGAACTAGTGCGTTAGCGCAGTTAGCTCGTTAACGTGTTGGCCGTCCAGCCCCACGCACGGGGCGATCCGCGGTAGCTCGTTAACGGAGATTTGCCGTGTTGTGGCGTTAACATCATTTCAGATTAACGCTGACAGCACTAGTGGGAACACAATGAATATGACTGCACATTTACCCGGACATCATCCTAGTGCAAAGACCAGTGGAAGCAGACAAACAAGCACGCATGCTACAAACTTTACCCGCAGCCGTTAGCACATGATTCTCCTTATGGGGTTTAATATGCTGCTGAGAGTATGCAACACGTTCTCACTCCCAAAGCGTAACATTTTACGCTAGGTGACAAATCGTCAACATATTACGTTTTCGGCTACCCACCACGTTCCTAAATGACGACCTCGGAAAAAAGAGGAAATATGAGAACCGCCTGGACTCCATCTACACATGTTCGCTCTTTTTCTTCAAATCGCTTAGAAACACGCTATTTAACATCATTATAGTCCTGGTTAACATCAGGAATAAGGTTATGGTTAGGGCTAGGGATAAGGTTAGGTTTAGGGCTGGAATACAGGGCTGGAACGTCTATTACCGCGGGAGCGTCATTGCACTGGATTCCAGCCATAACCCGCCGCGTACCATAAGAACGCCGAAGGTCTCCTTTCGCGTTCCTCAGGAACGCCGCGGGACGTGACAAAACGTCGACATGTTAGTGAGAACAGGCTGGAGTATACCCCAGAAGAAGCGTATAGTATAGCTTTTATTTTGGAAAGAGCCATTTCTCTGTAATAAACTCTCTTTTCCAAAGATGAGTGATTTCTCGATCAGATAGATTTATTTTTTTTATTACTTTGTTGTTTCAGCAACATTAAATTTAAAAACTGTACTTTTGAGTTAAAATATATATTTAGAATTTTAATAAATGACAAATTAAAAAGGCATGAACATTTTTTTTGTATTGAAAAAATATCGAACCGTGACACCAAAGTATCGAACCGAACCGAACCGTGAATTTTGTGTATCGTTGCACCCTTAGTATATATGTTTCTTGTGTGGGAAAATCCATGCAGATAAGCAGTTTCTGAAATACTATGCGACATTCAAAGTCACTTTAATCAACTTTCTTCCCTGTTCTGATGCTCGGTTTGACTACATACTTTAATGCACTTTAATGAATTTCCATTATGAGATTGACTAGTTTTTTGAGTTAAAGAGGTGTACCTAATAAAGTGGCCAGTGAGCTATATTGTTCATGTTCTTCTTTCATTTTTCTCTCACTCTGCAGAAGCTGGAACATAGAGGTTGTTAGTTGTGACGGTACGTTTCTGTGCTGCATGTAAAAAGTGAATTGTGACCAGTACTCAGATTACTTTTTGTTCCTCAGCAGCGCTACAGCCACGTAGCTGAAGGCTAACAGTGAGATTGGGTTAGCTTACATACAGTATCCCCACGTATCAGCACAAAGGCCTTTTGCACCTTTTGCGCTACAACTTCAAAGGATAATGTGCACACTGTCTCCACCCTACAAAAGCTGCTGCTCTATTTTTATATCCTGTGTGAAGTAAGATCAGGTGATCTGTGTTGTGAAAGCATGCCTGAAAATGTTTGTTTGATGTTTTCTGTGAAATGTGCAGATAATTGTACAGCTTGTGTAACGCGGGTGACATAATTATTTGCTGACTGATCCTGGAGCTCTGCCTCTACGTCTGCTGATTTAACCTGCGCCCGCAACTGCCAGCATTTTCGGGTTTCTGGTGCGGCTGGCAGATATCTGCCCATGGTTCTGAGATTGTGTTTCGACAAGCGTGTTCCCTCTTTTCCTCGCCACACAGACTGTTTACCTGCATGTCATCAAACCGTACTTAGACACAACTGGTCACCTGAGCTCGGATTCAAACGTAAGCCGGAGCGCTTCCCACGTCTACAGATCGGCATATTCAAATATTTGTTTAGAGGTTATTTGAGACTGTACTGAGATCGCTGGATACAGGAACTGTAAAATCTCTACTAGCAGCTCGAGTAAGTGGCCTTTGCTGCATCAGAGAAACGTGTCTAAACAGAAACAAATGAATAAATACATAAATCTGAGAACTCCTGCTTCTCTTTTGGTTTTGGTAGGTAGATGGAGCTACTCCCCTGTAGTTAACCTGGCTCAGCTTGAGCGACTCTCAGTGGGTCAGTCACACTCACACTTCCACTCATCACTGAGTTTCACTGAGTAATATGTGGCTTCACCGGTGGAAAGCTATCCTGTAAACTCACTCATTTCTCACTGTATTGGTTTGAAGATGAGTAATCATGTGCTCGTTCTTCTTCTGGCCTTCCCTTTGTTCACTTTTTTAATGAGAGGAGATTGAACAGTCAGCCTCAGCCCTTCCTTTCTTCTTTCCACAGGTATCGCTGCCGGCTTTTATTTGATTTGCGGACAGTTCAAATGAAGGCTCGGCGCACCGAATGGCCATCTGCTCTAACCTTGTTTCATCGACCATAAACAGACCGGCTCCATCAGCGAAAGAAAAAAAAAAGTCTTGGCCAAATATTTGCTGCTCTTCGACCCCATTTGGTTTACTGTGTTCTCTGTTTGCATTTCAATGACCCACGGTCAGTGTCAGAACGATGACACGTGTGTCCCTGACGAGCTGTCCCCTGATAAGACGCCAGCGCGAGGGAAAGGCGTCGAGGCCTTGTGGGATAGGAGCGAGGGTGAAGGATGGAGCAAATACAGACAGGCTGCTGGTTCACACACACGTAACAGTCGAGCTCTGGTATCAGCCTCCTCACACACATCAAAAATCCCGCCGCAGTGCCAACCGGCTCCCTGATAACTGCAGAAGCCTCGTCCCCTTTTGTCTTGTGGTTCCCACCTTTATTGGCTTGTAAAATATCCTCTCCGAAGTGTCAGGAAAATGCGTAGTGGAGCAATTGTTATTCATTGCTTTATTATCTGAATGGCACTTGTTGACTAAATAACGCCTCCCACTGTGCTGCCTTCTCAGTCAAGCATAATGTAGTGCCTTTAATCCCAAACCTCCTAATTACTGCTCATGCAAATCGCAGATCAGGGGCTCAACAGATATTTTGAGAGGGCGAGAGGATAAGGGAATGCAGGCGAGCGGCATGCACGGGTGTGTTGCACTTTTTTTTTTGGGGGGGGGGGGTTGCTGCAGATATGGAATTAGCTGAGGAGGCCAGGATTGTGTGGATTAGAGATTTTACCCTGCGTGGTCTCCCTATGTGTAATTCATTTTGGCGTCCTTGAAATTGCTACTGTGAGAAATTCAGCAGCTGCAACAGCAGCACTCACAGCACTCAAAGAGCCCCCCCCCCTCCCCTCCCCCTCCTACACCCACAACACCCACACCACCAGCACCACTCCCACATTTCTCTGAAGCACGGCTGAAGCCGTTGGGGGTGTGAATGCAATGCTTTGGGTTCTTTTTGTGAAATTTGCAGCTCCTAAAAATATTTGAGTCTTTGTGGTGAACGGATGACATATTTCACAGACTGATGCCTCTCAATGTGAAACTGTAATCCTGTGAAAGTGTTCGAGAGTTGGTTTGCCCAAAACACCAAATATTTTTTCACCCTCAGCTGCATCATGCCGTGGAGCTCGTTTTGCTTTCATCTCTGGAGTTAGGTTTTTTTTTAAGCTTTTTTTTTTTGCTACCAGGAAACCCTGCTGCTAGATTTTCTCCTCCAGTTCTCCGAACATTAAGAAGTGACATCTGAGGAGCACCCTGGTTGCTTTCGCGTGGCCAGCCGTGAATGCTAACGGCTGGTAAACCGCCAGGAATCTCTGCTGTGTGTCAGAGCCCATCTTTTTTTTCTTTGATTTTTCATATTAATAATAATGGATTGCATTTATATAGCGCTTTTCTAGGCACCCAAAGAGCTTTACAACTCCACTATTCATTCACACGCTGGTGCAGGCAAATCACAGTTGTAGCCACAGCTGCCCTGGAGGAGACGAGGCTGCCATATCGCACCATTGCCCCTCTGACCAACACCAGTAGGCGGTAGGGTAAAGTGTCTTGCCCAAGGACACAACAACCAGGACAGAGAGATCTGGGGGATTGAACCAGCAAGCTTCTGGTTACAGATGAGCTTCCCAACCCCCTGAACCACGGTCCACTGCCCATTAAAAGCATAAAATGATTTTTAAAAATCAGCAGCTTGAAGGTTCTAGGTTTACAAACTACCAGGAAACTGTTTCTGGAACATCTGGTGCATTGCTGCAGAGATCTTTGGATTATTAAATTTACTTTCAAGTTTACTCTTTGACCACTGCGGCACAACGACAGATATCTGTGCATCGTATATTCATATTAGTTATTAATTAAATAGTTTTTTTTCTGTAAAGTTGGGCGACTTCAGTGTGGCGTTTTACTTTCGCCAAGACTCAAAAATCTTCTTTTGATTGTTTATGTCTCATTCATTATGCAGTAAAAACAGAATGACAGCCACCTTCTAACAAGATAAAATTGGTGGTTTCCTATTTGATTACAAGTAGACGCGTCAACCAACTTTAGATTGAAGTTTAGTTTAAGCCTGGTGGGAGGCAACCTGTCTCCAAACAATCACTGTCCAGCTCAGTCGACTGCGATCTCTTTCAGATTGGTGCAGATTTTTGTCACAGACAGATGTGCCCTGATTAGTGTAACTCAACTCAACTGCTTTTATTCCTATACAAACAGCCAACTTCTGATTTACCAGCTTATCATACATAAGATCACGGTATTGAACAGATTGCCAACTTGAACCCATTTGCAAACTGATTCCATCTGACAGCAAATTTATCGCCATCTTGTCGCACCCAAGTCTCACTGATGACAACAGCTGACTGTAAACAGTTGCAGACCTTGTCATGAATTGGTAAATAAGGACTCATGCAGACTCATTAGGCAGGCATACAGAACAAAAAACAGACCTTTATTTAGACTGTAGACCTGGATGCAAAATAACAAGTGCATGAACTGATGAACCAAGTCCAAAATGCAATGTCCAATAAATAAAGCCTAAGACACCAGCAAGGAAGCACTCACAGACAGTAACATGGAGGTTAACAGATGCTCTGAAGAAACAAAAGGAAGACAGTGCTGTAAATATTTACAGGGCAAATTAGGGGACGTGGACACAGCTAGGGAAAACACAGGTGCACAGAATCATACAATCAGACGGAGGTGTGAGATAAGGAGACAACTGTTACTAAAATAAAACAGGAAGTAACTAGCAAATACAAATGTTAAACACACAAGCCTGATGGGAAGACTACAAAGTTTAAACAAGAACGATTCAAATATTTTTTTTTATTGTCAATTTGCTACAAATAAACATACAGGATAATTAAAATGCTGTTTCTCTCTCACTTTAGCATAAAAGTAGGATTAATAAAAGATAAAGGACACTCCAGAGATGTACAGCTACAGCAGCAGGTATGATGTTGGTGTATGTGGTCACAGCTAGGGCTGGGCCATATTATACCGTTCACGGTAATACCGGTATAATGTTAGGCAACGATAGGAAAATGAAATATCGCGATAGAATGGGAGTAAAACGCGCATGCGCAGTGCCTTTGTTTTCATACGCACATGGCCGATTGTTGAGTGAAACAGATGAACCAGAATTGGTTTGTAAAAATGGTGCAACTTCCGTGATGTGGAACTGGTTTGGTGTTTGTCCGTCAGATACACAACAAAGCACATTTTTTTGCAGAACATGCAAGCGGCCGTTGTTATTGTCGTATTTGTCGGACTAAGATGCTCTTAAATCTGGGAGTAATCTGGGTCCTAAACTCCGTATGCTTCAGGTCAAACAACACTGCAGCATCACTTAGAGTTAAAAACTGTCTAAATTCTTTCATCTTTAATAAAACGATCAGCATTGCTGCTTTACCAGGTGTAACTATAAAGTTTAACTTCCAGGCATCCATGAAAACAAAAGTTATTACATTTAACGGAGTTAGAAGTTAGCAGGAAGCTAGCGGAAGTTAGCTCGCTAGTTTCGCTAGTTACCTAAGCATGATATTGCATGTTCTGACTGAGAGATTTCTGAAAAAAATCAAACGTACAGCTCTGCTATCACTTCCAACATAAATGAAGACAGGAAACTAAACAGCAGTGACGTTTGTAGGGTTACTGAAGTTGGGCTAGCTGGTATATAATGATGTGCTACGTGATCGCTAGCGACACAGCTATGTTAGCATAACATAAACAGTGAAGCTGGAGGACGAACACTAACACTTTTCCACTTATAAAAGTTAACGTGAAGGTTCTTCATGGTTAGAAACAAATGCAATCGCATGGCAGGATGCTGTAAACGGACCAAACTTCAGTCAGGAGAACAACTGAGATAATCCATCCACAATACGAGGTTAGTCATTAATATACTGCAACAACATGGGAATAGAGCAGCTGCCAGAGAATTCAACATTAATGAATCAATGGTACAGAAGTGGAGGAAGCAAGAAGAATGAGTTTAATAAAGTTTGATTTATCTGACTGCTTTGTTTCGCTTAATATTCCTTATAATCCCGTGCACCTTATGGTCCGAAAAATGCGTACTGCACACTGCAGTTTAATGTTGCAAAGCACCTCTTTTTAACTTCAGTGGATATTATACATGGTTATGCTCAGGATATGTCAGCCCATTTCTACTGGAAATGCCTTTTGGTTAAACTTTCAGCAAGGAATTTGCATTTGCACCGTTACATTTTTATAAAGCTTTAATGTACATAAAAACCAGCTTCTTGTTTAAGTGAAAATAAATGGAAGGTTGTCTTTTTGCGCTAGTAATGTTGTGGAGTTGTATTTTGTCTCGCATCAATTATATCGTCGGTTATATCGTTATCGCAAATTTTCAAATATATATCGTGATAAATATTTTTGGCCATATCGCCCTGCTCTAGTCACAGCAAAGTGCTAAAGGCAGCAGAATCTCAAAATCAACAATACAAAAAACCATTAAAGCTAAAAACTCTGAGACCATGACAGAACTGTTCCCTGTGCCACGCTCTCCGACCAATATTTTCTTTAGTATGACCGAACCTTAAGTGTCACCACAACGGCTCATCTGCCTCCATCTCACTCTGTCCTCACACCCTCCTCTGTCACACCAACCCTCTGCATGTCTTCCTTAACTACATCCATGAACCTGCTCTGAGGTCTTCCTCTTTTCATCCCATCTGGCAGATCTTCATCATCCTCGTCGTCATTGAAAAATATTTATTTGCTTTGTGCTAAGAGGTAGGTGAGAAGACTGCCACTGCTCTCACATCCGTTTTATTTGATAATAGCAAAGCTAAAGCTAACTGGGAATTAGCATACTTTTGTTCTTATTATTTTAAACAGAACAAAATTAGAAAGTGAAACTTCTTCCTGTTTAAAGAGAGTTTTTCCTTCCCGCTGTCACCAAAGCGCTTGCTCAAAGGGGGTCATATGACTGTTGGGGTTTTCTGTTTATTCTCCGTATTATTGTAGGGTCTCTTCCTTACTGAGGGAACTGTTGTTGTGTTGTTTTGTGCTGTATAAATAAAATGCAATTAAACTTAACTGAAATGGAAATTAAATAATCTCCCCCTATGCTTTGCACTTTCAGAAACAAACTCCTAGAAATACTTATTCAATTCAATTTAATTCAATTCAATTCAATAAAACTTTGCAACAACTCTGAGTTTCCACATGTTACATGCAATTTTGTCACTGCTCTCTCTTTGCAACTATTTTATATTAAGCCTTTGTAAGTGGCTGACACTGCCTGTATTTTCACTTGCGTTCCATGCGCTTCTGTAAAGCTTGATTTAGACTTTTGCAGGAAATCTATGTCCTAACTTATGCAGTAACTGGAAACTCCTTTCATCCCTACACTGCAGCCTTTCACGCCTTTCAAGTCGACCTGACGTGTAGTTACGTTTCTCCAGAGGTGCACATCAGGTTACGTAGAAAGTTGCAGCATCCGGTTAAAATTGAGATCCAGTTATGGTGTAAATTACAACACAGAGCTGACGCAGAAGTATAATTAATGATCAGGGTTGACCAGTCAGGGTTGCTGCGGTCTCCGCTGAGGTGACTTTTAGTTATATTTCTGAGTTTTGAAAAAGATTTAAGACAGTTGCATAAATCTCACTGTACTCTTTGCACAAATCAAATCAGCTTATTTGATTAGTTAGTAAATCGAGTAAATTAATCCATTATAAGCCAGCTGGTCCTTATTTCTTTCAGGGTGTCATGACAGAAAAAGAAAAGCTCCTCAGGCACTGTGTGAATTATAGAAAACGTTGACAAACATAAAGGTTAGTAGCACAAGCAGCACGACACAGCTCCGGGAGTCAGGTGTTCATAAAACCGTCACATGCACTCATAAAACATGATTGCACTGTAGTGATGGGTCGTTCGCGAACGATATGGCTCTTAGAGCCGGCTCTTTGACGTGAACGACGCGAGCCGGCTCCTTATCGCGAGCCGTCACGTGGGGTTTTTTTTTTTTTCTTTCTCTCAGCCTCTCTCTCGCACTTTTTTTCCGCTTCACTCTGCACGCGAGCCTTGTGCTTTACGCTGGGCAGAGGGGGGAGGGGCGGTAGTTACACTCAGTAGCACAGGAACAGAGCCAGAGAGAGAGAAAGAGAGGCAGGGACAACAACATTAGAAAGGTATAGTAATCATCCACAACTATTTTCGGTTGCAGATGATAAAGGATTGAGAAAGTTTATTCATGCAGGTCCATATGACAGAGAATATGCATGTTCTTTTAGTTTTCATATTATAATTTATATTTAATTGTGTTGTGGTTTGCAGTGTTTTGTGTTCTTTTCACTTTAAATTTGTGAAAGGAAAAAGCTGAAAATTTAAATAGTTAAAACTTGAAATGTGAATAGTTGATTTTTGTATTATATGATTTATTTATTACATTTTATGTGGAGTGAATAAATAAAAGTATATTTACGGTGGCCCCTAGAGACAAAGCACATACAAACTTCAAATCACGTACGAACTCTGAAGCATGTACAAACTCCAAAACACGTACAAACTCCAAAACACGTAAAAACACGTACAAACTCCGAAGCACGTAAAAACTCAGAAGCATTTAAAAACTCAGAAGCACATAAAAACTCAAAACACGTACAAAAGACAACAGAAGTGCTCCAGGATGCTGGGCGCAGTGTTGAGCCTTTGTTATCTTGTGGCTACACAAGCCAGCAAGTACCAACGACCGGATTTGGTGTGTGGTAATAACAGGTAAATGAACTTTTTTTTAAATTATTTGAATATATATATGAGTGCCTGTGTATAAATACACAAACAATACACACATGCTTTCGATTGTGTGATTTAAGTGATCTAGTAGCTCTGCTTTGGAAGTTCAGTTCATGCTAGAAATGTGTTTTGGAGTTTGTACGTGTTTTGTCTCTAGGGGCCACCGCATATATTTATATATAAACATATATAAATAAAACCACTTGTTTTTACGTTAGTAATTCCTTTTGTGCATAATTTTATATTATTGTTAATAATAAATTAATTAAAGCAACAAAACAACCTGAAGAGCCGGTTCGGAGCCGAAAGAGCCGGCTCTTTTTAGTGAGCCGAACCTAAAGAGCCGGATCTCTAAAAAGAGCCGGAAATCCCATCACTATTGCACTGCAGTTATAAGATAAACTCTGTTTCGCCTCCTCCCAAGGCCACTGAAGGGAAAAATTAAAGCATTTTTTAAACCCAAACCAGAGTGTCACAAACTGCAGCTTTTAAAAATGCATGTGCATGTGATGAGGGCCACATTTTACGGAGCGTAACTCACCGTCAACATGGTCCCCGACTGCTACACCAGTGTGTGTTGCAGGGGGTCATAAAGTTCCTAGATGCTACCATAGATTCATAAAAATAAAGACCAAAGTGTCTCAGTGTGTTTGATGTGTAAATTTGAAGCTGCTTCTCTCAATACAAACAGTTTTGTTTAAAGTAGACAGTAAGATGACTATATCACCAATCATCTGACGTTGTATAAAGCCACAGGGGCCTCAGTCGCAGTAAAAAAAAAACCTCCGAGCCCTCCACGCCCTCTCCTGTCAGCCTGAATGGTGCTGCAGATCTCGATCCTGCAACCGGTTCTCAGGTTTTAAAACATTTTGGCCTCAGGAGACAGGACGCACATGCTCAGATGCTTGTTTCATTCTTCGAGTGTTTGAGTGGCAGAACAACCAATGTTGAGGCCACAGAAACTAAAAGACCATATGGTGGTGCAACATAAAGCCATCAAACCATTTGCCCCTTGACACAGAGATACTCCTGCTAATAGGATGCCCTTACACCGTAAAAACAGTAAAGCTTTTCCATCATTATAGGGTCACATGTCTGGGGCTTGTTGGCCAACTTTTCCACCCCTCTAAAAAAGAAGCAAAAGCCATTTCAGTCTGTTAAAACATGTTTTTACAACCTGGAGTTTAATCCCACTCAAAAGGTCACAGAATTATCCCACAGTCAGGAGAAAAAGTGGGGAGAAGAACCTCACGACATCATCCACAGTTGTCCTTTTCTTACATGCAGAACACGACAGGAGTTTGGGTGAAGAAGGTGTCTGGATAGAGCGTGCTTGCTGTGAATTCAGTGGACAATTATCAATCAGACATCCCTATACATTTGTATAGGGATCTAAAGCGGTATCTGCTGTTTGATGTCTGATTCCATTGTGTCGAGCATTTGCTTTTGTTACCTGCACCACCCCCTCGGGTAATTCTCTAGAAAAGTTCAGGGCTGCGGTGCGTGTATGAAAACGGCTTATGAGGTCATGAGGTGATTTACAAGGAAGGGGGGGAAAGGAGGAACTAAAGGAGAGAGGATACATCAACTCTTGTGAGCTCCTAGCTCCCAGGCAGAGATCAAAGACTGAAAGTTAAACCTGCACACTCAGAACTCAGCACTCCTGCTTTCAACATCTGAAAGCTGATGCTTCTGCAAGAACTTTCCTGTCACTGTGTAGACAAACAACTGCATCAGATTTGTGAGCGTGAGATTTCCCACTTTTAAATTTAATAGGGAAAAACATGTTTCCAGTGGATGGAAGTCTTTTTCACTAATCCCTGCTTCTTTACTAGAGAATTACAGGCAGCATTTCACCCATTCAATCCTCTGAAAGTCATTCAAATAAAATGAAGGATCACTTTCTATTGAAACTATTTGGAAACCAACACAAGATGATTGCTGTAATTTTATTTTTTATCAAGTGGCAGTTTGAGGATAAAAAATGAAGCCACCACAGTAGTACCAAAAATTCTTCTGTCCATTATCTTAAACTTATCCAAACTAAGTAGGATTTTCCAGATGTCCTTCTCCCCGGCTCAATGTGACCTTTCCAAACAGTTGGCATTAATGGAAAACCTCCAAATGGGGGCACCCAGAAAACCAGATGCCTGAACCGTCTCAGCAAACTACTTTTAACACAAGGGAGCAATGGCTCTGCTCTGAGCTCCCTTTGGATGTCTGAGCCCTCGATCCTTTCTCTACCGAAACTGAACTTGGCCGCAACCTTTTTCTGACTCTTTCAATCAGTATCCTGACCCCACGTCCTACGCTGCAACGTAGTCGGACTGTTAAATTAAAAAGTTTGCCTTTTGACTCAGCTCTCTCTTAACCACAGCAGTCCATTATAACACCTGCATTTCTGCTGACGCCACAGCAATAGCCCGGTCCAAACCCAACCCAGAGGGACTCTTAGATCCACCATACTCACCATGGCCTCAGACTTGGAAGCGCTGTCTCTTATCCCAGCATTTCACACTCTGCTGCAAGAAACACTCCAATGGGTGCTCAAGGTCATGTTCTGGCACATTCCAGTTCCTTAAATGGCTCCATAAACTCCTTTTATAAAATGGTGAGCTTTTAACATATTGACAGCCTGGTACAGAAACTGATGTGGTTTCTGTAGCTAATTTCCCCTTTTTGAATTGTATTAAAACTTAAAGTTATGCAATATTAGACACTGGACTGCTTTGAGTGACATTTAGGTGCAGACTAGACTTTAGTTACCGCCGCTAATCTGAGTTAGCGACAGTAACGCAAAGACTGTTTGCTGTGTTGGTGCCTGTTTTAATTGATTCATCTACCAAATAAAATGGCTTGCTGTCATGTTAATTGTGCTAACAACTTATACAAGCAGTCATTTCAGGTAATTATCAGGTATCTGCTAATGCTATGTATACATCTTGCTAGCTAATGTTAGCTAAAAGCTGAGCACTGTGATCTGTTCAATATAGTCCTTTCCCACCAACACCAAACATCCAAAAATGCCTTCAAAACATTAGGTGTTGTCACAGTAACGACATTTGTCTCACATATTTCTAACATATCGTCATGTACACATTGAGGTTTTGGTTGCTAGGGAAACATATGTACTCCCAGACTAGTTGGCAGTGGTTGCTGGAGGTTGCTGCCTCTCACCAGGTGAAAGCAGTTGAAAATAAGCTGCTACACTAAAAACCCCTCCCAGTGATTGATTTAGTTAGTAGCAGGTTCCCATGGTTGCCTGTAGTTTTTCATGTTTGTTTGCAGATTAGAGCTACAACCATCATGTTTCATAAGGCAAATGGTCGCTATTTCTGGTTTATATTTCACTTTTCAGTTTCTCCAGAGCTCAGCGAGTAGCACACAGTGTTTGTGGACAAGTCCATCACATGTAAACTACAGGTGACCGCAGCAACGTGCTAGTGACCAAAGCAATCACAAGGAGGTTTTTTTTGTCAGTCCGTTGGGGAATCCACATTTTAAAATACACAAGGGTCGCTGACCTGTGTAGGCTTGTGTGACTGGGGCTTTCCCATTCGTCTGTCACAGCGAATTTGGCATTATACAGAGAAGCAGTCGTTAAACTGCACGCTGTCCAGCACAACACAGCAATGCATTACCATCACAGCCTATATGTGCTGAGTGGGTGGTGGTAACCCCTATGTTGCAGAGACCTGTTTGCTCATTGGGAAGTA
Organism: Aulonocara sp. 'chitande type north' Nkhata Bay; assembly: GCF_057382095.1. Lineage (NCBI taxonomy): Eukaryota > Metazoa > Chordata > Actinopteri > Cichliformes > Cichlidae > Aulonocara > Aulonocara sp. 'chitande type north' Nkhata Bay. Next base: position 22,186,103 of record NC_141352.1, on the reverse strand, counting down.
AACATTAATGTTAAATGTAAATGTCAAGAAGTCAGCACAACCTCAACACAGCCTCTGATCTTTAATGTCTCAACAAACACCAAAAAATGACCAAAATAAGGGATACAGAGTCTGTAGAAACTCTCAAACATAAGCCCCATATAAAGCTGACTGAAGAGGATTTATTTGTAATTTTTCAAGGGTTAATAAAGCAGCAATCTGCTGACTGGAAACAAAGGTTGGCCAAATGGCCTGCAGCTCTCTGCTGCCGTCAGTGTCAAAGACAATGAGGATCTCTGTATTAGAGATGGACCGATCCGATATTACGTATCGGTATCGGTCCGATACTGACCTAAATTACTGGATCGGATATCGGAGAAAAATAAAAAATGTAATCCGATCCATTAAATATCACGAAAGCACCTCACAAAACTTGCAACACACCGTAACTCACCTCAGAACGTTAGCAGTCGGAGCAGTATGCATCACGTGATAGAGCGGCTGTGGCATGCGGGACCTGTCGGTGGTCTGGATAGCATTTGGAGCTTCGCTAGCAACCCGCATTTCATCTCCGACAAAGTTATCCCCGAGAGAAGTAAAGCAAGTGTGTAAGTCCATCTCTGAATGTTTGTAAAGCATTCCTGCGTTAAGCTTAACAAGCGACTGCCTCTTCTTGCTGCTACTTCAATCATGAAACTGCTTAACGATCAGCTGATCGGCTTTTCTGTCGCGAGTCCGTGTCTCTTGTTTGCTTTTGGCCCACTTTGCACCAGAAAGAGGAAACCAGCGGCTGAACAACAGCAGCACGTTTAAGCTTGATCAGCTATTGTTAGAATGTATTTAATATTAGTTTCTACTCGAGGATCTTTTTCTACGTAGCTGACGGCTGGTAACTGTGCAGGGGCGGATCTAGCAAAGTTTAGCCAGGGGGGCCGATAGGGCATTAACAGGGAAAAGGGGGCACAAAGACATACTTTTCTTTCTTATTCTCATTTAAAATGTCTAGCTTTTAATAAATAATTATCTGACAGCCAAAGTTTTAATTTGATGCAAAATGAATAGAAGTCCATTACTGTATATAGTGACTATTAAGTCTAATATACCCTAGTAAGCTATACTACTTTTTCCTTTGGGAAGGTACCATCTGTGCAGTCTGCAATTTTGTTGAAGAAAGATGTTGAATCTATTTAATATTTCTTGAAAAATAATTGATTTCTGTGCATTTTTTTTTCACACTGCATCAAATTAAGGTTGATTACGGCGATTAAGCATCATGAGGTGGAGCGTGAGGGGTGGTTCCCTATTTTTTATTTATTTATTTTTGTTGTTGCTGGGACTTGGAGCCCTATTAGTTAGGTTGCTTAATATTTATGCTAAGTACTCTTTAAAATACCAGAATAGGGAGGATGGTGTAGGTTTAAGTTTATTAGATTGATCAGTATTGCTGTACTATGAAATATTTTTTTTTGCATACAGGTATAACAGAATAGCTTTAGTGTAGTTGTTGTTTTAAACTTGAGTATGAACTTATACAAAATGCAGCAAGATATTTAAAAAACAGTTTTGTTGATTAAAAAACACTATATCGGATTCATATCGGTATCGGCAGATATCCAAATTTATGATATCGGTATCGGTATCGGACATAAAAAAGTGGTATCGTGCCATCTCTACTCTGTATTAAGCTGCGCTGGCTCACCTTGGCTTGTAAGCAGTCTCTCATCCAGCTCAGTCCTCTAAAGCGCAGATGGCCCTCAAAAATGACATCTGCCAGGTGACTGAGGCCCCATGTTTGCAATCTCAGCATTTTGATTGAGGTTAAGTGAAGGCTGTTCATTGTGCTTTGGGCCCCAGTGTGTGACTCTTACCTGGGATTATATCCCTCCATTAGTTAATCACCCACGCGCTAAACCTCCTAAACCCAGCGCTCGAACAATAGAACACATCTCACACAATCAATCAGCTTTTTACGGCAGCGCTCGGAGAGATTCTTTGCCGGGCCACATATTATTCATATTGGCCATAAATTGGTCGTTTCTGGTGTCACATCTGCTGAGCTTTATCTCTTAAAAGGAAGTCTGGCATCCACGTGTAGGCATTTTAAGTAAATTACTAAACGCATTCCCCCTTTACCGGCATGATCACTTTATTGTCATTAAAGAGGTTTTACTGCTTTGATGTGTGAGGCTGTAACTCAAAGTGGGTGGTAAACGTCCAGACGCGGTGGGAACATGATTGCGTAGTTCTGGATGAAAGTTCTTAGATAACAGCCCTGTTTCATTCATTGCATAATTTACCCAGAACCCAAAGCACCGGGTCACTCTGACCACATCTGGTGGACACCCACATTACAGGAAGGGTAAATGAATTCCTAAAAAAAATGAAAAAGAAAAACACATAAACAGCATGAGCTCATTGATTTGCCAATGATTAAGCAAGGTTCCCCTGATATTATGACATAGTCATCATGCACGTCTCTTTCATCATTTGCTCACTTTTGTCACATTCAGTGCATCTGCAATAAATGGTAAAGATAGTAATTTCAGAAGAATTTAATTTTTTCAGGAGTAAAGAAAAAAACAAAAAACAGAAGCTGACAGTGAGCTGCAAAGTTTAGTAACCTGTGAGCTTTGCTTTACCCTGCTTCCCAAATGAGGCAGTGCATGGGAGAGTGTTAAATGTCTTCAGTAGAGCCATTCATAGTCTCTCTACCGCTGGAAACGCTGGCGAGGAATTCAGGGAATGCAACTTCTCGGCAGAGATCAAAAGGGTTGAACATTAACTGCTCTGAACTCTTCAGCCCTCCAGTGCTGCTCCCAGGGACTGCTCCTCAAGTTCAAGGGTCCCGCAGGAGCCCTGTTGAATGCTCAGTGTCAATAACAAGTACATCACATGGAGCGATTACACGTGAAGCCGCGGGTCATCCCTTTTTTCTGGCCCCAGTGCCCTGCCAAGTGCCTCCAGCATCACACACACACACACACACACACACACACACACACACACACACACACACACACACACAGACTGGGAAACCTTCTGATGATTAGGTCCACTTACACCTGGAGCAGGAAGGAGGTGATAAACAGATATATAGAAATATGTTCAAGAATAATCAGCCGCAGATATATTTTGCAAGAGTAGACGGCTACTCTCCAGGTGATATTTCAACACCTGCCTGCAGAGGTTTGTCTTCATCAGTCACGGTAAATAACCCCAAATGGGTGCCTCACATATCTAGGAACTGTGTCAGCAGCCTGCAAATGAGTGTGCCCAAAGATAAATGAACCAGATTAGCGACCATAAATACGTGATCTTTGCACTGAGATGCCTCTGGTCCCTGCAGTGCACCATCTCTGCTGATCTCACTTGGCTCCACAACACAAAAGCCCTGAGAAAGAATAACCTGGACCAGAAGCTGCTGCTGGCCTACTGCTCCTCAGTGGAGAGGGTGCTCTCCTACAGCCTGGGTGTTTGCACAGAGTGTAACTAACACTGTCCAAAAAAACCATTGGCTGCCCTCTGCCACCCCTGGAGGCCATCCCCAGATCCTCCTGTCTCCAAAACACCAGGACCATCACAGATGACCCCTTGCACCCACCCCACCGCCTGTTTGACGCCTCAGGTCAGTTAGGTCCCACAACAGCTTCTTCCCCTGGGTCATTCAGACTGTTAAAAAACACTGCCCACCCCACACCCCACCCCTGCCCACTCACTGCATCAATCTGAGCCATGGTCTGAGTAAACCCTCACCACTCAGGCCACTCACTCCATACTCAAACCAAGTCCTGCACGCTCCTTCCAACCACTTTGTTCTCCATTGTGTGCCTTCCTCTTTCCTAGCAGTCTTTCAGGCCTTTTTACTTTATGAGCCAATTGGAAATCTAATTCAGGCCTGTTAAATTCACGTTTTATTTCAAGCCACATAAGTAGGAAAAGCCACACACACTTACAGTACGCACACACTCATAATACAGCTGAGAAGGGATTAGTGTCATATGCTACAACTGTCATACATAGAGTATCTTTTTGCGGATCCCTGGCAGTCCTCCCGAGTAGTAAGCAGCTACTACTGAACAGGACTTTGGGTGGGTGCCATGTTTTGACAGTGAAGGATTGCAACGTTCGTGCAACAGCTGTGGGTCTCTGTCACAGGGCAGGAATCAGAGGTAACAGAGTTCATTGGGTGATGCTCCGGTGTAGCAGCCTTCTCATGGAAGCAGCTCAACCAGCTCCCCTCTGGGCGCCTGGACAGATTTATGACCCAGCAAATGAACCTTAAAGCAGGATGCTCCGGGGAGCCGGAAGCTTGGGTGTGGACGAATCTCAATGTCAGCTATGGTTGAACTTATTAAAACTGTTGGCCTAAAAATACTCTGCTTTAAAGATCTGCGTACATGTGATTTAAATGTTATAAACTTTATTTTCCAGCATGTTTGCCTTTGGTAGGGCAAAGATGATTGGTGAATATATGCATGCATGTCTAATGAGTTTCTTTACAAGTCTTGTGGTTCTTGGAGTATTTAAAAGTAGAATGGGAGGAAGAGCCTTCAGCTTTCAGGCCCCTCTTCAGTGGAACCAGCTCCCAGTTTGGATTCAGGAGACAGACACCCGCTTTACTTTTAAGATTAGCCTTTAAACTTTCCTCTTTGATAAAGAATATATTTATTTCTGGATCAGGTGACCCAGAATTCTCCCTTTGTTACGCTGCAATAGATCAAGGCTGCTGGGGACTTCCCATGATGCACTGAGTGTTTCTTCTTCACTCATCTTTTTCCCCCCACGCAACATGTATTTATTCACCACTCTGCATTTAATCATTACTTATTATTAATCTCTGACTCTCTTCTGCAGCGTATCTTTTGTCATATTTCCCTCCCCTACCTGAGCCTGGTTCTTCCTGTTAAAAAGGAGTTTTTCTTTCCCACTGTCACCAAGTGCTTGCTCATATGGGCTTGTCTGATTGTTGTGGTTTCTATTATTGTAGGGTTTTTACACTATAAAGCACCTTGAGGTGACTGCTGTTGCAATTTGGTGCTATATAGATAGAACTGAATTAGAATTAGAACTGAAGATTGTGTTTCTATCGTCATTTTCCACAAATGCACTGAAGGCCTTTCTCTTCAAGACATTACCAGAAAAACATCTGATGCAAATGACTAGCTAAGGCAAGATAAATGATCTTTAACCGCTTAGGTCTGTGTGATGCTGAATTCAGCAATGTGTGAAAAGAGCTCACTAATGCACCATATTGAGGGGGCGTCCATAGCAGTGCTCCTTCCTGCACGCTCTAAATCACGGGGAGTGTTTCCAGTGGTCTGAACCTCTGTGGACTGCTGTGAGGTACATGTGAGAAAGGATAACTGTAAAAAAAATCGAACATCCGATTTTCCCCCAAATACCATGGGACATCAAAGGCCTGGCAATTTTCTGGACTCATGTTAATTAAGTTTTGATTCCTCTTGATGATACCAGAATTATCATCATCATTATCACGACTGTCTGTCTATGTGCATGTTTTGTTTTTATAGCCATTCCATGTAGTTAATACTTCCTCTAAATTTCAGACACAGCTAACTGGGCACAGCCAACATCTTTTGCCATTTTTTTCCTGAATGAGCTGCATACCCACTTCTGCTGTTATTACAACAAGAGCTGGATTTCCCTTTTTCTCAGTTTTTATTTGTATTTCATTTTGACTTTTTATTTCAGTTTAGTTTCAGTTAATTTCCAGAGCGGTTTTATTGTTTCAGTTTAGTTTTTTTTTATTAGTTTCAGTGTCAGTTTTGGTCTTTTTACTTATTATTGAATGGACGGCATGTGCAAGAGGGAGGATTTGGGAAAATCATTTAATGACTACTAAATCACTGTGATTTTTCAGCTTTTCGTGTATTTTGAAACTGGGTTTGTTGGAGATCTGTCTTGAAAGCACTTTGAATCATTTTTTCATTTCTCAAAAAAAAGTTCAGTGGGCTAGATCGTGAGTGGACAGAAACCCTGTGGAGCTAGTATCGATCTGACACCAATATCAGCGTTGGTATCGATACTATCGATATTTGGATCTGCCCACCTCTAAATTTATTTCATTTACCAAGTTCATAAAATTGTTTCATTTAGTTGATATTTTTTCTAAAAGTCTCATTTTTAATTTAGTTAGCTAAAGTGCTTTTAGCTAGTTTTAGTTAACTATAATAACCTTACTTTCAACGGACTCTTGTTGGGGCTTCCTTTCGATCAGCCAGGTACAAGAGTTTGTAAAGGTCTGCAAACACCCGCTTGTAACTGCCGACTGTGTATTTACAACACAGTCATGTGCAACTGCTTTCAGTTCTAAGGATTTATTTATGGGGACATTATAAAATATTATCTTGCCCTTGCATGCTAAAAGTATCCAAACACAACCGCAGAAGAACAACAAAACGTAACATATGTGTTGTTTATTTATTAAGAAAAAAAGCAAAAGCCAAAATGCAGAAGTAGGGTGAGAAAAAAAAGATTTCATATCTTGAAGAACTACATTTAGCAGTAATAACTTGAAGCGATTGTTTTTTGTGAGACTTTTATCTACATTTGTTTAATGATGCACGATTCTGCCACAGCATTTCAGTGGGGTTGAGGTCTGGACCTTGACAGCACCATTGCAGCACCTTGAGACGTTTCTTATTCAGCTGTTCTGTTGTAGCTTTGCTGTTGTGCTTCAGATAATTGTCCGATTGCATGACCCAGTTTCAGCCAAGCTTCAGCTATCAGATAGGTGCCTCACATTTGACTCTCGAGTACTTTTATATACAGAGGAGCTCGTGGTCGGCTCTCCGACTGCAAGGTGGCCAGGTCCTGTGGCTGCAAAACAAGATCATATCATCGCCCCTCCACCACTGTGCTTAACATTTGGTATGAGTGTTTTGTGCTGATATGCTGTTTTCTCCAAAGGTGCTGCAGTGCATTATGGCAAAACATTTCCACTTTGGTTTCGTTTATTATCAGTGTTCCAGAAGTCCTGTAGTTTGTTCAGATGCAAACATAAGCGATGCTGCCAGATTCTTCTGCAAACCCTTCCACGCAAACCATACTTGTTCAGTCGTTTTCTAGTTGTACTGTCATGAACTTTAACATGCTGAGACCTGTAGAGTCTGAGATGTGGCTTGTGGGGTTTCTTTTTCAGTTTCTCTGAGCATCTTTCTTTCAGCATTTGCGCTTGGGACGAATTTGAAGTCCGCACATGGGAAGATCATGTTAACACTCTCCTGAACCTTCCAGACCAGCAAACTCCCAAAAACGTCTGCTTTTATAGAGGTGCTCATGCTTGCTGACGATCAGTTAATCAGGTGCATTTGATTAGAAGCACCTGGCTGCTACTTACCCTCTTAACTCATATAGAAGTAGTAAGTTTTTCACAAGACTGAGGCTACGTCCACACGTACCCGGGTATTTTTGAAAACGCAGATTTTTCTATGCGTTTGCACCTTTCGTCAACACGTAAACGGCGTTTTCGGTCACTGAAAACAGAGATTTTTAAAAACTCCGGCCAGGGTGGATATTTTTGAAAACTCAGTTTTTGCATTTACGTGTGGACGAGAAAAACGCAGCGTCAAAGGTGTGCGCCTTTTTTGACGTCACACTGTGCGCCACGTTATTGTTTCGGTGAAATGAATTTCTACAATACTGTTACTGTTAATTGTACTCTGTGCAGTGTTTAAATGCTTACATATACACACAGTTACTGTCCGTCCACACATACGACTCGGTTCTGCTTCTATGCCCCATCCTTGTTTACTATTTCCCACCGAGGCTTCTAGACTTCTGATTGGCCAACATTTCTACACGGTTAGGAATATATCGCCACCTGTTGCTTTGGCATGTTCATAGCAGCGTTTTCCTTCATTTTTGCGTTTACGTGTGGACGGGATTATTTTTTAAAACGAAAACGGAAAATCTCCATTTTCAAAAATACCCGTGTACGTGTGGACATACCCTGATTCTGCATTTTGTCTTAATTGTTGTTAAATAAATAAAGACACAGTGTAAAAAAGTGTAAAAAATCACATTGTGCTGTTTACCTGAGGTTGTATTTCACTACAGTTTTTTATGTCCTCATATGTAAAACCTTAGAAGTCAGGGTGACTCTGTGATCTATGGTTTATTTGCTACAAAGTGAATAAAAGAAAAAAACTGAATGAACAAACTCAAAGTGTGGTGATCCACTTTTTTTTTAATCAATGAATATATTTTTTGTAAGGTGTTGTTGCAGCTTTCGGAGTATCCAGAAATTTAGAGCTTATACTTGTTGACTTTACACACACAGACACAATATTAACAATCTATTGTTACATAATCTAGCTTTATTGGTAAAATTGCTATTTTCTTTAGAATTTTGTGTGAATGTTGTGCAATATGTAAGCATATGTCACCACACGTGGCGGTTTGATGTCTCTGTCGTAGTTTTGCAACTTATTGCACTTGTTTTCTTTATGTCTGTGTACTTATTTCTCTTTATTTTGTATATTTCTTTAATAGCTGTGCATCTTTTGGTAGATATTTGTGAAGTTCTTTTCTCTCTTTTGTTTGTCCATCTCATACTGCAGATCATTTTGGGTCTCCAGTCACTTAACAAATATTTACGGTCACTTCATAAAAGGCTCTAGAGGAGAGGCTTGTACTCACTGGAAAAGCTCCACGAATGACGTGGTGGGTCACGTTTGTTGCGAGCACGGGTCAGGGCTCAGCTGAGGTGGCCTTAAGCCCAAAACCCTGCACGATGGAGCTATTTCGGTCGAAAGTTAGTAATGACATGCATACTTGTGTGCACGGCAGAGATACAGAGGGCCCTTCATGTACACACCATCCACGAGTCTCCTCCTCCGTGAGCTAACACAGCAACCCATTCACTGTCCGTCACACTGCAGCACATGATCCTCACGCCCATGGCCGTCCTAATCAGACCATTTATGAACGTGGTGGCGTATAAAAGGGACATTTCGTCTTGCGGCCGTGACTGCGCACAAAGACGATAATTGATTTATTCAGTTTCAATAATAAAAGCTTCTTCATGAGGTCAATGGCGTTATTCCCCCAGAGTCATCACTGTCTGTTGAATCATCAAATGTTCTCCCTCGGTGACCTTTTCTTTTTCCCTTTGCGTCTGATCACTTGATAGTAAACAGAGAAACGGTGGATTAATTTCAGCCGCCGTGGAGATGCACTCAGTGATCTCAGCTTTTTCTGGAGCTGGACTGTCATTTGTGGACACACATGATTCTATGCTGCCTCTCCAGAGCTATACTCACGCACAAAAACAGCAGGCGCTATATTAGAAGGGAGATGCTGAAAATTACAAGCTTTGATCCACTTGTGGTTTCTGCATGTGTCAGAGAGAGCAGGAACTGTTTTCTCGCTCTAACATCACAAGGTCTCAAAGGCTCTTCAGATCTCTGTGCGGAGATATCTGCTGCTATCTCTTTGTCTCCATGAGTCAAGTGAACGTGCCCAATTTAATGAAAGTGCACGGGTTGGTGTGGGTGCGCATGTTATTGAATCAGGAAGCCCTGTGATGTCATTGTCGAATATGCTAAAATCGGCGAATCTCTCGTTTCTTATCAGCGGCATCTGTCAATACAACTTCCTGTCTGATTTAAAGCACTCTGCTCTGACAAGAAGCGAACTGCAGACAATTTGCATGCGTGACCTGAAGTACTCACATGATCTCATGCCCCTGACATTTCTTTTCCACTATAGGTCTCTCTAATGCAACTTTCAAATTGTGACACCAAGATGTCACTTTAAGAACTTTAAAATAGAGGTTTGAAAAAAAAAAAAGCTGTTAAAGTGAAATAAACCTTTAATTAGATTTAATGTGCTGCTGATAAACGCTCCATAGGGAATTGGTGACACAAATAAAAAGCCCATTAGAGTAGTAACTCTAGCACGTGCTGTTTATAGTACTACACTGACTCACCTGTCCAGTAGCTGTTTGCACTTATACCTTGTTCATACTTCCCATGGTTGCCCTCACAAAAAGAGGGGAGTACAAAAAGTGCAAACATGCACCACGCTTTGCTGCTTCTCGACCTCCCAATTTTTGTAACTCTGCACAAGAGGTGTAGCAAGGCTGAAGCAAAAAGTGTACAATCGATGCCAGGTAAGCGTAGGAGCTCAGATATCCCCAGGTCATACAGACAGGAAGACGCTGTCACAGCCTGAAAAGTTACACTTTGGAAGGAATTTGGAAAAATCTGCTACGCTGCTTCTTGTCTCGACAGTAATGAGGCTGTGGTTATGTCACAACTGATGCGTGCAACATCCAATGAGATGGATCCATCAGCGGGTACATTCAAAGAGAAGAAAGAGGCAACAATATATTGTTGTATGTGTCATTAATAGCAGTATACTGGGGTTTAAAGTGGGCCGGAATAATCTGGAACAGTGTTTTTGGTGCAGATGTTCCGGTCACGGTACTTCAGTATCTAGCTAGTGCTACAGAAGAGGAGTGAGTGGAAAAAGAGTAACAATTTTGAGTGTCAGGTAATTTCAAGTGCAATGTTTCTATCAGCTCAACAACTATCAGCAAACACGTAAACCTTTCGGTTGCAGTTTGCTGCACAGTGTGTTGCTAGCTAAAGGTACAGCTCCTGGATTTCCCAGGAAGAGAAAAGATGTAAGAAAGACAGGACAGGAGATGATGAAGAAGAGAGGTTATATTTAAAGGTAAGGACTGCTGATGGGCATTTAATGAACTAGAAAATTAAAGCTCACATCTTATATTTGGACAAGATATCGAATATGTAATATATAGTATGATATTAAGTTTTATGTTTTTTTCATATTCTGAAACATCCTGCAAGACAAACTGAGATTTACTAAGTTTGTCTTATTAAAAGGTTCTATGAAAGTACTTAAGGGTTTAGTGCGACACAAAGCTGATCACACTGTAGTGAATTTACAGTCAATAACTGTGTTACACTGGTGCAGAGCAGCACGGTCAGAGTTTGGTTATATCAACTGTAGCAGAGATCAGTTTGAACAAAGTTAATGATAAATTTATTCATTGAATTCCACATTTATACTAACTTTATACTGACTGGTAGAAAGACGGTAAAAGAAAAAAGTATACTGTCAGTTTAGGGTGATGGAAATCAGCCAGTATAACTCATGAAATGTTGCGTAACATCTTGTTGAATTTTGTTGCGTAACTCCGCAAAGAGCAGTAAACCTCAGAGCAGCAGCAGCAGTCTCACAGGTCAGCTGATTACAGATGATTCTTTTCCCCCTGCTGGGCGACTAAAACCGATCTTAGGGTTCCTCCTCCTGCCAATTCCACTTTAATGCCTGAGATTTCATTTTTCTGTTTAGGTGTGGAGGCAGTGTTTAAAAGAAAAAAATTGTATTCTCATGTTATACTAACATAGCACAAAAATTGCTGGTACAAATATCCTCCAAAGACCAAGTATGTGTACTTTAAACACATCTGGCTATTTCATTAGCATGATGAGAAATACTGTTAACAGCTGCTATGTTGCTGCGGAGCCTGACTCCATCTGTTCCACAGAGATCAAACACAGAGCCATGCTAGCCAGAACCAGCCCGCTGGAGGATCTAATCCATTCGAAATCAATAGTTTTGCAAAGAAGTCAAAATTGCAGTGAACGTGGGTGTCGTTTTTCTTCCCACTGTATTTTGCACCAATAGATCACATCATGAGAGCAATTTGAGCCAGACATCTGAATCGCTGTCACTTTTACAGCCTTGTTACTGACTAAGGTTATAACTGTAACACTGAACTGTGACAGTGAAACCTGCCTACACATTTCTTTAATTTACGATGGTAGAGTTTCTTTTTAATGAGAAAGACTGAATCTGGAAAAACTGAGACATATTGTTTAAATGGCACTTAGCTTTTTTAAGACACGTCAAGTTGATCAGCAACTGTTTTTCTTTCAAGATTTCAGCACCAACTCTATGCTAAAAGGATGAGAAACCTCTGAATCATGCTTTGGTTTAGCTGGAGAGACTGAAATCCATGTGACAGATCCCTAAACATATATTTACCAACGGAAACAAGAAGGGATTTCTGAAAATACTACCTAGAATAAATTGCATAGGCAAAAGTAAGACGTATAAAGTCATAGTCATGTTTTACTGAAAGTCACACATAAGTATAGGGAGGCCATACTTATGGGGAATGCTGTTTGTGAGTCACTGCTTATTAGAGCAATATCATCAGCGAACGGAAGTAATTGCAGTCGGCAAGCAGTGACATAATGGATGGAATCGCAACAGGTATGATGATTTATGCTTTTCTATTTTTTAATTTTATGCATTTATTTATTAGATTAAAAAGATTGAGGTAGGCAGAATATTTGGGTGTCAGCATCACTTCCAAAAGTAACTGTATTTTAGGGCCTTAAAGTGGACGTCAGATGAAAGCGAGGTTAGAAAAACTACATCTGAGAGCTTTCATCGGCAGACTGACTACGAGGTATATGAATATAAAACTTATATATATACATATTTATATAATGAATTATGAACAAAACAACATAAGCAAACACTTGTGAAGCAACTTAAAAATGTTGCTTGGTTTGTGCATGCGTGCAGACACAAACGCACTCAAGGTATATTACTAATAAAGACTGAGCCAATAACAGCAACAAAGAAGAAGTTTCAGCACTTAACCATATTTAATCTGACTCGCAAATGGGAAATGTTCATCTTAGATTATCAGTAACTTTAGGGCGCAGTCACTGCCCCCCTTATCGGTGACATAAAACGCAAAAGATTAAATCTGCTATAAAGAAAGGTAGTGAATGAATGAATGACTCTAGTTATCACACTGAATACACATACATTACTCATGTATTTACACTCTCGATGTTCATGCAATTACAGATGTGGATGGCGCATAACTGGCTGCGACTCCTCAGTGTTTTATTGGTGCATAATTTGCTTTTAAATGACAGTTGTACCAAGTCAGAAACATGCGGCCTTAACCTGCCCACAGAGCTAAATACTGTGGTGCTCGTCTGTGAAGTGAAGCCTCCCTGGGTAAACTTCAAACAGCTTGGTCATTAATAATTCTGATTAAGGATGTAGTCTGCCCAATATTTGCAATTCTGATAACTGATACTTGGCGAAGACGGGAGATGGGCGCATTAAGGCGGCCTGGGGGAATTTAACTTGGAAAGGTGAGTGGTGTCTAGTACTGCAAGCTTTCCTCAATTATACCTCAGAAAAAGCTGACAACACCCACAGAGCGCTTTGGTCTTGAGGGAGCTTAAAAAAATATCTCCACAACTGCCTCTTAAATTATTCTTGTCCAAATTAGTCTGTGTGTTTTGCTGATGAATATTTCATGCACCTTTTTTCCATTTATTACGGTTAATACTGTATGTTAACTTCTTACCCCGTCATATCAAGGCTGGACCAAAGTATGCTGATTTAAATGCACAAAGGGGAAACTGCAGTTTTATTTTAGGTCCGCGCTACGAAGAATATGGTCTGCATTCTGTGAACGCGCGACACCATCATTCCTAGAAGTGTCAGAGCTGATGAACGTGCGAGGGCTTCATTCAAGTTGTGATATTTAAAGCGACAAGTTTTTTTTTTTTTTTTTAAAAAGACACGCTGACTTCCGTCTGAAAATGCAGTGATGCAATTTCCTTCTAGTCTTGTGCAATTTAAATGTTAAACCTCAAGCCTTTAAGATTAACAGCAGTTTGTCTGCTAAATGCGTCCCCCTCCCGAAACAAGGCTTAAAGTGAAAGGGGGGTGTTTGTTTTTATTCTGCTTTCACATTCTGTCAGCTGTAAAGCAGTTCTGAGAAAGCAGCTCTGGCTTATGTTAGTTTGCCTAACCAGTGTTCACACACCCGTGCCAACTGACCCTTTCTCAGGAGGGTGGGCGAAGAGCGGCAGGGAAACCCACTAACGTAAACCCAGCAGGTAAACACACGCGTGAGAAGTCCCGTCCTCGCCTGAGCCGACAAACCAGCCCTCAACAACACGCTCGGCTCCCTTGGATTTCACAGTGATTGCTCGCTGCCTGCAACCTGATCGCCGCTTTTCTCCTTTCTCATGCCCTGTCTAAATGTCAGCATCTGTGTAAACGCTAAGGTAATTCGCATGTGGCCTCCCTGCTGCGAGCGTGGAAAGAGCAGAGGATGATTTAAAGAGGATGAGTCAGTGCGCACATCCTCTTAAAGATCAGCTGCCTCTGTGTTAATTATTATTACCAGATAATAGGGCTTCTCATAGTTGTCGTTTTTAAGGAGAGACCAGGTGATATATGAATGTACATTACTGGTATGCGTAATTCAAAAGAAGAGTCTTGAGTCAGGTGTGATTGGGTGGAACACATAATGTGTTTCAGGTTAGGGGTACAAAATATTCAGTGGATGCTTGAAAAATTGAAAGCTTACCAGGGGAAGCCCCCAGGCAAACACCAATGTAATTTACAAATCATTTAGAGTGAGAGCAGCACTAGTTTTCATAGCCGGTACATATGCATAAAGAGAGCAGCAACTTCCCCTAACCATGACTCAGAGTGAAGATGCTGAACAAAACAGATTAAGCTAAGTTGAATTTTCAATACCTATATGGCTGTGCACTTTCCACAGCCATCAACGGCATCTTTCTGAGGAATAAAAAAAAAAAACCTTGTCGTGTTTTATTGTGTGACAATGTTTGAGGTTTTTTTCTTTTAAGCTGAGGTGTGAGATGAGTGTAATGCAGACAGTTGTAGACTTGTCAAAAGTCTGCGTGACAGTTTCATTAGCCCGTTCGAGACAGAAAAAAAAAAAGCACAAATGTGTGTCAAGAGTCACTGCAAGTGTTTGTCATCATAAACTGTTTTCGCGCATGAACTCCAGACGATGTCGAATCAGGTCAGGGCATCATCTGAAGCTGTCGTGTCGTGCACAGATTCTCCTGAGCAGGAGGCAGGTTCACTGAGAGAAACACTGATTGGTTCGGGCGAGGGCGCTTCCTGGATTGAGAGACATGTGACGTCCACTCGTTCCGCCGGGAGTTCTGTTACTTGTGCTTTTCTCATACGGATGCAATCAGACCGCACACAGACTGTTTAATTTTTGTGATCCCAAATGCACCGCCGTCAGGTCATCTCTAAAATATTTTAAATTAAAACAGAACTCAGGGCAGAAGAAAGGTGCCTTTGAATGCCTGTTTGTTGGTACCAGATAAGCCGGTCTGAGCATTTCAGAAATTGCTGAAATACTTGGATGATCAGAAAAAGAGAAAATATCCAGTGAGCAACAGTTCACTGTGTGAAAATGTCTAGTTGATGTCAGAGGATAATGGTTAGACTGCTTTGAGCAGATGGGAAGTCAACAGTTACTCAAATAACCACTCATTACCACTAAAGTATGCAGAAGAGCATCTCTGAATGCACAATGCTTCACACCCAAAAGCAGATAGTCTACAACTACAGAAAACCACACTGGATGTCATAACTGTCAGTGAAAAACAGGAAATTGAGGCTGCAGTTCACAAGGGGTCACCAAAATTGGGTGATTGGAACTTTTCCTGGTCTGATGACTCTCAGTTTTTGTTCTGACATTCAGATGCTAGGGTCAGAATTTAGCGCAAAAAACATGAACAAGGTGTAACGGTGTGGGGGATATTTTGTGGACAAACTTTGGGCACCTCAGTACAAACTGAGCATCATTTAAACGCCACAGCCTACCTGAGTGTTGTTGCTGACCATGTCCATCCCTTTACGACCACAGTGTACTGCGCTTTCAACTGTTAGACAAATCAGACTGTTCACTGTAGTCAAATGGCCTTCAGAGTCTCAGGATCTCAGTCCAATAGAGCTTCTTTGAGTTGTGGTTGAATAGTAGATGTGCAGCCGACAAATCTGCAGCAAATGTGTGATGCTGTCATGTCAACATGGACCAAAATCTCAGAGGAATGTTTCCAGCACCTTTTTGAATCTGAACCACAAAGAATTAAAGCAGCTCTGCAGGAAAAAACAGATCCCAAGGTTTACCTAATGATGCCAAAAAACGTAATTAGTAACATATCTAACGTATTGCTTCCCGTACGCTGTGTCTGCTCTGAGCTTTACATACACTGGTACATCTTTGTAGTCGGGGTAGAGTCGCTCTGACTGTTTCCTTCTGTTTTCAGTGTTTATGCTAGCTAAGCGAATTACTTCTTGGATCCAACTCCATACTTTGCATACACAGTACACACTAAGTCAGACTGATCTTATCACCTTACTCTGGCAAGAAATCAAACTGTGTTTCCCAAAGTCAGCTGTTTACCTTTAACCCACTTACAGTGTTATGTGAAGCTAGCAATAAGGCTACCTATCAGTGTTTACATATATGATTGCTCCCAATGCTTTCCACCCTGGAAGAAGTAAATCAGAAGAAAAGATAAAAACGACTGAAAAAGCACTAACCTTAACTTTCATAAACATTATTACACTCTTTATTTGAACTCTTTTTGAGTGTACTTTTTTAACTTAAAGGTCAGGAAATTCCTGATGGAGTACAATGTTTTTCATAAAAGCTAGACAGTATGACTTTCAGCTTGGTTCCATTGTTACCAAGCTGCTAGATCCCACAAAATGGACAGAAAAGTCCAGGCGACCTGTCCGGGGTGTGCCCCACTTCACCCCTAATGACAGCTCAGATAATCCCCAACCCTGCTGTGACCCAGACTTTAATAAGTTGTTGAGAAAATAAATTCAATCACACAGGCCTAGATCTGATCTGTGACCTCCTCTGGTTGTTTGTGAATATGTGTATTTTTCTACACAACGTTGCTGGCTCTTGCTGGGTGAAATCAAGCACAAAGATGGTACTTGAAATCAGAATTACTGATTAACCCTATCCAAGTGCAAGTGATCGGACCGTGGGAGGAAGCTGGAGTACCTGGAGAGAACCCACGCAGAGAACATGCAAACTCCACACATACAGGCCCCGAGCTGGATTCTGTTACTCTCTTCATATCTGGTGACTTCTTCAATGAGCATGACGCAAGCTTAAGATTGGATTTTCAAGTAACCCCAGAGCTCATAAAGCACATCAATCGCATATTTTCATTCTCTAGAGAACCTTGGTCTGTTTCTCTGCTGCTTAAATGATGAAAGAACACAGAGGCCTGCATTACCTATGATGTATCGCTTTTGGGGATAAATTTCCATCACTACTCTAAACTTCCACATTGGAATACAAACCTAAGTGAAAGGCCCGGCAGTCATGGCAGTGACAGAATCTATATTTCAATTCGCAGGACTGAGCGGTGCTCACTAACTGGGTCGTTTGATATCTCATTCTTTAAGTCTATACAAAAAGACAGCTCTGTATACCGTGACTAGTTCAGCAGTGTAAGTATGCGCTCCCAGCATTACAACCACTTTCAGTTGTATCATCATTATTTGTGACTCTGAGCCAGACCTTTGATTAAAGGCCGCTGTTTAAATTGAAGTTGGAATTTTTTAGCCTTTTACTGCGCCTTACGGGGCGCAGTGTTATTTTAAGAAATCTTTTTAACCCAAACAAAGTGATGGCTTTAAATGAAATAAAAGTGCCTGACTGGGCATGGAGACCGATGGAGCGTGATTCCTGGATAGTGCTTTCCCATGTGTGGGCGGGCAGATCAGTTGGACAGGAGCAAGTATCAGCCTGTGCTGGTGTTTGACTCTTGAGTGGGCAGACTTTTTTTAAACACTCCTGCCAAGTTGCAGACCTCCCACAGCTGCCTTACTATATTTTATTTACACCCAGCCTGGGAACGCAGGGTTAACCACTCACCTGCAGAAAGTCTGGACACTTCTTAATCTACAGATTCGCAACTTTGGGGCTTTGCAGGAAGTATCGCACCTCTATGACCTGTGCAAACCGAGGGGGGAAAAATAGACGATATAATCTGTACTGTAGTGGCTGTATAATATTACTTGATGATGGGGAGATACCCGATGCAGTCACATACAAACGTAAAGGCTCACATGGACATGTGCACACACACACACACACATGCACAGGTGTAGAGGACCAGATCCTATAGATAAAGTGATTAAATGACTGCCAGTCTGCGCAGTTACTTTAATTGAAGATTTGCTGATGAGGGCATACTAATGCTTAAATGGCCTCTCTATTTTTATCTTTCCACACCCTGGCTGACCTTTAGTAGTAAAAATACAGAGCAGTAAAGTCACAGTATGCTATGTTACTGATATTAAAACCATTAAGTAAGTCTTTCTATCCTCTGAAATCTGATCCACAGAACAAGATGAAACAGAACATAGTGGTGCATGCTGGTTTATTACACTATATGCAACTAACAGACTGCACTGGAGCAGCTTTTTATGCATGAAACTTGTTTAAAAAAATGTTTTAAGTCTAAAAAAAAAAAAATTTGTTAATGCAATAGCCATATTTGCACTTTTTGCAACAATTCTGCAAAGAGAAGGGTATATTGCATGTAGCCTTTTTTGTTTTTTTGCTGTCTCGGTGTCACAAATGCCACTGGGTGCTGCCTCGGGTTCATCGAGTGCAAATCTGTGAATGAAACTCCTTCCATTTTTAATGGTGGTGGAGCTGTTGGTGCTAGATAGTTTCCGCTTTAGTTTCAGCCACTGTTTTCTTGTCAATGAACTGTAAAGCTGCTGAGTTCCCTACAGCCTGCTGCTGTTGCTCATATTCAGTAAATACTGAACTGTAATAAGCAGTGCACTGTAGGCCCTTCCGTTAAGTTGCTGCCCTGCAGTCTGAAAGGCATATTGATGAGTAACCAAACTGTTACATGTAAGCTGGCCATATCATTTCTGTCTCTGATGAGTCAAAAGATTTTAAAAGCACCTCTGGAAAGTTACTGTTAACAACAACATACTTTTACTTTTAGTTCAACAAATACTGGGAAGATGGTGGTAAAAATAAGCCACCATCAGAACTGTGGTCACGACCGTTTGTCAGCCATTTCCTGAGCAATTTGAAAACTGGTAGGATGTGAGTGAATCATGGTTTCTGTTAGTTACTGCTTCCCTTACAGTTGCAGTTTCACAAAGTACCGGTCCTCCTTACTTCTAACCAAACTTATTTGATTTGATCTTTGGAGAAATTTCCAGATCTTCCAAAACGTGTCGGTTAAAAAGTGCCTGCTCACTGCAGCAAAATAGATTTTCACCCACTTCTCCAGCTCATTTAACCGTACCATACAAAAACTGGCAGGGATGCAGCTGTCTTATCTTGTCTTTTATTACTTGGAGTTAAATGTACTGCAAGTGTAATGCACTGCTCAGCAGCTTTTGACAAATTGTGCAGTCATATGCAGGAAAACTCTGCAGTCCCGTGAAAAAATAAGTATCCCGTGATTTTATCGTTATAGAATCACATTTAACAGTAATAACATGAAGCAATCATTTTCTATATACACTGTGGAGAACTTTTGCCCACTCCTTTGTGCAGCGTTGCCTCAGTTCATTGAATTTGCAGGCATTTGTTCATGCACAGCTCTCTTAAGGCCCCACCATAGCATTTCAGTTGAGTTGAGGTTTGCAACACCTTGATTCAAATTCAAATTTCAAATTCAAATTTCAAATTTCCATCCATCCATCCATCTTCATCCGCTTTGTCCGGGGCCGGGTCGCGGGGACAGCAGCCTAAGCAAAGAGGCCCAGACCTCCCTCTCCCCAGCCACCTCCTCCAGCTTGTCCGGGGGAATACCAAGGCGTTCCCAGGCCAGCCGAGAGATATAATCTCTCCAGCGTGTCCTGGGTCTGCCCCAGGGCCTCCTCCCGGTGGGACATGCCTGGAACACCTCACCCAGGAGGCGCCCAGGGGGCATCCTTGTCAGATGCCCGAACCACCTCAGCTGGCTCCTTTCGATGTGGAGCAGCAGCGGCTCTACTCTGAGCCCCTCCCGGATGGCCGGACTTCTCACCCTATCTCTAAGGGAGAGGCCAGCCACCCTTCGGAGGAAGCTCATTTCTGCCGCTTGTATCCACGATCTCGTTCTTTCGGTCACTACCCACAGCTCGTGGCCATAGGTGAGGGTAGGGACGTAGATCGACCAGTAAATTGAGAGCTTCGCTTTTACACTCAGCTCCCTCTTCACCACGACGGACCGGTGCAGCGTCCGCATTACTGCAGCTGCAGCCCCAATCCGTCTGTCGATCTCCGGCTCCCTTCTCCCATCACTCGCGAACAAGACCCCGAGATACTTGAACTCCTCCACTTGGGGCAGGAACTCATCCCCGACCCGGAGTGGGCACTCCACCATTTTCCGGCTGAGAACCATGGCCTCAGATTTGGAGGTGCCGATCCTCATTCCCGCTGCTTCACACTCGGCTGCGAACCGTTCCAGTGCGAGCTGGAGGCCCTCACCCGTGAAATTTCAAATTTCAAATTCAAATTTTATTTGTCACG
Organism: Aulonocara sp. 'chitande type north' Nkhata Bay; assembly: GCF_057382095.1. Classification (NCBI taxonomy): domain Eukaryota; kingdom Metazoa; phylum Chordata; class Actinopteri; order Cichliformes; family Cichlidae; genus Aulonocara; species Aulonocara sp. 'chitande type north' Nkhata Bay. Next base: position 22,165,738 of record NC_141352.1, on the reverse strand, counting down.
TACACAGTCATACACAGTACGATATGCAGTGAAATGCTTAGACAACTGCTCGTGACCTAAAGAAAAAAAGAAAAGGCTATGAATAAGATAGGAAATAAATATGAAAATTAAAAAGGGTAAATTTAACTAGGAAGGAATAAAATAAAATATAAAAATTAAAGTTAAAAATGAAATAACTGTACAACACAAATTAGACTGAAGGGTACATTTAACTGGGAAAGAATAAGATAAAATATATAAATTAAAGTTGAAAATAAAATAACTGTACAACAAAATACACAATACACAGTATAGAAATATATAAGAATGTATGAAGAAATATAAATATTATATACACAATAACAGCAGCTGTACAAGTATTAACTGGAAATGAAGAATATAATGACCAGTGTTGTGCAATCCACATTATTTAGTGTCTTGTGCAGTGCAAATATGCTTAAAGTGATTCTTTTCTTTTTGAGCCATTCTGTTGTAGATTTGCTGCTGTGCTCATGATCAGTCAGACAGATTGCTTTAAATTTGATTCTTGAATACTCCGGTATGCATACAAGTCCACCACCGTGCTTGAAAGCTGGACGAAAAAATTTGTGCTGATATGCTGTGGTTAGTTTTCTCCAAACATGGCACTGTGGATCGTGGCGAAACATCTCCACTTGGATTTTTTTGCAGTTTGTCTGCACGCTCTAACCTCAGGTGAGGGTGAATACTGAATACTCCAGACCAGCAAACTGCCATGTCTACAGAGATGCTCACACTTTCTGATAACCAGTAAGTCATTATCAGCACCTGGCAGCTACTTATCCTGTTAATTCCAATGGAAGCAGTAAAAGTGCACTTAGTTTTACACATGGATGGATGAACTCCTCTTTTTCACATGACTGTGTATAGTTTGAATGTTTAAATCCACGAGGTTCAAATGTTATAAACCATTAAATTATTTTTTTGGTCACAGTGCTCGTTTCTTAACTTTTATGATGTCATTTTCAAGTTTATTAAATGAAAATGAAATCAAAATATAAACAGGAGACCTTTCTTTTGCTGTAACTTGTTCTGATCAGACACTTTAACCGTTACTTAAAATGTACTTGTGAAATCAGATAAAACACCCAGGGCACCAGTGCTTTTTTCTGTTAAATACATCGCAGACATTGAAATCACGGAGATATGCCATGGTACTGGTGGTCAGGTACGCACTAACCTCATCCGGCTCACAATCTGTCACACCTCACAGGTTAGTGCACATGAAAAACCGCACACTTTGGCTGTAGACCAACTTGGTGATCAGTGTGTTTAAGTTTGATTAAAGTCTGACCGACGCTTCAGGAGGAGGAGTGATTCTCACCGTGGCATAACCTTGTCGGTCCTTCAGGTGGATGAGCTAAAAATCGTGCTGCACAAAAGATTTCGTCTTTCAGAGGTGACACTTGAAAAAGGTCTAAAACTGATTTGTTTGTAGTTTTAAACTGAGCTTTAATGTGTTTTTCAGCCTTAAATTTCTAATGTACATATCAGTATTTATGAACTTATGATGGCTTAAAAATGCAAATTCACCCCACCCCTGTGGACTTCCCTGTAAGTCAAACAATTTTCATATGAAGGTAAATAAAGTATCAGCTGATTGTCAGAGGATCAAGTTGGAGCACCTCGTTGTTTGGATAAAATTTAGAAGAATAAATGAAAAAATGCCATAATCGCTCTCGCTGTTTATTAATGCTGGCCAGATTTTCTCAACACACTTGAATAAAAAGCTCAAGCTTTCAGGTTTTAGCTCCCAGTAGCATTAATGACAAACCTGCCACTTTCTTCAAAGTATGTGTTGAACTTGTGAGAAGTCACACAGCGGTGCTGCTGATCGCGCTGCAGCTGGTGACTGCAGCTCACGAGGTGTGAATGAGACGCAGCTCCTGGTGTGGAACTGAAACAATGGCCACTGCCCGGTCAGAGTGAGGGAATTAGCAGGAGGCAGTTTGCTGAATGGGAGAGAGCAGACTGCTGGCGCTGGTGAACAAACAGAGCAGCCACATCAAAAGACGCAGGGCGTGAACATACAGATAAGGTCAGACTGCCAGATATTTCCTGACCTGAAACACTCTGGATGTGGAGAATAAGGAAACTTGTTATCATGTAGGATAACATTTGTGCAGATTTAAACAAAAATATCTCTGAGAAGATAAGAAGGTCCTGATAAAGACAAAGGTGATTCTGTGTCTTTCATTCATTCACTGGTTTGCTTGTTCTAGATCTAAAGCAGTGGTTAATGTGTGGTTCCTGATGGGTTACAGCATGAAAGTGAGTGGCTGCAAGATGTTAACTAGGAATACTTGGGAATTCACTCTATTTTATAATCAATTTTAAATAAATGTAATTTCCTCAAGACTCTCAAAAATGTTCAGTTCAAAGAAGGAAAACGTTTTTGTAGACATATTCGTCCTTTAGCCAAGAGCCACAAGCACTATCTTTAGAGCCCTTGAAAAATGGAAAGAATGCATGCTTTTGTTGAAGGTATAGAAAGCAAGAAGTCATTGATTTAACTATGTACGTCTCTTTTCTGTATGATTTAAGTCATGCCTTGGGAAGGTTTTAGGGAAGAAAAATCATGGATTTACAAAGATTTTGTGTTGTATGAAGTAGAGATGGCACGATACCACTTTTTTTTATGTCCGATACCGATATGAATCCGATATAGTGTGTTTTTTAATCAATAAAAATCTTTTTTTACATATCTTGCTGCTTTTTGTATAAGTTCATGCTCAAGTTACAAAAAAACCCCAAACACTAAAGCTATTCTGTTATACCTGTATGCAAAAAATATACTGCACCCAAAATATTTCATAGTTCAGCAACACTGATCAATCTAATGAACTTAAACCTACTCCATCCTCCCTATTCTGGTATTTTAAAGGGTAAGCAACCTAACTAATAGGGCTCTAAAGCTCCCAGCAAAAATAATAATAATAATAGGGAACCACCCCCCACCTCATGATGCTTAATCGACATAATCAACTTTAATTTGATGCAGTGTGGGGAAAAATGCACAGAACTCATTTATTTTTCAAGAATAATTAAATAGATTCAGCATCTTTCTTCAAAAGTAGTATAGCTTACTAGGGTATATATTAGACTTAATAGTTACTATATACAGTAATTGACTTCTATTCATTTTACATCAGATTAAAACTTTGGGTGTAAGATTCAGATAATTATTTAATAAAAGCTAGACATTTTAAATGAGAATAAGAAAGAAAAGTATGTCTTTGTGCCCCCTTTTCCCTGTTCATGCCCTATCGGCCCCCCTGGCTAAACTTTGCTAGATCCGCCCCTGCACAGTTACCAGCCGTCAGCTACGTAGAAAAAGATCCTGGTCTAGAAAGTAATATTAAATAAATTCTAACAACAGATTTTCAAGCTTAAACGTGCTGCTGTTGTTCAGCCGCTGGTTTCCTCTTTCTGGTGCAAAGTGGGAGATAAACAAACAAGAGAGACGGACTCGTGACAGAAAAGCCGATCAGCTGATCATTGATCAGTTTCATGATTGAAGTAGCAGCAGGAGAGGGAGGGGGAGAGAAGAGATGGACTTACACACGTGCTTTACTTCTCTCGGGATAACTTTGTCGGAGATGAAATGCGGGGTTGGTAGCGAGGCTACAAATGCTCAACCAGACCACTGACAGGTCTCTCACGCCACAGCCGCTCTATCGCGTGACACATACTGCTCCGACGTGCTACGGTTATGAGGCGAGTTACGGCGTGTTGCAAGTTTTGTGAGGTGCTTTTTTGATATTTAACGGATCGGATTACATTTTTTATTTCTCTCCGATATCTGATCCAGTAATTTAGGTCAGTATCGGACCAATACCGATACGTAATATCGGTCCATCTCTAGTATGAAGGTATCGTCTTGTCAGTTCGGTGATAAAATGGACAAATTCCTGAAAGCTTAATTGTGGTTGAATGAACTGCCAACAGGCTAAAGAACAAGGACTGGGGTTTTTATAAGGTTTTAAAAAAGAGGAAACTTGCAGTGTATTGTCAGAGAGCAGAAAAGCTGCGAGGTCCAGATACTCAGAATGAAAAATACTTACCGTAATTGTCGGGCTATAAGCCGCTACTTTTTGCACAAGCTTTGAACCCTGCGGCTTTTAGTCAGGTGCGGCTTTTCTATGGATTTTCCATGATTTTTGTGATATCGTCACATATGTACCCATAACTTGTTTTTCAAAATATTAATAAAAGTGATGTCTCCAAACAGCCATCTCTTTCCTGACAATTCCCTTTGTGCATATTCTCTTACATATGATAAGTCAACATTGAAACACCTGCGGCTTTTAGTCAGGTGCGGCTAATGTATGTACAAAACAGGATTTTCCCCTGATTTTAGCTTGTGCGGCTAATATTCAGGTGCGCTTTGTAGTCCGGGAAATACGGTAAATAGCAAAGATCAAAGATAATGGTGCACACCAGCTGATTTCTTAGGCAAACCTGTTCAACCGCTTGTTAAGACGAATATATAATCAACCAATCACACTGCACCAACTCAGTGCATTTAGGCGTGTGGACATGTTCAAGACAGCCTGCTGAAGTTCAAACTGAGCATCAGAGTGGAGAAGAGAATTGATTTTACCAACTTTGATCGCAACATGGTTGTTCGTGACAGACGTGCTGGTCTGAGTATTTCAGAAACTGCTGATCTGCTGGGATTTTCCCATACAACCATCTCTAGATTAATTCAAAAAACCACATGCAGACGAGCTACAACAGTAGGAGACAACACCTCCTGTCAGCTATGAACAAGATACTGAGGCAACACTTAAAACAAGCTCACCGAAACTGGACAACAGAAGACTGATAAACGTTGTCTGGTTTGATGACTCTTGATTTCTGTCTGGCTGCTGGTTTAATGCTGTAGGGGATATTAGTGTGCATCACTCTATGACAAAAGGAGGATAACGCACTATGTGACAAAACTCAAATAATCTAAAAATGGATGCCTGAGCATGACAGTGAGGTTTGCTTTACTCAAATGACCTCCACAGTCACCAGATCTCAGTCCAATAGAGCACCGTTGAGATGTGGTGGAACAGGAGAGAGTTCATCCCAAATAAAGTGTCCAGCAAGTGTACAAAGGAGTTTTTACACAGGATGCTGGGATCGCTGTGGGAGTTGAGAAAAGTGGGCACACAGGATTTGTTTTCTGTACCTTCATCATTACCTCAAGAACTGTAATAAGTCTGATGAGCTACTCGTAGGTTACTTATAACAAATCTGAGATGATTACACATGTTGCTGACCTTTAGTGTTCAAACACACGCCTTACATATATACTTACACAGAAACGTGTTTCCAAGAAACAGCTTTGCTCCACCCGTCTCAATATATACTCATGTTGAATAAATCATTCAGTTCAGGCGTGTGATGTTGACTTTTCTCTCATTTTGCCACCCGTCTCTACAGGGTGTCTGTTCCTACTGGCTGCCGGGTGGCAAGACTTTCTCCAAGAAGGACTTTTGGTTTTAAAGAGACACGTTAAAACATGTAGATGAGCTTTTAGAGGGAACGGTAGGGCTGTCGCATTATGTCCAACTATTCACATTTCTATGAGACCGTCGTTCTGTCCTTTACTTCACCTTGCTCCCTTATTGCGACCTAGTTAAAAAATAATAATCACATGTTAAGCAGGTTTCCATTAAAGTTTAGTGGACTGTAAAACAAGTGTATAAAATGCCACTGCAGCTACTACCCATCATTTAGATTTCATATTAAATGATCCCGAATACTTCACATCACACCATAACCATTTTTAAGCAATCATTATTAGACAACCTGTACTCACAAATTTGTTTTAGATACTTTTTCAGTTAGAAAAAATGTTTATTTTAAAATTTAAGGGATAAATTTCACTATTTAATGATTAAATCAATCAGTATAGATCTCCACACTGAAGATGAATAACGGGCAGTAAACATGCTGACAAATGACACGGTGAGGTTACACGGTGATGGGAAACTCAGTCATCCTTTACCAGTCTGGGAGTGAGTGTGCCCACTTTTCTTTGTTTGGTGGTTGCTGGGTGGGCATCCCCTGTTCATTCATTACCTGAAGGCCTGCAGCAATTCTGCGTGGGATGTGAAGCGCAACAACAGCGCATTCCTATACTCAGAAACAGGGAGTGGGAGTTGACAGAGGTTTATTTCAATGAACTTTGAGTTTGTTTAACCTCCTCGCTTTTCTTCTAGATCCAACACCTTGACAAGAAGAAAAAGAAAAATCAGACAACTTGACCCAGCACAGTTTATGGCGGCAATCGCGCATAACAGTCGACTTAGAACGACCAAAGCTGCTTCGGAGCGGTTCAAGTGAAAGCTGAAGTAGGGAGGTCTTCATGCAAAACAGGGGTTCGGTTACAAGATAAAAGTAAAAAGTGATGGTGACAGAAGGATATACAGTCTACTGAGCATGACTCATTACTCATTACTTAGCTGACCACATCCAAAGATTTCTGAAGGGCAGAGAGAAGAGAAAAGGATGTTTTGCTAAGATGATCTGAGCCTGACGTACCTGCTCTCCAGTCAAACCTGGAGAAGGAACTGGAAGTGCTGGCCATTCAAACGAACGTGGCACTTCACCTCCAGCTGTGCGGTTTAAAGGAATAGCTCAACACATACCGGAAATAAAAGCCAGTGTGTGCTTTGATTCTGACGGTAAAATGAGGAGATCAAAGCCAGCGCTCAAGTCTGTACAGTAATTGTGACGCGACAGCCATTAAACTGTTAGCTTAGCTTAGCTTAGCGTTAAGAACAAAAGCAAAAGGAAAGTAGTGGTAATCATTTCCTTTTCAAAATGAAAGGTTTAAATAAACATAACACATGGTGATTAATTTTATGTTAAGCTTCAGTTGTTCAGTTTGTTATGAACTACTAAAAGGGGAATTCCCCCTCGGTTTTTCCCATTTTAATCCTACTAAAAGATTTCTTTTTGTTTTTTGGGGAGGAAGTTCCTTTATTCAAGTGAGTTAATATACTACAGACATTGTAATGTGCTAATTTTGGGCAATAAATATAAAACTGCGCAACAGTCTGAATCCTTTATTTTGTAAAATATTTTTACTCCAAGGATTTAAATTACAAAAAAGTACTCTTTCTTAAGGTCTTCTAAAGGTTTTTGTTTTTTTTGTTTTTTTTAACATTTGCTGCCTTTTCACCCATTTTCAGTCCAGTCCTTGTACCTGACCATTTTCAGAGGAATGCTTTTTGTTGTTGTTGTGAAGCCACTTATATCTGACCTATGACTCATTGAAGCATTAAAAAGCCATAAAACTCAAGTAATGAATCATTGTTCTTTCTGTGCATAACTTAGCAAAGAGACAGTTTTTTCCCCTATCTTTAGGAACTTTGTTACTAGCCGCCTGTCAGAAAACACACTGCTTCTTTACTTGAATCTAATACCAAACAAATAGCAGTTTGACAAACATAAAATAGTATTTTTGACAAACATGGTAATTCCTAAAGAGATAGCAGAAAATGGGCCATGTTGCTTAGTCTGTCCTTAAAGTTGAGGAAACTAGACAAGTGGAGAACAAAGGAATAGGTAGCACAACTAAAAAACATATCTACAGCAGATTAACAGCATGTGAAAGTCTTATCCTTAAGAAACAGAAAAAAATCCAGCAAAAACCTGAGAGATGCATCTGGCCCTTCATTTGATCCATCACGGGGAGAACATGCAAACTCTGCACAGAAAGATCCCCACCTGATGGTGGGATTGAACTCAGGACCTTCTTGCTGTGAGGCTAACCACCATGCCACTGTACTGATCCATCTACTGTTTGCTAAAAACTCATCATAAATGGTCTCAGTGGTAGGGTGGCTGTCAGGATGCCATTCCTAAGGGTAAGAAATGTGGGAGAAGACTGAGGTATGCCAAATTCTAACAGGTCTTACTGAGTAACTAACTCCAATCTGAAAATGTATCTATAACCATCTGTAAAGCATGGTGGAGGGGAAGTCATGGTTTGGGGCTGTGGTGTTGGAGATCTCGTAATCGATTGGCTTATGAACACAGAAGCATATCATCAGATTTTGATCCACCATTTCACCATCCACCACCAGTTGGCAGTGGTTTCACTGTTCAGCATGACAGTGATCCCAAACACACTGGCAGTTACAAGCATAAAACACACACAGGAGCTCTATCAATCATCTGGGCCTCCCCAGATCCCAGACCTCAACATTACTGAAGCAATGTGGGATCGACTTGAGAACAAAAGGCAGAAAAATCCAAAGAAGAGCTTTGAATGTCCTTCAAGAATGAGAAGAAAAGCCTAAGAGAGTTCAGGCTGTGCTGAAGAATAAAGGTGAAAAAACAATGTGCATGTTTGCACGTTTCAATAAGCTGCTGTACCAATTTGTCATTTTCCTAATAGCATATTTTAAAGATTGAGGTATCTCGAGACTTTTGCACAGTACAGGACTCTTTTCTTACCAACGTCTAGGTGCTTCCCATTCAGATGTTTAAAGTCTGTCCTACTTCTCTTAAGCATGTTATTGATGACAGTAATTTTCTCTTGTTTTTGTTTTGTAGCGTTCAAAATGATTGTCTTGTAGCGTAAGACAATCACACAGACTGAAAACACATTTAGCCAGATAATTATCGCTCCACTTAAGAGGCTGAAACTGAAAGTGAGAGTGGTTGTAATGTTTAATAATCACTTGCAGCATGAAATCTAAACATGGCTTCGACAATTGGTGCTCGGTAAACTCTATGTTCTTTAAACTGGAAAAAAATGTTCAAATAGACTTTGAGTCACAGTTTTACCATCGCTATCAAACTGGTTTAAAAGAAACCTTCAGAATTTCATAAATGTGGTGTCGTGTGGATTCAAGAGGCAAAGCTATCATGGATCATCTGTGGTGTACCGAGTCAGACACATTCTTTGCTGCTACTCTGTAAGCACAGACCAAGCATGTAGCTTGCAAAATATTTTTTTAAAAAGGAAAAGAAATAGGCATTTGTATGGTACAGTGGCAACAATCTGCAACATTTATCGCGTTTTCCTGAAGCACCGTTCATGCTTCGTACTTTTAATAGGAATGACCACCCCCGACTTAAAAGCAGCCATAGAGGAGAAGCAGCACCATTTGGTGTCATTTTTGGGGTTTACTCCATCAGAGATGATGAGCATTTGCTCTTTTTATACTATACTACTATCAGGAGATGTGTTATCTATTAGGTGCCAAGTCTTTAACACAGGAACTGTTTCTGGCCAGGTCCGTGTGTATCGTTTAGGATTTTGTAGTAAGTGCTGTCACAGTGCCCGGTGTCCATTGTGTGTAAATGACCCTCATGGTGAAGTTCAGAGAGTTCATGTACAGATTAAGTACTTTCACTCTCTGCAGCTGTAAACAGAGGGCAGTGATGCAGAACACCCAGGACGGGCATCAATGTAATGAGCGCACTCAACTCGCTTTTATGGACTCTGCCTTCATAAACGCTGAGAAATGTATTCAGACAAAGTGTGCAGCTTTTTCCTACCATTCAACAGTGTGAAGTGCCAGAAAACACTTGGAAAACACACATTTGTGATTTTAGAAATGATTGCATGGTAGATTCCTTTTCACCTCAGAATGGTTGGATTTCATTAAGAGTTCAAAACAAATCCACTATGCATTAAGACTAAAAAGAACCTGTAGAGCTGTGAGTCTTCTCTCTTTTGTTTTTCAAAAGCAGGAAACTCTCACACCCCATTCAATTCAACTTTTTATTAAAGACATTCTTTTAACAAATATCAATCAGTATTTTTATGCAGTGCTTGATGCAGAAAACGGCTCTTCTGACTGCACATTCCTCACACATCAGGTGACGACTCAAACATCCATGTGACCCCCTTGTTAGGGTGACTAAAAGACCCCTCAATATGTGCTTCGAATTGATCAGCACTGTCCCTTTAAGCAGGCCAGCATGACAGTTGTAAAACTAGGTACTTCCCAGCCACAATGTAGAGCACTACAGGGGCCCAGTCAGGGTGTATCCGTGTCCTCTCAAAGAAAAAAAAAGAAAAAAAAAGGGGGAAGTAGATACTACTGAAAACCTTGCAGTATGTTGTGTGTGTTTGCTCCAGTAAGATGCTGTGAAACTGAATCCAGCACGGTCTGCTTCCACCTTTGCATCCTTCCTAGTCAGATCATGTGTCGGTGCAGAAGCTGCAGAAAGATCTGGCCGGCATGGGGGGTCTGCAACACCACCATCACAGCAGCAGCAGAAGCCTGCAAAACACAGGGCAGACAGGAGCGAGTCAGAGTCCCGATGTGACTGTTTGTGGACAAACCTTAGTTTCATAATGCAAGTTATCAAAAAAAAACTTTCAACTCTGTAAATGAGCTGTCCTTTCATTATGACTCGGGAGTCAGTGCTAAATTTGCTGTGAAATTCAGATGAGAGCGGGGAAAGTTTAACACTCACACATTTACCCAAAGCTCAGTTTATCTATCAAACAGTACACAAGATTAAGATCGAAGCTTTAAGGTTTCCAGTTAGCACAAGTAAATGATCTAAATAAAGTTAAGCTCTACTCTTCTTTTTGGGAACTATTAAAGCTGCATTGAGCTCAAAGGTGGAGTCACAAAACTGCCAGAATTTGAAAATAAATAGCCTCCTTTTGCAGGTGTCACCTCTTTGTTTTGAGCGGGTTCTTCACACAGGTTAAAAATACATCAGTTCTGACTTCTGGTGAACCCAAATCACCCTGATATGCTTCCTGCAATTAACCTGTCGCACCGCCACATCTTACATTTTATGTCCACAGTGCCCCCTCATGAGTTTGACCCTCCAAAGCCTGGATCTAGCTCATTACACTGTAATGCATTACATACAGGATTGCAGTGTGCTGACAGATTGCTGATGTTTCTGTCCAGACGAGCCAAAACCCACATTAATCAAATCGTACCTGCAATAAAAATGCATAGAAGCAAGTAAGCAGAGATAATCGGCCAATCAAATGACTCAATTATGTCAGCTGACATCAATTAAACAGCGCCAAACTTGAGTTTAGCTTCAATCCCAGACATAAGGAAGTTTCAGTGGCTGAATGTAATCAGTTGTTGTTAAATCTAGGCCCTTTAAAATTAAAAACAAGTTAAAAGTAATATAGATCTATGACATGCAGGACTTGGGTCTCTAGCGTGACCTGCTACACCACCGTGGATATGAATCAGTACAGACGAGAGATAAAAACTAATTTGTGTTCAAGGACATGCAAATAGGGTGGGAAATTCACGTCTTGACACTCAAATCAGTAGATCAGAGGCTGTGACTACTTCACAAACTACCTTGAGACTGTGTTGAAATGATTGTATAATGCTCTTGAATCATAATTTAACCAATACACTGAGATCTGCTTTTTATTGGCCGGTTATTATGAACATCAAGCTCAAACTAATCCAGTCTAAACAATTTCAAGCCCCTAAACACAGCATTTTCTATACGTTTTGGCCTTTACTTCACATGTAAGGGCATGGAAAATGGAGCTTTTTAAAAAATTCCTGCATTCACAGTGGGTCTTGCAATGTCAACGGTACACTACTTTATCGCCTTTTTGACGTCAGACTGTCCTCTGTGTTATTGTTTGATTTCTTCTGATTGGCCAGCGTCTTAAAATGGTTAAGGTTGCTTTGGCATCAGATACATTAGTACAGTACAGTCAACGGCGGTTATGGACCACAACCACTCGTGAATACTTGACATCCTCTCTAAAAACGCGTAGAACCCAGTGGCGCCAGTGTCCAGCAGCCTCGCCTCTGTCAGTGCGCCCCAGGGCGGCTGTGGCTACAATGTACCTTGCCATCACCAGTGTGTGAATGTGTGTGTGAATGGGTGGATGATTGTGTATAGTGTAAAGCGCTTTGGGGTCCTTAGGACCAAGTAAAATGCTATACAAATACAGACCATTTACCATAGAACTAATTAAATTTTCCTGGGAGCTCTGTGTTTGGAATTTGCAAATTGGCGAAGGTTTTAAAGAAAAATAAAATACATTTTATTTCTATTTTGCTGTGTTTACATTAATATTAATATTTGATCATCAGTAAATACATCAGTGCATGTTTGAGGTATAGTTTTAATTCCTCCCCCAAATTATTAATTTATTACAGTTCATCTGGCTACCTACAGAACTTAAGCCCCTTTTCTATTAGTACCTACTCGGATCGACTCTGCACGGTTCACCACGGTTTTAAGGATTTTCCGTTAGGTCACAGTACCTGGTATCAGGTACTTTTTAGTACCTTCACAATCTGGGGTTCCAAGCGATTCAAGCAGGTACTAAAATGTGAGATTCGGTCAATGACGTCACTTGATGAGTCATGAGAGCGTCTCGTTCATGAAAATAAAAACTGTGGTCCTCCGAGTCTGACGAAAAGCCACAGACCGAGCAGCAGGTATATCTCTACGTCCAACTTTGTTGTAGCGTTTGTGTTGCATACATCACGGGACGCTCAGCAGGATTGCCATGATGACATCCACGCACATGAGGTAGTACTAGATTATAAGGGAAAACCAGCCGTGGCGAGTCGATCCAAGTAGGAGTAGATGCTAATGGAAATCGTCTCTAGAGGATAGAAACAAAGTATTGTGATAGTATTGATCCAGTACCTTTACCAGCGCTGGTATCGATCTTATAAATATTTGGATCAATCCGCCCATTTTTTTTTCCTTATCATGAAAGTGTAAAATCCCTGCTTAAAAAAAAACACCTGTAGACAAAGGTTTATTGATTAGACTGTGCACTCCTTTGGAGGCTTTCATCTTTGGTATTACTAGACAAAATTACATTAGGTCCCTAAAAAAAACATCTGCTTTCAAGATTTTGTCATTATAAGATCATTTAATGCACGATTTAATCAAATGTGATAGTTTAAATGGCATTTGCATCATTTTAAATGCATTTCTTTAAAGTTCAAAACACGTTTGCGACTTTTACGAGTTCAAGGATCAAGTGAAACCGAAGCTCTTTGTGTTTGGACAAAGCTTCTAATAAAGTTTCTCCAGCTGTAACTAAATAAACTAATGAATTTGGCGAACAAGCACTCAGGCAGGCAGTTTAGTGTAGCTTCTAGGTATAAAGCTGAAGGCAACATTATAAAAGAAGCAGCACAGTGTTGCTGGGACTGCCACAGTCTTCCTCCACTTCCTGTCACTGCCCCTGATGGGGCATTTACTCAGGAATCTAAATCTGCCAATCACATGATGAAGGCGTTGAGTCACCTTAAGCTTGAGTAGGTTGCTTAAAAGAAAAACAAACCTCCAACAACAACAGTCTGGGACATCACCTTTTTTCTTTCGAATGGAAAAACTAACAATAAACGGTTTTGCTTGTCCATAGAGGGTGTTTCACGAAAACAACTGGTGTAAATATGTCTCACACATCAGAAAACCTTAAAATAATAAAACCGACACCACCACATGATTGGTTGGTGTTAGACGTCAACGCGGCACAACACTGGTGTAATCATCAAAGGTCTGGCTCTAACCTGCCTAACCACTTTCATCACTACAGCCCACAGACACCTGCCAAATTAGTTTTTTTTTAATAAGCAGAAAGGAAATCAAAAAAGATGCAACCAAACTCTAGGTTGCATTTTCCCCTTATCTTTTTAGTTTTATCTGAAATGATAAGCGAGTGAATGTGTGGTGACATCAGATTAAACTTATAGCTATGCCTTAAAAGCACTTAAATAACAGAGGATCTTGTCACTCTGACATATTTGGTGCTTCCATCATTGCCCTGTTATAGAAGCGTTACACGGTTCACACAGTGGTTGGCTCCCCAGGCAGCTGAGCGGTTGCTAAAGCAGGAAAGCCACGTGTCTGTGAAAATGTATTTCCAGCGGGTGACTGAGTGTTAAAAGGAATGTGGGCGAGGTTGTAACCAACACGACCCGGCTGGCACCGTGCCCCACTGCCTATTCACGTGATCTCACCCCTATTTGCAGTTTGGTATCTGAGTGCAGCTGAGTGATCCCACCAGCAGAGTGTCATATGTACCTTTATAGTAAGCGTTATGGAGAGGCTGGCGCTGCGTGCTCATATCTGGCTCTGATGGTGTACGGCACTTTCATTTATGCTCTGACGCTATTTATACTTTATAAGCAGCGAACTAACCGCAGGTATAACACTGAGGCATGCAGCCCGAATGACATTTCCCACAGTGACTTTGTTGCACTGCGGGAAATCCCATTCATCTGATGTTGAATAAACCAGGTCAGTCATTTGATAACAGTGGCGCTGGAAGGGAGTCACGTCTACAATAGGTCACAGAGAGAACTAGTTGGCTGAGGTCCACCAAAAGTCAAATTCTGCGCTATGAATTCTCAGCAGGGGCAGCACGGTGGCGCAGTGGTTATCACTGCTGCCTCACAGCAACAAGGTCCTGAGTTTGACTCCACCATATGTGTGGAGTTTGCATGTTCTCCCTGTGTTTATGTGGGTTCCCTCCGGGAACTCCAGCTTCCTCCTACAGTACAAAGACATTTACCTCAGTCTTATACGTGGGGTTAGTTTGCTGCTTATAAAGTATAAATTGTCTAAGAGCATAAATGAAAGTGCCGTACAATTTGCAATTCTAAATTGTGTTGTCTGTCTCTCTGTGTTAGCCCGATGGATGGATGGACTAGTCAGCGCTACAAGCTGCATATTAGCTGTCAAATCTAACCGATCTTTTAAAAACATTCATTCATTCACAAGCTTCCAGCCTCACCGTGCAATGGAATTCCAATATGTTCTTCCAATATGCGCACTGCTTCTCTACCTTAAATAAATAAACTAATTAGCAGAAAGTTATTAGAAGGTTTTACTTGTATGTGTTATTTTCATCTTTCATGTATAAATGAAGGTCGTTTAGAAGACAGATTAATTCTCTATAATCAAATTTTAAGCCATTAAGGAGGCTTACGTTTGGTTGCGTGATGCCATAAGCTAGATAACTTACTCTTCAGACCCTCGCATTTTCAAAAATGTGAGATTAGGACTCGCTACAATTGATTTCTTTGTCGCCATGTCAGAGATAATTTCTTTACCTTGTGACTCTGCTTTTAAAGGATTTACAAAAGCTAGAATAGATCTCAGTCTAATAATTAAGAATCATTGTGTGCAGAGTCTTGTCACTCAGCAGACATCTGTCAGCGCAGCAACATTATATGTTCCTCTGCTGATTGTCTCTTTTGGGCGAGGACACCTCAAAGAGACATTATGCAACTCTCCCATAGTTTTCTGTTAAGGACTGTTTTAATAATAATAATGGTTTGGATTTATATAGCACTTTTCAAGGCACCTTACAATGCCACTATTCATTCACTCTCGCATTCACACACTAGTGGAGGCAGCTACGGTTGTAGCCACAGCTGCCCTGGGGCAGACTGACAGAAGCGAGGCTGCCATATCGCGCCATCGGCCCCTCTGGCCAACACCAGTAGGCGGTAGGGTAAAGTGTCTTGCCCAAGGACACAACGACCAGGACAGAGAGCCCGGGGATCAAACCGGCGACCTTCCGGTTACAGATACGCTTCCCAACCCCCTGAGCCACGGTTTCATCCACCCTAACCATCAAAACATTATCAGAAACGGTCTTAGTGGAAGGGTGGCTGTCAAGAACCTATTCTTAAGAACAGGGAGCTCAAAATCAGTGGCAACAGGTCTTATGGACTGATGAATCCAACTTTGAAAAATTGAAATTGTCGCCAGTATGGTTGGAGGTCATGAGAGGTACGACAGTGAGTGTCTACAGCTATCTGTATGCATGGTTTGGAGCTGCATTTAAGGCAGTGGTGTCGGAGAACTTGTCAGAATTAGTGGAATTAGAGAAGACTACCATCACATTTTGAGATCCCATGCAACAACACTGATCACAAACACAGTGCCAATTCGGTAAAAGCATACATGGGTAGAAGAAGTGTGTTGGAGCACTGTGGGATCACCGTGACAGAGAACAGAGCAAAAAGAGCTTTGAATGTCCTTCAAGAAGCCGGGAGAAATATTTCTAAACACTATTTAAAGAAGTTACAAGAAAGTTCTCCTAAGAGAACAAAGGTGGTCTTACAAAATATCGACTTTTGAGTTCATCAGAACTGTACAAACTCTGCCTGATATCCTGTATTTGCAGATGCTTCAATAAATTGCGGCTCCAATTTCCCATTTTCCAAACAACATATCAAGAAATAAGAGGTGTCTCAAAACATTTGCACAGTACTGCATACCTACATAAAACAAAATACATAAAAAAAATCATGTAAATTGCTTCTTCTTTGCTACCTTTAAAGATAGTAAACAACAAAACTGTATCACAGCCAACATCTGGTGACAAACAGCTTTAATTCTGAGGTGATTCTGGTCCAGTCAGAGTCTGAAGTTGTGTTTTAATCCCTAATCTTTCCATAATTACGGATTATGAATTTGCCTCTGTTTTGACTCATGTCTTCAGTTGTCTCAATAGGAACAGCTACTCATGTTTATCCACCTACACAGCTGCTTGGATCTCGCCCATCTCACTGGAGGATATTCAGATTCTAACACACTTCACAAATTGGTTGTCAGTAATTTGGATTTATGTTGATTTTCTTATGTTGCGTACATACTTGGCTACACAGATAATTAAAACGAAAAATCACAGACAAATCGAAGGCAACTGAATTTTCTTCCCTCGCATTCACCTAAGTTCATCTGCTTCACACTACCTGAACGAAGCGTCTGCCCCTTAAAACTCATCCCACTCCAGCTGCTTAATGTCTCTGTTGTAACTTGAACCGACAGGAATGTAAAAGAGTGCCGATGCCAGCGCGATCTGCGACCTATCCATCACCGACAACAAGCTCATTACCCAAAAACCTCTTGAGCGGAGCTGCGAAACAGGAGGGCACCGGGGGAGGTGAAAGGTCTGACCTGGACTTTCCTGGGTTTGCAGGACCACCCCGAGCACAGCGAGATCTCAAAGCCAGACGAGAGCACCCGTCTCCTGATTCGATGTGACGTATATAATATTTACGTTTCAGATGCATAAGCCTCCCCGGGTGCAGCAGGGGATCCTCGTCACTTAGCACCGTGTGATGCTGAGTTCAGGGCCAGGCAGTCCTCGAGAGCTCCAGCCTCATTAGCGATCTGTGTTTCCGAGATTCACCAACTGACGCTGACCGACAGCTGCTCCAGAGGAAAGCCAGCGGGCTGAGAGAGCGCTTCCTAAAAAGAAAAAAGAAAAAAAAAATCACCCTTTCACAAAGCAGAGGCTTCATCTCACACTGTGACGCTCTAATTTCAGTGGAAGTGTGCTACACTATCCTTTCTCTGCCAAACCAGAAATAAATTGGCTCAGACTTTTCAGCTGCTCTTTGTAATGAGTCAGCGTTGCTAATGTTTCCCTTCTCACAGAAAAAAAGAAAAGAAAAGGGGGACCACACATATGAAAAAATGTGGGCATTTCACTTAGCTCTTCCTGCCTCTCTTTGACTCTTATGAATGGGTACAAATGAGACCACAGGGAGGAATGAATGCGCCTTTTTCATATCTTTGAAATCAGCTCAATCAGATAGATACTAACAGCTGATGGAGGCAGTGTGTGTCATATCGAGCTGCTATGAAGTTCAAGGTGTAAGAAGAGAACCCCCAACACCCGCCTTCAGCATCTTTTTTTCTTTACACGAGGAGCCAGTGAAGTCACCACAGCTGCTGCCTCTCTGCCACAGAGGCCGAGTGAAAGGTCGTCCCTCCAGCTGAAGGTTGTAAATTCAAGACGTAAAACGGGAAAGACGCGCCACTAAACAGGTGCAGGAGCAGAATGAATGGTCACCCGGGTTTTTTCCCCCCCCCAATCTCAGAACGAGCAAGGACAAAGAGGGGGTGAAGCGGGCGTGTTCAGACTCAAGCAGCGATAGTCCTTCATGAAACCTTGGATTGTCTCATTTTGGAGCAGTACTTTAAAAAAGAAAAAAAAAAATCATCATAATAAAACAAAACCAAACATCCCTATCTGGCACATACAGGAAACATGAGGTGTTCGGTGAAACCTTAGCTGAGTGATTTAAACCAAAAGGAAAAACCGTGGTGAGATATGACACCAGAGCTACATCTAATGAAAGTGATCACTAGTGTATATGGTAGTGATCGCGGTTGTATATTCCAGTGTGGACTGGAGCACATGAATAATGCATGAATGCGTATTTTGTTGTCGGGTGGGATTTTCTATCATTAATCTGCCTGCTGATCCACATTTATTTCCACGTTACTCGACAGCTCAGCGTCGTTACTCAAAGTCGGCCGGCGCAGTCTGAGATATTAGTTTGAGCTGTCCTTTGAAAATAACTTTGCACTGATAGAGATTTGTGTGGATAAACTGTAGCGTCTCTCCTTAAGGTGACATCTCAAACCACATCTATCTTGTGTGAATATTAAGCACAAGGGTCTGCTGCGATCAGCCTGGATTCACTTTGATTAAAGTTTATTTTTTCTTCTTTTGCAGTTCATACGTTATTCAAAAGCCCCCAATTAGACGTTTGTGTCTCATGTACGATCACAAGTTTACAGCGTGTGTTTACTGCGATGCCCACCAACAGATCTGTCGTAACACCTCTACCTTAACTGCCTTCCATCTCCTCCCTTGACTGATTACCAGGTTGCGTTCAGGTGGAGTATTAGCTGAAGCAACACTAAAACATGGCGTGCAACTGCGGTTGTGACGTCACCGTTGGCGCGAAAACTAGCTGCTGCCCAGCTTCTCCCCACAGATGACACAGTCCGGTTGAGGTTGCTTGCACAATAATCTCTACTCACTATTTTCCGCTTTTCTTTAGGTGATGGGCCATCATTCATGTGCCAAGCTGCAACTGCGAATACAGAAAAAAAAATGCATTCTCATCCAGGAGTGTCACACAGTGCCGATGTGACGTGTCTCATCGTTACGAAAAAGCCGTCTAATGGCAGTGTTGACAGCTGAGACAGAACTACTGTTTTTTAGAGAATGGCAGAGTTTGTGAGGTGGGTGGAGAAGCCAGGAGACGTTTCACTTCTCCTTTTATCCACATGCCCATCTGTTCCTTCATGTGACTATTTTCTAAAACTCTTGCCATCTTTCAGTAATAATGTATGTTGTCACAAAGCCCACAACACACTGGCGTAGGGGTTAATAAGCCGTGCGCACTCCATACAAATTCAGGCGTCTGAATTTTCCTTTAAAAGTTCAGGACTAGAACTCATAAACAGAAGGTTTATTCTTTATCACCTGATTCGGGTCTCCATCTCTTCTCTAACTGCCAAAATTACTTTAAGTCTGCATTTCTTTTGAAAGGATTAATGCTCGAGTCAAGGTGCCCCTTCTCCAGACCAGCAGAATACCTGCAAAAGCTGCTTTAACATGCATAAACTGAGATAGCAGCAAACTAAAAATCAAATCTATTACTTCCGGTGAGTGCTTCACATGATGCTGGGATCAAATGAGGACCCTTTTATGCTTCAGGAAATGTTTTATTAACCTATTTTTATTGTGAAGGTTAACTGAACATACGCGGATAATGCAGCAAACATCCGAGAATCTTTAAAGCCAAACTACCAATTTGGGGTCACCTAGAGGACGCCAGGTCATAATCTAACTTGACAAACCACTGGCTTTGTCCACATTGTGCTTTGTTTTACTGACTTCCTCTGCTAATGAGTACATTTGCGTGAAATTGTTCTATGACACAGTAGAAATAGTTGTAAGAGGGATATAATTCATATGGTCACGCTGATACTGTTCCCGGTGACATTCGTGGAATTTCTTCCTGTTTATTCTCCTTTCATCTCCACATCCAGTCATTAAGAAACATCCTACACAAATCCAATAAAGGAACAACCAGCCCTCACATTAGCATGCTGATGCAACAGTGCTTATTTCCTGCCTTAAGAATGACACCATTATCATCCTCAGATAACCAGCAATAAAATTAAGTTTGGGTCTTTCCACTGCTTTTAGGCCCCTAATTTCCCCTAATGTCCTAACGTAAGAGAAATATGCTTAAAGAGTTCAAACTTTAGAAAACGTTTTCATGAAAACTCTCCTTCTCACCGTCAGCTCTGACATTTTCCATGATGTCAGTTCTTCTGATTGACCCAACCGTGAACCATGTGATGCTGTAGATAATGAAGCTGCACCGTGTCTGATTTTTCCCAACGTCACGAGGAATTTCATGTATTTTTGTGCCCAGAGGGCAAAAGCAGCAGCAGCAGCTTCAGCCGGGCATGTTCAGGAAGACACGGGAATAAAGCGGAAGCAGTCAAGGCATGAATTTCATACCAATGTGACACATGACAAATGAACTTCACAAGAGATGAAAGATCTGATTACTCAGATTTTAATAACGAAGGATCGCTGCGGTAGCCAAAGGGGAGAAAAAAAAGCATCTAAAGAAGCCACATGTGTCCTGATGTGAAATTTATGAATTGATAAAGCAGTAAAAATGTTAAGTTTAGCTGCACAACTTCCTCTAATGTAGTTCCAGTGTTTTTTAAGGGTCATGACCTTCTGACCGCACCGTCCGATAAGTCAATCAGTGGACTGCGTGACAGACTTTAGATAAAATGTGGAACATGCAAACCAAAAGCACACAAGCAAACAAATGATTATTCATTCATTGATTTTATCGGCCACACATATGTGCAACGTATGTCTGCATACAGATTTACAATTAAAAATTTCCCGATGGCAACGGTATCAAACCACCCATCTTCTAATGAAATGAATGAAAAAGCGTTTTTTAAAAGAAGACAGTTTCGTTTTTTCTCTAAGTGTGTAAACGATCGAATAATTTTCAAAACATTTGTACATGTGAATTTCCCCAGAGTGCGAATAATAGAGTTTGCATCTATTGGGAGAAATTCACCTTTTCTTGGTTTCATTGTGTTAACCAGTAGGTTCAAACCTCCACCCAGGATTGGAGCCTCTGTTTGCCCCTCCTGACGTCTCCTCCTCACTGCCGTTTCTGCCAAATGAAAAGAAGCAGCTCGGCAGTCAGAGTGAATCTGATTCAGTGTGAGCAGCCTGCTGCCATCACTTTTGGTGCTGTGCGTTCACTAGTTTCACTGTACCTTGTGTGTCTTGTGATGCTACTTTGACTGTGTGCAGTTAACCGTGCACACATCTAATTGGTCTTGAGGCAATCGATTTACTAATTTGTCTACTAGTTTCAGGAGACTGGGGCCAGGGATATATTTTCCCACCGTTTGTGTTACCACCTGGCTCAAAAGACCCAACATAATGTGGATAGCTCAAATAAAACATGGGTTTTATTTGAAATGACTTCATAATCTCCACTCACAAATGTTTTTGGTTAGGTAAGGCAGGTGAGTTGAAGACCGTTACAGCAGTTAAAGAAAATGGCTGAGATTATAGCTATTTCTGGTTTATTCCTGTTTCGAGCATCATTTATTGGCCTTTAGTTCTCCTGTTTGCTGTAGGATGTAACAGTGGTGGTGTTGGAGAGAAATCTACTCAAACCATGCTTCTGCTTTTTTAAATTCTTGTTCATTTTAAGATGCTGCTTGACGTGCTCTGAAAATAATGTGAAATTTCAGGCATGATTTTTTCTTTCGGGTTCATTGGAGGCGTGACCACATGCAGATTACTTTTCTCATTAATATACGAATGCATGTTTGTCTTACGTTTGCAGTGATGCGTCACAAATGCATAGATAACTACCCCAGCTGTCTTTTATCTTTCAGTTACGTCACACCCTCTATACTTGAAAGGTGTGGTCATGTTATCTCCACCTAAAAATGCTTCTACGTCACTTTTGAAATGCCGACCTTTGGTTGATTGTGAAAAACAGAAAATGTATTCAGGTTCACCTCATAAACTCAGAAATCTATGTCGAACTTTCACTAAAACATTTTTTTAATGATCACACTGCAAAACGTCCAGTCTTCAAAACTCCTTAAGAGTCAAAAACAACAGATGAGGCGGATTGATGCTAAATGTATCCCATTTGATACTTCTACATCATTAATTTTTCCTATTTTGTCACCTGAAAAATCGCAAATAACCTAAAAAATTATATAGATTTTAAGTAATGAATAACAAAAACAACAGCTGGATGAAGAAAATATCCCAAATTAAAACTCAGGCAAATTAATATTTTATTTCTTTTTTTAAATTTGTTAGGTTCAATAGACACAAAAGAATTCATGACTCGGTCTTTAAACTGTTAAATTGGTGACATTTTGCTATTAAAACCATGATTTATTACGATATTAATGCTCAAAGTTGGTCAAAAAAATTTGTTAGATTGTGGAAAATTGTGGCAAATGCACACTTTGATGCAACTGGAAAAATGTTCACGATATGGAGATAAAATGTTAACTTTTAACTGAAATTTGCTCAATTTTATATAGATTATTTTTTTAAATTTAGATGGGTTTTGTCTTTGTTGACAGATTTGAAGTAAAAACAAGACAGGAAACGAGGGGAGGATACGCAGCAAAGGGCCACAGGTTGGACTCGAACTCGGGCCTCTGCATTTAAGCCATGGGGCGAATGTCACCCTGCTCGACCAGTTAGCTAAACTGGTACCAAAAAAAAAAAAAAA
Organism: Aulonocara sp. 'chitande type north' Nkhata Bay; assembly: GCF_057382095.1. Classification (NCBI taxonomy): domain Eukaryota; kingdom Metazoa; phylum Chordata; class Actinopteri; order Cichliformes; family Cichlidae; genus Aulonocara; species Aulonocara sp. 'chitande type north' Nkhata Bay. The sequence goes on along the minus strand of NC_141352.1, from coordinate 22,143,149 downwards.
TCATAATTTATTCAAATCATCTCACTGTCACCAACAAACTGATCCAAACATTAAAGCAGTTATAGCAAGCATCCGCTGGCGGTCACTCAAAGACCCTCATTCTGCTGCAAGCCTGCTGCTTTAAGCAACAACCAATAACTAACCTGGCTTCACATGATGCTGGAGGCACTGCATTAATCAACAACTCAAGAGACATGTGAAACAGGAAGCTCTGTGTCCTCTGTTCAACAATAAGGACACAGAGCTGTGATTAATTGCTGCCTCTTGACCACCGCGCTGCAGGTTTAACGGACACGTTACTTCAGCTTCTTTTATCCGACTTGCAGAAGTAGGAGCGTGTCCTCTCATTCACTTCTTCGGCCTCTTTTGAACTCTCTCGAACATGCAAGGCTAAATATTTACAAGTCGGCCTTTGCTTGTTTAATGTTAAAGGCACACTCACACTGCAGAGTAAATGAATGAAAAAGCTGTAGACAAAACACCTCCAGCAGCTGATGAGTACCAGGCCACTTTACAGTTACCCACAGGCTCCCCACAGGTTCAACCTCCTTTTCAGGACATGAGAGACGGCGACCCCCGGGGAGGGGGAGTTTGCTCGGTTGGGGGGGCTCAGCGGAGAGGCGGGGCCCTGCTGACGCTGCTGTCTCTGTGAAAGGAGGCAATCTGTGCATTTAGAGTTGGGTCAGGGCCAAAGGGATTAAACCGAGGTGGGCTAGACTGCCATCCGAGGGCATTACACACAAAGACGACGAGCTATATGATGAGCTGCGAGCATGGCGTTCGTCAGGACGCAAGAATGAAGGCACGCAGCATTGAGGTTTCTGGATTTTCTTTCTTAATTGGCTCTTTCCTAAACCCCTCCCCCAAACTATCCAATCATAGATTTTCACAATATATACAGTAAGTGGACACAGCAACTCTGCCAAGCATTTTATTAGCAGACTCACACTCAACATTTAGAGGTTCAAGGACGTCGTCTATTTCTACATTTTTGAAAACTCAAAAGAAAAAGTGTAAGAAAGTGATTAAAACTTTTTTTCTCTGCTCTGTTACCATAATCTGCTCAGCTAAGTAGCTTACTGTCCACAAAGCACACACTTTTAAGTCCTCAGGAACAGAGCTGGTATACGCTGAGTTTGGAAAAGTGGCTAAAAAAGTGGCGATGCAAACTGAACCCCCTCATTTAAAAAAGGCTGAAAAACTGTGAAATCTTTTTGAGGGTTGCTAACTCCATCCAGTGAGTCCTTTGCTGATCAGAAGTTGCTCCATTTGGTTCTAAAATTTGGAAAGTCTAGATGATTCATATTATTTGTCCTTATTTGAGTTTGTGGCAGTAGCAGCACAGCAATAAACTAAAAAAGCTATTTCCCCTGAACTCCACTGAGCTGAACAGCAGGAAATGACAGCAGTCCTTGTTCTGCTATGCAGCCTCAGAGAGCTCGGCACAGCAGCAAGTGAACCACTTCTCACCTCCTGCAGGTTCTGGTTAGAGATTTCCAAAGCAGAACAAGGACTTCTGTAGATAAGAGGGGAGAGACTCTCTGCAGTGACATGCAGGACAACCGTAACAGTCACCAGGTCAGCTGAATAGTAGTGAAACATGATGCAAGAATATACCTGGGAAGCCCATCCAGGTAAAGTGAGAAGCACCACAATCATGTTGGTCAGAACCCAACAGAAACGATACTGAACGTGCTCTACGTAACCAAAGTGCAGAGAAACGTGAAGCATGCGGGTACTCCAGGGTGGGTTTTGTTTCCTGGCCATCATAAAATTTTATTCAAATGAATCAGGAAGGAAGTATAAGCCAGCTTTAAGTCAGTAAATCCAGCTTTCGTTCAATGTTGTTCACATTTCATTCTGCAACAGCAAGAGAGTAAAAGATGGTCCTGGAGTTTAAGCAAGTGCCTTGAATTTTGTTTAATTGTATTCAACTTTAAGTTCCTTTAACACCAAATAATTAAAGTTTTTATAACCACAGGTGTAGTTTACAGCAGGCATATGTCTCTACCACTAATCTGATACCTGTGCATGCATTTATGTATGTAATACAAGTTCCACCTCTTAAAAAACAAAAGAATGGTGAATATGTTAAGCTGCAGGAGATCAGGCGCCCTCTCTACTCTTAGGATCCTTTTAGATATCCTCCTGAGACCCGAGCTCTTGTTTGGGTTTTTGATTAGTTGGACTTGATAAGTTTAAAAAATAAACATCATGTTTGAATAAAAAGTTGTTGTTGTTGTTTTTAATATTATGCCCTAATATGGGCACAAAGGCTAAAAGAACACAATGAAGTTTGAGGTACGGAAAAGCCCAAATATAATGTCCCCAAATGAGAATGCAGGCTCTATAAAACTCATAGCTAGGGCTGGATCAGGTGACCCTGAACAATCCCTCAGTTATGCTGCGTCTCAGGTTCCTGGGGGGACTTCCCATGATGCACTGAGCACTTCATTTCCATGCATCTCTTCTCACCCTGTACTGCTCGTCGTTAACTTTTTTTTATACTCATTCCTGTAGCGTGTATGTCTTGCTGTCCTTTTTTCCCCTCATCTCTAGAGCCTGGTAAAGTTTCTTCCTGTTAAAAGGGAATTCTTCCTTCCCACCTTCACTAAATTCCTGATCAGTGGATTGTATATTGCTACAGAGTCTTTATCTTCTAATATAAAGTGCCCTGAGGCTGCTGTGGTTTGGCAATAAACAAATAAAACTGAATCAAGCTGAATATGACAAGCTTGGACATTGTTTTGTTTTGTTTTTTGGCTAATGTGTGAAACTTTAATGTTACAAAATTGACTGATACCAACATCTGGACTAAATGACTACAGACCCGTGGCTCTGACATCTGTGGTCATGAAGTCATTTGAGCGCCTAGTTCTCTCCCATCTCAAGACCCTCACGGCCCCCCTCCTGGACCCCCTGCAGTTTGCATATAGAGCCAACAGGTCTGTAGACGACGCCATCAACATGGCCCTACACTTCATCCTGCAGCATCTGGACTCCCCAGGAACCTACGCCAGGATCCTGTTTGTGGACTTCAGCTCTGCCTTCAACACCATCCTTCCAGACCATCTCCGAGGCAAGCTTTCCCAGATGACTGTGCCTGATCCCATCTGCCGGTGGATCACTGACTTCCTGACGGACAGGAAGCAGCACGTGAGGCTGGGAAAGAATGTCTCGGACTCCCGGACCATCAGCACCGGCTCCCCTCAGGGCTGTGTTCTTTCTCCTCTGCTCTTCTCCCTGTACACCAACTGCTGCACCTCCACCCACCAGTCTGTCAAGCTAATCAAGTTCGCAGATGACACCACCGTCATTGGGCTCATCTCGGACGGGGACGAGTCTGCCTACAGGAGGGAGGTTGAACGTCTGGTGTCCTGGTGCAGCCACAACAACCTGGTGCTGAATGCCCAGAAGACAGTGGAGATTATTGTGGACTTCAGGAAGCACACAGCCCCACTCCCCCCCATCATCCTGACTGACACCCCCATCACCTCTGTGGACTCATTCCGCTTCCTGGGTACCACCATCACCCAGGACCTGAAGTGGGAGCCCACCATCACCTCCGTCATCAAGAAAGCCCAGCAGAGGATGTACTTCCTGAGGCAGCTGAAGAAATTCAACCTGCCAACACGGACGATGATGCAATTCTACACTGCAATCATCGAGTCCATCCTCACCTCCTCCATCACCGTGTGGTACGCTGGAGCCACTATCAGGGACAAACAGAGACTGCAGCGTGTTGTGCGCTCTGCTGAGAAGGTGATTGGCTGCAGACTCCCATCTCTGCAGGACCTGTACACCTCCAGGACACTGCGGCGTGCAGCCCGGATCTCAGCTGACCCTTCTCACCCTGGACACAGTCTGTTTGACCTGCTCCCCTCAGGCAGGAGGCTCCGGTCCATTCGCACCAGAACCTCTCGCCACAAGAACAGTTTCTTCCCCTCTGCTGTCGGACACATGAACAATAACCACATGATTGTCCCCGCCACTAACACATGACCCTACGCTGTGTCACTGCATCATTTCATGTTTGGCACTGATCACCACCTGCACTCATGTATATATCTTTCTACGTAGCACTCATAATTCTTATTCTCATGTATATATCTCATGTATATCTCATGCACATATCTTTCTTTCTACATAGCACTTTAATTCTTATTGTCTGCACTGAAGCACCGCAGCAATTTCCTAATGTTGTAAACCTCAACATCTGGCAATAAACCCATTCTGATTCTGATTCTGATCTGAGGACAAGATGAAGAAATTATTGGCAAAAGGTCTTTTTAAAGAGAATTTTTAAACAAAAAGGTATTTTTGTTAAAATATGTTTAAAAACATAAAAATTCCACATTTCATGAGTGTGGAAGAAGAAAAGTAGTGTTTGTTTTCAACATAATATAAGAAATAAAAGCAGGGAGAGGGATTTCCCTGGATGTTTTTTGTCTATCTTTGACTCACAGTTTTTTTTTATATAAATATGAAGACTTTGGTGTTCTTGCAACTGAAATAACAACTGAAAAGCAACACAGCTAAATAGCACTTCTGTGAAAATCTGACTGCATTTGAAGCGTTTAAGCTGCTTCCTTCTGCAATAAAGCAACAAAACTGCCTCCGTGACAGTTTTTTTTATCTCAATCATTTGGCAGCTTAAATAGTTGCTAAAATGGGTGAGAATTTGAGAATTTTGGTGATATTTAGAATGCATGCTGCAGGAAAGAAAAACGGGGGAGGGGGGTAAGACTGAGAGGACAAAAGCATCTGAGCAGTGAAGGGACTCTACTCGCTTGTTTTTTAATCCTTTATCAGTTAACATTTGGAGATGCTGCTAATTCTCCATAAATGAAGCATCTGTTTCTCTTGCCAGTAAGTCGAAAAAGTGCCAAGATCAGTCAGAGAGTAGCAAGAGTTTAATCTCGGGGGTAAATGATCGATGGAAGTAAGCTACTAAACATCAGCTGTTGGGGTTTCACCAAATCTGTCACGAATGCTTTGGACACGGCTTATCAAAGTAAACCAACACATCAAAGAGTCTTTTTCTTTATGTGCTGCTGTTAAAACAGCTATAAAAAAAGAGAACTTCCTTTACACCTCGGGGCTTCGTGTAATGTTACAGTGCAACTGAGCAATCTCACACATAAGAACAGCAATCTAATCTGTGGTGAATCAGCAGCAACTGAAAAAAGTCCCAGCCTGCTTCTCTACGATAGTGAAAAGAACAACAGCCATCAGCAGGAAGAGGAAACAATGTCCAATGTCACCACGGGAGGATGAGGCCCGCTCAATTCTCCAAATCCGAGTGTGAAACAAAAGATTCCATTTGTGCGTTTACAACAATTAATGGGGAGTTTTAAACCGTCGCCTTGATCCGAGATGTGCACAATTTCTCGTGAATCTTAGACAAGCGCGGACAATCTGCTGTGTGAATGAAAGGCTCACGAGACGTGGCAGAGCACAGACGAGGCATTTTTCCAGCCTGGTGCTGAATTTGTCTCATTTGGCAGAACCTGATGATTAGATTCACAAGTCCATAAATGTAATCAGACAAAAAAAAAAATCTGGCACACATTAAAAATACTAAATGCATTGAAAACTGTGAGAGTTGGATGGCTGATGGAGCAACTTACTACTTTCAGTGCACCTGCAACACAGCCAAATTCTATTCATTAATTAATCCTCGGGGACAGAAAGTGTCAGTCTTTACAAAGAAAACTGCAAGCATGTTTGGATTACATACATTAAAAGCTGTTTACTTGTCACCATGTAGGAAATAAATGTATGTCTTTATATGGTGTCTGTAAACACACAGTTGTGAGTTTAGTACACTCCATCATGGTCATGAATGTGATTGTTTGAATTTATTTTGTGTTTTCTGTTATCCACACATGGACAAAAGTATGCATGCAGGCTCCAATACATAAAAACACCCTGACTAATACTGTCCCTTAGCAAGTTGATCCTCAACCAGACGCTTTGACAGTCTACTATAATGCTGGCTGGATATTTGACCACTCTTCTTGGCAGAATTGGAAAAGTTCCTTTTAACTGGTTTAGTTTCCTGGCACAGACTCGGCATTTAAGAGTAGTCTTAGCTTGCTTTATTCATTCCTAAACCTGTTCTGATATATGTTTGGGAACATCCAGCTGTGTCCAAGTGTTAACGATCTAGCTGTTGATTTGAGGTGATGAAGAATTTGGAGGTGGTTTCACCAAATTTGCCCTTCGTTATTCCATCCACTTTGTGAAATTTATCAGTACCACTGGCAGCAAAGCAGCCCAAGAGCATCATGCTACCACCACCATGCCTGAAGCTGGTACAGTGCTCTACGGTTTGAAAGCTTCAACATTATTTCTCCACATATGCCTCATTGTGGCCAATTACCTCCATTTTCATCTTGTGCTATAAAACACTTCTCCAGAAAGCATTTGGCTTGTCGGTGTGAGCAGTTTCAGTCAACCACGAGGGTGTCGACTTTGGAGCAGGGGCGTCTTTCTTGGTTCTTGGTCGGCTCCTGGCTTCACTGTGTGGACAGTGATGCTGGTGTGGACTGTGTTTCAAAGCTGTGTCGGTCCCAGGAAATCAACACATCTAAATGAACTCTACCAATTCTGTCATGAAGAGTGGTCAAAAATCCAGCCAGAATTAGGCTGGAAGCTTGTTGGTGGCTACCAAAAGGGTCTGGCTGAGGTGTAACTTGCTAAGGGACGTTGAATGAAACATTTATGGGAATGCTTGTATACATCTATACTTTTGACACTGTGTGGATTAGAGAAAATATTTAATAAATTAATAAATTCAAACATGCACCCTGTTGTTTTTTAAACAATGACTCTACCCTGGAAAAGCAGTTCAAAGAAATCACAAAAAGCCCCAGTTTACCACACGATGAGTGTATAAACGTCTAAACAGCTGCATTTGCATATGACTATGTAGAAACTGCACCAGAAAAAAAATTTGGTAACAGAAATTTTCTGGTTTCTGTTTGAAGTCTCAGTTCATTTTGCGAATGGTGCTAATCAGGGCTTGGTTGAATGCAGCAAAATGGTAACTATGGAGTGTGGCAGGCTACGGTGCCATCGTAATTTAATTTTCAAATCAGGACTTTTCTTCTTGCTGAATTTACAAGTGATGATCAAAGAAAACACACAGAAATCGTGGATATTTGATGCTTGCATGAGAAAATCCTCAAAACGGTCCATGAGCAGACGAGGGGACGGCTTCCCTGAATTAAACGAACCCCTTCTAAGTTTCAATCAGTAATTTGAGAACAAACAAAAACTGTTTGTTTCAGATTCCCACATGTGAATATTTGCTCTTCCTTTGAGCTTTGAGTCTCATTTTAAATATTTTATTTATTACCTGAAAGCAAATATTAAAAAATGTGTAATTTGTGGCCTTCATTTTCATAACCCATTATTAACCCCACTCAGGCTATGTGATATCATTAGATAGCTTATTGTGATCCAAACATAATCAGTTTACCAGCATATGTGATGGAAGCGGCAGTAAATCCTTCTTTTTAATGAGCAGGAGTCAATGATTTTTATATTCATATTCAGGGTGAGCGCTTGACTATTCTGTGCCCAAGGCACAACTAGGATTTATCCATTTTTTTTCCCCCACTTACCCAATTCAGGGTCGCAGGGGGGTTGAAGCCTGTCTCAGCTGTCATAGGGTGAGAGCAGAGTACACACTGGACATGCTGCCAGCCAATCGCAGCACTACACTAGGATTTAATATGTCTTAATTAATGTGTTAAAGTGTTCCCCATTATGAGGGATTTTATTGTTTGTCTATTTTGTGCTCTACAAGTGTAAGATATGCAGTGCCTGCTATTTCAGTGTTAACTGATACTTTAAATAAGATAAATACTTTACTGATACTTTAAATATCTTATTGTTTATCATTTCATGTAGAACATGATAAGGCAGTCATGATGATGGTGGTTATAAGCAGAGCTGGCAGATCATCACTGAACCTCTGAATGTTAATATGACATTCATCGATCACTTCCAGTAACTAAAAGGCATCAGTGGTAACTGAATGGCATTTCAGATCAGTGCACCCCGACAATCAGTCAAGCCAGTATTAGCAGCTGGCAGTTCAATTCATTTTTATTTACGTAGCGCCAAATCACAACCGAAGGTGCTTTATATTGTAAGGTAAAGAAACCCAGACAATCAGACAACCACATTTAACCACATTTAACCTCCTAAGACCCAAACTCTTCCACGGCATTTTAATTTCTCTTTGATATTTGGCCATATTGGGGCCCGATGAATGTAAAAACAAAGAATTACAAGATTTTTTTTTTTTTACCTTATTTTTGTTTTTAAGAAAAATGAGAGCCACATATGAGGATATTCGTTTAAAATTTTGATAGAACAGTAGCAGTATAATGTCCTTGTAAGTGAATATCAGGCCGTTGTAGAGCAACATTGAGTATTTTGGTCTAAATAACCCAAAATGTGATGTCCACATATGTGGACGGCAGGTCCTAGGAGGTTAAGGAAAAACTTGGTGACAGTGGGAAGGAAAAACTCCACTTTAACAGGAAGAAACCTCCAGCAGGACAATAGCAAACTATCATCTTTTCAAACTACTGGAACTTCTGAGCTTCTTCAGTTATAGAAAAGTGGTAAAAACAGACACAATCGAACACTCGTGTCTTCGTCACAGCTGCGGCACCAACAGCAAAACATGCCATTTTACAAAAAATGAGATTTGCACAACCTCCAGAAACAGCAGCAAGCAACAAAGGACATGAACACATTGGTCAAATGACACTACTTGCGGGAAGAGACGGTCACTTGAAGAACTCCATTATAAATAAATGTGATATGGGAAAATACTTTAACATCAAATGTGGCAGGTACATGACATATTTCCTGCATCCATCTCCAGTAACAAAACTGCCTTTATAAAAGTTTCCTCTCATGTTTTTCAGAGTAGAGGTGTAACCTGTGGGGGAAGATAAGCTTTCCAAACCTTATGCTGAGGACAAAGTCAAAAAGCTTAAAAATTTTCTTTTGGTTTTGTTTCACTATTAATTCAACAAATGCAGTTTTTACATTTCGGTGACCTTTAAAACTGCAGATTTGACTCTCTTCCCATTCATTCAGACAGGCAGCTGTACATAACACTGTATTATAAGAACTAAAAGCATATGGACTTATATATTCCCTCTATGTTACTCATTATAAATGAGTGCTGCACCCGAAGTCTAACCTTGGCATAAAAAAACCCTGCATTCGAGGGTCTGTTTAACAACAACACACCAGCAGATATGTCATTCTGTCTGTGCGTCATGCTCCAGCAGAGTGAAGGCTGAAAAGGGAAAGAGGAAAACCTGCTGCAGTCAGACCCGAGGATATCGGACTAATGAGCCGTTGTTTTTAAGAGTATCTAGTATCTTCGTGAAGGTGGACAGGTTACAGAGGTCACATGTAGGTTAGGTGGCTCTGCGCAGGAACCTGTTCACTGATTAAGATGAAGGATGCTGAGGACATAATACAGGAGAGGTGTAAACGAGCCAGGGGCCCTGGGGGGCCCATCTGTTGTGGGCAAATAAACAGGGAATGGGAAAACAGCGCTGTTCTTCCCCCCTTCGAGGCTCAGCAGACAGCTCCATTAATCAGGAGCAGGATGAGCCTGCTGTGAGCTCCAGTGACAAGTCAGCAGCAGCACAAAATCCCCTCCTGCTCCTCTCGCTGTATCTCCATTAGAGACGGGAGGTGTCAGCTGGCTGCCACTCCTGTTCCTCTGTAGTCACTATCAGTGTTTTCACAACTGTCCTCCAAGAATAACAGAAAAAAAAGCTAACCATGAGGAGCGTAACAATTTACAGGCTGTCATTAATCCCAACTAAAAATAAACATTTGTTTAAGGAGCTTCTTCCAATCCAGCCAAACAAATGACTGCAAACCCCACATTTATATAAGGTTTGACAGTGCTACAGTAACAAGTATGCATACACAAGAAATCAATTGACTGTAGTGTGATGTCCAGAAATTTTTCTATTAGTTTTTCTATTAATTACTGGAGCAAGATGAGTGTTGGTTCAGCTAGTTTCTACGAGTCATGCAGATGCACTTTAGGCCTGCTAGTAACAATTACTCATTTTTCCTATGAGATTTCATATTATTGTGAGAAATGTCAAACTATTGTTTCTCAGATACTTACAGCCTCGATTTAAATGGAGAACCAATGGTCAACAGTCCAAACCCCAACTATAATAAACATGTGACTAGAAACAGAAGCAAATGATACTGAGATGTGGCAGAATTTGGCATTTTTAGTTCACCGTAATAACATGAAAACATTGCAACAAGCTAGTTTGTGGAATATCTACAAGGAAAGAAATTTCACAATCAACTTTGTGGGGATAGGTTAATTGGTTAATCTAAATTGCCCATAGGTGTGAATGCGGGAGTGAGTGTGAATGGTTGTCTGTCTGTGGCTACGTCCACACTAATGCGCATCGTTTTCTCTTCGTTTTGGCCTCCCGTCTACACTGAGACGGCGTTTTCCTCAAGGAAAAAAGCTGCGTTTTGGAAACACTCTTGAAAACGAATACATTTCTGTCCCGTCGCAGTGTGGGTGCTCAAAATGCAGACTTTCTAAAACGATGACGCATTTGATGCAGTCATGTGACCAATTAAACAAAGATAGCGGAGGGCATTATACAGCAGTTGTTTGTTTGCTCTCAATTTTGACAGCCCTAAAAATGATTAATATCAGTTTGTACATGCTCCAGATAGCTTTTCTTCAAATTCTTTAATTCTCACTCGCTTTTGCGCATGCACAGGACTGGAACGTAAGCGTTTTGGGCCGTTTCAATGTGGACGCACAACTCTGTGAAAACGACTGAAAACGCTAGTGTGGATGCGGAGCGTTTTCAGACGAAAACGCCGTTTTCAAATCTATCCAGGCACCATGTCAGGTTATTTTCAGTGAGACCACTAAAAGGTAGTTTGGAAATACACCAATCAAATTCATAAGAATGTGTTACAAGCATTTCTTTTTTTTCCTGGCTTTGCAGTCATTAAAGCCGAGACAGCAAGGATTTCCCCGTCTCCGCTTCAATCCTGTCACATTAGGGAATGCTGTGCAGCATTCTGGCATCCGAGAGGCCTTTAAATGATTATTCAAATCTGACTCGTTAGTATTTCATCTTCTCACCGCCACCACTAACGCTCAGACTTCTGTAACGCTGTGCTATTTCCAGCTTGAACACGGCCTTGGCCCCAGTTGGCAAACACGTCTCCTGCATCTCTAGAAGTAAGATAAGACGTGTCCCCTCAACACAGCTTCAGTAGGGAGAGGGGGAGGGGAAGAGAGGGGTGAGAGGGTGCAGGCGGAGATAGTGGAAAGATGGAGGTGCACTTTAATAGTATGATTCAGCAGAGGTATCAATTCCCACAGATGGCAGGCTGGCTCCTATTGACTTACATAGGAGGGGAGTAAAGAGGCAATCAAAACCACCCCAGGGACGGACAGTCAGCACATCAAAAGGGAGCCGGATCACAGTGCCTGAGGCTCCCCATCAGACCTGAGTGGGAAATAAGGTGAATGTGCTTGAAAATACCACAAAATTCAGTCTACAGGTTTCATTTAAAGGCCATGCTTATTGATAAAACCTTTAAATGTCACGGAAAACACTAACTTCGACGGAAGTTAGCTACTACCTTGCCTCAAGCCTTCACCAACTCCGAGTGATCGTCCAGACTGACAGCTGGAGATCCTGAGCGACAACCTGTCTCGAAAGGTAGTGAAGACGAGGTGTCAGAGTCCTGTCACACCTAAGCGCAGTGTGCGAGCCCCAGACGTGCTCGTGCTTGTTACTGGAGACTGGCAGCTTTCACCCTGGCTTTAAAAAAACACCAGCGTGTGAGAAAGGCGTTTCCACGTAAAGCTAAAAAGCCTGCCGCTCCTCTCACCTCTTTACTAAAACAACTTTTCATTTGGCGAAGCACACGTTGACAGTACGCAGGCTAGCGACACTGCGGGAGTGAAACTACATTAACCTTCTGCGAGGACTTTTAATCAGTCTAATGAGTGTTGCCAGGCAGACAGCAGCTGACCTCCAACCCCTGATGAGCAAGTGATGGAGAGAGTTGGCACTGGCAAGACACCATAAATATTTCATTAGCAGTGCTTTAATGATCATTAAACTGCACCGTGAACTCAACACGTGTTACACCGCCCGCTCCTCTGTGTCATAAATGGATGTCAAAGCTGGATGCTGTAATCTGATTGGCTTTTCATTGCTGTGGGAAATAAAACATCTGTACAGCATGAGGATGTTTAAGTTGCAAAGGGCATGGATCAGCATATAAAACTGCATTTTGGTATTTTTTCGCCTTTCAGTAAGACAACAGAGAGAAATAGAGCACAGTGATGTTTTACACCAACTGCTTACCACATGATTATCCAGAAAATACTTCATATAGAATAAATAAGCTGAAACCACAACGAGCGTAGCTATTACGTTCTTTTATGTTAATTTGCAGGAAAAAAACTCTACAGTCATTCATCTGGTCTGAGTTCTTTCCACATGCAAATGTATATTGACCGCAATCATTACCCAGCCTAGGTGCATTTAATGTTTTTCCGTGTGCCAGACGGCATAAGCTGCTGTTCCTCTAAGGCTTATAACACCTGCAAAGCAAAGCCATGCATTCTGGCCATCTCATGGAAATGTCTCAGGAAGATCTGCTCTGACAGTGAGCACCAAAGCCACCTACTTTAATATCAAAGATGAAAGAAAGAAAATTGAATGTGCGGGCTGCTATTAACAAGTTTACAATAATGTGAGTAAATGATAATGCTGTTGAGATGTACAGTGCAACCATCAGTGAGCTTTATGATGGTCAATAATGAGGCTACAGGCAGTCATTTTACTGAAAAATAAGGTTATAAGTCCCTGACTATTCCAACCTGAGAGACAACACACCATTGTTCAGCTGCAATGCTGTCATATTATGTGATAATATGCAACTGCACATTTGTGGCTTTCTATATTGTGGTATTTTTGCACTTGTTACCTTTTAACACCATCTGCTTCTGCTTGTGATCCCTTGAAGTGTATTATTTTAAGCTCATTTCAGACACTGGGCACATACCATTCCTGTCTCCATAAGTGTGTTTAAATTTCTGTCATAAATTTACATTTACTTTAATGTTCTTCATGTCTTCAATTGCAAACCCACTAAAGTAATTGAGAAAGCCAATTCATCTGCAGGTATTTGCCAAAAATAAAAAGACTGTTAACAATGGCTCAAGCGGTGCTTGATGTTTAGTTCTCTTTGGCACTTTCACTATGAGCACGCAGTTAAAGACAGTGTTTGGTCATAATGGCTTGCACCACTATATTGGCACAAACACCTCATACCAACTGTCAGGCACGGTGGTGGAGGGGTGATAATTTTGGCTTGTTTTATAGCCACAGGACACCTTGCAGTCATTGAGTTGAACATGAACTCCTCTGTATCCCAAAGTATTTTAGAGTCATATCTGAAGCCACCCGTCTGACAGCTGAAGCTTAGCAGTAACAGATCCAAAGCACAGTGAAAAATCTCCAACATAATTGCTGAAAAAGAAACGACTCAAGGCACTGCAATGGGCAGACCGCAACCTGACGGACGTCCATGTTAAAAGAGCTGTCCATAAATGAATGCCTGCAAACCTCAATGAACTGAAGCAACGCTGTGAAGAAGTGGGCCAAAATTCCCCCAAAGTGATGTGAGAAAGTCATGAAGTCATATAGAAAGCCATTACTTCAACTCACTGCTGCTAAATGTGCTCCTAACAAGTTACTGAAAACGGAGGTGTACTTAGTTTTTCACAGGGAGTCCTGTGAAAGGCTTCTTTATCACAGGTCTCTGTGTGGGCTGGAGTCAGTGATAACTACCCCCTCTCCTTCCACACAGACTCAAAGAAAGACCTATCTTCTGCACTGTAAAAAAAAGTGAATATGATTTTAAACAAATGTGTTAGTCTTACTACACAATAGCAGCAAAATTGTTAAAGTAAAATGGTTTTGTGCCTTTTATTGTTGTTTAGGGCACTCTTACAAACCTTCAAGGTGAACCAAGGAATTTGCATGAGAAACATGCGACATGGTAATTTTGTCTTTGCCTACATGTTAATGGAACCATTTGATATGTAAATATTACTGGATCCCCCAGAAACTACAGCTGGATTCATGAGGTGGCGTGTTCGCTGTCTGCTCCAATCTGGGGATGGCCCGTTTGCCTGCAGTGAGCTCTGGTGCCAGATGGAGGGGGTCTACAAAGTATGTAGTACGGTGGGTCTGTGGGCCACTCTTTGGGTCTCAGTGCTTTTGTTGGCCTGAATGCAAAGTTACACCATACAAAGAGCTGAGGTGAAACCAAATGCTAAAAACAATGAAAAGTGAGCACTGGAGTCCCCGAGTGCTTTTCATGCTTTATTTTTGATCTGTTCCGGCCCACTTGCCAACCACCCTCCAAACGCTCACGTAATCTGCTTCTAGCAAAACACAGTCAGGATTTTGTACGACTGCACTGGAGCGTTTCTGTCCAACCATAATTGTGTATGTGAACAGACACATTTGAGAGACAATAAAACCGTTTTACTTAAAAGCAACCCGGAAGCCGAGGTGTTCAGGTACTGTGCTGAGTGGCTCAGCTTGTTTCTTTTCTGAAGTGATAAAATACTTTACAACAAAATAAATAAGCTTTAAATAATCTGGGACTGAAGCTTTTAAGAACTTGGGTTAAGGCCACCAACAGCGGCTCCTTGTGCTTATGACAATACTGCTAAGACATGCCCGATTACTCATTTTATTTGACACGAGCGTCACCAGAACGCATGTGGACTTCAGCTTTAAATACTACAAGCAAACAAAAGGTGTCTATTCGTCTCCCGCTCCACCTCGCCTCTGTCAGCTCAACAAAGGAATTCTGAAAGCGGCTCATTAAATGTGTAGGCATGTTTCCTTTCAAACACAAGACCTTCCACAGCACAGTGGCAGGACACATAAACACAGAATGTAGGTCAGTCAAACAGTTTGCGTCTGTTCTCTCCCTCCACGCCTGAGGTAAGCTGACAGCAAAACCAAACACATTGTTTGCCGAGTGTGACTCATCTCTCCAGGAGAACCTGGGAAAGTGGAACAAGGTTCACCTCCTGCTCCCTGAAGTTGCTCCCCGCACTACAGTTGCTGAACGTCTACCTGTCGATGTGACTGACAGCAGCCAAGGTTCCCAGGACCTCCTGGGTGTGTTTACATCCGTGTATCATTTAGGGGCATAAACGATGTCGGGTGCTAGCATTGAGAGGAGAAATCAGAAAGAGAGGTGTGTCATGGGGGGAAAAAAACATTCAGTGACTCACACACATTAAAAAAAAGCAGTAAGTTGAGTTTTCTGTTTGATATAAAAGCTGCAGCTGCAAGAGTCTGGCGTCTGTGCCAAAGCTTCAATGAAACTCTGAAATGTGTAGAAAACAAAAAAACTTTTCAGTCTTTTAAGGGACTTTTTAAATAAACTCCTGGAATTCATGGTGGAGTTCAAGAGTTGAAAGATGAAGTAGGTCCTAACTGGATATGCTGCTTTAATACTAGAAAGTATTTAAAAAATTTGAAGCCTTTTATTTAAACATTTAAATATGAGTGGGCAGAAGCTGAAAGCAATTGCTTTAAAGTAAGAAGTGTTTCCGGAGGCAAGAGCGTTAAGCAGTTTTCTCAAATATTTTCACATGACATGGACTAATTATGCTGAGGAATAAGTATTGTTCTGGTGGGAAGAAATGTTGATAATAAAAGATACATATGTGTACATAAGTGAATACTGTAAACAGAGTTGACACAAAGAATAAAGCCTAGATTAAAGTATAAAAAAACAGGCGTAGCCACTAGTGTGAGAACTTAGTTAACAAGCTACGTGCATAGACTTTATGAGGGCATGCACAGACACACATATAAATAAAAGAAATACACAAATAAATGTAAAAAACAAACAAACAAACACTTTCACTCACCGAAACTGGACCACACACTATATGAATAAACATTTAGCATAACTAACTGTTAGCAGTCAAAAAAGGCAGAAGGCACCAAAAGCTGTATTAGTTCAGGAGCAGAGCAGGAAGGTAGGTGGTTCCATCCGCACCTCACTCAATCTGCACATCAGAGTGCTTTTGGAAGCATCTGAACCTCGTGCAATCCATCAGAGTTTAACAGTGTGTGTGCTATCATTAGAAAGCATGTATTTATGTGTATGGATAATGAGGCGTGTAGTAAAAACAATGCTTTGACTGTTTAGTTGGAGTAGAAAAGCTCCATATAAGTACCAGTGGCTCAGTGCTGCAGAAAACAGACGTTCTGATGGTGGAGATCTTAATAATTAATAATAATTCAGTGTCCAGACTAAAACTCCCATATTTTTTTTAAATATTACTACAATTTAAATAATGTATTTATATTTACATTAATCTAAATAAGACTACTAAAGCCTTTAAATAAATATGGTGTGGTGCACCCCATGCCCCCCCTTTAGACTCGGCCCTGCTTTTTGCAGGTATCACTGCAGTAGAAAAAGTGTGACGGCTTTCAGAAAACTGCCAAACTACATTGACGGTTCTGCATATATACATCTTTATTTTAACTTCTATAGCTTTACTGAAAGTGTAAAACAAACGGTGGTGGATGGGAGCACGTGAAAAGTAATTTTTCCTTCACGTTGGAGCTCGTTGTACAGGTGGTGGATTGTTGAAGGCCTGCTGTCAGCCTTTTTCCAATGCAAGTTTTGATGGCAATTACAGTAACGAACGCATCCCTGGATGCTAGAAAAAACATTTTCTTTTACTCCACCTGAGCTCACCTTCCCAGTAACAGCTCCACCTTTTAGCTCTTTACTACATATGTGCAGACGCCACTGTTGCTCTTCTGTTATCAGTCTTTTTGTGGAGACATGTGGTGGCTCCTAAATACGCTTATTGCAGGTCTGTTTTTTAGTCAAAAAATTTGGGTGAAGCGGTCATGTTTACATGGTGACAACTGAATGCTACAGAGTCGTGGATTAAACGCAGCGTCAGAGCAAAGAATTTGCATCGAGGATTTTGTGTAATTGAGTTATTCGGTGAATCGTTGCAACCGTAGAGGACTGACTCAGTTTTAGAACCAGCCTTAAACCTTTTTCTTGCCCAAAATGGAATAAATTTCTACTTTTGCAGCCAATTATTTAAAAAGTAAAAAAGTGTATGGGACAGTTTTAAAACCAGAGGTCAGATGTGAGTTTCTTTAACTGTGGATGAAACGGCTCATCAGTGTGACTGATTGCAACACAGGGTCTGAATGCAGGGAGATTTTAACGCATCTGAACACTGATTGGTGAGTCCTTGGACTTTCCATTGAGGATAATTCCTCTTAAACATAAGAAACACAGATACAACTTTAAATCAGTCCTACATAAGTAAGCGTCTCCTCTGTCATGTCACTGGTATTTTTGGTATCTAGGTTACAACTCTGCAGCCAGGGTCATTAATCAAAACTCCGGCACCAAGAAATCCAGGTTGATGCCCCCGTTAACAAAAGATTATCAACACCAGTATTCAGGAGCACAAGATGGCATCTTCAAATTGCTTATTTTGGTATTCCAAAAGCCAAACCCCCCACAGATTTAACGTTAAAGACAAAATAAAACAGCACATATGCAACATTTTTAAATCAGACTAGCTGAAATCACTGAATATTTGCTTGGTTTATTAAAATATCCTCATAAGGAACATCCATAAGCTTCCATGCTTAATATTATATTCAGATCTCATGTAATCATCCATCCAGGTCACAGGAGGGCTGCAGTCCATCCCAACTACCTACTAGTCCACACAGAGCTATCAGATCTATGGTGTGACATGTTACAAATGGGAGCACAGCTAACAACCAGAGATAATAAGATCAGCAAGTAAAGTATATAGTTGTATGTTCTGTGTCTATAAAGCCAGTAGACTTAACTTTAAATCCTGCCCTCTTCTTGGCCCCCTGTATGGAACATCGAACTCTTGTGGGAGAACGAGCTCTAATCCAGCCGGTCCGTCCTGCTTTGATGAGGACTGCTGTAAACAAAGCAGCGCATGACAATACTCGCCGCACTCTGCTACAGCATGCATTCATGTCCTCTGCGTGTAGAAATACAAAGGCTGACCGGCTACGGTATTCAGCAGCTTGTTTTCCATCTGAATGTGGGTTGAAGAGCAGCTCGAAAAGCTACACTGTGACAAAGGAAGACACTTTTGGTGAACTGAGAGGAGGCTGGAATCTGTTTGACTTGGATCATGTTGCGTTCTAAAACTTTTCATTTTAGAAATGTATATTTTACAAGCATAGTCGATGACATCACTTCCTAGAGTGACCAATACTGTTACATAACAGCCAGACACAGCAGAAAGCACCCCACAACACTCCTTTCTAAGGACACTGACCTCAAATCTGCCAGCAACAGTAAAATTATTAAGAAGATGACCAATAAACTACTATCGATGTGGTAAAACTTTGTACTTATCTGGATAAAACTGTAGTGACCCTGGTGGATCTATGTTTTGTATATATTATGTTGTGTCATGGCTCAAATCACAGAAGAATGTGCAGAGCACGGACGTAAGAGTACGTTTTCTGTATGTTTGCTATAAGTTTTCAGTCTGGTCAGTTCAGCATGACTAAAACCGGACCTCCTTTTTACTATAACGTCTCAGTCACAGAGTATGTGTCAGCGTAAAGACAGGAAAGCTGTGTCCTTGTCATTTGCAAGAATTAACGGTGTAATTGTTGAAACCAGCTCCCGGTTTGGATTTCAGACACAGACACTCTCTGCTTTTAAAATTAGGCTTAAAACTTTCCTTTTTGAGAAGGCTTATAGTTAGGGCTGGATCAGGTGACCCTCAATCCTTCCGGAGTTATGCTGCAATAGATTTAGGCTCCTGAGGGACTTCCCATGAACCTTTATATCTTTAAGACATTTCTGCAGCTTAACTAATTGGTGTGTGTTATCTGACTTCATGGACAGATAACTGGGTATAATCTGCGTAGTAATGAAAATGTATGCTATAACTTCGAATGATTACTGCCTAAGGGAAACATCTATAATATAAACAGAAAAGGTCCTAGCATGGAACCCTGTGGAACTCCATAATTAACCTTAGTGTGTGAAGAAGACTCCATTTACCACTGCAACACTGTACTTTTAATTCAGTGAGCTAATGACCATACTCTGAAGAATCCAGCTGTCTTTAATTTGATAATTTACAAAATGGACTTTATGTTTATTTAGAAAGACCTAAAACTAGTAACTGAATCCATAAAGTAATCATGAAAGTATTCACTGAGGTCACAGAGAAAGGGAGCCACAATGGCCATTTCCCATAAACGTCTATACAAGAGCAACTCTCCTTCTTGCAATCTGAGGAGTGGCCCTTCTGTTTGACATTAAAATAACTCGGTTTAAAGAACTTCTATGTTGGCTTCATTTTCCCCGGATGCCACTTCCATCTTTTATATACAGAGAAGGATAGTGTGTCAATGTGTCAGTGCGCCCCAGGGCAGCTGTGGCTACAATGTAGCTTGCTATTGCCAGTGTGTGAATGGGTGAATGACTGAATGTAGTGTAAAGCGCTTTGGGGTCCTATGGACTAGAAAAGCGCTATACAAATGCAGGCCATTTGCCATTTAAGGATAAGCTGCAACGCAGTAAAAAACACAGAAATGAAATGATATTATAATGATAGCTTAGCCACCTCAACTATGCTGACAAATATTAAAAATAGGTGCAACAAATACCAATGAGGCATCATTGTTCATTGAGAAGTCCATGTGAACACACAATTAATATCACCAAACAATAACTAACAACTAATGGAAGGAAACTCATGCTATCTCATTACATTTGGATGAGTAATGGCTCCACATTACTGAAAAAATGTGGTCTGAAAACACTGTTCTTGGCACCACTGATAACGTCAGTAAGATGGCTAAATTGCTTACTATTTTACAGTTAGATGGATGCTGCATCTAGTGCCTGACTCATATTTCTCATCAACATATTTCTAAACAGTCTCGGTGCCTATCAAAACACACTGACAACACAGAAAGAGAAAATGCAAACAGGGCTGCACACTCCCAAAGAGGAAGGTGATGTCATCTGATAATAACCATGCCGTTAAGTGAGAGAAAAGCCGAATCTGGCAGCAAAGTAAAGTTTTCAGGAGAATCAGCTGCTTTACTTTAATCTGTTCCAGTTTCCAAGACTGAAAAACACAGATTACATAACAGCAGACCTCTGTGCATCCCTGGGCCTCTAAGTATGTGTGCAGTTGCTGCAGTGGAGTTTGGCTCACTTTGAATTTGGCTGGAAATCACACAGGTCTCCAAGTTACAGTCCAACACACACACCGTTTACTGCAAAACAGCTCCAGTGAGAGGTACAAGGTCTCAGTGTGTCAGACAAGCCAAGAGCTGATGTAATTATAGCAATGCAAATGAAATTCCATTCCTTACTCGAGGAATAGGAAATATTTTTGAATCTGACTTCCTCAGGGTGATACTCATATTCGACAGAAATCACATCTTTTAAAACAAATGTCAGCAGCTACGTTTCATGTTTCTGAGGCTGGATCTTTATATATATATATTACAGCAGATACATTTCCTAGACAGTTCATTAGGTACGACTTGCTAGTAGCAGGTTGGACCCACTTTTGCTGTCAGAACTGCCTTCTTCATCCAAAAAGCTTCGTCAGATTCTGGTCCATGTTGACATGATGGCATCACAAAGTTGCAACAGATTTATCGGCTGCACATTCATGATGCAAATCTCCTGCTGCACCACATACCAAAGGTGGTGTAATGGATTGAGATCTGGTGACTATGGAGGTTATTTGAGGACAGTGAACTCACTGTAATGTTCAAGAAAGCAACTTTACTCAGTGTGTCAAGAAAATATCTCCCACACCATTACACCAGCAGCAGCAACGTGAACTGTTGATACAAGTCAGGGTAGATCCATGATTTTATGTGATTTACATTAAATTCTGACCCTCCCATCCTAACACTGCAGCATCATTTTTCCAGTCTTTTATTGTCCCATTTTGAGCCCTTGTTAAATCTAAACTCTTAGCTGACAGTGGCATCTATTGTGGTCTTCTGCTGCTGTAGCCCATCTGCTTCAATGATCGACATTTTCTGCATTCAGAGATGCTCTTCTGCAGCTCCAATCAGTCTGCCCATTCTCCTCATGGAGATTGTCTCTTTAGATGTTTGTCTTAACAAGGAGCTTGGAAAGAAAAGCGGCTGGACTTTTTTAAGTTTCCTGAAGATGTTTCACCGCTCATCTGAGAAGCTTCTTCAGTTCTAAGATCAAATGGTGGAGAGTTCCAGATATTTGAGCAATAGTGGGAGTTGCCCCTTAAGAGGGTCTTTGGCTCATTATTAATCATGTGCCTCATCGCATGAGTTTTGGGTGAAACCAGTGTGAGACCTTGCCTCACCCCATCATATGACTGATCATGCTGATGCAAGATGTGAGTGGATCTAAAAACTGGGCTGTAGATGGCAGACAGCTGGTGTCATAAGCAACCTGTTCAAGGCTGATTGTTCACAGTGGACATAGATGACTTCTTTCAACCTTCTTTTAGGCCATCTTACTTCTCTTGGTCTTATAACTAAAGAGGTTTCTCAGATGAGAGGTCAAACTTCTTCAGGAAACTTAAGCCCCTTTTCCATTAGTACCTACTCAGATCGACTCGTTTTCCATTACAATCTAGTACCACCTAATGTGCGTGGTCGGCAACGCGGCCGAGCGTCCCGTGACTTAATTAGTATGCAACATGAATGCTAGAACAAAGGTGGACATCGAGGGGACGATATACCTGCTGTTCAGTCTGCGGCATTTCGTCAAACCTCGCTGCTGTTTTTTGTAGACATTTCCTCGCTGCCCGGTTTAAAAAATGGCAGTTTTTATTTTTGTGAACTCATTGAGGGCTGCTACTGACCAGCCAATCTGTGGCTTGCAATTGGCATTGGTGGTAGTCTGATGACGTCATATTTTAGTACCTGCTCACAACGCTTTGGAACCCGGCTGTGCAGGTATTAATTTAGTACCTGGTACCCAGTAATATGACCTAATGGAAAAACCCTAAAAACTGTGTGTTAAGAGATATATTCTAAAACACTTCTTCAGCAGAGAATCAGAGAGGAGA
The DNA here is from genome assembly GCF_057382095.1 of Aulonocara sp. 'chitande type north' Nkhata Bay. Lineage (NCBI taxonomy): Eukaryota > Metazoa > Chordata > Actinopteri > Cichliformes > Cichlidae > Aulonocara > Aulonocara sp. 'chitande type north' Nkhata Bay. The sequence continues at coordinate 22,120,912 of NC_141352.1, read as the reverse complement.
AACACACAGATTTTCTTGCTAGCAAGGGCAGTCACCAGGTGTGTGTGTGTGTGTGTGTGTGTGTGTGTGTGTGTGTGTGTGTGTGTGTGTGTGTGTGTGTGTGTGTGTGTGTGTGTGTGTGTCAGAGTGTGTCAGAGTGTGACCCCATAAACGACTTCCCTTAACCTGCTGGTCTGGAAAATCCAACAGTTCATCTATATGTAAAAAAGCACTTAGACTAAAACTGACATAGCTACGTTAATCCTACCGTAAAACAATAAGACAAGGTACGACCTTTTCCATGCTCCTAGGATGTGGGGGTGAACGCCAGAACACCCTGGAATGTTACAGACCTCCTAGGATGAGACATTCTTTCAATATGCCACCAACTATATACTTCTAAACACAAGTGATTAGATGCAGTATTCTACCATATGCAAACTTATATCATTAAAAGATTATACTGACTACTAAGTACAATTTTCCATTGACACTGTAGCAAGTCAATCTGAGTAGGTTCTAATAGAAAAGGGGCTTTAAACAAGTCCCACCACTTTTCTTTCCATGTTGCTTGGATTACCATGACTTGGATGGCTGAGAACCCAGACAGACACAAGCAGCTGAACCGGTGTGGCTTATTATATACAGCCCACTCCCACCCAGGTATGAATGATTGGTTGACTATTCGAAACATAAATGCTAATGTTTGGGTTTTTTTTACTCCCACTACTTTATTACTATCTATTCTTAAACATTAGTACTCTCTGAGCTTTATTACACTATAACTTCACAATCTTTATCATTATTAGGCAGGTTAGAGAATACAAGACTTTGTGATGAAACTGAGTTAAGGAAGGCCTTTTTTTCCTGTTAAACCTACTGTGTTGTATTTTAAAGGAAAATAAAATCTCAGTAGTGCTTTAAATAATGGATTTCTACAGATAGAGGACAGTCAGAAAGTTCAGGCAGCAGCCCCTCGGTAGGCAGCCCCTAAGTTGGCCAATCAGAAAACTGTTGGATTTTAAGGAGTTTGTTTCAGATGGAGCGTTCAGTGATGAGCTTGTAAAGGGCTAATAGGAGATAGACAAGGGTTTTTCTGAACTGAAAATAAAAAGTGACTCTTTGTGACTCCAAAGAATGAAAATGAGTGCAACAGGTGTCCTTTAAGACAAGTGTAGCCTTATTACAAACGTTTAAGAGTCATATTCTTTAACTCAAGGATAGACTGTTGCAGAGTTAAGCCAGCAGTGTTGTGAAATTTCTGAAACACCACATCTGTGTGATCCAGTTTAAACACTGTGAACCATTTGAATCCTCACACACCCACTAGGCATCATTTTTGTGATACGCAGGTGAAAAGGCATCAGGGTTTTAATAAAACTGGGCTAAACCTCAACGTCTGTGCGTGTGGCAGATTCGAACTGCACGCTGAAATACAGCCACAGGAACGTGGCTTAAAATGGCCGTTATTTTTAACCAAGGCAGGACAAATACTCATGAAATCTAGCCTACTTTTACCCCGTTTCACACCAAAACCACGCCATGGGCGCCGATTCCCAAAGCATAACACACAGAAATTATACGAGGACCTTTATTCTAACAGGGATGTGGTGTTTTTCTGGACAGCAGCAGGGTGAGTGCATGAGATCTTCAACACCCCAACACACAGCCCTGCCCACTCAGGAAAGCCCACACAATGAATCCACACTAATCCCATCTTTTGTGGTCCTCCCTATGTCTCAGCGTGGCTGCACCTCATGCCTCAGACATGCTGCTCCACCATCACAGCCTAAAACTGCCTTTATGTGCAGTCACAAACAGGAACATAAACAATACGGCTCAGAAACTTCTCCACTTGATGCACAAAACAGCCCCTAAATCCAGGACCCCCCACGCCTATATACATGAAGCAATCACAGACGCCTTTTGTTGTCCTTCATAACAACTGTACCATCAAACTGACAGCAAACATAAAGCCACGCAGGAAGCAAGCACTCCATGGAGAATAAAGGCTCACAAGTACAAAACCTGAGCTGAAGCAAACAAGGTAAACAAAGCATGTGATCAGTGTGGTCACCTGAAACAACAATAGACTCACAGAACACGTGCTTCAAACATCCCACAGCCCCAAAACTGCAGGAGTTGGACAGATAATAGAAAAACCAGACGAAAATAACACTTGTGCAGAGAACAATAGTTTTTGTTTTTGTCCCATTAATAGCAAATTAAAACCTCCAGAAATCCCGTTCGCCTTTAAATTAAGTTTTCACAAGACAGGCTGAACCATGAATGACATTTACTTTCTTCTATTATCACACCTAAATTCAAAAAATAACAATAAGCATTTAATATATAAAAGCAGAGATGGACGCAGGGCGCGGGGAGCTCTTACCGGGCTGCTCGGGCTGCTTCTTTAATTCACTTTATATTCCGTTTTCCCGACAGTCGCTCGCGCGTCTCTCAGACACAAATCTCAAACCTCACTTCCATGTGCTCGCGACCAGGACCACGCGCTCAGAGGTGGAGGGGGGGGGAGCGCTCGGGATACGGCGTGTGTGACGTCACGTCGAGTCTGGAAAGCCGCTCGAGACAACAGTGGAACAGGTGGGGTTTTACCACGGTCTAACTAGATAAATTTCACCTCGTTATTCATTTATTCCAACGTAGACAGTTCATATTACATTTAAATATAAAGATATAACGTATATTTATATCTATATATTAATTATCTGTGGTTTTAGATTATAAACGAGCTTTCGAGTTCCCGTGCTACACTTTTATTAGTGTGCTACTTTAAGAAATGTGATCGCAGATGCGCTGTTTAATGCACCAGCCCTCATCTAAAAGACAGCTTCACTATACCTGCGTTTAAACATGACATGCAGCTTCCCACCTTTCTGTGCACTTCCACAAGCATCCAGGACTCGTATTAAGGAGCTGAGGTGGCTTCTTCTAAGTCTGAAGAGGAATTCCCTCTTTTCTGCACAAAACACGTGATCAACGTTTTTTTTTTTTAAAAAACCATTTATGCAGATTTCACTTAAAATTCACTGCAGCAGGACTTTTACACAGCGTGTACTCTTATTTAGGTTTTGACCCTTACCTTCCATCAGTCAGAGGAAGAGGAGTGACTCAAAGTTTTATAACGCTCAGATAAGTTTTCTACCCAACCACTCACTTTCTAATGTATTCATGTGGACGCCCCCTACTCAGGTGTGACTAGTCATGGTGGTGAAGAATGAGAGACAAGCTCAAGAAACAGGTTTTTGTTTTATATTTGAAAAAGAATCTATGAACATAATGAAAAAAAACAAAAACAGTGGGTCTGAACATCCAGACAATCGCAATCCAAAAATACATTTTCTTAGGAAATATTAATTATGTACAAAAAAAAAAAACAAGAAAAAAAACAACAACATAAAAATCCATATTTTAAGTTCAGGCTTTCAACAGTGTGAGCCACATTTTTAAACATTTTATTAATAAAATAAAACTTTTAAATATCTTCATCAGATGAGGCAGTTTTTTTCTTCTTACATTGTAATCAAACCAGATTCCAAAACAACTTAATCCGTTTTGCATCTGCATGCAGCAACAACTGTACACACCCAACCCCCCCCAACCCCCAAGTAATGAACTTTTATTTTGAGAAAAAAATTAAAAAAAAGTTTATGATTCAAAGTTTAAGCACGGCAACCCTGCAGGTGTGCGAGTCTCTGCTTTAACTGTTCGCTTCTCCTCCTCAGCTGCTCTTTCAGAGAGAGGAGTCTCTGTTCGTCCGACTGCATGCTGTAGATGCACTCCGTGGCCTTCTTCAGGATGACCACCTTGGCCGCCTTCTCGTTGTTGGCCACCTCGGGGATCTCGTCCCGCAGAGCGAAGAAGCTCAGCTTCAGCTCGTTCCTCCTTTGGCGCTCCAGCACGTTATGAGTCCTTCTCTTGTCGTAGTCCTCCGTGTCCGACGTTCGCGGGCTGGAACACTTGCGGTTGCTGCTGATCTGTTTGAGGACCCTGCTGTGGCTGCTGGCACCTCCACCGCTGCTCTCCAGCTTCAGCCTCTTGACAGCCGGCTGCTCGTGCCTCATGGATGGATGGGCGGCGTAATTATGCTGGTGGGTGGAGACGTGGCACCTCTTCAGCACGAGTGGGCTGGGATGCCTGGTCTCCAGCGGGCTGGAGTCGCACCGTTTCACCACCTGCCTCTTTTCCACAGTGACCACGTCGATTTCCTCCTCTTCCTCCTGTTCGTCCTCTTCTTCTTCTTCCTCCTCCTCCTCCTCCTCCTCCTCATCATCACCTTCATCCTCTTCCTCTGCAAAAGAGCAAAAACAACATAGTCACACACTCTGCTGCCACATCCTCCTCTAAAAGCATCTCTGCAGTCCGTTCAGGCTTTCCCTCTCTGCCACATCAGTTGATTGCTTAACATGCAGCCATTCCCTCCAGCTAATCTCACAGCAGTCTACTGCATGACATGGGGTGGAAGTGGCAGCAGGATCCACCTTCCTGCCTGCAATTCGTGTGAATGAAAAGCAAGAATGTGCCTCATTTCAGTCATGTCATGCATGTCCCCGCCAACAGAAAGAAAATCCCTAATTGCACTGAGGGGTGTGCCTCCCCAGGCATATATATATATATAAGAGCTCACCTGAATCGCTACAACTGCTGCTGCTCCCGCTGCTGTTAGGCGGCGTGTCTAGTCCCAAATCCTTGCTAGGCGGGGTCCCTGCGCTCTGCTTGGGCGTCTCGGCTACGGGATACGGGAAAACCACCGAGGGGTCGATGCACTCCGACGCAGACGTGTTCAGGTCTTGCAGGTAGCTGCTGTTCAGCTTCCACGCAGGAAGAGCCGCAGTAGCGGCGGCGGCAGCCGCGGCGGCAGCAGCCGCGGGGCCGGCGAGCTCTGCGCCGTCACCGGCCGCAGACTCCTTCCGGGCGGCGTGCAGGGAGGCGAGCCGCTCGGACACCACCTTCTTCAGCTTGGCGGCGGCGGAAAAGCCGCTCCACATGCAGTCCTGGATGATGATGGACTTGAGGAAGGTCTGGGAGTAGTCGGAGTCGCAGATGATGCTCTGGTTGACCACGTCATCCCCGAGGAACTCTGTCACCATCTCCAGCTGATCCGCGATGGAAAGGTCGAGGCTGGACAGGGACGGCCGGCGGCTCGGGGAGAGGGGAGGGGTCGGCAGCAGTTCAAATTTCTTCCAGATGTCTTCGCTGGGTGCCGGAGGCTGAAACTGCTGAGGGTAGAAATCCTCCTCCTCGTCGTCGTAGTAGAAATAGGGCTGCAGGTAGTCGTAGTCGTAGTTCTTACTCGCCAAACTTGGATTCCGCGGCATGGTGCGTTTGGTTTCGTCTCTCCTCACGGCGAGGCTGGCGAAAACAGAACGGAGCGATTAGTCGATTCACAGCAGAGAGCAGACAGCGTGACCCTGCCCGCAACACCGAGTGTAAGCAACCGCTTCATGGTCAACTCCCTCCAAAAAAAAAAAAAAAAAAAAAGACAACATCGACACCTCCCCCCCCCCTCTCTCTCTCTCTGTGTGTGCACGCCTTGCATGCATGCATGCACCACTGCTGCAGGTGCTTAACCGGGATTGTAATTTAAATAATGCAAGAGACGGAGTGAGGAAAAAAATTAATAAATCACACTTTCACTGAACTGTTCCAGTCATCATACTCATACCGAAGCTCCACAAACCCACTCCCCACCCTTACCTTTCAGATTTTCAACTGTAGGCGAAAGACGGGAGCAAAAAAAAGCGAGACGAGTGGCGCAAAAAGAGGAGGAAAATGTAAAAAAACGAGGGAGCAGCAAAGTTATTCCAGTGCGGCAGTGACAGTAAATCCTTCCACAGAGGCGGTACGGCGGCTGTCTGTCAGCCTGCGGGTGAAGCATGCATGTGAAGTTAAAAGGCTGCAGAGGCGAGCCGGCAAGAGCGACGCGCACTCTGTCATCAGCACAGTCAGAATCGCAGCTGAGAGTTGAGCACCGCGCGATAAAGTAAACCGCATCTCGCACTCTCTCTGTCTGTATCCATCCGCGAGAGCGTTCCTACTACAACACAACACACAGCACCCCCGATATCAGCCTCTGCCCATCAGCGCAATTATTCAGCCGTTTGCGTCAAGTAAAAATCGCGTGCGTCCAAAGTACGCCGTGGATGCATCTTTGCATATTTTCTGCCCTCTTTCTCTGAGATGGGTCTATTTTTTTTTGCAAGTGGGAGGGGTCAGAGTGGAGTAGAGTAGTGCTTTCATTGACTGCATAGAGAAAATACTAATGCATGTAGTAGTGGCAGATAATTGGGCTGAGTTATTTTACTACTACTGCGCCAGAAATATACGCAAACACTGAGCGTCATAGCGCACACACGGCAATCCCTAAATAATCACTACACAGATCCGGATTACGGCCTTACACTATATTATATTGTTTAAAAAACAAAACAATACATAACAGCAGGAATCCTTTTTTAAACTGTAAATGTGCAATAATGTGTAAAAATGAGGCAAGTGCCGCGTACTTTTGCGCAGTTTGTGCCTTTTGATTTCGCAATAAAAGCTCACAGGTGCAGCAGGAGCCGCAGACACTGACAGCTCTGAACCGGTTCAAACAGCTGATTACAACATGGACTCGGTGAAGAATTAAAATCTTGGAGTTCGAGTTAATACACACAGACTCACAGAGAAAATGTCCAATACAAATCCTGCAGACTGCGTAATGCAGCGCTGAGTTTGGACAGATTGGCACCAATTAACAACAGGAAGGAAGCAATTAAAGGAATCAGATGGATGGATCTATCCCGTTGTAACAGGAGCTGTCGATGGAGATTAACGGGCTTAGAGCGCCCTCTGCTGTTTGAAGCGTTGCAGGAGCAGACAGCAGCTAGGTGGGTGGAAGGTTACAGATTGAGACAGGTGACCACAAACCTCACAAATCCTGCAATCATGCGTGAACAAAGATTATTTTTTTTATGAATTGAAAGGGAAAAAAACAGGGTCGAGTGAGTTAAACTATAAAAGGGTCAGGGACAAAATAGCCCAATTCAGTGGGTTGGTGCAGATCTTTATTGGGGTTAGTGGGTCACTTCATTAAAAAATAGAGTCGTGGAGAAGCAGTAAATGGCACATTTAATTAGCAATGCACTGTGTTTGACGAAGTCGGTTGCAATTTGATATTTAATTTAACCAGCTCCTGCCATTCTGACAAAGTTAATTGGTTAAAAATGCTCAGTAGGCTTTTCCACCCTCTTTCTCTCTTACTGTTGTCAGACATCCTGCTAAACAAATTGCTAAAGCAATGAGTTGGACTCAAGCAGAGTGTGTATTTCATTACGCATGACAGACATTAAGAAGCATTTTAAAACACGAGGCTGTGGACACAAGCATCAATTATAGGAAACGACAAAAGCATAAACGGTGAAGGAGTTTTGTGCTTGAAAATACAATCATTTAAATTGAATTACATGGTGCAATTTGCACTTTTTAAAAACACACTTTTATCAATCCAGGACAGCAGCTCTGAGTGTGTTACTGCTGCAAACGGCCCTTTTACTCTTTTTTAAACACTTCTTATATAACAGAGTCCTGTTGGTTATAACATAAAAGACCTCTTTAATGAAAACGATCTGTGATTATGTGTTTAGTGACATCATCACTGCAGCTTTTTCCCCTTCATAACAAATTATTTTCAGTTTGTTTGAAATCAGTCGGGGCCGTGGAGCTGAAACGTCTGGACTGAATTCTGAGCGTTTCGTTTTGATCTAAGTTACACTTAACTAATTAAACACTTCGCCATGGACGCTGTGTCACTGTGAGGCCTTACATTTAAATGAATAGATAACCCCGCAGCATCACTTACACGAGTATACTTTTTCCTTTTTCATTAAATAATGTATAAGAAACCACATAAGCAAAGACAAAGGAGACAAGAGGAGGGGGAAAGCAAAGAAAATCCCCAAGTTGAAACTACACCCTCCGTCCTTCCCTTCATACTCATTCCTTCATCCGTTCTCTCACGCCTCTCCTTTCCCCGCTGTGGGATGCTTGTGGAGGATAGCGATCATAACCACCAGGTTCAGGCGTTATGGTCGTGGCGTTTATCGGCTCCGGATGTTTCTTGTGTTACCGTGTTTGAGAGCGCCTGCATGGAGACACAGAGGGAAGCTTTGAGAGCGGCTGGAATGGTTTCCTGTGATAAGTGAAAGCTCAGGAGAGGTTTTGATTGTGTGTGTGTGCGTGTGTGTGTTTTCTTTCTGGTTAAACTTCCTCCATGGACTCTGACTGACATGGAATAACCTGCAGAGGATCGAGGGCAGAGAATCCAATCTAGTTTGGCTTTGGTAAACTGATAAACAGACTCAAACATCTGACATGAGTTTTTAGAGATATGCACAATTTTTCATTGTCTACTCTAAAAAATGAAATGGCAACTCACAAACTCAGCTGTTTAAATCTTAAAAGTAAAATACAATTAATTATAATTATATGTTTAAAAAAAAAAAGCCAACGCAGGTAGTCCCATTGCTTTAAGAGGACATGATTAAGTTCAGCTTAAACACAAACGAAGATTATGCAGAAGGTCATGTTCAATTGAAAATGTTTAAATTCACCTTATGTCATTCTTTTTTAAATATCCTTTTCTAAACCTGAATATCAGGTTTAAATATTAAACGCTTAAATCAGACACATAACTAAAATGGTAAATAGACCGATTCTTAAATAGCGTTTTTCTGCTCTACCTTAATTCCATCTATGCAACTTTTTTCTATGCCTAACTACTGCATCTCTAACATTCACACAAAACCACCAACCACTATCCTTCCCATTAGTAGATGACCTGCTCTACCTTCTGAGCTACACCTGAATCCCTTCAAACTAGCACAACTGGCAAGAACCTGCAACACAAGCGTTACGTGTTTCAAATAACCGAAAAGGTTGTCTGCCTAGGGGAAATTACAGTGAGGCTCTTAGCTATAGCTTACTCCAACACTTCAAGTCATTTACGGTCGTACTACCATTCTGCTACCTTAAATACAAAAACAATGCCTGACGGTTCTTGTTTATTATACCAATAAATACTACGCTTACAGCAATGCCGCTTAATGCTTTCTCATTGATATCGCATCAAAATCCTACCAACAGTAACATGACCAGGGGCTTTTATTGACACCATGTGAATTAAGCTAGCAGTAACTCATTTTTAAACTCAATCAAAGTATACAAAGAAACACATAAAAACTAATAAACTACTTCTTCATCATCTCCAGCTGCAAAAGGTTGATATAAAAAAAATCGCTTTTCCCCAAAAAGAGTCTGAATTTGAGGATGGCAGGTCTGCCAGGTCCAGGCCTAGTTTTCTGAAAGTGAGGTGGTTATGTTAATCTGAATCTGGAGTATTTTTTAGCCTTAACATCTCATACTATTACTTTAATACTAAGAAATCTGCCTATTTTTAGTATAAAAAACTAATAAGTTATTGTAATGTCACCATAAAACAAAATAGATGTAATGTAAACAACATCAGCCCATTTTGAGCTTAAGTGGACTAAACTGGTCAAACTGGTGACTATAACCTTAAGTGGCTTAAGGACAATAATGCATCTCAGTTTTTCTACGTTACAAAGAAACTAAACTTAAGGAAATGGAGCCATAACACTGCAGATGAAGTGCTAACAGCTCATCATCATCCCTGTGCCTGCACCGTTTGTCTCCAGCTTGCTCACACAGACCAAACACATGCACATTATGGTGACTGGCCATAGGTGTGGATGTGGGCCTGAATGCTTGCATGATTTATGCTGTAATAGTTTGTCACCTCACTTCACAGATATTACATAAATCCAAACCTAAATTCTCAGGTAAGCACTTTAGATGTGGTATAAATATGGGTTCTTTTGTGCATCTGTCTTTGTATAAATGTTGGTTTCTTGGGGTATCATCTCTGCAATATAATGGCTAATATCTGCCTTTAGATCCTGAATTGTGTTTACTAGTATCTATTATCTGTGAGCAAACATCAAGCAGAATTTATAGAGGTCACCTTAAGCCAGGAAATACACTGCAACAGCACAGAAGTTGTACTCCTTTAGAAAAAAATCACAAAGTTCTCCCCAATAAAACAACAAATAAAAGATATCACAACAGTGTAAAGCAAAATGCTACTTAAACAACAATTTAATTAAACGCTTGTCTATAAAAAATGTCTTCAGCTGCTTTTTACAAGAGTCACTGGTGTCTTTACAGTGTGGAGACCGTGGAAGAGATGTCCACAAGCCCAATCCCCACGCGTTTTAAAGGTACGACCTTAGACGGTGTTACCTGATCTTAAAAATCTTAATAGCTTAATAAATATAGCAAAAAAAACCAAAAACCCAAAAAATAGAATAGCAAACATTAGATGGCATTAAGTGGCTCTCTATAAAACAGTGTGACGCGTAGTGGACAGTGCAGTAAGGAATCATAATGTGTGTTCACATGTTGTGAGAGTGCAGGGCTGACATACAAGATGACTCTGTGTCGCATTATAGAGTTACTGCATGAGGTATGAAAGCTTTCCTCTATCTGTCCTCGTATCTGTTAGCCAAGGTGCTTTCTGGTGACCTGTCCAGTAAGTGGGACAGTGGGTGGTCAGGATTATCCATGATGGATGACAGTTTGTTCAGTAACCTCATCTCCAAAAGTGCCCGTTGTGCAGCCAGTCACAGAGCCAGCCTCCCTGATGAATTTATTCAGTCCAATGCTGCCCTCCCAGAAATTTCTCATATTTTCATATGATTTCTCTTTTATGTACTCAGAGTGAAAAAAAATATGCTTCTTCAATTCTTCCAGTGGCCAGGTTATTTATTTATTCATCTATCTGGTTATATTTGATCTATTGTATCAGAGTTAGCATAAAGCTAATTTGCACCTACAGTCCCTTGGGAGGTTACATGCAAAAGATCACAAAAATAACGCACGGAAAGTCAATGATAGAACAACCGCACGGCCATAAGCCTCGAACAACAAAAAACAGCCATCGATGTTTACGAGTCTGTGAGTCTTTGAGCAAATATTTCAGTCTGTTTTTAAAGCTGGGGAGCCCTGGGTCTATTAGATATACAGTCTAGTATAAGTGGAGGTGTCTGCGGCTCAGGTGCTAGCCACAGACGCCTCATTTACTCTAACTGTTGAATTAATCGTGAGAACTGGTCTCCTTCTTGTGACCCACATCCTGCTCTTCTGGGCTTACCTCATTTCTGATCTGCTCACTCTCACGTGCAGCGCGTTCAGCAGAGGCGGGGATGTTGACATCTGTGTGGAGTTTAAGCTTTGATGGAAACTTGGAGCATTTCCTTTAGTATAAACCTTTACCTGGACTTCACTTCACTTGCCTACATTTTACAGTTTTGGTTACATGATTCATGCTGAAAATCAATAAAAAAAATTTAATACAGCTAGCTCAGTTCAAAACGCTGGCACAGTAAATGGTTGTAAAGTTAATGAATGCAATTTGTTCATTATCCATCCATCCATCTTCTTCCATTTATCCAGTTTGGGATCACACAGACCGGAGCCTATTCCGGGCAGGTCATCAGTCTACTGCAGAGCTAACACAGAAAGCTACTCACACCATCGTACAATTTAAGGTCACTTGGTGTGTTTAACATTGGCTGTGAAGACATAGTCTAAAATGTCCACAATGTGGATCTAACAGCAGTTCTGTTCTCTCTTTTATATCGGATCTTGGGGTTGTGTGACGTAGTATAATACAGAAAAGTCATCGTCACTTTGCAGGAAACCAAAAATCCTGTATTCTACACTAAGGAAAATCCACAGATGTGAAACACCGATGGAGTCTGATCGGCGCGACGCATAAAACTGCACTAAGAGATTTAAAAAGAGACGGGCTGACACAAATAACTGGAGAAACCCAACAGCAGACGCGCTGATAAATCCAGCATGTGTTTCTCTTCTCGTGCAGCCGGGATGCCATTCAGCAGGATGATTCGGAACGAGGCGGGAAATCGATATCCGTGCAGCTTAGCTGGCGAGAGCAGGTTGCCAGCCAAGCAGTCAACAATGAGTTGACAGCAGATGTGTCAGACAGCTAGAGAGCTAATTGTGTCATCAATTATTAACAGTGACAGCGGATGGTTATTGACGTAGCTTGCGAGAGCTAAACCACAGTGTTTTTGTGGCTTAGTCGTTGTTTCTTTCTTTTGCACTGGAAAAAATGACGACCCAAACTCCTGTGCAGGTTCAGGTTACTTTATTTGTAACCTGAAGGTGGATTTGCTGTGCAGGTAGGTGAGCCATCCTTCCTCACATGGACATTTTCAAACAAACCCAGACAACAGATGAATACAAAGTAATCGAGAAGCAAATAAATAATAGATAAATCATACCACCATGTAGGATGGCAGTGTGTTTATCTGAGGGATTTTTATACATCCTGGTTCTGCTGAAGGTTTCTTCCTGTTAAAAGGGAGTTTTTCCTTCCCACTGTCGCCAAAGTGCTTGTTCGTAGGGGGACATGTGAATGCTGGGGTTTTCTCTGTGTTATTGTACAGCCTTTACCTTACAATAAAGCACCTTGAGGTGACTGTTGTTGGGATTTGGTGTTATCTAATTAAAATAGTGCTGTCAGCATTAATCTCGATTAAAATGACGTTAACGCCATAACCGCATTAACGCGGCAAATCTCCATTAGCGTTGATGCTAATGGAGGCATCGCAGTGGTTTCACTAGAAACTTATTGGCTCCCACCAGAGTTTAAATATCTGCGACTCTCAACCTTTTGGTTTTAGAACTGAGGAAGCCTCTTGGGGTGAGGCAACTTCACGAAACTTAAAGAAGTCCAGTTGCTTTCTTTCCAAGCTCCTTAGACTCCTGCTAAATGATCTAAAATCAAAACTGATGCCAGCGTTCTTTAATTATAGTGAGTGAAACACTAGTGAGCATTCATGACCGCTCACTCTCTTGTCTGACGAACAAGACTGGCGCAATCAGATGGCGCCCGAAACCGGATTGTGCAAGTTGCACCTCAGTAACATTCTTGCAAATCATTGCAGCAGCTTTAGCTTTCTTGTGTGATAGGTTTTATAAAAGCATGACATTTTCTACAGCTATAAAGGTCTGAATAATGCAAGCTTCCCTGCTCTTTGCACTTTATGGCTTTTTTTTTTTTTACCTCTAGGCAAGGTGGATGCAGCATACATGACAATGGGTCATTTCTGCATTTCAGTGAGTGCGCAACCTTTAGTGACAACTGGGTCTGCTAGCTTGACAAAATTCCTCATATGGAGCTTTAAATTCTTCTCTGGAAGGAGGTGAAGTTGTTGTTCATGTGGCTGGTGAATAAAGGTGTGATAAAGATCCCAGCTATCACATTTTGCTTGTTCGGTTTAGTTTTCACACACACACAAAAGTCAGAATGTGATGAATTGCAAGAAAGATTAAAGGCATGTAAACACAGGGGAGGAGGAAGAGAGAGGTGAGTGATGAACCTTTATTTGACACTGTTTAGCCATTTCTCAGTTATCTTTGTCAAACATGTAGTTCCCCTCTGTGTATTTCAGTACATGACTAACATGCAGTGACGTTAATGACCGCTGTACATTCAACAGCAGCTGATTTTTTTCCATACTAAATTTAGATATTTTGGTGAAGTTGGATGAAGCTCAGGTTTCCATTGCCTCGCTTAGACTTTATCGTAGATTTGAAGCTACATTTTTCATGCTGTATACAGTACTGTGTAAAAGTCTTGAGCCACCCCTCTAAACCTCATTTATATTTTGCTGCTGTGAAGCTGGACTTTCTTGTTTGTTTTTTAAAGGTTGTTGTGAGAAATAGTTCTCTGGGCCTTCTTTTTCTTTGGACATTGGCTTCTTTTTCACTCATTTTCAGTCCAGTCCTTGTACCGGACATTTTCTGAGGAATGTTTTTCTTGTTTCAAAGTTTCAAACTGAATCTTTAGGCACTAAAAGAATTTCCTCACCAGCAAGGTGGTTCCCAAAAAGCTATTAGCTGAAAAACTATTTTAAAAAAACAACAACAACAGCTTGTGCTCATGTGTCTTTAAGTTTTAACAAAAGAGAGCAACACCAGTCTGTGTAACTTTTAATAAAGAGTAACAAGCACAGAGTCATTTACAGAGACCTGCCACAGTTACAGAATCACAATCAGAACATCACATGCACAAGATAGCTCATGTAGTTAAGGATATCTTGTATTAAAAGATTATATGGAGACAAAATACGATACTATGGATCTTTCCATTCAGCCAGGTCAGCATTAACACAGACAAAGGGACAATTTTACATGAAAAATTTGTCAAAATTGATGGAAATATGAAAGCAGAAAAGTATAATCAAGACAAGAAAGCTTATCTAAGCGAGTTCAAGCTGTGTTGAATAATATAGGTGGCCATAGCGAATTGCTGCACCCATTTCATATTTTCCTAGCAAATACCAAGGTACAGTAAGGTAGTTTAAACCCAATTACAGAGAGTTTAGCGAATTCAAAATAAGTTATAAAGACTAAAATAAAAGATAATAATAATAAATAATAAAAGTTATTAAACTAATATATGCAAAACAATAAAATAAGTTGAGTTTGGGACCAAGACTTAAACTATTTCAGTCAGGTCAGTGTTCAGAACTGTTCGTCTGCTCCAAATGTGGCCACTAGAGGGCGAACTTTAACTTTACCATCCATCCGTCCATTCATTTACTCCTCTTCCTAACTGATCTAAGCTCATTGGGAGGTTAAAACCCAGACACATCGATTCAATGCACCACAACTAAATTCGTTCCTGTAAATATACATTAAAATTCATCTTAGGTGACTTTGATTTGGTTTGATAGCAAAGAAATATAAGGTTTATATGTGAAAAGAGCCCATAAAAGTGTATTAGTCACTTGTGCTTTGAGCGTCTCTAAACTGCAGCATCGTACTGCACAAAATCTCAAAAAGCAATGAGTGTTAAGTATGGAAAATGCATTTCTTTTAATTCTTGCATAGTTCTATTATGTTTACAGTGCACCCATAATTTTACATTTATTTATTTTCCTTTGCACTTCCCATGCCTGCCTTTTTTAAACATGACTATGTACTTTGTTGCACTGTGTGTGGGTGTAAAGCTTTTTTATAATGTTTGTTTTGAAAAGTGCTATATAAATACATTTTATCACCCTTATATGTATCCAGGAGCTACCAAGTAACAGAATTAATGTCGCAGGAGGTACATAAATGTCAAAGGACTGTCTTCATGTCTATATCAGAGATCACATCAAAAGTCACCAAATTGTTCAGCAACAAACCACAGCCTGAACTAAATGAAACCAGGTCCAGTATTTTCATACACAGTAATGTGCAAAAGTCTCGAGTCACCCATTATTTATTTATAGTTCATTTTTCAGTGAGCCAGACTTTTAGTTCTCCAGCTTTCTGAAGATCCTTCAAAGGTTTTCTTTGGACAATGGTTGCTTTTTCACTCATTTTCAGCCCTTGTACTCGGCCAGTTTCACAGGAGTGTTTTTCTTGTTTGTAAAACCACTGCACACAGACCTCTGAATCATTCAAGCATAAAAAGAACCACCTAACTCAAGAGATGAACCAGTATTGTGTCAACACATAACAGGCAACTTAGGAAAGAACCTATTTATTGTGTATGTATGCATTGTCTCTTTAGGCACTTTGTTACTAACAGCCTGTCACGAAACACACAGTTTCTTCCATTTTCTTTAGTTGAATATATGGAAAAATGAAAAAGAAAACACAGTTTGACATGTTCTGCACCAACATGGTGATTCCCAAAAAGATACAGTATAAGTAAAAACTTAGCATATATCAGCATGTAGTGCAGTAAGTCCTTAAAAGGTTTGAGGAAACTAAACAAATGGAGGACAAGTGAAAAGGTGGCAGGCCTAATGAAAGTCAGTATATGAAAGGTATGTCTTTTAGAAATTGTTATCTGGCCCTTTATTTGATTATTCTACTGTTCAACAAAGCCTCATCACAAATGATCTCAATGGAAGAGCAATGACTCAGATAAAGTAAAAGAGGTCAAATGGTGAGTGTCTACGGCCATCTGTATAACACAGTGGAGGCTCTGTCATGGTTTGGAGATCTGATCCAACACCAAGAATTATGAAAGCAAGAAAGTACCATCAGATTTTGAGCCACCATGCAAAACCATCTGGCAAACAGGCCTGGTTGCAGCATTCACAAAGTAACACTCAAACACATTCTCAGACTTACCTGGTGACCACTCTGTCCTTTGTTACCCCACCCACTTAATGAGTCAGAGTACAAAGTTGGGAATACATTTCTTTACTGTTTTATCAAATAAAAACCCACAGAGTTGTTTTATCATCATGAAGAATCACGTGGACACAACTGGACGTAATGACAATCCAAATACAAAGTGCACTTGCAGATATGAGCAAACATCTGACTCTAGTTACAGCTGCATGGGAATGGCATGTCTGCTTGTAAATGGCTGTGTCAACTCTTAGAACCACCGCAGAGCCTCCCTCAGGCACCAATCAAAGGCACAAACAACTTTTGTGTTCTTTGACTGAGGATTACTCAGGCAGGGCTGCAGTCACGAGTCTTGACATTACAGGTTAAACAAAGTAAGCAAGAAAACTGAGGAATTTAAAAAGACAATGAGAGCAAGTCTAATTAACTATGATTGAAAACCTTAAACCAAAGCCAGTAAAGTGACCTCAAGGTTTGGTTCTGTTTCCATGCGGAAAAAAAAGCATCACATCGCACAGCCCTGTTCCTTTTAACTGCATATGTCCTGGACTAAAGTGGCAAAAATAGATTTTATTTTTCTTTGTGTTACAGGTTTTCACAGTTAATTAAAGGACTGATTATAGTGAAGCTGAGTCTGTTAATATAAATACTAAGACACTGTGTTTAAATAAAAAGTAACCAAATTTGACAGCTTAATATGGAGTAATATATTAATATGATAAAATGAAATGTTTCCCCCTTATCAGGAGCCTTTAGTTTTAAAGGGATTGCAGAGACTGTCTGCCCTGTGTTTTTGTCACTGTCATCAATCCGTACATCATAGCACCTCTCACTATTGGATTAGGTTTAAAAAGAAAGATCACATGTGTGTGAACCACCAAAGCCTCCTGAAGAGTCAGCTGAATGGGAAGACCAAGCCCTGTCGGTGATTAGATGCCCTGCTGGGATAATAACCTGACCAAACGAGGAGATAGAAGCCGCTGACATCAAGACAAGGAAGCTCCTGACCATGCATGGAGGGTTTCAGCCCAAGTCCACCTCCCTGAGACTGTAAACTTAGCGGAAGTAAGGTGGCCAAGGATTAGTCAGTGTCAAAACGACCGTCCAGGATGAGACGAACACCCGAACATACTTGAGTACATCACGAAGATGGCCACAACAGACCGCCTGCTTAGAGAATACTTCAGGGAGCAGAAACCTGAGAAAGAAGAGGAACAATGAGAAGAACCATGATGGAAGGACAGGCCCCTGCACGGTATGTACCACTGGTAGATAGAGTAAGTGGCTGGCATCCAGAAATCCAACCAGTGGCTGGACAAAGCTGGACTGAAAAAAGACAGCTCAGAGGTACTAATCATGGCAGCACAGGAACATGCCCCGAGCACAAGATCAATAGAGGCTGAGGCCTATCACACAATTCAATTCAATTTTATTTATATGGCGCCAAATCACAACAACAGTCGCCTCAAGGCGCTTTATATTGTAAGGTGCACCCTACAATAATACACACAGAGAAAAACCCAACAATCATGTGACACCCCATGAGCAAGTACTTTGGCGACAGTGGGAAGGAAAAACTCCCTTTTAACAGAAAGAAACCTCCGGCAGAACCAGGCTCAGGGAGGGGCGGGGCCATCTGCTGCGACCGGTTGGGGCGACAGAAGGAAGACAGGATAAAGACATGCTGTGGAAGAGAGACAGAGGTTAATAACAGATATGATTCAATGCAGAGAGGTCTATTAACACATAGTGAGTGAGAAAGGTGACTGGAAAGGAAAAACTCAATGCATCATGGGAATCCCCCGGCAGCCTACATCTATTGCAGCATAACTAAGGGAGGATTCAGGGTCACCTGGTCCAGCCCTAACTATATGCTTTAGCAAAAAGGAATTTTTTAAGCCTAATCTTAAAAGTACAGATAGTGTCTGTCTCCTAAATCCAAACTGGAAGATGGTTCCACTGAAAACTGAAGGCTCTCCCTCCCATTCTACTTTTAAATACTCTAGGAACAACAAGTAGGCTTGCAGTGTGAGAGCAAGGTGCTCTAATAGGGTGATATGGTACTACAAGGTCATTATGATAAGATGGGGCCTGATTATTTAAGACCTTGTATGTGAGGAGCAGGATTTTGAATTCAATTCTGGATTTAACAGGAAGCCAATGAAGGGAAGCCAAAACAGGAGAAATCTGCTCTCTCTTTCTAGTCCTTGTCAGCACTCTTGCTGCAGCATTTTGGATTAACTGAAGACTTTTCAGGGAGTTTTTAGGACATCCTGATAATAATGAATTGCAATAATCCAGCCTTGAAGTAATAAATGCATGAACTAGTTTTTCAGCATCACTCTGAGACAGGATTTTTCTAATTTTAGAGATGTTGCACAAATGGAAGAAAGCAGTCCTACACATTTCTTTAATAGCTGCATTGAAGGACATATGCTGGTCAAAAATGACTCCAAGGTTCCTCACAGTGTTACTGGAGGCCAAGGTAATGCCATCCAGAGTAAGAATCTGGTTAGATACCATATTTCTAAGATTTTCAGGGCCGAATACAATAACCTCAGTTTTATCTGAGAGAGAGAGAGAGAGAGAGAGAGAGAGAGAGAGAGAGAGAGAGAGAGAGAGAGAGAGAGAGAGAGAGAGTGTGTGTAAAGGTATTCCTTACACAGAACCATATGCAGTATTTTACTGGATAACAAATATTGATTCATTCATATTTTTATTGCTTTAATCCTGCAGTGAGAGATTATTTTTTATTTAAAACTACAGATAAAATTCATGAAAGTTCATTGTTCAGACTGAGCAGAGAATATATATAGTTTTTGTTGTTATAAAGAAATAATCAGTTAATGACTTTGGTATAGTACGACTGGCATTCGAGACGGGTTCTTCTTCACATTTTCCAGAGCGATCCAGTGGGCTGGATTGGACCATTAGCTGAGTCTATTCTGGTCCCTGAGCCTTAAGTTTCACACCCCTGGTTTAGAGGAATGTTTCCCCTCTTATCAGTTTTGTCACAAATTGCTCATTAACTTGTCTGTAAAATTCTGCTGAACATGATCAAGCTTGGACTCACGTTTGGTAACTAAAGGGTCCACTCTGAAAGTGAGTGTATTATATTGAATTTATATGTGATTATTTGTTTTGAATCATATTTAGACACTACAACAGATCATACAACTAACAAATTGCTAATTAGCTACTGGATAGTGCATTAAATAGAATCAAATGTTGACTACGTTTGCAAACACCATATTCGATTAATATTATCATCCCATATATTACACAGTGAGCCAGTGGCACCCCATGAGAATGCTGTTGGTACACCCCTGTTCATCCAGTTGCACATTAAAATGTCTTTGTCCAGCAGGTGGCAGTGTATGTCTTTGTACGTTTACCCGTTTATGCTGCGTAAACCTAAGTGTCTTCAAAGCAGGTTTAATGTGCAACATAGAAGGATTTATGAGACCAAACTCTCCTCGTGGAGATACACCTGACATGCGTAGGTGTATATGATTGCTTTACTATGTGATTGCCCTCCAGAGTCCAGTTAGATTTACTTTCTTTTACGGTTGTGAACTGATTATTCATCTCTACCGAACCACCCCCTACTGCTAGCTCTCCTGTGTGTCGCGTGCTCCGCTGTCATAAAAAGCCAGATTTATACTTGGCGGTGACGTCACGGCCGGGATGCCAGGCCCACGTGCGGGCAGCAGTGGGTTCCAGCCTCTGGGAGGGTCGAAAAGCAGCCGGACTGCCCCAGCACAGGCGCAGTGAAATCAAACACGACGCTGTCGGAAACTGATAATCCAGCCGAGCTGCTCCGGATTATCGCGTGTCCTTCTTTTAAAAAAAAAAAAAAAAAAAAATCCGAATCTCCACCTCGGTTCGTCCCAGTCCCCTCCTTTTTTTGTTTGATGTCACCTCGCGTCTCCCCTCTCCTCTCCACCCCCTTGATGATGACGATTTGCAAGGAAGATGCGCCGGTGTGAGATTTCCATTGCCCTTCGGATCCTCTTAGCAGCACCACAACCTCGTGAAGCGCAGCCGCTACCGGAGCGCCCCGGCTCCTCCCGCCGCCGCTGCCCCACTTAACCCCCCCTCCGACGGCAGAAACACAGGTGCTCCGACTGCCTCTCCTCGCCGCTAATCTTCTGCTTTTTCCTCCTCATCAATCAAGACCGAGGCAGATGCCCCTCGCTCTGTCATCCCGGCTTGTACTATGGTGGAGTTTCCATCTCTCAGCCCTTACTGGCCTCTCATCCGCTTTTTGGTGCCTTTGGCTATCACCAATGTTGCCATCGACCTCGGAGAACAGGTAACGGCTCCGGCTGGCTTGTTTTCAGGTTACGGGAGGGGAGGGGGGTAGGAAGACTCACGGCACCGCAGCTTTGGCTTCGCTAGCGGCGGCTAACGGCCGTTTTATTACTCCGCCGCTGTGACGGGGAGAGTGCTTCGGTGTGTCAACTAGCATCTTTTATTTATTTAGCGTTTTTTTTAAATGGCCCCAGAAAACACCGACCGCTTCCCCGAGCTGACACCAGTCATTTCGAGTCTCGTTTAGTCCCCCTGGTTTGGGGCTTCAACTGCGGCTAGCTTAGCCGTGAGGGGTGTCGTGTATGTGACTGTCGAGACATCCATTAGGTTTATGTACATTATTTAGCAAAAGAGGCGGATCTCTCACCCACACGAAGGGCCTGATGTTTTTTTTCTTCTTCCTTTTTTTATTCTGGAAAAAAACAAACAATGTCGCCATTGCTGCCGTGAAACGCACTGAGCTGTCAGTGTTATTAACAGCACGCCTCTTTCCTGTCATTTATCAGTCAATCGGGGCGATCGTGGCTCAAGAGTTAGGAGTTCGCCTTGTAATCGGAAGGTTGCCGGTTCGAGGGCCTGGTGGCGCCAGTGTCCGGCAGCCTCGCCTCTGTCAGTGCGCCCCAGGGTGGCTGTGGCTACAATGTAGCTTGCCATCACCAGTGTGTGAATGTGTGTGTGAATGGGTGGATGACTGGATATGTAAAGCGCTTTGGGGTCCTTAGGGACTAGTAAAGCGCTATATAAATACAGGCCATTTACCATTTACCATTTACCAATCTGATCCACTTGCAGATGATAGAGAACGGATTAAAACGCACCCAACATTTTCCTTTAATTGTCATATTTCCTGTCTGGACATTTCCTGTCCTTTCTTAGCCAAATGAGTGATCTCATGGCTGCTTTTTACCCCAGAGAGCCTGTGCAGATAGTGTGAGAATTAAAAACACGCACACACGCACATAGAGGCTTGGAGATGTCAGGATTAAGCTTATGTAATGGCTCTGTAAATAGCACAGAGTCCTGCAAAAAGAGAAAGCAGCTGTAGTTGTGTTTTCTCAGGGTGACTGTGTGTGATCGCTTGTAAAGGACAGGCACATATTCCTCTGTGTGTTTTACTTTTTAAAACAATTTTTTTTTTTTATTGAAGGACTGTTAAGGGCTGTGGTGCTGTCTGGCTAGAGATAAAGTTAGACCAAGTCACGCTCATGCGGGCTGGTCATGCCTCACGTGCTGTCTCACCTCTTCCTCTCCTCTCCCCTCCCTCCCTCCATGCCATATCTTTTCCAGGCCCTCAACAGGGGCATAGCCACAGTCAAAGAGGATGCAGTGGAAATGCTGGCCAGCTACGGTCTGGCCTACTCCCTGATGAAGTTCTTCACCGGCCCAATGAGCGACTTTAAGAATGTGGGCTTGGTGTTTGTCAACAGCAAGCGGGACCGGAGGAAGGCTGTGTTCTGCATGGTGGCGGCCGGGGCCATCGCATTCATCCTGCATATCTTGATAGGTGTGTTTAAGGGTTGTTTGTGAACGCCTGATGACAGTGTTTAAACCGCATCCTAAAAATGCAACGTTTTGGTGTTTGTGTGTCTGTACGCGCCAGACCTAAAGAGTTCATTACTGCAGCTTTCACAAAACAATCGAGCGTGGGAAGAAATCTTCTCATTAACCTCTTCTCACCCACCTGTGGCCCCCTTCCCCTTTTCTCCTGCAGCATACACAGATTTAGGATACTACATTATTAATAAGCTCCACCATGTGGATGAATCTGTGGGGCACAAGACAAGGAAGGCCTTCTTGTACCTGGCTGCGTTCCCTTTGTTGGATGCAATGGTAAGCATTGGTTTAAACGTACCAGGCGGGTTTTAATCAACTCTGTTTTGTTTTCTACAACACACCAATATACGATCAGGCTGCGATCAGAAAAATGGGCAAAATGCCGCTTTGCGTCTCGAGCTGACCTCTCTTTATTGTTTGAAGGCATGGATTCACGCAGGGATCCTTCTGAAGCACAAGTACAGCGTTATCGTCGGCTCTGCATCCATCTCTGACGTGGTGGCTCAGGTGACGAGACACACCCGCGTTCGCTTTCAATCAAGCTTTAATTCACCCGTGAGCGTGTTACGTGATCGCTCTCCTCTCCCGCAGATCGTCTTCGTGGCCATTCTCCTGCACAGTAACCTGGAATGTGTGGAGCCCTTACTCATCCCGATACTTTCGCTGTATATGGGTGCTTTGGTTCGTTTCAGCATCGTCGGGCTGGGTTACTACTGCAACATCCACGACAACATCCCGGACTCCAGCGGGCTTGACGTGGGGGTATGTGCTGACTTTTTTTTTTTTTTTTTTTTTTTGCATGTTTCGTAATAATAAAACTAGTCTCAAGCACGTCTCCTCTCTCTGTCCCTGCAGGGCGACGCCACCATCAAAAAGATGCTGAGTTTCTGGTGGCCTCTAGCCCTCATCCTGGCCACTCAGCGCATCAGTCGACCCATCGTCAACCTCTTTGTGTCTCGTGACCTCAAGGGCACCAGTGATGCCACAGAGGTGAGCGTATCACTCGTGTTTATTGTATTTCTTTTAATTACGAACTTGCTGCAAACTGCTTCATATGCTATTCTATGCTAATTGTTGCGATGCTTTCACAGGATCGTAAAGAGAGACTTTCGCAGTCTAATCCCCCCCCCCCCCCCTCAAGTTACTGCAGATGTAAAGCTAACAAACTCCCTCTGGAGCTTTCTGGCTTACAGAGATCCCCAACTACTAGAGACAATACAAAGCTGTTTACCAGAATGAACTGGAAATCATTGACAACACTGGCTGCCAGTGGTTTGGGTGATTCACCATGTACATGTGAAACTGAGGGCTTCATAACACTGAGTGAAAACATTCCTCCATGGCTGTACTGTTCGCTGCCCATTGTTGTTCGGGACACAATAACAAGCTCAAGGCCGGTCGCAAACTTTTTCAAAACCCGAACGCTGCTGGGAAAGTGAGAGACGCATGTGCTCCTCTCGCGTCGGCTATTGTTAGGCCTCTATCATTAATTTAGCCGCTTGTGTGGCGCGGGTGGTATTTTCAGCACTAGCGCCGATGTGCTGATGACTTCTAGCTGTCGTGTCTTTGTCATTCCAGGCCGTTGCTGTGCTCACAGCCACATACCCGGTAGGCCACATGCCCTACGGTTGGCTGACTGAACTGAGAGCAGTATACCCAGCCTTTGACAAGGTATTCTCAGACTGTCCCTGCTAGTGTTTACAGTAGAAATAAGTCTGCTTTTTGTCTAGAACACTAATGAGCTTCTCTCACTTGTAGAATAATCCCAGCAACAAGCTGAACGCTGGCAGCCTTGTCACCAAGTCGCATATTAAGAAGTTTACATTCTGCTGTCTGGCGCTGTCACTCACGGTAAGATCTTTCTTTCTTTTTTTATGCGGGGGGCACAGTGCAGAGTCTTGAGCCACCCCTCACTTCATCGTAATTTGCTTCCAAGGAGCCAGACTTGTAATTTTGCCAGAAGGTTTTTTGTTTGTTTTTTTTTTGGACATTGGCTGCAATTTTTTTATTTTTTAAAAAAAATCATTTTCAGTCCAGTCCTTGTACCTGACCATTTTCACAGGAATGTTAAGCCACTTGACACTTAGCTATAAATCAGTCAAGCAGGAAAAGGCACCAAACTCCACAAACTTGTTGTGTCTAGACATAACAGACCGCTTGGCAAACAACCAATGCTAGATTTTGTTACTAGCAGCTTTTCACGAAACATCATTTATTCCGGTGCTTTAACTTAAATATATGAAAAATGGCAAAGATGACACAGTAAGACAGAATTTTTTTTTCCACCAACAGGAAGGTTTACAAAGAGCTATAAGCTGAAAGCTCTGCATGTGTTGGTGTGTTGTGCCAAAATTTGAGAAAATTGGACACATGAAGGACAAAGGAAGTGTCGTCTAATGTGGGGAAAAAAGTCTAGTAAAGACCTGACACAACTTTTGTGTCAGGTTGCTGTAATTTAGCCCCACTATTACTTAAACGTGTTGCCTCACATTTCTAACTGATAGCTTGTATTGAGTTCCAGTGTGTGAGGTGCTGTTTGCTGATCTGACATCTGACAAAAAAAGCTCCTAGCCCAAGCCAGGTATTCCTGTTTCACACATGGAAAACATGCAAATCTGTTTGGCAGCATTTCCTGATGTTTGTCTTTCAAAGACTAATCTTGAATGTGAGAGTGCAAACATCACTAACCTTTGCGTTTTTGTTTTTTTGGCAGCCGTCTGCCTTGTTTGCCTACTTTTAATCTTGCCTCAGGTTAAAGATGCTGTCAGTCAGACCAACATGACCAACAAAACTGGTTCAGTGTTCTGCACAAACATGTTCAACATGGCTTTTGCATGTCTCTAACCCTGTTTGCTCTGTACTAAGGTTCTAAGTGATCGACTTTTTAATGACTCATATGTACTCTTCCTTCGCTGTGCCGTCTTGGTTTCAGGTTGCAGGGAGACACATTAGGGTGGAATTTGTGAGCAGGCTAAGGGCCTATATTTATTTATTTTTTTGTCCCAGTCCCACCCAAGTTTTAAGAGCATCACAAAATGGGCATTCACATAAAACATGTCATTTAACACATTTCAAAAGCCCCTTGCAGGTATGCTTTTCTGCTAAATAATGAGTGCTCCTGCGTCATTATGCACGCTGCTGCACACTGTTTTTGTTTCTCTGCTAAATGTTTGGACAGTTATGCCTTTAAATCGGCAAAAACGCTCTTCCTGATCATATTCGCCTTCTGTTCGGTATTAATGCGATGAGTGAGAATGAGCTTTTTCTTCAGTTAGCTGTCCTAACAGCTTGAATAAGAAAAACAGGAAGTTTGTGGCAAAGGTTGGGTCTTTTTTAAGGAGGAGAAAGAGGAGGAGAAGAATGGCACACCAGATGTGGAATCCCAGAGCTGTAAACCTCTATGTGAGGGTGTGTGTTCGGCAAAGCACCACAGGCAGATAGGTGCTGTGTCGAAAACAAGCCCTCATGCTCTGACTTGTATTAATTACGCATGCAGGAAATGCAGCAGAGTGAAAACAACTGGAGGAGGTAGACGAGGCGTATCTGAGGAGGGGAGTGACTAACCTTACGTAACGGATAATTAAATCTTATGCAAACAGACCTTGCTGGGGTGTCTCACCTTGTTTAGAGTAACCACGGTTGAGTCAGGGGAGATTGGCGGCTTCGCTCGGGCCAGATAAATTGCTCGCCTCAAAATTTTTTAGCTAAAGTAATGATAACTGGTGAGGCGACGCCAGGTGAAATCATCAAAAGAAGTAATCCTCACCCAAACTTTGGTTCAGAGGATCAGAAATCTGAAACTTCCTGCGATGTTGAAAATACTGCAGAGTAGGGCTGCCACAAACGATTATTTTGATAGTCGACTAGTCACCGATTATTTTTGCGATTAGTCGACTAATCAGATCATCATCCATTGGACGTACAGCTTATTGCACCAGCAGCATCTGGTCTTATATAACTATCATTAGCTTACAGCTTGAAGTGTTTGTGCTAACTAAAAATAAAGACAAGATGGTAGTTTATTAATTTTTAATGAAATTTGCAGATTGTTTCGGTGAAGTTTAATAAACTCCTTGCTTTCTAAAATATAACAGGACACCGGAGTATATTCTCCAGCGTCTCACACTTCTGATAATCAGCTGTCTGCTTGACAGTTTTAGCTGTGCAAAAACTATACCTTTAATCTCAGCCAAACCGATTTACTCAGGAACAAATAAAATACTGAAAAAAGCCAAACAATAACATTTAAGTTATCTAAGTGACTTATATATATGTTTAACCTGACTAGTGAAAGACGGCGGTGGGTTTGAAAACGATTTGCCGGGAGTCCGGTGTTCTCACGGCTCTAGTTAGCCTTGCCCCCGCCTAGCTAACGAGCTAGTGGGTAACAGACGTCTCCGAAAACGTCGGAGCGCTTTTGAAAATATTTGGTGTCTTGATAAACTGAGCAGATATTTGAGGTTTACACAGCTACATTCTCGCCTGAAAATATGTTAAACGTTTATTTTGTGACCCAGAAAGAATAATAAGAGTAAAGTTAAAACTAACTAGCTGCCGCCATTGTTGACAGCTGCGCTATGAATTCTGGGACACAGCTTCTTCTTCTTCGGGGTTTAACGGCAGCTGGCATCCTTGGACATGCAGTGCTGCCATCTTCTGTTTCAGTCCGTTATTACACTCTTAAATCCTACTACTCATTCCTGCGTCCTTTGTGATCTTACAAAGCTTCAAATGATGCGTCGACTATTAAATTAGTCGTCGACGATTTTAATAGTCGACATAATCGTGACTAGTCGACTAATCGTGGCAGCCCTACTGCAGAGCATTGTGTCTTACTATGTCTCCAACCCAAACGACCATTAATCAAAGAAAAGCACCATGATGGTGAGCCACAGGCTTAAAGTGATGCATAGATAAACAGTGATTTAAATAAAGTGGTCTGGTTGCAGTGATGGTGGGATTAGTCGTCATTCATTTTCAGATTAGCCTGCATGAGAAAGACCTGAGTGGGAGAATCTGGGTAGGTGGGTGCTGAGCTAGTGGCAGGTTTGAGCGATCACAACTGCTGGAACATCAGGTGTTGTTGTTTTTTTACTATTTGAAGTGTTTTTACTGGGCAAGAAAATCAATTCAATCTTGCACTTTTGACAGTATTTAATTTTTGTGAAGGTGTGTAGGGACAAATATCATGACTGACTCTGAAAGGCTCCATTCAACATGCCAGTGAACAGAAAAGTGACTTTTTACTCGTTCCTTGCCATAAATGAGCTGAGTCAAATGCTGCCGATTGAGAGCAATTATCATCGACCACAGAACCGAACTAAATTATAAAATTGTTGCCTTATAACTTTAATTTAAAAGCCTCCAGACTGAGCGCCTTTCGCGTGTAAAAAGTTAGGACTTTATAATCCAGTCGGCAACTTGGGGTATAATTTCACAACATTTACTGTGTAATTCTTCTGAATCTGGAGGTGTAATTTTCAGTGCCT
The DNA here is from genome assembly GCF_057382095.1 of Aulonocara sp. 'chitande type north' Nkhata Bay. Classification (NCBI taxonomy): domain Eukaryota; kingdom Metazoa; phylum Chordata; class Actinopteri; order Cichliformes; family Cichlidae; genus Aulonocara; species Aulonocara sp. 'chitande type north' Nkhata Bay. Next base: position 22,093,328 of record NC_141352.1, on the reverse strand, counting down.
AAAAAGAGTAAACACTAGTTTTGGTAAGAAGAAGTAACAATGAGTACCTTTTTTTATTCACTAAGTTAGAAGGGGAAAAAAAGAGTCATCCTCCCTCCTTCTTCAGTTTTCACAGCCATCCGCTGCACTGCATGTTTAACATCCTGGCTATGTAGTATTAATAATGTAATATGTAAACTTCTGGTTCCACCACAGAGTGCACCACACAGGACTGGAGTTTAAACCCAGAGTTCGCTGCATCTCTGTGACGGTGGGATTAGTCATCATTCATTTTCAGATTAGATGGCATAAGAGAGACCTGAACGAGAGAATCTGGGTCGATGGGTGCTGAGCTAGAGGCAGGTTTACAGTGCGATGAAAACTAGAGCAGTAACAGGTGGGGGGGGGGTTTTCAGCTGGTGTTGCATTTTACATTTATCTGTTGAGACTAGTTTAGAGTGATAAGATGGTGTGTTAGGTCTGTGACAATCTGGCAGCCTGTTCAGAGGGCACCTCATATCAGGACTTCTCATGACCCTGAATTAGATTACAGTTTTCACCTGTTGGTGAACTCTGTGGGGATTGAGCCCTACTGGAGATATTTATTGTGTGTGATTATATCATTCTGCTTTCCATTTGTCAACTGTTTCAAAGTGTGGATCACCGCCTCACCCAGCAAGGCCAAATTTGTGTACGAGGAAGCTGGAATGCCCAGCAGAATTAATAGTCTGTTCTCTACTTATTCAGGTTTCAGAGAGGGCTAGGGTGACAGCATGTGACAGGAAGTAGTTACACAAAGCAGCAGGAAAGCAAGTAGAGGTGAGCGAGGACTCCTGGAAGGTCTGGGTGCTGTTAAGGTTCAAAATTGAGGAAGGAGAGTACAAACCACCCATGGTCCAGAAGCTCTTGGTCAAACAATGATTTTAATGACTACACACGTGTGGAAAGACACTCTGTACGCAGACAGCAATTGATCTTCGACTTAATCAAAGCATAAACAGATATTTTATAGCATCAGGGTTTGATTTACTGACGCCCCTTCATGCGTCACAGATACATTTTATACATAGATCAGATCAACACCACAATGACTTTTAACCCAGATTCCTCCGGTCAACCTTTCAGTTCCTCTTTCTTGCCGAGAAGACAAGGACGGTTCCTCTTTTACCGAGACATGACTAATCTCTCTCTCCTCTAAATAAATCTAACTCATGTGTGTGTGTGTGTGTGTGTCACGACCTCACATGCTCTCTCTCAATTCACCTGTTGCACTTCTGACCTTTTACCAGACCAGAGGCTCACTGAGACTATATGTATGTCTTCTACTAAATAAATGTTTTAATCAAGAACCCCTACTAAAAGCTTAATACAAGAATATGAACATATAAAAGATATTAAAATGAACTGTTGTGTAAGCATGTACTGCAATTCCTTCTATGTTCTAGTTTTCCCTCAGCATGGATCATCTAGACACTCTCACTAGGTGAAGCTTAAGACCATTAATGAACCTGAACATCAACTCAAATAAGCACAGATATGCAATATGTATAAAATAGTTATAACTGCACCTGGAATACAAAGTTAACATCATCATAAACATCTTAAGGCCATCTTAAAGCTATCTGTTACATTGTTACAGCAATGATCAATTTGAATAACCTAGTAATTCAAATGGCCTCGTCTGGCCTAAACTACAGATTATATTATTAATGCAATGGTAATAATGATGATTATTTAACAATAGCAGTAAAATAATTTCCCTGCTCCACAGTGCTTTACATAAGGCTGAGAGTAGACTCAGCAAGTGAGGATGATTAAATATGACACCAGGTGATCGAGTGCATTTTATTTACATGCTGGTTGTCAGATGATCAGATCATCAGTGTTTTGTTCCAAGTTGAGACATTTCAGGAATCCTGAAAAACAGCTGGAGGACGGCAAGTACTTGTAGTTGGTAACAAATGGAGAGTGGCTGTTGGTTAGTCAAAACATGAATGCATCTCCGGGAACTCCAGAGGGATGAGCTATGAAGCAAATTTGACAAGGTCAGACTTTTTAGACAAAACATAAAAAAACCCAGTCAGCGATAACTACGGGCGTGATAACCTGTTATCAGCTTTCTCTGTTAACCCAGTCTTCCTGTTTCGGGCTCTGAGCACGCTCACATAAAAGGGGAGGAACTGAGCATAAAAAATCTTTATTTTCTGCATGTGAATTCATTTGACTGTGCAGTGCATTTTTCTGCACTGTGCAGCATCCTTCTGGCGTGACTTGGATTCAGCTCAACCGGTTGCACGTTGCAATCTGCATGACCTTTAAGGCATGCTTTAAGCTGAAAGAATCACTGAACGCACACGACCTGTTCCCAGACCACGGTATGTGTTCAGCATTAGCTGTGATGACCTGCCACATTAAAGAGAGCGCTTGTGTTGTGACACTGAATACTCTAGCTTTAGGCTCAACATACCTCCCTCACTCATTAATCTCTCTTTATAGAAGAGCCCCTCTGATCTAAGTCCAAGTGCGGCGTGCAGAGAAACTGTTTTTACAATTCGAAACAAAGCGATGTATTATTCATGTTCAGATCAGTTTGCTGTCCTGTTTAACACTATTAATGCTCCGCTCGCAGGGTAATTGCTTTGAGATGGCTACAGTAATGTTGCACGTGCTTCGGAAACGCCTTCTAGGAACAATAACGCCGTCCATCATGCGTTCGCTCGCTCGCTTGTTTTGTAGGAGCTTCAAAGGGGCCCGCGTCCGGTCCGAAGCCCTTCGAGATAATGAACTAATGAAATCTAATGAGGCATAGCGGGGGATAAATTAATTTAGTCTTTGTTCGTTTCCTGCACAGCTTTGCTTTGTGGTGTTTTGGAGTCCTCATGTGTCAGAGAAGATCCTGGTTGATGTAATTGGAGTGGAGGATAGTTTCGCTAAGCTGTGCGTGGTCCCACTCAGGATTTTCTCCTTTTTTCCCCTGCCAGGTAAGACGTACCTTTTTTTTCTCTTTCAGCTTCACTTTTGCTTCCAGCTGTGGTTTGTACTGGTGTTTCGTTCGGACAAGTGAGGCAGTGTTTCTGTTTTCTGTGTGTTTGCAGTGACTGTTCGGGCTCATTTGACTGGATGGCTCATGACCCTGAAAAAGACCTTTGTGCTGGCCCCCAGCTCGGTTCTGCGCATCATTGTCCTCATCACCAGTCTAGTTGTGCTGCCTTATATGGGGTAAGCTGCCACTTCAGAGAGCACTGAGAGGTTCACAGAGGTCAGCGCTGTGAGTCAGGATTACAGTTATGCAATACGTAGCTGCGGTTTCTCACTTTTTACTCCTGACGGGCAAATTCACGTCCGCACCGGTCCATGTTTAGTTCACGGTGTTCAAAACTTGATCTGCTCCTTTTTTGTGTGTGTTTCAGGGTTCACGGGGCCACACTCGGGGTCGGATCCCTCCTCGCTGGTTTCATAGGGGAGTCCACAATGGTTGCTATAGCAGCCTGCTATGTTTATCGACAACAGGTGAGAACACCTGGACTGAGGTAATTCTAAACATGAGTACACACCTCTTTTTGCGTTTTCTTTTTTTTTTTTTTTCTTTTCGCTCTTTATGGGTCTGTGAACAGACGGCGTGTGCCTCACTAATTATAATTTTCCTGTTTAGTCATTATCCTTCCATCAAAGCACACATGCGAGGAGAAGGCTTGGGCATTTTTATTTATCCCTGTGCATGGGCTTAAAGTGGACCTGCTATGCTTCTCCTAGCTTTCTCTCATTACTGTTGGATTACTGGTGGATGCTCACGTGAAACTTGGCCAAAGTTTGAAATAACATGTTGGTGAACCACAAGCTCAGGCTTCAGACTGATCTCTGTGAGGTCAGTGACAGTGGCCATCCCTCAGGCTTCAGTCTTGCACTCCTAGAGATTAGTTAGCAACCACAGGTTGAATTCCCAGACCAGTTGGCAAGTGGCTTCTGGCAAAGACGGCGCTACACAAAAAAATATATATCCTCCTTGTCATTGCTTTGGTCACTAAAACACCAGAGTGGCCCGTGGTTTGTTGGGAAGATAGCAACACGTCTGCAAACGCACTGCCCTCCTGTTAAACCGGAGTATTAACAGGATGATGAGTGATTGGTCATAAGAGATCATCGAATTGTTTGGATTTTATCTCTAATTTTGAAAATTGCATTTCCTCAAAATATAATTTTTTTTTTTTTTTTAACTTTAAAGCAACAAATTAAATTGAAACTGTGAAGTCCAATACAAATTGGAAACAAAGTTTGCTTTCAAAATAAAAGTTTACTGGTTGCAGGTCAAGCTCAGCTTTTAATTTGAAGGTGAATGGTTTCACTACCAAAGCAGTCCAAGGAGGTTTTTAGTGCAGAAGCACTCTTTGTGATTTGTGACCTGTCAGGGAATTTTTTTCCATAGCAACGAAGGTCACCGAGGGTCACGGTTTGTAGGCCTTTGTGACCGAGTCTAATACAGTCACCTCAGGTACAGAACTCCCGGCCACTGTTTAATGTTTCTGTTTACAAGGAGCAGCCAACCAGTAGAAAGCTTGCACAAAGGAGGAGGAGCTAAAACGACAGACAAGTCGAACTAACAGCATGATTATTATGAAGGATTATTTTGAGCTGTAAGTTATGCAAAGCTCCTCTAGCAGAATTCTAGAATTAAAAAAAATATATATCAAGTTGACATCATCATAAAGTGTCACCTTTAATGTTCTGTTTGTTTTTAAAAAAAAAAAAAAAAAGTAAAATTGAAAACGGTACAGCTTTAATAAACTTGTACTTGCTATTCTGTGACCACACCTCTCTGATTGTCAGAAATATAACATTCTCTTTGTTTATTTTAGGAAAATGTTAATTTGTAAGGACAGCCGGTTTCAGATGAACAACCTTGTTACTCCCGGCATCCTGTTGAAGCAGCAAGCTGCACAGTGTTCATGTTGTATTAAAAAAACAAAAAGTATCTGAAAACATGGCGTTTCTTCCATTTTAGGCAAATAAACAATCTCCAGCTTTGCTTTTTATTTTAAAGGAATATTTATCTTTGCGTTTCATGGATGGTGCATCGTATTTTTCTACTCAATATGAATCAGTAGTCAGCCTGGCTTTGCATGAAGACATAAAGGAAAGTTGGTCTTTCCCTGTTTAAAGGAAACTAAATCTGCCTACAAGTAAGGCTAAAGCTCTCTGATTAACACCTTACAGCTCATTAATCCGCACAAAAACACCTAATTGGATAACATAACAGGCTGAGATCATAGCCAGAAGGCCGTGGTGTTTCTTGGCTAAAACGCTGTGCCCTCCTGGTGTTTGAGCCAGGCAGCTTCATGGTGAAATCATTGTGCTCAGCCAAGAAATAATCAGGCACAAACCTGCAAACTGCTTTTTTACACGGTTTTTATCCAGATTAAACAGAGATGTAAGGTGTTAATTAGTGACTTTAGAGGTGCTGCTGGATGGATTTTGTAACCTCTGGACTCACAGTGGCTTCATTTTTACTCATTTGATTCAGCACAGCAACGATTTTGTTTCCATTTCCCCCGTCTGCTTTGTCCACAGAAAAACGAGATGTCCAACGAGCTGGTGGTGGAGGGCGAGAACTCGGCCCCCATGAGCGAGGTGTGCTCCAGGAATCAGATGGATGCCATTGAGGAGCTCCAGGAGGAGGACGAGGAGGAACAGGAGTGAGATCCGAGGGAGTGGAGGAGGAAGGTAAAGCCGAGCTCAATGTGGGACATACGGTGCTGGAGGAGAGAGGGGACCTCCCGAGTATGGTTTTGGTTTCAGAGGTCCCCTCGACAGAACTGAGGTCTTCTTCTTCACCTCGACCACCTCACCATTAATGCGCACACTGTAAAGAAAGCCATGCACCTCCACGTGTTCATCCATCAATGTAAATACCGTTAGCGTCTTCCGATCTTCAGTGCTCATAATCATTTTCATGTGTTGGTAAACAAGGGAAATCGACACGGGAGAGCTCTTCCTCCTCAGCGGCGAGAATGGAAGCGTCTGTCGAGTGGTGGTGGAGTTGCCAAAAGAGTTCTTTATGTTCTTTAATCGACGATTAAGCAGCAAGGCCTTGCTTGGATTCAGATATAGACATACTGTGGGACTTGTTGGGTTGTGCAATCGTATTTTCCATACAACGGTGTACAGATTATTGTTGTTTTATATAGGTAATGCATCGTGTATATTTAATTGCCCAGGGGGGTCAGGAATCCCTCGTTATATATCACTGCGTGTTTCAAAACGAACCAAAATGCCAAAAAAATAGTCATGATTGTTCTCTTTCCATGCAGTCTGGGAGTCAACTTTTGTTTTGCCCAGCATTTTCCTGGTGGTATTCAGGCTGTCATATGTACTGTATATACTGTAAAGGCATTCTTATTTGGCAAATAAATTGCTTTATTAATAATCTTCATGCTTACCTGGAACTGGCTTTACCTTCTTGTTTCTTTGAGTCTAACAGATACCACTGCAAAATCATGTTTATTTTTCTCCCCCTGAAGTGGATCTGTTATACATTTCTGTCATGTACACAGTGGTGGGTGCTCACAGTATCGATACACTGTACTTATTTGAAGCTTGGGCTATGTACAAGTAATCAATGAAGGTTTAATAACTTCAAAAATTATTTTTTCCTTCTCTTGTGTGTTGCTAAAGTTTAATAAAGGGGGTTTTCATATAAAAGCAACCTTTTTGCGGCTTCCTCGGGAGCAGGGTCGCTCCGCAAGTTTAAATTGACGGTTTTGCACCAGATGCCCCTCCTGATACAAATCCCCTTGGGGTTGTCTTCAGCTGGAATCAAAGCAGCAGCCTTTCACTTGTTAAATGTGTAAACAAGTCCATGTTATGTGGTCAGAAAATTTGGTTTTGTAAAATATTCCCACTACTCTGCAAGTTTGGAGGGTTTTAATTAAAAATGCCATTTTGGTTGTGAAATAAATTTTAATCTTGTGTTTATTCCTTCAGGAAAGCCAAACAGACTGTTTTGTATGGAAGCTCATTTCTGCCACAGAAACACATTTGAACAATGATTCCCAGGAAAGATTTTGATTCAAATATCTATATTTTGAGATAATTGACCTGAAATTTTAACTTGTTGATGGAAAATGTTTTTATTCAGTAGCAGAATAAAACTTCAGAGCTCTGTTTTCATTGACCAGAGTCCAGACGGTGACAGAGTAAAGTTTCACTAGATTGCCGTCTGTATTTTCAGAGAACGAAATTTTTCAAACTAAGCTGACGTTTCAGCCTTTTTCCCCCACATGAATGCCTGCTAACAGAAATATGAAAGCAGTTTCACACAACCAGTGAGTGAAAGTTAAACCTACTGTTCTCTCCAATAAGCAGGTAACCATTGTTAAATCTGCATTATACTCAGAGAGCGTGCATGAATGGATCTGAGATAATGTAATTTACTGGTTACAAGTTTGGTTACGGCAGAATTTTTTTTTAGGCCTGTATTGTTTTATTTTTGGCTTTGAAAGCTAAAGGGAACTGAATTTATAGTGGATTTTGGACTCTTTCAGCTTAGTTTTTTTTTTTTTTTATTCATTATATGACATTTGTGTCAGGGGTGAGATTTAATAAGTTTAAAACATCTATTAAAATACAAACACTGTTTTCATAAATCTGGGGGGGCTCTGTTGACAAATTTGAATCTTGCAAAACTTTTGTGATTACAAACTAATGTTTTTGTTCTTTTCAACATCTGAATTTGGTATTAACAAAATAAAAACGCTGGCAAGCGAAGGAAGCGGTGCTCACAAGCACCAGGTTCAGATGTCAGGCGAGGGGCAACCAATCAGAAGAAAGTGGGCTTTTACTCTTTTCTGCCATAAAGACATCTGACAACCTCCCCCAGTACCCTAGATCGTCAGGGTTGACAATTCAGTATATAGATGTGGCTATCTACACATCTATCTGGAGTAATTTCCAGGTTTTTCCAAGGGTATACCTAGACCTGATGCGTAGCCAGTCATTTTGTTCTGGAAGCAGGTCAGACACCAGTTCGGGAAAGAGAAACAAGGGTGACCAGAAGAAGGTATCAGAGGGTGAAGAATTAAAATATGCAAGTCTTAAAGAGATGGCTTGTTTCGCACAGAGGATGAGCTGCATAAAGACCCAGTTTAAGATGCTTTTAAACTCATCCTCATCCTGTTTAACACAACTTTATTCTAATTGGCTGCCCCTTGCAAACTTGTGGGTGGAGCTTGTGAGATGACCATATTAGAGATATCCTCTCCCTCACTGACCTCATGCAGAGCCAAGATTAGAAAAAAGAAAACTCTTAAATGGGATGAAAACGATTACTTGTGCATATGCCGAGCACACTGGCCCTATTTTAAATGAGCATCCACTATTGTAATAGTATACATAAGACAAAGAGGAAAGATCCACTTTAAGAACGTTTTTACACTGTTTTATTTTGTCTACAGACCTCAATCCAGAACTTTACCCCCACCACCCCAAAAAAATCATTTTATTTAAATGCTGTCCAAAACTTTTGACAGTGCAAGAACATTCCTGCAAATGGCATAACATTTTCTTTAATCACCTTTACCTGCTCTGGAATTAAGACATAAATGGCCTCTTATCACCAATATCCAACATTCATTCTTACTGTGCATTATTTCTAAGGCAACACGGAGGACCAAGCGAGCCTTTTCTGAGTCCAGCGGCTGGTGGTTGGGTCTGTTGCCAGTGTTAGCAGCAACATTGGCACATTTCTTCCCTTCAGAACAGCTTGGTTAAAAGGCAGCATGTTACACATTGAGTTTAACACACACATACACACAAAGTCAAACACACATGCACACACAGACTGCCACAAATCACACCTCTGACACAGAGGATGCGAGTAATCTTCTGATCGTCATCTGGTGTTGAACCTGATAAATCGTCCAACCCTTCATTGACTAATTCAGTTGCTTCACTTAATGAATTTAGACGGTCACACTTGTTTTAAAAAACAAAACAATAAATTAACACTCAAAGTGCCCAACATCCAGTGTAAATACCATCACCTAAAGTTTTTGGCGCCGTTGGCAGCTTCACTCAAAATTTTACATTTAAAAAAAAAAAAAAGACTGAGAAAATTTGGGCTTTTTTTCCTTCCAAAATGACACCCTGCAAAGGAATCTGCGTCTATCTGAGAAAATCACAGGATATCCGATATGTACACATATCCAAATAGAAAACTGTGTATACAGTACAGTGTGTACAAGAACATGTAAACCAAACCTTGTACGTGGTCTTGAATCAGCATTTTGTTGTGTGTTGGTTTTTTTTGTTGTTGTTTTTTTTAAAGGAATAGGTCAAGATTTTTGGGACGTGTGCTTATTTGCTGAGTTAGACATGTGAAGCAGGAGGCAGTCAGCTTAGCTTAGCATAAGGACTGTAAGCGGGGGGAGACAGCTAGCTGTTCTCTGCCAAAAACATAAACTGTATACCGAAGATGGACACAGTCACTGTGACGTTATGTTTGCTTAATGGCCTTAAGCACTTTGGTTTTTGGGGCCAGATGTGTCAACGTGTCAGCTAATGCTCGCAAGGTTATCCAGAAAGCTCCACATACAGACTGTATGGGTGCAGTGCATAGACGGATACGCTCCGTAATCAGTGCAACATTCAGGCAGTAACTCACTACAACTGAAGCAAAAACTTATAGAATGGGCCCTACTACACAGCAGACCATAATATTTGTCAAATAGTACCAGTTGACTAGTTATTTAAATGTTGCCTCCCTGCTAGTCAGCTGCTGAAATAGCTGGTTAAACAAGCAGCTAAAGCCAGGTTTAACCACATTCTGCACCGGGGTGTGCTTGCATGAATGAAAAAAGGACCTTTTCATTAACATGGAATGTGTTTGCAGAATGTCAAATTTTTAACTTGACAAATTTAAAACGTAAGTCCCGGGGGCTGGAATCGGCCTGGCAAAGACTCCAATCTGGCCGACTGGATATCTTTAGACAATGTAAGAAATCGTGGACTTATATTGGACTGTTTTCTGTGTGTTTTACTGTTTTTCCTACTAATTAAGATCGCCTCCACAGCCACACATACTGCACCATAGTAATTGTGTACTGGATAACCAATTAAATGACAGAAAAGTTGCACCATCTACTAGAGAAGTTTCTCCTTTTTTACAGTGTGTCCACAGCAAAATTGATAAATAACATAGAGCATTTTATATGAATTAAAAATAAAAAAAAGTATGCTTCATAATTGCAGGACAGTCTGGGCAATGAGCTACCAGAACTTTTCTGTAATTTGTAACATTTATTTCTTGTAATGAAATCCCAGAATTCTTTTGTCTGCTGCAGCAGCATTTCTTTTGAGACGTAGTGTTGAAATCGCACTTCTTCTTATATTGAGATTAAATGTGTAGTTAAACTTCTTCACGCTGACACAAAGGAGATTTTCATCTGTCCGGCCCACTTAAAATGAGTTTGACATCCCTGATTTAAGGTCTGCTCAATTCTAAAGGTTTTCTGAGTTATTATTTTGCCTTTTAGAAATGATGACTAGCCAGGAACATCTCTAATAAAAGGCCCAAAACAAAAATCATCAGTCTCTTGTGGAGGTCTGCAGGTTTCAGGTTACCACTCATTCCAAAGGTAAGAACATCCTCCCACCAGCACCTTTCCTTCAGAAGTATCTTAATTTAAGCCAACTAGCGATCACAACAGAAGAGTTTGTCTTGTTTCGCTTTCCTGCTGATATTTAAACAGCTTTTTTATGATGGAGATTAAAACTGAGACCAGGCTCTTAACGTGCATTCACCTCTACTTCTGGTGGAGTGTGTGCACAGTGATAAAGATCGCTCATAATTTAAAGCAACAGATCTGTGATCCCTTTTTCATCTAACAGTCCAGACAGATGTGACCCATGCTCGGCACAGGTTAATAGATAATAAAGGAAATAGAGAAAGGTTAGCGAGGCACCTCTGTCCAGGGAAGAAGAAAATCATGTGTCATTGATTTCTGTGTGGATTAAAGTAAAAGCAAACAAACAAAAACAAACAATCAAAAGTGCTGGTGGTTGTATGTTTGTACCCTTTACTTCCATTCTTTGTACTAAGCTAAGCAAACTTACTGCTGGCTGTCAATTAATAAGCACACTTCCCAAAACTATACCTTTAATTGATAAATCTTGATCAACCTGAGGGGTGTTTGTATGGCAGGAGGTTTTTCTGCAGTGGCAATCAGCTGGAGGGGAGCTCCTTTTGTGTTTCTGCAGCTTCTACAACGGGCACATTGTAGTGGCGATCATCCTCTGTGACGAGGCACACAGATTCCCAGTCGTCCCTATGGTCGTCCGGGTAGTAGGTGACAAACTCCTCTGTGTCTGCCTTGTACAGTCTGTAAACTTGAATGGTACACTGCAGGGCGTAGCCCAGCAGGAACATCTCCACCTGCCCAAGAGAGAAAACGCAAAGGGAGGGGGGAGGGGATAATTGCACAGTTACAGAGGAACTCCAGCAGACTTCTCAAACAGCTCCATGTTTGATCAGCTGCTTCAGCACAAAACCTTTACGGGTGGAGTCTCTCTTTAGAAGCAGAGCTTGTAAAATCTGTTATTCAAAAAATGAAAATAACAATTAAAACGCTCAGCAGTTGAGAACTACCTCCGCCTCCGGGGTCAATGGTGCATCACTCAAAACAAGCGGAAAACAAAAACAGAGCAAGCGCCGGCATGTTTTACTATTCGGCTCTCACATGACAAAAATGTTAACACACCCACCTCGTGATGTTCAGCCCGAATTGTTGTTTTTGTTACTGAGTGCGACAGATGTTTACTCAGTGGGAAAGAAAATTCCCAGCAACCTTTTACCATAAAGTTGTCAAAAACAACAGAGACGCTTCCCACCTGCTCCAGACCTGCGGTCAGGCCCACGTGGCTGAGGTGGTTGGAGAGGAAAGAGCGTGGACAGTCGGAGGAGTCCCGCGCGAACAGCAGCCAGCAGAAGAGGGGGACGTCTTCACCGCCCTGCATGCAGCTGTGCAGCTCTGCCGCTCTGCTCAGCATCAGCAGCTTGAGAGCCTCCAGCAGACCGAGCTCCTCTTCTCCACCCTGAAACACTCGCTCACAGAGCTGCTGACGCTCAGCGTCGGTGGCACAGTCCACCGCTGCCTGCCACTGGAGACAAACAAAGTGTATCAGTCACTGAAGAGGTCTAAAACAGCTGGCTATACATGAGAATTTACTGCTTTTTTCAGACATAATTTCAGGTTATGGAACTTAAAGCTCAGATAATGAGGGCAGGTTGTTGGTAGAGATGGCACGATACCACTTTTTTATGTCCGATACAGATATCATAAATTTGTATATCTGCCGATACCGATATGAATCCGATATAGTGTATTTTTTTTAATCAATAAAACTGTTTTTTTAATATCTTGCTGCACTTTGTATAGGTTCATACATTTAAAAAACAAACAAACAAAAAAAAAAAACACTAAAGCTATTCTGATAAACCTGTATGCAAAAAATACACTGCACCCAAAATATTTCATAGTTCAGCAACACTGAGCTAATAAAGTTAAACCCACACCATCCTCCCTATTCTGGTATTTTAAAGAGTACTTAGCAGAAATATTAAACAACCTAACTAATAGGGTTGCCAACAAAAAAAATAGGGAACCACCCTCCACCTCGTGATGCTTAATCGATGTAATCAACTTTAATTTAATGCACGTGTAAAAATAAATAAATAAATGCACAGAAATAAATTATTTTTCTACAATAATTAAATAGATTCAACATCTTTCTTCAACAGAATTGCAGACCGCACAGATGGTTCCCAAAGGAAAAAGTAGTATAGCTTACCAGGGTATATATTAGACTTAATAGTTACTATATACAGTAATGGACTTCTATTCATTTTACGTCGGATTAAAACTTTGGGTGTAAGATTCAGATAATTATTTAATTAAAGGTAGACATTTTAAATGAGAATAAGAAAGAAAAGTATGTCTTTGTGCCCCCTTTTCCCTGTTAATGCCCTATCGGCCCCCCTGGCTAAACTTTGCTAGATCCGCCCCTGCACAGTTACCAGCCGTCAGCTGCGTAGAAAAAGATCCTGGTGTAAAAAGTAATATTAAATAAATTCTAACAACAGCTTATCAAGCTTAAACGTGCTGCTGTTCTTTAGCTGCTGGTTTCCTCTTTCTGGTGCGAAGTGGGCCAAAAACAAACAAGAGACAGGAGTGGCAACAGAAAAGCCGATCAGCTGATCATTGATCAGTTTCATGATTGAAGTAGCAACAGGAGAGGGAGGGGGAGAGAAGGCTAAAATGCTTTACAAACATTCAAAGATGAACTTACACACTTGCTTTACTTCTCTCTGGGTTAACTTTCTCGGAGATGAAATGCCGGTTTGGTAGCGACTGCCGAGAGGTCTCGCACGCCACAGCTGCTCTATCACGTGACACATACTGCCCCAACATGCTAGGGTCATGAGCTGAGTTACGCCGTGTCGCAAGCAATGACCTTTTCTACAGTCATTGGTTGCAAGTTTTGTGAGGTGCTTTTGAGATATTTAATGAATCTGATTACATTTTTTATCTCTCTCCGATATCCAATCCAGTAATTTAGGTCAGTATCGGACCGATACGTAATATCGGATCGGTCCATCCCTAGTTGTTGGGATGGGGCAGCTGTGGTTAAGGAGGTACAGGGATGTGTTTGCTAATTGGAAGGTTGGGGGTAACTAGATCCTCCAGTCAGTCGAAGTGCTGCTGGTCAGGATGCTGAACCTCAAAACTGCCAATCAGAGAGTGTGTGTAAGATGAAAATGCACTGCTCAAAAATGTTAAAGGAATACTTTGAAAACACATCAAATGTCCATGGGGAAAATCTACACTTGTACAGACTGGGTAATGTGTTAGGAAGAAAAGGATGCCATGTTGTTTGATAGAAATAAGAAGTATCAAGCTACAGAGCGCTAAGTTCAAAGAGTCCCCGAAAACTGAAGTGAAAAAATGATGTGTCAAGCTAGTCGGTTTTGCCAAAATTTCATTGCTGTAGCTTAAAATGGTACTGAGTAATTTGTGTGGCCCCCATGGGTTTGCATGCATGCCTGGGATTCTCCAAACTCTTTCACGTCTGTCACATGTGCTCAGGGTGAACCAGCACTCATCTGTGAAAAGCACAGCAGGCCAGTGTGCCAATTTTGGTATTCTATGGCCAATGCCAATCGTGCTTTACGGTGCTAGGCAGTAAGCTCAGGGCCCACTAGATGATGTTGGGCCCTCATGAAGTCTGTTTCAGCCACGTGGTCAGAAACCCACATGGGTGGCCTGCTGGAGGTCATTGCTCTGGCAAGGCTAATTCTACTTGTCCTTGCATAAACAAGAAGAAACAGATCCTGCTGATGGGTTAAGGGCCTTCTACAGCCCGGTCCACCTCTCCTAGAGTAACTGTCTGTCTCATAGAATCTCTTTCATGCTCTTGACACTGTGCTGGGAGACAAAAAAAACATCCATTAAGCTAAACTGGCACCACAATGTCAATATTTTATAAAAAATAAAATAAAATAAAAATAATGATAATAAAAAAACTCTGGGGAAACAATGAAGAAGAGGACTCATCTCGAGCAGAAAACATTAGCTAAGCAAACTTCAACTCAACCAAAAAGCAATCCAACACTGGATAGCTAAAGTTTAATTAAGTTAAACTCAAATACTACATATTAATTCAGAGCACGCCAACAGCTCAGTAACATGGGTAAAAAGCATCCTCCTTGCCTCTGATTGGTGAGTGTATTGAATTTTTTTCACATTCTGTAGCTGACTGCAACTTGTGGTGACTAAATGGTTGCTCAGAGCTTGAGGGTGTTGCACACTCACGAGCATCTTTGATCACAAGCTGATTGCACCTAAAGGGAATGCAACCTTTGTGCAAACAGTCACAGTCTGACTTGGACTGACTGCAGTCGCTCTCAGAGAGATTTTTGCAGGTTTGCAAATAACTGCTTTCTAATTCATAAATGCAGGCAGATTGCCAGCATGTAGCCACCATCAGTCTGAATGAGTCTTTGTCAATGAGCAAATTGACTACTGTGTTGCACGCACTCGGTCACTTGACATATCTTGGCTGAAAACATTTATTTGTTTGCATAATGACACATTCATTTGTTTACGACGGGCCGCTGAAGGTAGAAAAAAAAAATACAGGGCAGGTGTATTTAAATACAGCCCGTCTCTTTGTGCAAAGAGGCGGGTTCAAGCAAACCCGTCTCCTTGCACAACAGGTTTGCTTTGCCAACATTAGATGACCCAAGTAAATTTTACTTTTATAGTGGCACCAAATAACTACTCATGATTTTACCTCAGAATCAGCACATTATCATAAGCATCCAGACTTTGAAGAAACGATGTTAGGAAATGGGTCTATCCAGAAGACAACACACCGATTTAGATGAGGTGATGTTAGAGCTGGGCGATATGAGATTTTTTCATATCACGATATGTTTTTTTCATTTCAGGCGATAACGATATCTATCACGATATAAGCCAAATAACTATATTTGTAAGATTTAAATGTGCCGTTGCTCACAAGTAAAATGTGAAATAATCAGCAGCTTGTTTTTATTTAAATATTTATTTCCCATAATAAGTTCAACAGGGTAGATGTACTTAAGGAACATGAGACTTTTTCAGATAGATAAAGGCAAATATTGCAAACTACACAAAAGGCAGCCGCTAAAGCGTTTAAGTTTCAAAATAGAACAAACGAAACAGACTAAATTGTCAATTCCACTTAGAAACAAAATATTAATTCTAAAAATAAATCTTAGTTTGTTTTACAGAAGAACAGACAAAACTGACTAACTTTTGTCAATATCAAATAAACTGAGAACTAAAAGGAAATTCTCAATCTCTCCTTGTTGTATAGCTGAGCTTTTCAAACAGTTTTAACAGTTACTTTAGTCTGACAAAAGCCGAATGACGAATTAGCGCTTCCAGTCAGAGACTGAGGCTACGTCCACACGTACACGGGTATTTTTGAAAACGGAGATTTTCCGTTTTCGTTTTAAAAATAATCCCGTCCACACATAAAGGCAGAAATGAAGGAAAACGCTGCTATGAACATGCCAAAGCAGCAGGTGGCGCTAGATTCCTAACCGTGCAGAAATGTTGGCCAATCAGAAGTCTAGAAGCCTCGGTGGGAAAAAGTAAACAAAGCTGGGGCATAGAAGCAGAACCGAGTTGTATGTGTGGAGGGACAGTAACTGTGTGTATATGTAAGCATTTAAACACTGCAGAGAGTAGAATTAACAGTATTGTAGAAATTCATTTCACCGAAACAATAACGTGGCGCACAGTGTGACGCATGCACCAGTTTATTGTATTTCCAGACTTGCTTTCGGCACAATTTACAGTGCACGCTACTCTGTTTTTTGTCAGACTTGAAATAGCCGAAATACCTTCACACTACGGAGCTTCTATGGCTCTTCCGTTCGACAATCTCTCCGGCATTGCAACCATCATCTGTTTTCTCTTCGGTCACGCTCGGTTGATTTTTCTAGTCGGCACACTCATTTCCTCCATTATGCGCTGGCTCCATTACCCGCTGGCTGCTTCCCAAACAAACACACGTGTGGCTTGGCACTTGTGCTGTACGTAACAAGTCACGCGACGTGACGCTGCGGCTGTGATTGGTTCGGCTCTGCGCTACTTAATTTGGATTGGCTGACCTTTTTTTTTTTTTTTTTTTTTTTTGAGGACAAGAGCGGCGAGGTCTATCGCGATAGCTTAATTTCTCTATCGAGTAAAAGTTATATCGCGATACATATCGTTATCGTTCTATCGCCCAGCTCTAGGTGATGTCATTTGTGCATAAAGAACTACAGCACAATGGACAGAGTCAAGGATAACGCTGGACACCTTTGAGCTATTCAAATGGGATATGTGGTGCAGCGGGTCAATCCAACAGATTATTAAGCAATAAAGGGCCAAATGCTATTTGGCACATGGATTCTTGCGCTAAATTGAAACCTTATGGTATAGAGATTAATGGAAGCACTGATGGTTTCAATAATTTT
Source organism: Aulonocara sp. 'chitande type north' Nkhata Bay (assembly GCF_057382095.1). NCBI lineage: Eukaryota > Metazoa > Chordata > Actinopteri > Cichliformes > Cichlidae > Aulonocara > Aulonocara sp. 'chitande type north' Nkhata Bay. Next base: position 22,076,290 of record NC_141352.1, on the reverse strand, counting down.
TGGTATGGATGGAAGCATCAGCAACAAATTACGACCCCAAGGTTGTTGTTGCGGGGAGATTTTTTTTTTGTTGTAAATACACCACTTTATAGTTTTCAAAGGTGTGAAAATGACGCTTGTAGTTACTGATCTGTTCTTGACGTTGGTCCCCAGGCTGATCTGGTCAAAAAGGATCTTTTGTTGGTTATTTCCTTTATGATGATACACACTACAGAATCAGATATCACCATTTTTATCTATTGCAAAGCTGCTGTATTGAGTGTCTTTCCCCTATACACTTAAATGTACATGACACAAACTGCGCAGACTACGAGACAGACCACAGATTATACTGTCAGATACACAGCTACATCTCGTAACACAACAGAGGTATGTAAACACCAGAATTCCTCATCCTACCAGGCAGTGACTGAATATAAATTCAACACCAAGCCTCAGACTGGTAAAGTGCTTTTATCAGTTCAGTTCCTGCTATTCCTCTAAATCCCCTCAGAGCATTACCAGGCTGCTTTAATGACACACAGGAAAAAAGAAGCCACACATCCTTTAGAAAACTACCTCCCTTTAACATATGGTAGCAATCAGCCAACCCTTCATGGGTGAATATCAATACCCTCGAGTGTCCACAAATGGCATAAAAATAGCGCTGTGGTTTACGCTTGTTGTGTTTTTGAAATACTTTCTTGCTGTGTGAGAGTTTCTGTGAAGGTCTGCAGCCAGTACCGTGTTACGGAGAAGCTCCATGTAGCCTTTAAGCTGCTGGACGGCATCTCCTGTCCCATCTCTCTGCAGGCACTCTCCAGGAAATGTCCACTGACTTATCAGCCCATCCTGAGCCTCCAGTTGTTTTGGCAGCTGTAAACACAAAGAATTACGTTATGTAACATTAACAGTGTTTACAAGACGGGGCAATGATCACTTCTGCAGTAAATTTTTGGTTCTTTTCTACCAACAGCTGTATATAATTAACCATTCGATATTAGCAACGTGACTTCTCAGACCAAGGAGTTAGTGACTATGTTGTCAGCATAAAACACATTTTTTGTTTATAAAATGGACACAAGTCGCAGGAAAATTGAAAACTGTTAACTAAGATAATACATTCTTAAAGTTACGCTGTGTAAAATTTTCACTGTTGGATTAGGTATATTGCAGATTGCAGTCAACCGAGGTTTGTTTTCTTATTCCTCCCAATTCAAATTAATTCAATTTTATTTATATAGCGCCAAATTACATCAACAGTGGCCTCAAGGTGCATTATTACTGTATATTACTGCTCTTATTGTATATATTGTATATCTTATTCATCTGTTCCTCTGTCTCTCCTGCTGCTTTGAGCATGTACATGACAAAAGAATTTCCCTCGGGATAAATAAAGTTATTCTTATTCTTATTAATCTTATTCTTATATTGTAAGGTGCACCCTACAATAATACATACAGACAAAAACCCAACAATCATATAACGCCCTATGAGCAAGCACTTTGGCGACAGTGGGAAGGAAAAACTCCCTTTTAACAGGAAGAAACCTCCGGCAGAACCAGGCTCAGGGTGGGGCGGCCATTTGCCGCGACCGCTTGGGGAGAGAGAAGGCACACAGAATAACTACAGTGCATACTCCTAGCTACGGTGGCTGCTGTAGGACAAATAAGTTTTAGTTAGCAAGACAGGTTAAAAAAAAAAAATTTACATAGACTGTACCCGGTAACGGGCACGGCCAGCCAGCCTGTTTCTACTAGTAAGTAAGTAAACTTTATTTATACGGCACCTTTCACAGGTCAAAAACCACAAAGTCCTTTGTAATAAAAACAGGCAAAAACAACAACAAAACAAAACACTGGATGCAGAGCCACCTTGGAGGTTTTCCCCATCTGTAGAAGGCCCTTCTCTGAAAATAAAACAGGTATGATGCTTCATGTCTTGAGTCTGAAGATCCAGGAACAAATATTAATGTCCTTTCAGGGCACACTAAGGCCTGAGACGTCTCTACTTCTCTGCTTTTGACACAATACTTATGTGGCCGGTCTCTAGCCCCAAATGTAAAACACCGTGGGTAAGAAGGAAAATGTCATACGGGAAATGCCCACTTTTATGTATTTTTTATTGATTAATTATATGTTTATGAGAACGCATCAAGTTGTTGGAAGGTGTATTTACACACAGTTCTAGTACAGTACAGTATCCTTTTTTTCTTTTAAATAACATACCTTTAACTATATGTGTGCCAGTCAAGCTTGCAGGAGTAGTCACACCCCAAAAACCCATTCTGCTGCTGCATTTTACATAATCACAATCTCAGTATTGCGCATAAGGAAACCTAGTTTTGGTCTATAGCCAATTTCCCCTTTACTTTTATGAGGGGCAAATTTGATAAGTAATTAATCTAAACTTCATCAGCAGTTAAAGTTATGTATTATTAGGACTGGCTGCTTTGAGGTACAGTCTGGAGGACTTAAGATATTTATCTAGCAAATACCATGCCATGACTAAGAACTCTGTTGCTATTCTTTGTGAGTGAAATTGTGCGGTTTATTACAAGTCTTTAGCACTAATTAGCAGGTAAGTGACATGGCAGGCAAACTACATACGCTTACCTGCCATTTCATGAGGTACAGCTGCTTGTTTAGAAAAATATCTCATCAGCCAATCACATGAAAGCAACTCAATGCACTTAGACATGATCAAGACGACCTGCTGAAGTCCAAAATAGGCATCAGAATGGGGAAGATTTAACAAACTTTGAAGGTGGCATAGTTTCTGGTAAAATGGTAAATGGCCTGTATTTATATAGCGCTTTACTAGTCCCTAAGGACCCCAAAGCACTTTACACATCCAGTCATCCACCCATTCACACACACATTCACACACTGGCGATGATGAACTCCCAACTCTTGAGCCACGATCGCCCACAGGCTGGTGTAAGTATTTCAGAAACTGATGATCTGTTGGGATTTTCTCACAGAACCATCTCTTGGATTAACAGACACTGATCGCTGGGTGAAAAATGCTTTGTTGATGTCAGAGGAAAATGGCCAGACTCCTTCGAACAGTAACTTTAATAACCACTCGTTACAAGCATGAGATGTGAAAGTGTATCTCTGAACGCACAACATGTTGAATCTCAAAGCAGCCAATAATCACCGTAATCAGCACTAACATAGTACCCCAGTCACATGGGATCCCCTGGTAAATCCTTGTGACTTCCAGGAACTGCTAAATGACTGAAATTCAGATTGTCATTTGGTTTTTATTGGGGAATAGCAATTTTTCCTTAGCAACCAATGGTTGTCATGGAGTCGCCAACCTGCGCCTGTGTGACTGAGGTTTACGGTACATGGTACTTTTCTAGTTCCTCTTTTCCACTGCTGCTGTGCCCAGTGTAAAGTCAGTTCTGCTTTGTTGCCTTTGGAGAACGGCCTCTCACACAAACAGGTCTGAACAGTTGCACAGAGCATGGCGGGTGGACAAAATGTGGAAGCTGCAATTTCTTACAGCAATTGCTGACAGCAGTGGTTTCAACTCTTGGCAATGCTGGGGCTGGTTTCAGCATGAGCTCTGAACGATAAGATGCAGAAGTGAAAATTTACCATGATGACGTCCTCATTCTGCAGCCACGCAGGCAACTGGGTGCTGTGGGACAACACTTGGAACAGCGTGGCTCTGAGGGCACAGTAGTTGTCCCCCCTGACTCTTCGTACGCTGGCAAAGCTCTGGGACATCTCCTTATAACCCTGCACCAACACACGGGGACATTAGAGGAAACATTCTAGCCATTAATGTAAAAATAAATAAATAAGAACTGGCTTTAACCTGAAATGATTCTTCTGAGAAACTTCAGGCACCAACCTTTTTAATGAGAGCGCTTTTAAGAGTATTTCCCTTCCACTCCCTCTCACTGTACAACAGAATATTCACCACCGGTGACAAACTGCATCTGTCCTCCACCTTTAAAACTGAGCGAGGGATAGCAGAGAAAGGTGAGACGATGGGCAGAACAAAAAGACTATTGTCCAGATTTCAAATGACAGACAAAAGCTGCACTTGTTGAAAATCACTGATGCAATAGAAGCGGAGGATGTACTGACGTTTTGTCTCCAGCTCGGGCTGTGACGCAGACAGCTCCTCTTCGCCTCTGTACAAATCTTCTTCACTATGATAAAACAGAAACACTTATTTTTAATCAAACAACAAGTTATTTTTGTGTATCCAAAGCCTGGTCCTGGATCTCCATATCGAGCAATTTTAAGTCAATGCCAACTGGGACAGGGACAACTTAATCTCACTAAAAATACTCACACTTCAAATGTGTAAGTCCAGATTTCATTTTTCTGTGACATTTGCAAAAAAATAAAAAATAAATAAACATAAACTTGACTATAAATAATAAACACATAATTTGTGTGTATTTTGCTACATTTTTGTCTCATAATCCCATCTGTTTCTTGGGTAAAAGTGGTTTTACCTCCTTTATTCTTTCAACAGATGCTGTGATTCAATTCAGGACTATAAAGTGAACAGAGGGGATCTTTACAGACCTGTCTTCCTTCTCTGTGGTGTCAGCCATAACATTCTTGGTTGCGCTCTCTGCCAGCTGCTCCTTTTTTCCTGTAACCTCCTCGCTTTCAGCATCTTTCACAGGTTCAGTCTCGGCCTCAGTTGGCCTCTCCTCTTTTATCTCTTCATCGTTCCGCTTGACCTTGGGGAGATCTTCATCGTTATCCTGCACTAACATTGGTTCCTGCTTGGTTTTCTCCACAGACACGACCTCCTCTGACATTGTAGGTGTATGCTCCGCATCTGACCTTTTATCTTCATCTAACGGCAAGCTGAAAAGAAAATGCATGTTTTGTGTATAAAGCCAAGTTTACCATTCATGTCTTAAACTCAAACTTGCAAATGTGCAACTTAAGTTGTATTTAGAAATGTAAAGCACACATTTAGCTGTAGGAAAACTGCAGGTATGAGGAGGGCTGACTGTTATAGAAGATGCAATGGTAAGAGTTCGCCCCCTAGTGGCCACAGTGCCACTCTGCCGCCACAAGTCCAGAGTTCACGTAAACAAATACCTTGTTTGTTTTGTTATTGCAAACTCTGAACCCACTGGCCTCTCTCTGGCGTCTGCTGGAGCTGTGGTTTCTGGCTCCTTCACTGAGCTGGCAGAGTCCTGTCCCTCACCGCTGTGGTCGAGTTCCGTGGGCTCCAATCCAGAAGACAACTGGGAGACATCATGGCTTTTTGGGTCTTCAAGACTGGGCTCCCTGCTATTTGAATCATCTGTCCCGGCACTGAGCAGATAGCAATAAGAAAGGTAAAAAAAATAAATAGACTATTGCTTGCACAAATGTAAAAGCAAGTGATTACACAACAGTCGTACATGTGTAATAATGTTCAGTAATAAAGCTATCCATAGAAGCCCTTATCACCTCATGTCATACTTGAAAAACCAAAAGTAGTAAGTCAAGGCCTATAGAGCGTTAACAGCATGGTCATAAAACGGCCCTGATCAGTGATTCTGCAACAGTTTGATGGTCTAATGCAACCACAGATCTAAAAAGAAAAAACGGAGGTTAATGATTTAAAGGGATGGTGAACTTGGGACAAGAAGCAAACAAAGAAAGAAAAGAGACACGGGATGCATGCCATGTCACATTTTAAACAGCTGTACTCCTCATTATGGTTCAACCTTTTTATCTGTGTTGGGAATAAATTGCATACTGGAAAGTGACTTATGGAGGGGACACACAATATAGGTGATGTATATACACAGGCGGGGTGTTTTTTTGGGGTTTTCATGCTTAGATATAATGTTAAAAAACAAAAAGATAACTTTTGGAAATACTTATAGATTAGATTCTGCATTGTTAAAGATAATTTCATACATACAAAAATGTATGGATCTACTCAGTATCAAACACAAGGCATCCGCATTTCACAAATTATTTAATAGCATACAAACAGATGGCAGAGGGACCTTGGCTGTCCAAATAATGATGATGGATGGTTAAAGATACTGTCACATAATAGGAAACATTAAAGAGTCATTATAAGATAGTACTAGGGCTGGGCCATATTATACCGTTCACGGTAATACCGGTATAATGTTAGGCAACGATAGGAAAATGAAATATCGCGATAGAATGGGAGTAAAACGCGCATGCGCAGTGCCTTTGTTTTCATACACACATGGCCGATTGTTGAGTGAAACAGATGAACCAGAATTGGTTTGTAAAAATGGTGCAACTTCCGTGATGTGGAACTGGTTTGGTGTTTGTCCGTCAGATACACAACAAAGCACATTTTTTGCAGAACATGCAAGCGGCCGTTGTTATTGTCGTATTTGTCGGACTAAGATGCTCTTAAATCTGGGAGTAATCTGGGTCCTAAACTCCGTATGCTTCAGGTCAAACAACACTGCAGCATCACTTAGAGTTAAAAACTGTCTAAATTCTTTCATCTTTAATAAAACGATCAGCATTGCTGCTTTACCAGGTGTAACTATAAAGTTTAACTTCCAGGCATCCATGAAAACAAAAGTTATTATATTTAACGGAGTTAGAAGTTAGCAGGAAGCTAGCGGAAGTTAGCTCGCTAGTTTCGCTAGTTACCTAAGCATGATATAGCATGTTCTGACTGAGAGATTTCTGAAAAAAATCAAACGTACAGCTCTGCTATCACTTCCAACATAAATGAAGACAGGAAACTAAACAGCAGTGACGTTTGTAGGGTTACTGAAGTTGGGCTAGCTGGTATATAATGATGTGCTACGTGATCGCTAGCGACACAGCTATGTTAGCATAACATAAACAGTGAAGCTGGAGGACGAACACTAACACTTTTCCACTTATAAAAGTTAACGTGAAGGTTCTTCATGGTTAGAGACAAATGCAATCGCATGGCAGGATGCTGTAAACGGACCAAACTTCAGTCAGGAGAACAACTGAGATAATCCATCCACAATACGAGGTTAGTCATTAATATACTGCAACAACATGGGAATAGAGCAGCTGCCAGAGAATTCAACATTAATGAATCAATGGTACAGAAGTGGAGGAAGCAAGAAGAATGAGTTTAATAAAGTTTGATTTATCTGACTGCTTTGTTTCGCTTAATGTGCCTTATAATCCTGTGCACCTTATGGTCCGAAAAATACGTACTGCACACTGCAGTTTAATGTTGCAAAGCACCTCTTTTTAACTTCAGTGGATATTATACATGGTTATGCTCAGGATATGTCAGCCCATTTCTACTGGAAATGCCTTTTGGTTAAACTTTCAGCAAGGAATTTGCATTTGCACTGTTACATTTTTATAAAGCTTTAATGTACATAAAAACCAGCTTCTTAAGTGAAAATAAATGGAAGGTTGTCTTTTTGCGCTAGTAATGTTGTGGAGTTGTATTTTGTCTCGCATCAATTATATCGTCGGTTATATCGTTATTGCAAATTTTCAAATATATATCGTGATAAATATTTTTGGCCATATCGCCCTGCTCTAGATAGTACAGTTTTTTTACTCCATCTAGCCTTTGTAGAACGGGTCTACTTACCAATTATTTATGTTGGAAATGTCAAGCAGAACCAGGAACCTTTATACATGCGATCTGGGACTGTAAATACGTTTCCCCATTTTGGAAAATAGAATTATAACACATAAGAATGTGCATGGTGATACCCATGTCACCAAGACTATGCCTATTGGGGGAATCGGACAATAATACCTAATATTAAAACACCAAAATACAGTGATACAGTTGGGAGTGGTCACAGATTATACAGATTATGTAATACAACTTCTGCTCCGGACATTAAAAACTGGTTGGAATTCATGCTGGAGAAAGTGTCATATGAACACCTGCTGGCCAAGCTAAATAACAATACAGAGAACTTCAAGAAATCCTGGGACTGCTCTTGTACCACCGGGACGATCAGATTCATGAATGGTATGGTAAGCGCCGACTTGGCTGCTTTACGTTTAAGATTTGTTATTCCTTTGGTTGTTATAAAACAAATAAAAACTTGAACGACAAAAAAGAAAGAAAAGAATTTAGCAGCTGTCCAAACCAGACACAGATGTGATTAGAAAATGTTACAATCCTCTAGAAACAATAAGACAGTCTTCTGTCTTTAAACCATTTTTAAGGAGGCCAAGCTGTTTCATCTGGATTATTATAATTGAGTAAACCACCAAAGTAAGACTGCAGCAAGCAGCATTGGGAGTCACAGAGTAACTCACAATACTATCACAGTACTTTGATCCCCAGTGATTCTACAATACTTTATATATTGCAAGACATATGTGTAACAATACATCAGAAGAAAAAAATACCAGCGGTTGTCTGTGCTACCCTCAGCCTCCTAGTAAATGCACCTATGGTATAAATTTGAAAAATCTGAAAAGTTGATCTCTGACTCCGATGTCCGGGATTCACACTCGCCTGAGATTTAAGTAGCATCTGTGGTATCAGTTTTGAAATACTATGTTGCCTCGTTCTCCAGTTATTGCATTCATAAACTTTCGTGTCCACACTTCACAGCTACCTGCCTGCCTGGCAGGGTGATCTCAATACCCCATCAGCTTTTCAGAGCTGAGAGGAGTAACCATCTGTTTATTCACTGTAATATATATAATGATAATATTCACTCTAAACAGTGTGTTAATTCAAGTAAAGAGCTTTGTACTTTGTCTGCCTTCTTCTTCACTACAACTCCTAATCACTTGGAGGCTGTGTTCAGGTGGTAGTACAGTACTACTAATTGGGAGGTTTGTGGACTGCATGCTAAAGTATCCTTGGGCAAAACACTCAACCACACGTTGATCCTGATACATCTTCTGGAGTGTGAATGTGCATGAATGGGTTATGAGACATGTTGTATAAACTGCTTTCTTAATGCTCAAGTAGAAAAGGGCTATATAAAAACCAGTCACTTAGTTTACCCTCAATCGTTACCTCCAAAGGAGCAGTTCAGTTTGTCTTTCTGTTGCAGGATTACTCAAAAAGACTTTGGCGTATTTGAAAGAAAATATAAACAGAGGTGTTTTTTTGCCCCCCAACTTGGAAGCGATTAACTTTTGGAACTGATCCCAATCTCGATCCAGGGATTTCACCACTGCTAGGTGGGACAAAATTGGACACTTGACATCACAATTCATATCAAACTAAAAATTTAAAAAAGAATAAACAAACTAATCTGCTTGGTATGAGAGGAATTTACAGCATTGGCAGAGCTATATCATCTTGAACCCAGAGTCATAAAGCAGATCCTCCGGTAAGTCAAGTTGTTGACAGACGTTTAGAGCAGCTTCCTGTTTTAGCAAAACGAACTACATTTGGCAGCAATGTATCAACACCTGTATGGCAAAGGGAAGTGATACAATACACATATCAATGTGTCCAACCACTAAAAGCAAAATAAATGTTTGGTGTTGCCGAAACTTGATTAAACAACCACCACGTGTAGAAGAACGTGTCGCATTTGTGTCACAATATTTTAATTTTAGACACTGGAGCTGTTAGAAGGAGTCTTACAGTATTTGACATTATACAGGTGCTAAGATATTGTGGTACTTTTAAGTAAGGCGTTATATTTTTAATGCAGGAAATGTCATGGTAAAACGAGCACACAACAAAGAAAGAAGCGCTTTAAGAAGTTCATATTTTCTTCTAAAAGAAATACAGACAACATATGACATTGAACTGCACTGGAACTTTCTATCCAGCTCTTCAGAATAAATATTAAAATCATTATAAAAGGGAAGCTAAATTCTAAGCTTACAGGTTCATTTCATGTAACTCACCATGTCAGAGGCTCAGGTTCAGGTTCCTGCTTTCCCACAGACACAGACGACAGCTGGGCTGCCGGGGCAGCTGCAGCCAACAGCATGTTTGACACTGATGACACTTGGTGATTTTCAGAAAACTCCCCTGATGGTTTAGCTGCAGCTTCAACAGTCACTTTTTCTTCTTTGTCATGATGAGTTGTGCTCGCTGCAGTTTGCTCTACTGTTGTGTTTGCCTCAGTATGCGGAGTTTTTTCAAAGCAGACCACCTCAGGTGTCAGAGAGGTGCCATCTGGGATTTTGTATTGCGTGGGGGGGTTTTCTTCTATCTCTGGTGCTTTTAAAACCTCAGAATCCGCCTTGGCGTGCTCATCCTGGACAGACCCCAAAGCGCACTGCATTGGAAGTTGACGACTGTGAGCAGGAGATTCCTCTGTATCTTGTACTCCGGTGGCGTTTTCTTCAGACATGTTGCAGGGCGGAGGCATCTCTATTTGAATGACTTCCTGCTTCAAGGGTCCATTTTCCTGAGTGTTATTAGGCTCCTGCTCTCCGGTCTCAGGACTCATCTTCCGCTCCTCATCCCTAAGTGACAACACAGTATTCATTAGCAATGCAACAGAGCCTCGGCTACACCCTTTTCATGCCCAGAAAAACAATGTTTTGTGACCAAAGATAAGACACTGTTGAAATGTTTCAGGATTCCTTCAACCCTGTAGGTGGAGAGGAAGCAGATAACCTTTGTTCAAAACATTATCTCTTTGATTACCAGTTAGTTCATGAAATGACAAATGTTTTGACTTCCACAAACACTTTAAGACCTTTGGAAGTCCCCCTCACCCTGTTTCTGATCTCAGTACTCTGTTTTGTGCTGTCATTGGGTCACATGGTGCATCCTACACAACCCACAGGGGAAAATCTAATCATCATTTTGTTTTCACCCATTTTCCAGCATTTAATGCTGCTTTTGTGACCACAGATGCAGGTACTGTCTGCGTGTTTTAGATGCTTAAATCCAATATTACCGCAAACTCCAAAGCTTTCTTCAAGCGTTTAAAAGTCTCAGCTGAAAGTGTTCTGAGTCAGCTCTAAAATTGTTTGTGGTCTGCTGCTTATGGAGGAACCTGAGAAACGAAACACTGCTGGGAAATCCTGTGAAAGTGTGTCTGTTGTACCAGATTAGGTCACCAAGTCTTATTAGCACCCAGCACCCTTCACACACTCACTTTGAGTTTCCTTGTCTGTGTTTTCCCAGTCATCTCACCTCATGCAATCATCTCCTTCAGGACCGCAATTGCCAGCCACAGCTTTACAGCCTGTGAACTGGGTGGCCTTCGAGTCACTGGTCAGCAAACCGCTTCTTTCCTCCAAACTGCCGCAGGGACTTTCATGGCGACAACAGCACCAGTTCCCCATCTGCTCGCTCCCTCAGCCTGGGAGGTCGGACAGGCTGTAGGCTGAAGAGGCCTCTGGTCCAAAGCAACCACAAGCGACCTGGCGAGTCGCCGAAGCCTGAAGATTTCAGGACTCCATGATGACGACGGAGGGATAAGCTGCTGCTAACGCAAGGGAGAAACCATGTTTATGTCCTATAAAAAGTGTGTTGACAGCTAAAAGCACAGAATGAGTGATCAACACACTGACTGTGATCTAACACGTTACAGTTTGTTATGTAACAAGTTCCTGCTACTGTAATTACACAATGTGTTGTATTTAATAAAATACAATATTTTGGTACATGCAGATTTTGTCCATTATGAAGGATAAAGCTTTTATGTTCAACGGGGATTCATTTTCTCAAACACGATAAATATTTTGTTTTTCAAACATCCAGGAAACACAACAACACACAGATTTCTGTTGAATAAGGCAACAAAGACTTATTGTATTTACTGTAGGTGGACCTGAAAGGTCACATCCAACATGGAAAAACCCTGAGATATAACCAAACATGATTACCCACAGTATTCATGTTTACATGCATAAACTATATGGAAAAGCTCAAGACTCCTTAAATGTTGCCCAATGAGGCAAAAAAGACAGCACCCAGCCAGACTGTGATAAAAATAAATAAATGAACAACAACTCTTATTTTTTTAAGTGAGGTTTAATTTACTGTTGTTTATAAAATCACCAAAGATATTAGGAAAATGAATAAGCCAGTCTTTCCTAAGGTAACAGACTATTTGCTAATTATATCTGAACCAATGAGTGTGCTCCTAAAGGCCCCCACTGAGCCAAGAAAAAGACCCAGAATTATCCCCTGACTGATGAATTTGTTGACAGATATTATTAGGTCAATCGCAGCTATATTGTTACGTCGCATAAAGAAGTTAAAATAAATTCATCATGAGCACAAATGTCATGATGATTTTTGGCTTTTAATGATCTTTATGACTTAAAAAAATACAAACAAGAATTGGATGTACAAGTTTGAATTTATTTGGGATTTTCTTTCTTTTTTTCTTTTAAATTGGCAAGGCCAAAGCCCATTAACTTCTGGTTAATGATCATGACTGACTACAATCAGTAGTTTCTCTTTGTCATCATAAAGAGGATTTGTTTGACAGCACTCATTGAGCTGACCTATACGCTGAACAACAGGAAAGTCCAAGGAACTGAAGGTCTCTTGAAGCCATTTCTAAACAACCGCAGATTCCAAGATCATCACTTCAACCAGTTGTACATAAGTACCAGTTATTCAGATATGTCACCATTTTGCCAAGATCTGGAAGACGACCCAAACAGACTCCCTCGGATGAGGGGGAATTGATTTGGATGTTCAGGAACCACGAAGGCTCAAGCCTGTCATGAACTGGAAATTGCTGAAATACCAGCATCATTCTCCACCGTGAAGAGTTTTAAATCGCCATGGACTAAGATGTTGCCGTCCAAGAAAGAAGCTCCTGCTCCAAAATTGACACCTTCAAGCTTGAATGAAATTTGCAACTGCCACGTAGACAAGCCAAAAGCCTTCTGGATACATGTTTGATGGCCAGGCGAGCTAGGGATTGAGTATTTCTCCACAATGACAAGAGGTATGTGTGGAGGAGTAAAAGCGAAGCTTCCAGCTGTCAAGCATGGCAGTGATAGTATCACGCTCTGGGCTGTTTTCGTGTCAGTGGTAAATTGCACAAACTGAATGGAATTATGAAGTAGGATGACTACCTCCAAATTCTTCAACTCTACCTCAGATCAAAAACTAGATGGTTGAAACTTGGACACAAGTCGGATGCTCCAGCAGGACAATGATCCCAAACATACATTTAGATAGGAAAAAGCAGGCTAACATTAAACTTCCTGAACGGGCTTCCCAATCCCTCATCTCCATCCTATTTGTGGACTACAACAGGTCTATGCCAGGAAACCAACAAATTTAAAAGAACTCTACAAATTCTGGCAAGAGCAGAGTTCACAAATCAAGCCAGAATTAAGTCAAACGATTGTTCGTGGCCACCAAAAAGATCTGCTTAAGGTGCCACTTGTTAAGGGACAGTTTACCAAATATCAATGCATATATTTGAGGCTGAATGTATACTTTTGAGCACCCGATTCTTGGGTTGTTGTGGTTTTTTTTGCACAATCATTCCACCTTGGAAAAAGAAATCATTAAAAGCTCAGATTTAACGTGACATTTATGCACATGATGAGGGCATGCAAACCTCTGACCATAACTCCGTGTTGTCCAGTATGTGTAAACACTTTCTTTTCTTGCAGAAATAGATGTTTGTTATCATTTAGAAGTGATGTGATCCAACAGTGTGCCCCTAAGACCAATGTCCACAGCTGGGGTGCACAGTCATGGCATGTCTTCAAGCTAATCAATAACATATAACATAAAAGAATAACACACATCATTCAGTATATAATTCAGTCCGACTGAAAATCATTCGGACTACAGACTGAATACATTACAGTATGGAAACGTGTGATCCTCATACAAAAACACCTTTTGGCAGCCTGTGATGAAGCACAGTAAAACAATGCAGTGGCAGTATGGCTAAAAACTCCTGTCGCGAGGGCATTTCCCTCTTCTTCTTTTTTTTTTTAAACCACACGACTTTATTAAATGAACACAGCTACACCTGTCAAACACGGCAAAGTAACATTAATAATAACGGCTGCACACTTCTTAGCTGGTACAAATAAAAGACACGGTCAGGTCGTGAAAACACACCTTGTTTTGGCTGTGCTGAAGTCAAACTCCTGGAGCTTTCAGTCTCGTTCCTGTTTCACTTTTGGTGAGCTGACGAGCTAGCCAGCTAGCTGCGGTAAACTTAAAATACAAGCATGCGTTCCCGGAGAGTAACTGGCGCTCACTGAAAACGCTGCTGCCGCGGTGGGTAGCTCTTCCTACGACTGCGCCGTTATCGCTTAATGCGGCACATTTCATAGGAAAGCGGGTTTTCGGAGCGTTTGACGCGGACCATCTGTTGGTACGAACCACCTTAGCTTAGCAGGAGCAGCGGGTCACGGCTTGGTCCGAGCGCATGACGTCATGCTCGTGTGCGCCGAGAGTTCTTTTTTGATGCATTCAGGTGAAAGTAGAAATTTCGGAACACTTGTGCAAATCGGTTTTTTAGTCTTCACTCATCAAAACGTTTGACAGAAAATTAACGTTTTAAGTCTTTCAAGCAGAAAGGCCAAACATTTACCGTTCATCGTGTTTAAATGGGAGTACGTGCTGCTTTTATTTTTTCATATCAAAGTCGATTTGATAAGGTTATGCTTTCGAACTACAGAGGCAGATGCAATTAAAGGCATCGCCGACAGCTCTCAGGACCAGAGTTGCTATGGTTTATATCTTATTAGTTTTTATGTTTATTTCCTTTTTGTTTTTAATTGATTTAAATTTCACTTCAGTCTTTAATTGTTTGAAAACGTTTTATAAGACAAAAACCTTTTTTTAACTCATACATACAGACACACACATATATATATATATATATATATATATATATATATATAGACCTCCAACAAAAATGGAAGTCAATACTGATGGCTCTATCGCTGTCATTTCATTTGCTAAGACATTTTAGGATACTGAAAGTTAACTGAATTATTTCCTAAAAACTGAGTTCTATAGACCAGCGGTCCCCAACCCCCGGGCCGGTACCGGGCCACGAGAGTTAAGGCTCAGGTGTGAAATGCATGGTTTTTATCGGTTTTCAGCATTATTTTGTCATCGTTTTTATCGTTAACTCGGTTTTCCTGGGTCTTTTCACGTGTGTTATGAATAAATCTTCATTTTTTCGGTACCGGTACTAGTTTTATTTTGTTGTATTTATCCGCAACACCTTAAAGGCCGGTCCATGAAAATATTGTCGGGCATAAACCGGTCCGTGGTGCAAAAAAGGTTGGGGACTACTGCTATAGACTATTCTCATTTTAGAGGCAACGATCCAAACATGCAGCAGGAAATTTCAGTTTATTTCCAAACACTTTAAAATACAAAAATCCATAAGTATATAAAACATTATATACATCTTCATGGTTTTTTTGTGAGAAAGATCTTCACACCAAGCCTATTTAGCGTCACAGTTTCAGTCATCACTCGAACCCTTTCAGTCACTACAGCTTCCTCACTTCCTCTATGTGGCCGATGAGCTCCTGTGGCATTCCCAGTTCTGACACCACGTCAACGCAGCACTGCAGGAGGAGGTGCAGGTCCTCAGTGGACCCCGAGCAGTTCCTTTGTGGCCTGTGAGGAAAGTCCGAGTCCATTGTCTCTCCCTTCCTACAGCAGTCCGACTCTTCACAGTTCTGCCCGCAGCAGCCCCGGTCTACCCGTTCCACCTCCAGGTCCTCCATGCTCTCGGAGACGTCGCTCACACTGGGCGGAGGATTCTCCAGAGCGTTCTTGATACCGTTCGCTATTCTGTCTTCATGCTGCGTGACCCTGTGCAGAAGGTCAGCCACAGAGGATGGGACGGGCTTTTTCGGATGCTGGATCTGGCACCAGCACCATATAGCGCTGCGAGACACAAAGAAACAACAGAGTCACATTCAATGGCACACAAAGGACACTTCAATGACAGTTGGTACAAAAGAGACTCGGGATGTTTCTGTGCAAGAATGAGGCTGAAACCTCTGAGAGGATTTCCATGTGGCATGAACGAGGACTTCTCAATTACAGAGATTTCACTGTGGATGCTGTCTGTTATATTTGATTGTTTATCCTTAATATATCCTTCATTGTACTATTCTTAGTTAGCGTATTGTCTGTCTTGTCTTAATGTTGGTTTAAAATGGAGCACTGTAACAAAAAATAATTTCCCCCAGGGATCAATAAAGTATTCTGATTCTGATTGAGCAATTATTACAATCTCGTGATTTTTTAGAAACTGAGGGGGAAAAACATAAATAACACTTTGTAAAAATTTCTCATTGGACAGTTTCTATTGACAGGGACAATGACTGACTCTAAACTACATGATTATAGGCAGAGTCCATTCCTGTTGGTGCCTTATTGGCTACTTTATACACATCCTATTTGAGTCAAGCCCACCTTTTATCAAGTGTTCAGGCTGCTGCTGGTGTAACAGCGTGGGTCAGTTTCTTGGCACACTTTGGGCCTCTTAATACCAGCAACATTTAAATTGTTGTGTTTACCCAGCAGGATAACACACCATGCCACAAAGCTCAAATCACCTCAACTCTTTTTTTTTTCTTGAATGTAACAGTGAGTTTAGGGTGAAAATTCCCTCCACAGAATTCATGAATTGAGTCCCTGTTCTTTTGATATTTTCGTGAGATCGTCAAGCCAGTCTCTGCCAATTTTTGTCATTTTAATTTAATGTTTATTTGTGCAATACTGGTGGATGGACTGATAGATGAGGTCAGGCAGGAGTCTCTGTAATGAGAGGAGGGAGATGGTGGAAGAGAACCTGGAGGTATGGTCTCTATCGTTTGATCAGGTGTGTAAACCACCCAATTATTAAAAAAAAGAAAAAAAAGAAATCCTTTTTAATTGTGTGTGGACAGCTACTGATACCGATACTTGACTTCAGGAGGTCACCAGTAAGTGGTGTGACAGTGACATATGATCACAACTTCAAGCCACTGTGTATGGGACAATACAGTTAATCAAACTTTTAACCAAAGTATAATTCGTTTCCACGAATTATAAAATAAGGCAACAAATTAAAAAAAAATAAAAAATTTAAAGTCTGCAGACTCCAGGGTAGACCCAGAATACATTGGGCTGGACAGATTACATATCTGTCTGACCTAGGAATGCCTTAGATTCCCCCAGGAGGATCTGTGAATTGTGGCTGGGGACTAGGAGCTCTGGGATACCCTGCTTAGCCTACCTACCTACTCTCATTGCAACTCAACTTCGGATAAGAAGAAGACAATGGCTGGATGAGATACATGTGCAATCAAGGAGCCCAAACCATGTATATCATGAAGTTTTAAATAGACATGTGTATAACCCCTTTAAAATGATGTCACTTTAATATGTGACATCTTATTAGATGTTATCATGTTATTGTAAGGGTGACAAGTCACGTGCGGGGCAGATGTATGACGTTATTGATGGTTTACCTGACGATTCCTCTGAGTCGTCCCACAGCCACAGTCTGAGCTGCTCCCTCCTTGAAGCCCTGTTTGAATCCCACCGTAAGCGAGGCATCCTCAGCGGTATCAACTCCGTCCACATACCCGTCCTGAGAGAAAACATGAGCGAGTTAAACACAGGACAGCACACCACATCACAAAAACAAACACACAGGACGTTTAGCACGCAGGGCCGGTGTGAGTTAACATTTCAGGATCCGTTTTTGATGTGAGCTAACTTTACCCTCAGTCGCCTTTTCATGTTGGTGGCCCACTCCTTACTCTGTATGCTAAGCTCGTCCGCACTCTCGTCGAAGACATCGTCTCCGCTCACAGGCAGAGCTTTAACCCAGGACATGACGATTTAAAAGCAAAAACACCGTTTTAAACGCACTAGCATGGAAGCTATCTCCTGCTTCTTCTTCTACGACAAGCGCGCTTTATCCTCGATGGAAAACTGTATGTGCGTGCGCGCCACCCTCTGGCCTGGAGTACAAAAAGCCGTTAGTCAACGGCAGTGCTACCGATACCAATGCCGATACTTTTAATCTATAAAAGCGGCTTATGGGAGAGCAGTGTGTCATGATTTATGAGATAATCATCATCATTTTAATGACTGCTAAATCATTGTGATTTTTACTTTCTACAGTACTTACTTAACATAGTAAAACACACTTGTCAGATTTTCGTGTATCTTGAAGCTGGGTTATTTGGAGACCTAGAATGTAAATGTACCCATCCCTGAAGCACCTTGGTTCAGCTTGTATAGATTATCTACTATAGGCTATAAACAAAATACACATGAAAATCAACATAGAAAGGTTCAGACAACTTTCATAGTTTGTCTTTGCGGTATATGTATATTTTTCCAAAAGAAATAATTTAACATAATTCAATGAGCTAAATAGTAAGCTTACAGGATAGAAACAAAATATCAATCCTTTCACACTAATCTAATACCAATACCAGTGTTGGTATCAATGCTATCAATATCTGGATTAATCCGCCCGCCTCTTCTGGGAGTGCCAAACTAATTTTAGTTCATGGGCCAATGTGTGTCCAAATTCAGGAGCTGCGGGAGGAAATTAAAAAAAAACAAAAACAAAAAACACCACAATAACCTGTAAGAAAACAATAAAAAAAGAAGTCTTTGTATATGTATTAATAGGAAAAAGTTTATTTGTCCATCTTGCAATAAAATGTCATGTCAGAAAGTGACACAGGTGATTGTGACATAAAGTAAAAAGTTAAAGTATATTGATCAAACTGGGCGTGATCTTAAAATTAAGAACTAAAAGTTAAAAAAACAAAAACAACAAAACACACAAAATTCCAAGATAATGAAAACTAATAATTAATAAATGTAAACAAAAAACAAAGAAAGGAAAAGTACAGCTTCCACACCTTGGATAGGTCACCAGTCTATCCCGAGCCAAATTACAGATAAGATGAATTATTCTGATCTCACATTCACGCTCTGCATAGTTACATCTTTGCTTTACTTGAAGTAAACAATTTGTGCAAAGGAACATTCTGAGCTTCTGCTTCACTGACAGCCTGTCTGTGATGGTTTGTATGCATACACCTGAACCAAAAGTCAATTCAGGAAGGTCTTATTTTAAGGGAGGAATTTCCCTTTAAAGAACACTCTTCTTCGGTGGTATTGATGTGTAAAATGACATCCTAGGCTGCGCACTGCCACCTAGTTATTTTACCCAGCAGGCACTGACAGTTTGAGCCTGCAGAGGGCGCTGAAGACCTACTTTAAAACTGAGTGTGGTCCACACGCTACATCAACACCATCATCATCACCATCATCACTGTGGTTCAGCTCAGAAGGTTTCCTGCAGTCTGTTTGCTTTATTCTCGTCTTCTAATTCTTTTTATATTTTATCTGTGTGGTTTTTTTTAAATCATCATAATTACACAGAGGATGCTTCATCTGTCAGTACTGCTTATTTTGTTTTATTACTTAATAACTGCAACATACTTATACATACTTGAGTATGTAAACCATCATCACGTTTGATTGCAAGGTTTTTAAGATAAAATGGAAGGATTAAAAATATGGGTTTGGGCGTTTCTTTAGTGTTTGTAATTATGCACTGTCGAGAGGATTATTTGGAGAGGCAGTGATTAGCGAAAATTCTTACAGCATCCCAATTAAATCAAATAATAAGTCAAAACATGGCTTGGGTGTGGCATATGCTTATATGTGGCATATAGCAAGATCATATAAAAACCAGAACAACACAAAGAAGGAAAAATAAACAATAATGTAATTTTCCATGTAGCTCTTTAGGACATGTTGTAAAGGACTTTTTATTAGTGCTGTGCATTACTGCAAATTTTGGTATCGATCTGATACCGAGCACTATTGCCAATACCAGTACCAATATTGACACTTTTGACTTAGGAAACCAGCTTATGTAGGTGAGAGCAGTGTGTTATGATTTATCAGATGAATCATCATTCATTTGCAAATTGTGAACACATTTGATTGACCACTAATTCCCTGTGATTTAAAATTTTCACAATAATTATTTAACACAAACACACCTTTCAGCCGTCCATGCTTTTTAAAACTGTGAATGTAAATGTGCTACATACTATAAATAAAGTAGACCTGACATTCAACACAAAACGGTTCAGACATTTTTCATAGTGTCTGTTTAAGGTTTATTTTTATTAAAAAAGATCTTCAAGGATAGAAACAAAGTATCGATCTTATCATGTTAGTATCGAACTAATACCAATATCAGCACTGGTATCGATACTATCATTATTTGTATTGATCTGCCCACCTCTTATTCTTTTTTTTCATTTAAAAAACAGCTGATTATCAAAATGTGGAACAATATAAATGCAAAATAAATGAATCTTGTGTATTTCACAATAAAACATAATTTCAGTGCGAGAAACTGCTCAGACGCTGCTGCTTGAATCACAGTCTGGTGCATCTTTACAGCTTCCTGTTTAAGTTTTCAAAGAAAGAAATGTCATCCGTCATGACAAACACATTATTCACTCATCCATAATGCATCTCACCTCCCTTTTTCCCACTGTTGAGAAGAGAGAGTGGGAGAAATGGGGAAAAAATAAAACAAGCCCCTTGTTTTATTTTCAGATTTTCTCATTCTTCATGCCACACTTTATGGAAAACACAGGAGAGAGTGGACAGCGGGTAAATGCATTTCACCTTGGTGGAGTGCATTTGCAGCCGTGGACAACAATGGCCTTGAGAATACTCTGAGGCCACGGTGGAGTTGTCTCTGTTCTGGAAATGGAGTCGGCCCGGAGGCCTCATTCGCGGCAGCCACACCTTCAGTCCCCCTCGCTCAAAGAGTCAAAACAACCAGCCGGGGCAATCACCTGACACATTTCCATCCAATTTCCACTGCAGAATGTGTTCATTTTCAGGCTAATGGCATGTCATTTTGCAGGAGCCTTTGGTCAAGAATTAATCCTGGAATCAAAACAGATTTTCCGGGGAGCAATCTTCCATCAAGTATTGATTTTTTTACACTCACAGAGCCTGTACTCCCTAATTTAACCTGACAGCCAGCAGCACAATGGACTGGGAGCACCTTGGCGTCTCACAGAGGGAGCTCTCCTCCTCCTCCTCCTCCTTTTCTCCACGAAGTGAAAGAGAGATTGGGAATGGGGGAGAAAAAAAAGGACTCCCTGATGTATAAAACAAAGAGCACTGGTTACAGAAAACAGAGAGCTAAAGCTTCCGTCTCTCTGTTTTACCTCTAATTATGTTTTCTAGGATAGTGCAACTTGGGCAGGTGAGGCTGAGAGGGGAAGAAGGGAAAGTGTTCTGGGGCCATCAGCTATCATTATGGGCCTGTTGACATCTGCCTGTCTTTGAGTGATTCTCATCTGTGATTTCCCCTGGTCATTTTCTGCAGATGCACGAAGAGGGGTTTCATCATGGCCCCATAAAAAAGGCCCAAAGTGTCCGCGCAGGCCTTCACTAATAAGAAAGCAAAGACGTGTCCGACCATGTCACACTCCTCTCCCATCCATATCCGCTCTCTTGATGCCTTTAGATATGCAATCATTCTCTTTTCTCTCCCTCTCCCCCTCTGTGTGTGCTGTAAGTATACTATACCCTACGTAGAGGTCAGTGGGATGAGAGGATGATGGAGGGCAGGGCCAGTCATTTTCCTCTAGCTCTTAAAGCTGCGATGACCCATGCGCAGAAGAGTTGCACTTTGCCAGAGGGCCTTTTCACGTGCTGCGTATAAACTACCTGACAGAAGGGAAACTGTTTCACTTTTTAATCTGCCGCGTGTAGCTCATGGTCGTCCATTTCAAGCAACATATGGAGCGGCGTTTCTGTTTGGTCATGAGATTAGGTCACAAGTTTGCAGCACATTTCCTAGTGCTAAATGGATACGATGAGTCCCCAAACTCTTTATGCATAAATATGGTATACGTGTTATCCAAATCACCAGTGTTTCCTCAGCGTTGCTATGGCTTCTGCTCTAAGAGATTGTACAGACATAATTAAGGTGCAAAGTTCTTAAGTGTTTTATTTACATACAGTATATATATAAATAATCCTAACCCATTGAGATAAGAGATATACTGATACAGCAATTTAAATTTGTGACAAAATGTTTTATTTCATTTGATTTTGACTTATTACACAATTAAACCTGCTCAGAAAAAGTGTTACTTGTCCACTTTAATATCGGTCTTACTACTTATGCCAGCAACTTCTAAATGAATGCCACCGGATTCAGAGTAACAGCATTTTCAAAGACATCACCTGTGTCATTAAAACTGTAAAATTATGAGTGAATTTTTTGAAGCAAAGCATATGAGCTACAGTCTGTATACGAGAGATGGACATGGCCACTGTGACATCATCCGCCAGTTAGTGAAGTCATGTCATGAAGCCTTAGACTCACCTTTTGTTTTGTAGTCTCATCTTAAAGCATAGCCAACTTTATTGTTTTTATTGTTTTTTTAGACTCTGGTGGGGTCCATATTTAAAAAAAAATAGATAACATGTTATGTTCTGAAAGACGTGAAACTAGTATTTACTAAAGTCATAAGCCGAGTGTGTCTTCTCATCAATCAAACTTCTTTTTGCACCTACAGAAGTCGTCCCCTGCTGGCACATTAACTTCACTTTTCAAACAAAGAAAATTGGATATATTTGTTTGAAGTTTGGAGGATTTAATCAATCAGGCACAACATTTTGACCACCTGCCAAATATTGTGTTGTGTATTGTATTGTGTTGGTGCCCCTTTTGCTGCCAGAACAGCACTGACCTGCTGAACAACCGTGTCATCCGGTTGTTCAGGGATGACACGACGAATCCTACTTCCGGGCCTAAAGTAGTCTGCGTTTAATATGGCTTTTGTGTTGTTAACATGTTTAATGTTATGTATTTTCTTCTATTTAATCTCAAAAAGCTCCAAAAACAGTCAGTGATCACTGTTGACCTCCCTCGGCTTTTATTACCGCTAATCATTTATTTAAGCTCAGTTTTTAAAACCTTAGGATGTAACTACAGCCCAGCCCATGCAGCAGTATATGAATGACTAACCTCGTATTGTGGATGGATTATCTCAGTTGTTCTCCTGGCTGAAGTTTGGTCCTTTTACAGCATCCTGCCATGCGATTACATTTGTTCCTGACCACCGAGAACACTCACGTTAACTCTTATCGAGTGGAAAAAAAGTTAGCTTGTTTATATTATGCTAACATAGCTGTGTCGCTAGCGGTCACGTAGCACATCATTATATACCAGCTAGCCCAACTTCAGTAACCCTACAAACGTCACTGCTGTTTAGTTTTCTGTCTTCATTTATGTTGGAAGTGATAACAGAGCTGTACGTTTTAATTTGTTTCCAAAACCCCGCAGTCAGGACATGCTATATTGTATTTAGATAGAAGCTAGCGAGCTAACGTCCTGCTAACTTCTAACTCCGTTAAATGTCATAAATTCCGTTTTCATGGATGCCTGGATGTTAAACTCAATTGTTACACCTGGTAGAGCAGAACGCTGATCATTTTATTAAAGATGAAAGACTTTAGACAGTTTTTCAACACGCAGTAATACCATAGTGATCGTTTGATATATGGACCTGCAGCGGAGTTTAGGTCCAGACATGGCTAGTGACGTCAGACTTAACGACCGGATTACTCCCTGTTCCAATTCTAATGCTCACATGACCATTGTTGGTATTTTTGGCGCTGCCCAGCGGTCAGCATGGGCGCTCTGACTGGTCTCCAGCTGTGCATCCTCATACACAAAAAACTTTGATGCACTGTCTATTCTGACACCTTTCTATTGTTTCTATCAGAACAATTTGTTGGATCGGACCGGACGGGCCATCCTTCACTCACCACTTGCACCACTAAGCTTCGACTGCCCATGACCTTTGTCTCTGGTTAATCACTTTTCCTTCTTGGACCACTTTTCATCGATCACTTGCTCCCTAATATATCCTACTCGCTTCATAATCTTATGCCTGATTGGTGTAAGTCCACTTTCTTTTTGTTGCACACTGTTAAATGTATTACTCTGTTTTCAAAAGTACTGCATCACCTACTTGTTACACCTACAGGAGCTGCCTGACCACGCCATGAAGCTCGCTGCACACAGTTTTTGTGCGGATGTTAATGCACAAAAACTTATGCACTATGCACCTCAGCACTCTCATATCCCGCTGTGTAACTTTATGTGATCTGCAGTTTCGTGTCCATTTGCTGTGGTTCCTAAACACTTCCACTTTGCAATAACACCACTTACAGCTGAAGGGAAGAAATTTCACAAACTGACTTGTTCCAAGAGCAGCATCCTGTTACAGCGCCACACTTGAATTGTGAGCTCTTTACACTAACCTATTCTTTCACAAATGTTTGTAAAGGTATAATAAAATATAACGCAAGGTCAAAGTAACATTATGTATTTAATCAGGAGCAAAAACGAGTTCGTGATGGGGCCTTTAGCTATATTACACATAAAGGTTTTATTTTATTTTATTTTTGCCAAATATCCAAGTGTCTGGCTGCTTACTCTGTTCAAAGTGATGCATTCAGTATTTGTATTTTTACGGCTAAAAGCTTGTATTAAAGAGCTGGATGTGAACTATTCATTGAAGCGTTATTGACCATTTTCTTTATAGATCGTGTTTGTGTGAAGCAGGTGGGAAGCAGAGTGAGCAGGCGCGCAGCTGCAGCTTCTCCCCAGGTTTGCTCGTGGTACTTTGCAAACACGCTCCCGCTCTAAAACAGAGACATCACAGCCTATAGACATGCATTCAAAACCCGGGCTGCTAGAAAGTTAAATGGGCCGATGCAATCAGCTGCTCAAGTCAGACAGGTGTCTCTGTAAAGACCAGGCTATTAACTCCTCTACCTGCAAATACCTTGCATTGTGTCATTGCTAATAATGCTGAAAAAAAGGGCAGGGGGAAAAAAACCCAAAACAGAAACAAGAGTGAAAGCAAAAGGGATCATATGCATGGCCAACCTCGATTGCATGTGAGGATTGGTAATTGCACCCCCAGAGGCATCTGGGTGTGCAGAGTAGCAAAGTGGGAGACGCCTGAGCAGCTCGTGCTTCACAGTCAGTGTACCAACATCTCAACCCCGAGGAGGAAGTGAAAACAAGAAGGCGGAGGAGCGGAGGGTGAGGGATATACAGACAGTTCATTTACCCAGAACATCAGCCCACCGCGCATTGTCTGAAAGATAAGGAAAGTGAATGCATCATGCCTGATGGAAAACAAAGGCAGCAATTTAAAACCATCTGCATCCAACACATGCACTCTCTCCCTCCACCTTTCTGTTTCTGTGTCCTGACTGATATTGAAACATAATCCATTTGGAGCGCCGACGTGTCATTATATTTCTGCTCCCTCTCCCCATTCAGGACAATTTCAGGTGGCTGCAGGTTGAACAGGAATGTTTTATTTCAACCAGTCAGACAGTCAAGAGTCTTCACTTTGAATCTGCTCAGAAGACAAAAAAAAGAAACTCCCCAAAAAACTGAGATACAAAAACAGGACTTACAGTTTTACTTTAAATTCTTCTTAAGGAGACCTCAGCTGCTCCTGCTAGCTTCTGCAGGTTCAGAAATAAATATATATATATATTTATATATAAAAAACAATCATTCACAAAGATTCCGAGATCAAAACTCGTCTTTACTGGGCGACTGTCTTTACTAGAAACATCACACACCACAAAGGCCTCTGACTACTGTATTCTGCACTTAGATCTTAGCAAAGAAAGAAGAAAAGAATCAAATGTAGGTTTTCCAAGAGTTTTCTTCAAAATACGTGTTGAGTCTTCCTTTTGTTTTACTGTGTATTTCTCCAAGCCAGTGGTTCTCAAACTGTGGGGTGCAGGGGCCCCACTGGTGGGGCGTGGATGACCGGGGGGGTAAAACACGAAGAGAAAACAAAATGATATTTCACCAAAAAACACAACTTATTTGATTTTTTTATTGTTAACAAATGCTAAAAATTGGAGAGTGTGAACTTTTTTTGGCTTATGAATTTGGGCATGTGAGAGAGAGTTTGTGAAACACTGTAAAAGCATTTTCACTTATTATGCGTAATATCCTTCATTAGACACTCAGAGGAGTTCGCTTATAACTCAATCTACTATAAAATCCTAAACGCTCAGAAGTGTTTGTTGATGAAAAACATAAATACAGTACAGAATTATATTTGTTAGGTTTGGGAAGTTTAAAATATAAAAGATGTCAGAATCTTGACCCACACTAAAGTAAGCATGTTCAAATTCAATTTTTAAGTATTATTTTAATATACTTTTAATGAAGACATTACTAATCCATGTAATCAGTTAGGTCTTTGGTCTTTTTCTAAAATCTAAAGTTAGAAAGGAAGCTGGAAAAAAAGGTTAGATTATGGGAGTTTTTGTTTTTTAAAAATCTACAAAAATCATTTTACAATAACTTATTTATTAGTTTTTTGACTAACTGTTTCAGCTTTATTGCATACTCAGTTACCAGGGGCAACAAACCTACCTTATTTTTCACCATTCTAGTACCTGGTCAGGCACTTTTGTTTTTTTTTTTTAGATCTGTCTTAATTTCTAAACCTTGTTTAGATTCAACAAGGTGCTGGACAACATTTGTCAGAGATTTTGGTCCATATTGACATTAGAGCATCACACAGTTGCTGCAGATAGGTTGGCTTCATATCCAATGTGCCGTAGAGTTTTAAAAATGCTTAGTTGGTGCTAAGGGGCCCAAAATGTGCCAAGAAAATATCCCCTACACCGATGATATAAAGCAGGATGCATCCATGCTTTCGTGCTTACACTAAATTCCCTACCATCTGAATGTGACAGCAGAAATCAAGACTCATTACGCCAGGAAAGATTTTCCAATGTGTTACTCTCCAGTTTGGTGACCCATAATGAATTGTAACCTCAGTTTCCTGTTCTTAGTTAACTGGAGTGTCATCTGGTGTGGTGTTCTGCTGCTGCTGCAGAACACCACACCAGATGCCACTTGTTACTTTTGTAACAAACTCAAATAGCTATTTGTTACTCTGGTTACAAAGAGTGGTAATTTGACCTACCAACCTATCAGCTTGAAACAGTTTGACCTCTTCTCCTCTGACATCAACAGGCATGTTCATCCAGAGAGATGCAACTCACTGGATATTTTTCACTGGAGCACATCACGTTCAAAAGCACTTAAATGACCTTTCCTTCCCTTTCTGATGCTCAGTTTGAAATTTAGCAAGTCATCTTGATCATGTCCACATGCCTAAATGCATTTAACTGATGCCATGTGACTGGCTGATTAAATTTTTACATAAATGAGCAGTTGAACAGGTAAAATTGGCTGGCAAGCGTAGAAGAAGAGGTTGTCTTGTGAAGATGATCAGCTTTGTACATTTTAACCTTTGATTTTGCTCTTTTCTTTTTCTTTTTATCGTCTGTTTTGTCTTATTCTGACATACAGTATCCTAAGCTGAAACTGAAAGAACATTAATAAAGGTGCTCTAAGTGCATTCGTATCATTTTTTGAAAAGTTTTGTGAGTGTGAGGAGATTCCTTTGTATACATTCCTTTGATCAGCTAATAAATAAAAAAAACGCTTTCAAATGTTTGTGATGTCTCAACATAGTTTGAGTCCCTTTACAAAAAGGATGAAGAGCATCAACAACAGACAGGCTTTAGCAATAGGATTCAGCGTTCTTGATTCAACAAGATTTAAGTGGTTAAAACTTAAAAATTGCGCACAAATACGAACAAAACCTGTCAGCGTGACACATTCATACCCTATTCACGACCGATTCATGACTGATAAAAAGCTCGACATTTACTCCATAATATATGATGAGAGCTCCTTTTAACTGAGCCGTTAGACTTCAATCAAAAGCCGTGCGGTACTGCTGCAGAGAGAGGATGGAAAGTAAACTTTTATCAGCAGCAGAATACAAACAGCTCGAGAAAACAGATATGGGTCAGGAGCTGCATCTGCACAATTACATTGTTAATGGCAAAGACAATGAAAATGGCGCGGATGGAAAACAAAAGAATATCAAATAACTCGCTCGAGCTGCGTACACCTCAGCCATCGCTACTCAAAAATACATCCAGCGTTTTGAAATGAAGGGCGGAGAGGGAGTGAGAGAGAGGGCTGAAAGGAAGACGAAAAAGCATCTTGAACATCAGTTTTCAGTCTAATGTTAATAATTTATGTTGTCTGTGCTTTTTATTATTATTATTTATTTATTTACTACTTTCTTTTCAGCAGCCTGCCCATTTTTCAAAGGCATCATGGACAGGGAAGCTGTATCAAACTTTTGAGTTTAGTTTCAAAAGGCTTTCTCCCTGTTTATTTATATATTTCTCCTTCTTTACACTTGTCTTGTTGTTATTTGGTGAGGCGATGAAGCTTTGATGAGAAGCAAACCTGACACGTATTCTTCTCTGGTGACCCCAAGCAAATGCAAATAAAGAGGTAAGTATTAAAATACGCGCCTCTTTTTTTTTTACAGCGTCTTCTCTCATCAAAACACTTTAAATGGCCAGTTACATGCATTCACCCACCCTTCCATTAACAATAGGTCAAACGGGTCAAATAACTCTACATCACCTCTGATGTGGAAGTTTGTTCGGGGTGATTCAAGATGCACTTGACCATGACCTCCCAAAGAGAGAGAGTCAGGACAAGTGATTTTATTTGGCACTCTCAATAACTCCGACTTTGAAAAGATGAAAGGAGAATCAGAGATGTTTTTAAAAAAAATATTTGTATGTTGCTCAAAACTTTGAACTCGACAGCACCTTGTGCCCTGAAACACAAAATAGCTCAACGGTATTTGGGAGAAAATATAGTGTAACAAAAAAATTTGTTTCAACTTGATTACATTTATTCAGAGTATTTACTGTCAATGATTAGTATCGTTTAAATATTTTGTGTATAAATAGAGCAAACTGTAGCTACAAAGCCAAAATGGTTGCTGATGTTACTACCCTCTGCTAGCTTGTTACATTTTTTCCTCCATAATGACCTAATTTCAATTAAAAGATGTACAATAACAAACAGGTTAACCAACAGGGAAATAAATAGGCAATCTATCAAAATCAATCTAAACTGCATAAATTGCACTAGAGACATAAGCTAATGTGGCTTATAACTGCTACTCGCCTATGCTAGTTGCCGTTAGCTGGAGGTTAGCTAGAATTTTTAATTTAGCAGCAGAGCAGCACAGTGCCACGGTGGTTAATACTGTTGCCTTACAGCAAGAAGCTCCTGAATTTAATTCCACCATCAGGCCTGAGCTGTTTTATGTGGACTTTGCATGTGTTTGCGTGGGTTTTCTCCTGGTACAGTCCAAAAGACATGCAGTAAGTGGGGTTAGGTTAGCTGGTGATTCTAAATTGCCCGTAGGTGTGAATGTGAGTGCAAATGGTTGTCTGCCTCTCTGTGTTAGCCCTGCGACAGACTGGTGACCTGTTCAGGGTGTACCCTGCCTCTCGCCCTATGGTAGCGATATGATAGGCTCCAGCCCCGCCCCCCCGCAGATAATTTAGCAGCTGTTTTAAGGTTGTGAAATTGAAATTGACCTGTGATGTCAGTGAAACGTTTTTGTCCAGAGAACCTACGCTCACTGGATATTTTCTCTTATACCATCCTCTTTAAACCCTGAGATGGTTGTGTGGGAATAGTCAGAACGGCCAGCACCAACAACCAACTCGCTTAAATCACCTTTCATCCCCTGAACATTTCTGATACACAGTGTGAACTTCAGCAGATCTTATTTACCGTTTTTACAAGCCTAAATGAATTGAGTTTCTGCCATGTAGATATAATAGTGTATTAAATAAAGTTATAAATTACTTCCTGACTTTTGACCCAGTGCTGACTGTGAATTTAATTCAGTTTTTATGTACTCTTTTATTTAGCTTCTTTGCAGCCCCATATCTTTTATCTTGGCCTGTGTTTGTCCTTAATGTTTGGTTTCACTGCATAGCTCTTTGAACAGTCTCGTTGTTGGTTTTTAAAGTGCTTTTAAAGAAAGTGGTATGTTTTGTATTAATGTGTAATAAAACACTTACTTGCCTAGACTGAACTAAATAATGCATTAAACTTCAATATTGCTGTCCTATTTCTATTTTAATCCCCAGCCAATTTAAATATAAAGCAATATTTAGAGCTGGCATAATCAGCATTACTAAGCTAGTTAGGTGAACGTTTTTTTTCTACATCATAAGAAAATTTATCTGCCATAAGGGGGACTTCCAGGGTGTTTTTTAATAGTATGGCACAGGGGGAGACCAAGAACAAAACAGGTGGTGACAGGAAATTACAGTATGTATACAAAAGAAAATTCCCATAAAAAAAACCACTGAGCATAATTTTCAGGCTCATGCTCAGCCTCCTGTCCTACTACAGATTTATTACAGGCAGGGTTTGCACATAATTGTGCGTCGGATAGCTGTTTTGTGAAATTGAAAACATTTCTCTAGTCAGAAAGGCACATTTTAAAAACATCAGTGCAATTTCCATTGAGGCAAGCAAGGCACTTGCCTAGTGAAATCTAAAAGTAGACAATTTTACCACTGTGAACATGTTCTCTCTCCTTTGTTCTCAAACATTGTTCTGTTATAGTGCTTATTGGGTGTTTTTCCTGTCACCTTGTGGCTGCTATTGCCTGTGGTCTCTGGAAGCAGGATTGACTCTGCTTGACATCCAACAAAAGAAATCTTATGTTAGTGTCTGAGTCCTGTTAAAAAAGGCTTGAGCTATTCAAGCTGAGAGGCTTGTTTGCACATATGCATTGTGGATAAACCTCTTGTATTTGATTGGAAACTGATGAGAGACCAGCATGCTAGCCAAGCTGCCACTAGCTGCTTGGCAAGCTGCCACTAGCTGCTTTCACTGTTCTGAGATCTGTTAGCATCTCTGCTTTGTGTGCAAACAGCATCATCATCTCAACAGATGAGTTTTCTCTTACTAACGACCTTGGTCAAAATGTGATGTAGAGAAGTTAGAGTGTGGCGCAAAATAAATTTTTATGAATTAATTGAGCACATTAGCAATGTCAGTTCCTGCCAATCATATTTCTAGTGGCTATTTTGGACGTCGTTTCATAGAAAAAGCATAACTATATTAGCTAAAACAATCACAGGTTCCCACATGTTACTATGTTCTGGCCTTAAATGACAGATTCTATCATAACACACAAACACAAAAGTCATGTCAAACAATTGTTTATTACTAATTATGGTACAAATCAATGTGACAGACTTGAAGCTTTTTTTTTATTTTTGTTTTTTAGAAATACACAAAGTGCTGCTTAACTGACCAAACAGATATTGCTCTATAGATTACAGTTTTCAGTCTATATATAAAAACGAAAATAAAATAAATCAACCTCTGCAGGCTCTTCAGCTTTGGTTTCTAGTTCTTTGACTATGAACAAAATTTCAAGCCAGTTTGTCTGTGTTAGTAAAATTTCACAAACGTATTTAAGGGTGGTAAACAAATAATCCTAATTGAGCTAAGAGCAACATTACTGTAATCTCCTTTTCCCTCTATGTAGGTCTACAGAGCTGTGGAAACTGAGAGGTGAACGTATGGCACAAAAAAAAAGAAATAATACTACAACAATATAAAAGATGAGTCACATGTGGCTCAGGAGACCACTTCACAAAAATAAAACAATCATGTGTCACGTAATAAAAAGAAAACCCACAAGCGTCTCCTTCCCATTGAAGGTGAACATGGACACACACAGTGCAGAGTTGTCATCTTTTTCATCTTTTCTACTGACCTGCGGATGCTTGTATGGCATTTTTATGATTCTCACAAGAACAGTACTGAGGTAAACCTTGGATGAACTAATGTACAATTCTACTCTTCAATCCTTTTCTTCTCAGATTTTAAAGATTGTCAACATCATGAATCTATTTCTCTGTACAATGTGCATAACTATAGAGCTTTGGTCCAGCATTGAAAAGTTGAGCAAAGGCATGACTCCTTTCTGTGTCGTCCTTTATTTTTTTTGTTTTGGTTACAGCTTTTATTGTTAAGCGTCACAACGGATCCACTGCTGCTTTCTAACATCTGTGCAGAGGTTTATTTCTTGGCCAAAGGTTTGCCTGAAGTTAAGTGTTTTTTCTTCTTCTAGAAGCAAAATAAAAATGCACAAAATCTGTAAGTGTGAATGCATCGAAAAGAAAAACAAAACAAATATCTGTGAAAAGAAGTACAGCAGGAGCTGCTGTGGATGTGCAGATGAAAATTTAGTGAAATTCTCCACAGTCTGCGATTGCCTTTTCTGCCTTTTCAAGACAACCTCAGTGATTTCTTTAAAAACACAGACATGTAAAGCTTTTTCAAGTGTTTTTCTACCATTTACAGTGGGTGTGTGTTTTCCAGGCAGCGCAGAAGAACCTAGCAGTTCACAAAAAGGAGTGAAAAACTGAGATAACCAATGTGACATGAAAGGACATATATCGAGCAGACAGACACATGATTCTGAATAAATTGCATCAAATTTCACCTCACTTCAAATTAAGTTCACTCACTCTGACATGTGACACTTATTCTCAGCATTCACCTATTTTTTTTTTCATATGAGGGTTTTTGCAGGAGCCAAATATTTGCAGTGACGGTTTAAGAGGGTTTTCTTTCTCTTTTCTTTTTCCCCCCCTGGATTATTGACGTTTCTGACAAAGTAAGAGCGCGCAGGAATGGAGTGTGAATTACTCAAAAAATCAGTGGACTGAAATTGAACTCTTCAAGTTAACCTCTTAAATTAAAAGGTGTAAGATAAAGGATGGTGTATTTTTTGATTTTATGAGCATGACATTGACTTAGTTGAAAGGAATGCAAAATACAGTGGAAAAAGAGCAATTTATCTTTGCAAAAGAACACACTGATGTTTAGTCAGTGGCAACAAAAAATGCTTCAACCACACGTTTGGCTCATTTCATGTAAAATAATTATGAAAATTCCGATTTTTAATGTTAATTTTGGCCTTCCTGGTGAAATTCATATACACTATCTTATCATGTGGTGCGATTTGAAGCATGCAGTAGCAAATCGGCTCAAAAAGAAAATACATTTTCATCACGGCAGACACTTTTTGGAGCTGTTTGACATGACAGTTTTGACTCTTTTTTTGTTGTTTCGTTCAACTTGACCCACAGAATAAAACACTTTAGAAAAAGGGGAGAGAAAGTCGTGGGAACAGATAAATAAAAAGGTAAAATTTTCCCCCAGTCCTTGAGCTGAAGTTGTGTGTGTTCTTTGGCTATCAGGCTTTGGCAATAGAATGACACAGTAGCTCGAAACAAAGCTGCAGTAGACTTGACAGACACCGAAACCCCTCCTCATCATCATCGTCATAGTTATCATGTGACAGTCCATAGTTTCTTAAGTCCATCCTTCGAATCCATCTCATTAACTTATTAATAAATACCTGTAAAAGTTGTACAAAGTTACACCGTGACTGAAAATATTTGCAGATGAAACACAAGTCGGAGGCAAACAACATTATTATGCAATTGTTTAACAGCAACAGTTAAATTTTTTTTATGTCCAAAAAGAGATTTTTTTTTTTAATCAGCGTGATTTCAATTTGAAGACAGCATTTTTCTTTTTTCCCTTTTTTAAGTATTTACATACAAACAATGAAGAAAAAAGTAAGCGAGACAAAGATAAAATGTATACTCAACCTCACAGATATAGCTTAGATTCTGCCAGTACAAATGTAAAAATTTAGAGCACATTTACATTACAAAATTATTCAGATGCAACAGACTTTGGTAAATAGTGTTTCGATTTGGTATGATCTCTCTACTAAATCCCTCCTGGTGGGAACCAAAATTTGGGCGACAGTCTGGTCTGTAAGGCCAGAATCTAAAAACTCTTTGAAACAGCACACCGTATGTTTTTTACATAATTCTCAGATATTAATCTCTTTTTTCATGTTTTTGGTTTCGCCAAGGTAATTTACATAATTGTGGTAATCACACTGACAACACATAGTTTTTCGTTTGCAAACTCATGACTGTCCATCCGGGTGACTTGGGCAACATTTTGTCAGTTCTCATTTCGAGAGGAGTTCATCCACCTTTTGTTGTTTTTAATGGCTGCCACTTTTCCACTCCACTGTTTGGTCAGAGAGCTCGTTCATTTCGGGAGCTCCTCTAGAGAATCAGTGAGAGGGTCCATTGGTGCGCCAGCGCCGAGGTCGGGCTGTTTCAAACGCTTTATTGTGTTTTTCAAGGCTTGCCTCTTGTTGCAGAACCAGACACGCACCACCTCCCTGTCATAGTTCAGTTTCTCCGCTATTTCCGTCATTTCCTGTCCGGAGGGGTGCGTGTTCTTCTCAAAGTGGCTGTTGAGGATCTCGAGCGCCTGTGGGGTGAAAGAGGTCCTCCGCTTGCGTTTTTTCGAAGGTTCGCTGCCGATAAACTCAGTCAGGTTCTGCATGCCGGATCGGTGGCGGGCTTCAGCCTCGGCCATCCAGCGCTCCAGAACGGGCTTAATCTTCTGGGCGCTTTTAGGGGTGATGTCCAACTTCTCAAACCTGGCAGGATATAAAAGGCCAGGGTTCAGTTTGCCTGTAAGACTGTTACCTATAGTGTTCTCTTGGGCTTCCTGTGGTAGGAAAAAGTGGCTTCTCAGGATGGTGTGTCTGGGGAGAATTGAGAAAAAACAATCTTACTTAGGTGCCCTGCCAGAACAAGGGATAAGCTGCCTGCCTTTAAGTCTCCTCAACCAGAATGCCACAGGGACTGAGACTAACATCCAGGTGAACAAACTCTGCATCCTGCACCTGGACACACCTGAGCTGCAGCAGCTCGAGGCGATGCTTTGCCAGTGATGTGTTAATTTTCTGGACGAGGCTCTGGTTCTCTGTCCCAAACTGGCAATAGTGGAACAAGGAGATATTGCCAATGGCTAGCAATCGAAATATTTGCTCTTTTAAATATTTCTCATGAACCAAAATCACAAAAATCTTCTGCTCAGGTGAAATAAACCCCCACCCCATCTTCCCCCCAAAAATCCACTTATGCATGCAGTTAAATATGGCACCATCATTTATTTACAAAAAGAGCTTGAATTATTCATCAAAATGTACATTTAATACATTTTTAACCTTTCTTTCATCTTCTAACAACCTCTCATTTTATATTTAATAAGAATACATTTACAAGTCCTGCAACTTTACTCATAATTCAGCCATTTCTCTGCATTTCTCAAGTCACAGGAAGTAAGACGAGAGGAAGGCAGAGTTTTAAAAAGCAATGCTAGCTGGCAGCTCAGCGACTGTCGGGTGCAGTTTGGACATGATATGAAGTCTGAATTAGATGATGTTTACTAAGAATGGAAGAACAACTATTTAGGATTCAACATCATGTCATTTTGTTCAGGAGTTTGAATGGCAACAGCCCAAATATCAGTGTGTTCACTGCTTTTTTCCTTGTATGGAACTGAATAACAACAGTGCAGTTTGAGGTAAGTATTTGATAAGAAAGACATGACAGAGTTTGGAAAATCTGTTAATAAACTAACAGCACATTTGCCTTTTTGTTAAAGACACTAGTACTTTAACAAGTTTTTGAAAGAAATATCCATGACTGTGGACTTTGCGAGCCTTACGACAGTTTGTGTTCTGTAATCATTACAAAGGTGATCGTACGAAAATGTACATATTTCTAATAAAAGAAACCACAAACCGGGCGGCTAATATTTGCCGAAGATATTATTTGGACATAAAAACTTGATCAACAAAGCTGAAGTGACAATGTTTTGTGGCTATTTGTCACGTTGACAAAAAAACATGAGAAGAAACGGCAGACGCTGCAGTTTTAATAAGTTTCCAACAAGTGTCCAATTACAGTACACCGCTATGAGCAGTTCCTTGCACTAGTGATATTAGCATGGTAATTTCCATTTATTTCTTCAAAGTATGTCATAATTTTTTTAATAGCAGGTTATGGAAAGTGGCAGAAATTTAGATAGTGAGATGAGACATAACGACACATGATTCAGTTCTAATAACAGTTACTCTTAAAGGCCTTATTCCCAAACATTATGGGAACATGACAGACACAAGTGTTATTTTCAAATGTTTTTTAGTCTAAAAACCTACAAAGGTTAACTGTACCAAAAAAGTTGTAGTGCGGTTTTGTGGCTATTTCTCATTTTGACAAGAAAGAAAGTCACGGACACGACACTTTCACCATGTTTCCAAATGCATGTCCATTTAAAGTAGTCCAGTATCAGCAGTTTTTATTCAAGGAGAAAATCAGGATGTTTAATTACAATATTTTTATTTCTCTGTTCCAGGAAAATAAAAATCTTTATCACTTTTACCTCTTTCCATTAATCTTTGCACTGGTGATTTGAGCATTCTCTGGATTATCTCAGGATTTTTGCTTTTATTTGATAGCAGATTACAGAAAGCAGCAAAAATTTAGGTAGCAAGATGAAACATACCAAAATTTAGTCTCAAACCAGAGATGCTGTGGTTATGGTTTTAGTTAACCTTAAATTTAACTACATACCCAATAAATAAGGTCTACAGATGATTTGGTACTAACAACATCAACTCTTAAAAGCATCACTTCCAAACATTATTGGATAAATGGGGACAGAAAGTGTTGGTTTCAAATGTTTTTCAGTGAAATAACTCTAGAAAGAAAGCTACA
Source organism: Aulonocara sp. 'chitande type north' Nkhata Bay (assembly GCF_057382095.1). Taxonomy (NCBI): domain Eukaryota; kingdom Metazoa; phylum Chordata; class Actinopteri; order Cichliformes; family Cichlidae; genus Aulonocara; species Aulonocara sp. 'chitande type north' Nkhata Bay. The sequence continues at coordinate 22,039,765 of NC_141352.1, read as the reverse complement.
CTGAAGCACTGCTCTCTGTGGAGCAAACAATGCAAAAAGAGACGGTTTTTAATAGCGAGGGAAACAGAGGCCCAGATGCCCATGCATGCATGAACTTTCTCTGTTTCTACACCTCGTTGGTGCATTCCTCTTTGTCGACAGGCGGTATTATTTATAACCCCGTCCTCCTCCTAAACACAGGAAAAAGAGGAGGGCTCCATACTGAGGGGAATACATTAGTAAATATGAAGAGTCACCAGAGACAGGACATTTCATGGATCAACAGGAACCGCGGATACTAAAATGAGTTGAGAGCTGCTCAGCTGGGGTATGCACTCCCCTCCTCTAGTGCATCAGCACGAGGGAGCGAGCCTCTCTGGCTCTTCTTAAAAGTACCTAAGGAGCTCTGCTTAGACATGCTGCATGTTTGGACTGAGTTTGCTGCAGGGTTTACATTCAATACCCACAGAGAGCTATCTGAGTGGGACATACATACAATCAGGCTCGCCTCACTCTACTCTCATTTTACGTCAGGTTTATTACAAGTCCAGACTTTGTGTTCTTGTTTCCTTTTAAACTCTAAATGCAAAATTGTTGCAAAATGATGTATCTTGACAGTTACCATCATAATTATTCAAAGACTAACACTGCTCATGTTGCTCGGCTTGTTTAGATTGATTTCGATTGTGTCGTTGTTAAGGCTGCATTATGTTGATGTTAAAATGTTTGGCTACGTTTGTTGAACCATTACGGAAATCTGAATTTAGTTTATAGCTCTCATATGAGCCATATAAAACTATATATATGACTGGTGTTCTTCTTTCCTAAGCTTGTTATTTTTATTAACTGTTTGTTCATATCTGGATAAAAAATATGTTTAAACCATCAAATATTTTAAACCTGAGCTCAGCAGTTTGAAACAATTCAAAATATCCATCTTAAACCCTGTAATAAAAACAAAAGATAGCGATTTTATTTACTTTAAGTTTTCATTTAGCGTATTTTCCCAAAAGGGGCCACTCAGGCACATCCCTGGCTTGATGTTACCCTCATGTAAAGCCTGTGCCTGTTTAGATAAACTAATAAAGTGCCTGGAAACATTGTGAGCAATGAAAGCAGACAAGATGGAAGCATCTGTCAGTGTCTGTTCACTGTCTACGTCGGGAGCCGCAGCCCCAGAGCTACTGTGACGTCCCGTTTCCTCCTCAAACTTCATGTCTATGTTGATGTTAACTAAACTAAAGCATGTGAAGTTAGCCCCACTACTTAAAACATCAGGACATCATGTCCAGTGTCATACAAACAACAAAAAAATTGTCTTAACGGCATGAATAACAGCCCACAGAGTGTTTATTTTTGAAGCTAATGGCTTTTAATGTGTGTTATAAATATTTGAATTATGTCTGGCTGTAAATATTTCATGTGTGATTTGACGACTTTAAACATTAGTGCGGGCCTCATAAGAACCCCCCGCTCCTGTAGTGTTTCACATTTTATCGGCTGTTTGATGTTGATGTGATGAAATTTTTAAAGGTGCGTGGCAGTGCCGTGTCACATAAACAGTACAGGTCATCAGCAAATGCACATGCACTTTGAAGGGACATTAAATTTAATACAGAAACAAGATTAGGGACTTTTATTGAAAGAGATGGATGCAAAACAAGAGAAGATTAGATTTGAGGAAAACAAAACCCAGTTAGCGTTAACTTCCATATCTAATCTGGACACTTAAAATACTTTTGTTTTCTATTTTACACCGTTTAGTTCTCTTTTAAAAGCAATATTTGGACACCATGTGGCCCAATTATTCTGTCTCGAAATGGAAACGTGGCTCATTTGGTATCTGCATGCAAAACGTTAGTCAAGTGGAACAACAGGAGGAATGAAACACTGATTGTCTGATAGTCTCATGAATGTATAATGTCCCATTTATGACTAAACTGTCCTCGTGGAAGCAGTAAGACACAGCAGTCTTATTAATACATCATCGCCGTCAAGCTCCCTCATGTTCAGCCAGAGCGAACAGCACCGGGCCTTAGTAATTATTAAATGCTTTAAGTGCTCCGTGTAATACTTGTGTATGTATTTTGCATAAGTGACGGCCAGCTGTCATGTCAGGGGAAGGAGTTTAAGTAGAGACATGAGAGCTTCGTTTGTCAGCCAATTATATATTTTAATATGTTAACGATGCCTGTTAAAACACGGATGAGAGCACCCGACAGCTCATTGCAGCTGCGCTGCTTTCACTGATTAGAAATACAGGTAGACAATAGTAGTCGAGTTGTTTTTATTTTTTCCCCCTGCGTTTGTCCTTACCTGCAGATGGCAGACTGGCTGTAAGCCGGCCCCTCGGCTGCGCTGAGCGCCTGGCCCACCTGAGTCTGTGTCAGGCCCAGGGACAGCCGGCGGATCTTGAATGCTTTGGCAAATTCACGAATCTCCTCCAGGTTGACCCCGTCCACCTCGCTGGGGGCGGTTTGCGGGTCTACAATACAACACACACATCTCATTTTATTAGCCCTCTGCTCACCTTATTTTTCAGAGTGAATGAGGCAAACATCCAACCATATGCGATCATGATGCCTCTAAACAACTTTAAAAAAAATAGTCCTGCTCTGGGTCAGAACTTATTATTTCTCTCTACACATATCTGAGAAATGTTTTGAAGAATAAACTCATCTGAGGTTTGAATACAGGCGTGTTGTGGCTTCGGCTTTGGCAAGTGTAAATCTTTAATCTCACATATAAAAGCATATGGACAAAAAACAGACGACACATGGCTTGTTAATTCAAAGGAAAGACAGATAGGTGCTGTGCTACTATAGCTCTCTGTATGAATACACATATATTTTGAAGCTGGCTTTCTCAGAAAAACATTAAAGAATGTATAAAGAAATTATTTCACCCATCTGACCCCCCAAGTCAACACAGTTCAAGCCTACAAAGCAGCGGCGAGCCTCGCTCACAAACGATACCCTGCTTTTACACAAAGAGAGGCTGTTTGCGAAGCTCCACATTTGAAAACTTCACTGAAGAATTTCTCCGCTAATAAAAAGTGATTTCACGTTGTACATCAATGTCAGGTGCCCTGGCATCCTGCTTACTAAAGCAAAGTTTGTGCCTCTGAATTATTCATCCTGGTCATTATCAATGAATTATTAAAGGAATCCTCCAAGCGTATTTAAGCAAAAATCTATGGGCCTGCCATCTCGCTGTGCCTCATAAGTGACGTGTAGCGTATGCGCCGTGCTCCATACGTGTGAACACACAGAGGACTCGCAGCTTCCTATCATCTTCACAGTGATGAGCATCCTCCCATCATTCCCACTGGAGCCTATTTGCGTAGCAGTTTGAAAGACTAGCGGCAGCCGGATCCATATTTTTCTTTACCCAAACACGATTTAAGATTAAAGACCTTCTCATTTACCTCGCAATAATGAGAGGCCTCACAAAAACAGACAGATTAGTGGACAAAAGGCTCAGTTTTAAAAGCACTGAAACAAAGAAAAGGAGGCTGACTTTTCTTTACAACAGTAATACACTTTTTACTCTTAATAATTACGACAGGACAAAAACAAGTGAAGCAATCAATGTATCTGCTTGAAAGGAAAATTAGGAAAAAAATGCTGCCTTCATAAATTACAGGCTAGACTTGTGCTATTATGTGCCAATGTTTGTCTTTCAGTTTAGCAGAAAAATACTTCTTTTATGCTTTTATTTTTACTTGAAGTGCTAATAACTGATGATGAAGTTTGTAGTGTAGAAATTTGGAAAACATGACTCAGAAAAGTGCAAACACCAGGCAAACCTGATGATCAGACATCCTATTTATCCGAACACGTGATTTGATCCCACGGGCCTCTGCAATCGCAAAAAGGTTTAAGCTATTTAAGCATCTTTGTTCTGGAAGCAGCTGTATGGATATGATGTAAAAACAATGTTATTGTTGTTGCTTACGATGATGAATCTACAGTATCTGCTTAATAGTACTCTGATTAACTGTTTCTTGTTCACAAAACCCAATAATGTCTACTTCAAATTAGGAAGGTGATCAATGATCATTACTCCTCCAAATAGCTGTCTGATCGCAATATATGCATCCACACCTGCATTAGCTTAAATGAATCCTAACACTCTTCCAGATTATATTAAGGAGAGCACTTTTTTCTGCTTCAATAGCTTAGCTGTCCTTCTCCACTCCAAATAAAAAAAATTAAAACAAAGTCAATAAAAAATATTGCTGGCGTTAGTCCTTCTATTAACAGAAATCCTGAGGTTTTCAATCTGTTTCTGGCACTTTGTTTTTGGCCAGCGAATGCTTCTGTCGCTCTGATTCTGTCACGGGATTTTGCTTTGCCTATGAATGCTGTAAGTGATATTGAGAGGAAGTGATATGGCTCGCACTCAGCATAAAACATTAATTTCATTTACCATACAAGTGGCCCGCTATGATTTTTGTCCTCATAAGATATTTTCTGAGCTGCAAGTAAACATAAACTAAACACAAAGTCCACAACAAGTTGATCAATGGCGACTTTTTTTTTAAATTAGATTCAGTGGCATTGTAGCTGCCTTTGAAATGAGTTTACATGGAGCTTAAGAGAATCGACTCTGACAAATGAAATTTATCTGAATAAAACAGAGTTTTTAAAGGCAATAGCTGCACGCTGACAGGCTGTGGACCAGTGATTTATAAGGCCCTGCCAAAGCCCACGCGCTGGCAGAATGAAACTTATGCTCATTTTACATAACAGACGCCAGTTTAGATTGTCTAATAAACCAAAGAAATGACAGTAAAGGAAAAAATAAAACAATCCTAGCAGGCAGGGATCAGTCAAAAGCTGTCTACACTGAGAGTAATGAAGATGTGAAGTAGCGATGCTAAAGGTTTGTTTATTAGAATTAGAAAAAAAGGAGAAACATGTAGTTAATGCAGCAATGCAGATTTTGTTTTTATTTTCTCTGGTTTTAATATATTTGTTTCTGAGATTTCTGTCATTGATGTTGCAGTATTGGGCAAAAAATTTAAATTAACATCTCTTTCAGTGATTCTATTTATTTGAAAGGGACTATTTGTTAAATAGTTTTCTATTATATATATTTATTCTGTTCATATTAGATTGCAACAGTTTACAAGTTTGAGTTTGTGTCAGCTTATGTTAACTCCTGATCGTTAAATCTTTTTATTATTGGTTATTCATATATAAATCCAGCTGCTTTAAATTCCAACTAGAACACCAAATGTTTTAATCCGCAGCTTTAAATTTGGTCCTCAATTTTGGTTTCTGTGTTGGATTTCCTTGTTTTGTTTTGGTTTTGATTGTTTAAAAATGCTGCTTTAGATCAGTTTTCAGTAGTTGTGTGTTATTGCGACTGGTACACGCCCACTTTATGGTTTTGTTTGCCCTGTGTTTTTAGCCTATTGTTAGGTAGTTGTTTTTGATTTTACTGTAACAATATGAAAACTCTACAATGTTTATAGGTATTATATGTGCATAAATGCTAAAAATGAGTCATGTTAGCCTGTTGTTAGGTAGTTCATAGGCTGTGTTGCTAGGCAATGTACTGCCATAGTATTGATGTATAGTATAGATGAGAACCTTCAGATGTACCTGTTTACCACATCAGGTTGCTTAGTTTGCAGACAGAGATTTTGTGTATTACAGTACGTTATGGTTGGTATTTCTTAAACTGCAAGTTCAGAGCATAGTCAAACTCTTATGGTTAACTTTTTTATATATAGTTCAATAATGGCACTATTCCCTGTTTTTAATCATATTTATGCATATTTAAGGTTGTTTTTTAGTTCTTGCCTTCGCTTAGATGCTGACTTCATTTTCTGTTTTTCTTTATTTCATTTTATCATTGTGACGTGCTTATCTTCTCTCAGTTTCACTAAATTCTGTCGACATCTAAATATATTATTTCTACTTTTATTTCCTTATAAATGGACTTATATTGAGCAAAAAAGTTAAATAAACATATAATAAATAAAGATTGTAGGTATAGAACGATGCAATAATGTAATGCAACCACACAAAGCATTTGATATAGACCTTTGTAGAGACCTTTGTCACAAAGTGCTGAGATGTGAACTAACACACGGAATGTTGTTACTTTTATTCTTTAAGAAAATAAGAGCATGCCTCAACTTGAAATAAAAACATCTCTGACAATTGGAGAAATCCGCAGTGTTATGTGGAATGAAATGACAACACATTGCTCTTTCAGCGATCGACAACCTTCCACCTCGGCTGTATTGAATGACAGAAAAATATTTCCATGGCTACGTTCCGCTAGTTGTGTAATTCCTCTCGTTATAAATCACATTATAAAATGCTGTGAGCTGAGCTGTGTTGGACACTTACTGCTGACCAGCTGCCCCACGCTGAGAGCCGAGGAAGAGGAGGAGGTGGAGGAGGAAGAAGAGGCCTGGTGGAGAGGACTCTGTCTGTGGGGCATGTGGAGCAGGTTGGGCTGAGATGATGCGGGGCCTGTCTGACCCTGCTGAGCCTGAGGCAGCTGGACACAAACACACAGAGAGAGAGAGAGCTGACACGATATACTGACAGCATGTTTTACTCTCTGTGCACATCGTCACAATAATCAGAATTTACAGTAATCATGTCATTATGGTGATTGGGCCACAATATCAAATCTAATCAATTAATCAGCAGCTATTAAATTAGCCACTTAGAAGGTGAATATAATTAGATTTACCTTGTACCTGATGATTACTGCCTGCAGTATTTGCACTGACAGAGCAGACTATAGTGCCAATAGTCTGCTCAATAGACTAGAGCAGTAGTTTACCACTGTATTTGGCAGTGAGGGTCTAAAAGGAAGCTTGTTCAGCTCAGGCACTCCACTGTCTCTGTGAGCTTTATAATCGCCTATCTGCAGAAAAACAATTAAGAATCTTCTTCTGCTCTGTATCTTGATACTAATAACGGCAGCCTGAATCCTAAATAAAAACATGTGGACACAGCAGTCCCCATATCAAACATAATTCATGATCTGCAGGCTACGTGCTCTGATGGAAAAAAAAAAGAAACAGTGTATTTTCATGTTTTATGCACATTTGAATTGCTTTTACAAGATCAAGATGGTGTGTCTCCACTCTTAAAAGCTGTCTCCGCCATAAACTGGGCAGGCTTCTTCTTCTCCTTCTGTGCTATTAATTATTTTCTCTGTGGCATGTGTTTGTTTGGATGGTGGGGGGTGTCAACAGCAATGCACACACTGTCAGGACTGTTGACAGGCTCAGAGAATTATCTAGCTTCACTGGAAATATTCGAGACTGCAGGCTGTGACAACCGTAAATTATGCCCGCGGAACAATGTGTACATGCGGGGCTTTGAAGTGGAGACAAAAGCATAAACATTATTACAAATGCATTAATTCATTCAAGAGTATGATCTGCCGTTCTCGGGGGGGGGGGGGGGGGGGGGGGGGAGGGACCCACAATTAGGTGTCCGCCCGCTAAGAGTTCATCCATCCTTGACTGTAGAGGCCTTCAATGTGAACTTTTACCCTATAATTCAGTCCTGACATCATCATTATCAAGTCAATAACTTTTCACTGTCGGCGTGAATGCATCTGGTGCTGCACGCGTTCGCCGAAATTGGGAGGAGGTGTTTGCTCGAGTGTTCCTACTTACAGTGTGAACTCAAACAAAAAGGAAAAAACAGAGCTGGGGTTTTTTGTGTGTCTCTCTTTAAATAAAACAAAATGTTTCATGTTCAGGTCAGAAAGGACAAATCGTAAGGATGGAGAGTGTGACTGAGGCAGGAGGAGGAGGGTGAGTGAAACGGAAAGCAGGTGGAAAACAGAGCGAGGAGTGTTTCAGTTTTAAGTGGGGTGATGAAAAGTGGTGTGTTTTTTTTTTCTTATGTTGGGCTCTGCAGGGGTTTAGCAGTCTCGCTGAAATTGTACCAGGAGCTACAATTTTCCAAGTGGAGTGATGCAAATGAGCATTATGAGTGTTGAAGCGGGAAAAATATGAGGTGTTTATCATAAAACAGAGCTGCCTTGGCTTTTGCTTTCATGAATAAACAGGCTAACTCTAGTTTGACTCCACTAGGTGTTGCTCATTCGACAGTTTTTAAAACACAGCTCGTGATCACTTGAGGAGTACGAGTTTAAGAATGTAATAAGCTGCTCTGCAAGCCTTCCTCCTTTTTATACGTGTGTGTGAGAGTGTGTTTGTACATGAGCATATATGTTACCTGCTGTCCAGGCTTGATTGGTGACAGCGTGATTCCCTGGGTGTTGATGACAGGCAGAATCTGATTGCCGATCACTGTGGCGATGATCTGGCCTTGAGCGTTGGTCAGAAGCTGAGGTGTAATTGGCTGTACCTGCAGTGCTGGGTTGCCACCCCCTGATTGGCTGGAGGGCCCTGCAGAGTTGGGCATCAGTGGGATTGTTCCAATTATCTACAAAGGGGGTAAGAGAGGAGACAAAATCAGCTGGGTGGTTTTAAAAAGTAGAAAGAGCGGAGAGGCTAAATGCTACTGGAGGTATCAGTTGTAATGATATCTACTGCTGTGAGTCTTTAGGCTTTTTTTATGTGTTTCTGATTGGAAATGAAGTTTAAACTGGTCATATCTCATGTTCTGTGGTTAATGAGAGCGCTCTGCTTTTGAGCTGGTCTGTTTGTGATTCGGGGAGGAAAAAACATGCAGAAGTGTCCACTGATCATCTGTCACTGAGGTGGTTTTACAGCCTAGAGCAAGTGAAGCCAAAGCAGACTGCTGGGAGCGCACTGCAAAGGTCAGCGCTGAATACCTGTGTGTGTGATGGTGCACACCACTGAGTGTATTATCCATCACCAGGCCAAGACTGGGATGATTGTGAGTGTGTGTGTGTGTGTGTGTGTGTGTGTGTGTGTGTGTGTGTGTGTTTGTGCTTAAGTGTCTTTGTCTGTCTCTGGTGAGAAGCAGTGAGGCTGCTGAGAGACAGAGACCCCCATTTCACCCACTCACACACACACCAGGCCAGGGAGGAAGAAGTGGAGAGAACAAGTAAGAAAAGAAACAATAAGAGGAGAGAAGAGGAGCAGCAGAGAGTGAGACAGGACCCCGTGTCTCTAATTCAACTCTCAGGGTCCCAGGGGTACTTCACCCCTCCTCCTCCCTCCCTCCATCCCCTGCTCTCCTCTCCTCTGTGGCTGTAATCAGGAAGGGCAGATCAAAGGGGGCAGCAGAGTGTCACTGCAACATTTTAGCTCTCAGAGCTGCCAGAGTGTGGCCAAGAGTGGCGCTTTAGGGGGGACTTAGCGCCTCTTCACCATGATGAAGGTTAATGTCATCTGGGGACTGGTTCTGGGCAGCTCCTGAGCAGCAGTCGCCCTGGCCCCCCCGCTGGCCGCCCTCCTCCACCAAGCCTCATTACACCAGAGAGCAGCTCAACACGGATGAGACGCCCATCATTCTAAATTCTGTTATTTGGCAACCGGGCAAAGAGCTACTTTTGCTAAGATTGCACTGTCTTGGAAGCTTTCTTTTTATGTTTATATTTCAGTCCGAGCTTCTGCACCTCAGCCCAGAGCAAAGCAGAGGCACAGGCTTCTCTGGTCCCTAGCTCCTGTTTCCACCACCGCTAATGTGTTTTAGCGCACGGTCCGCCTCCCCCTTCCCCCTACCCCCGTCTCTTTGACATAATAGGGAGGGATCAGCGAGAGAAAGGTGGGCCGACAATCTGTAATTCATCCCTGCCACGGCTCATTTGCTTACGTTGCTTCGCATTAGGGGAGAGATAATTTATCTCTCTCTCTGCGCTGGCTTTACAAATTCTCTGCAATGCTCTTCTGCCACTTAGCATATTTTATTGCCCTGCCTGACGCTTGTGTCTCCTGAGTCCCACTGATCCCGCTTTGCATGCCACGGTGGCAGGGAACTTGTTCCGCTCAATTATTCATCGTCATTGGACTAAGTGGTTGTTCTATAAGCATAATAAAAGAGCAGGCGACTGACAGCTTAGCTCTCATCCCCGTCCCGCTATGCCATCCTTCACCATCTGCATATCTCAGGCAGATGTTTCGTGGCGCTGTCACAACTCTTCACTCAGGCTGGAAGGGCAGGGCAGGGATGTGACAGTGTAGTGAAGTACCTCGGTGTTAACTTATGGTCAGGAGGGAGGGCTTTGTTGTATAAGCTTATGGGAAGTCCTGAATCAACTAATCCTATTTATTTTTCATTTCTGAGCACTGAGCCTCAATGATTTTTTTATGACCACAATTAATCTTTTAGCAGTGAGTGTTGAGCAGAACGCTTTGGTCAAAGGCCATCATTTAACCGTAATGCAAGAGACACTTTGTTGTAGTAGAGGAAAAGGAACCTCTCTTTTTCCTTATTTACCTTAAAAAACAAGAGTCCCAAACAATTAGGTCAGTTTATGTGTGAGTGATCTCTGTCAGTCAAAGCAACTTTTTTCCTTCTAATCATTATCACTCCTCAGGAAACACCTGGAAAATATGCACCTTTTCTGTCTTTCTCCTCAGACACAGTTGTTTTCGTTTCTTCAGTTCTCCTGCGTTTTTGCCTTAGGCTTGGTTATTGGAACAACTTTTTCCATATATAACAAAATGTGGGGATGGCATCGTGCAGACTGCAGGTAGCAAGCATAAGTTAATTGGTTGTGAACAAAACTGAGTGGTGCACGTTTTACAAATTGAAAGCTACATTTTTCCAAAACATACTTCTACACACGAGTTAGTGAATGAGTGAATGACGTTATCTCTGGCAGTGAGCATAGAAGCCCCACCCACCAGCACTTCAGATCTTCTGTTTGTAAGGGACAGCCAATCAGAAGAAAGGCGGCTTAAAGAGCAGGGGGAGGGAGCTGAACTATGATTCAACCAAAGGTACTCTAGTAGTGAAGCTAGAAAATGTTTTTATGTGACAAACTAATTTATCTAGTTAACAGCACAGTTAAAGTCCTGTTTTTGAGTCTTTTTTAGCAATTGCTAAAGCTATTATGATAATATATTTATATATGAAGCTACTCTGCTCATGTTTTCTGACTGTGTACTTCCAAACCTGCAGTCCCCTGAAGCAACCAGAAGTGAATTCTCTTACTCTACAGCTAGCCTGAATTTCATGGATAAATAAAATCATTTCCTATTTGAAAATGTCCAGCTGTCGGTTTCTTTCATCACACAACCATTTCATAAATACGCAGCCAAAGGAGCTTGCAAAGAAAAGCGTCTGGACTTCTTTAAGTTGCTTGAAGACGTTTCACCTCTCATCCGAGAAGCTTCTTCAGTTCTAAGGTCAAATGGTGGAGAGTCCCAGATATAAACCTAGTGGGAGTGACCCCCCACAGAGGGACAAAAGGACCCCCTGATGATCCTCTAATCGCCTGTGGGGGGTCTCTCCCACTAGGTTTATATCTGGGACTCTCCACCATTTGACCTTAGAACTGAAGAAGCTTCTCGGATGAGAGGTGAAACGTCTTCAAGCAACTTAAAGAAGTCCAGACGCTTTTCTTTGCAAGCTCCTTTGACTATGATGACCTGGATGACTGAGAACCTTCACAGACATAAATACGCAGCCTTCAGGTACTCCTCCCATTCACTGCTAACTCCCTCTCCTCGCATGCCTTTCCGTTTTCTCGCCTTTATTTGGCTTCCCATGTTTGCTTCCCTTTCCAGTTCGTGGAATGACATGTGAGAAACGTGCCTCTATCCACCCAGCAGAACTCATTAAGATTATGCTGCTCTTGTTTCCGCAGAAATGCCATCTCATCTCTCCGGCCAGGGCAATCTGTGTCTTTAGCCATGGTGGCCAGGCAATATCTCTGCCCATTTTCTCTCCACCACTGTTCATGCAGTGAATTGAAACTCGGGAAGGAAAATGTTTGGGAAGTTTGGACTTGTGTCAACATACAAGTCTAAAGAAAGCTAGCGCTTACAGCAAATTAAAGCTTCAAACAGCAGACTAATAATGGTGCACCACAGAAGATATTTCCTGTTTCCTATCTGCCTCTATTCTATCACTATTTCCTGTATTCATATACAATTAACCCTATATGGTATTGTGGCTCAGCTTCACCTGTTTTAACTAACTTTGCAGGTTAACAGCAAGTGCAACTCTTACCTGTTGCGTCAGCACATGTCGTGAAAGGTAGAAGATGCTGGGAGAGATGTGATGTTCATGCACAAAGCCAAGGAATCTGTCCTAACCATACCAGGATCGTTTCAGGGATTTAAGTCAGGAAACAGCCCTTAATGTCCCCAGTGCTCAATGCAGTTTTAACTGCATTTTAAAACAGTGAGAAAAGAATTTGCACCGAAGAGAAGAGGTTCAAAAATGGCCAGAGATTTGTTTAAAAAGAAAAAAAAGATCTCAGGAGTGACAGTGACTTAATAATTGTGCCTTTTATCCGCAACTGTTAATCACTGTTGCAGAGGCAGTGAGGATAAAAGAGCCTCATTGATTTCCCTTGGAGAATAAAAAAAAGCTTGGGCCAATATAATTAAGATTTAAAAACATACTGAACTCCAAACATCCACCAGGTCTGACACTTCTCAAGGTTCTCAGAACGCTTGCTTATGAAAAGGTCTTTTGGGAGAGTTGGCAGAGGAAGCGGCACAGAGGCACAATTTAAATTCAAGGAAAGGTAACTTTTTACTCATGTATTACAGACATGACACATAACTTGTCCCTAAATTCAGTTTAAGACACATCTTAAAGATAATAGCTGCTCTCTAGTAAAGACAAAATAAAGCCGCTGTGTGTGTTTGTTAGACCTCCAGCCTTGTTTGAGGTACGCATTAGCCTGTATAATATTTTCTGTGGTTGGGGGGAGGAGGGGCAGGACCTTCTGATAGGGCAGTGCATGTTTCAGAGCCCTCCGTCTGAATAATGCTGAGGAATAATGAGGTGGGGAGCAAAGGATGTAGCCTAAGGCTTTGACCGTCTCTGTGACCTGATTATGTCAGGGAGTGTCAGCCACCAAGACACTACAAAAGCACAGAGCATCCCGTCAAGTCCATATCCACAGTGATCTGTTCCCAGTGCTCCAGGCACCTTGTGAGCCAGGGAAGTCCATACTGTCTCATTAGCAACGTTTAGCATCAAGAGTTCGGACACACTTTACTATACGCAGTGAAGCGCGGTCGAACTGGTGGCTCTGAAATGCTCCTGCAGTCGGTTAATTTTAAAATCCAGCATGTTTTTGTGCTAAGAAATGCTTCAACATCAGCATACAGTGCAAGTGTGAAACAGCGATGAAACAGGGGTTAAAGTAAATAACACGATGTGGCACGAAAGGGCACGCGGTCCATACAATCTTCCTTTAATATGTGCTGTGTGCACCTGAGATAAGATGATTCATTAGATAAGGCCCTGCAATGACAAGCATCATCGTTCAAGCCTCTGGCTACTGATGGAACAATTCTGCAGCCACCCTGTGAATATGACAAGGTCAGCGTTTTGCTGCGCGTGAGGATAAAAGAAGGAAGGGCTTTGTTTATTCCCAAAATGCTTAACATGATGTGGGGCGGCTACTGGATTGTAGACAAACAACTTTAAGACTAGCTACTAGAAGTCTGCGTGGAAAGATCAGACTGTTTATTCTGAGCTGCACTTTTTTATACGTGATAGATGAACTCCCAGCATCTTCTAGAGCTCTCTGGAGTTTTTATTCAGCCCTATATTTAAGCTCGTTGCACTCACCTGTCCTTGTGCGTTGGTGACCAGCTGCCCGGTGGCCCCTTGCAGGTTTGACAGGGCGTTGCCAAACACCTGTGAGCCGGCGATGGATCCCATGGCTGCTGCTGCCGCTACCGCCGCCTGGCTGGCCAGAGGATTCATCTGGAGAGGGCGAAGACATTGTTTGATGGCACCAGTGCAGATGTTTACAGCACAATACAGATTCCTACAGATGCAGGTTTACAGGCGTCACACTTTTGTTTATTGTTTGTGGGGCCAGAATAGGCCAACTGCAGTGAGGGCTGCACAGTCCATCATATAGTTCCCAGAGGTCTGTGCTCCTGGACCCAGTGGGAGGCTCGAGGGTAGGGAGGAGCAGCGAAAACAGGAGGGCGGCTGTGAATAAGTGGCCATTTTACCACTCTAAGTGCTTTCTCTGGCCCCCGGGGCTCCCCACGGGCCGAGCCGAGTCTTTCCACCCGCAGCAATGACCCAACAGCTTCCCGCTCTCACAATAGAGCCAGGCGGCGTGGCCATGCATCACTGTATCGTAAAACCGCTTCAATATGCTTCGACTCAGAAATCCTCTGACTCACTGTTACAGCTGAAGCAAAGGAGGGTTAAAATGACCGCCTTTGCCCTCGCTGTAATGGACTCATCTGGTCTGGCCTGTGGTTGTGAAAAGAGGCTCGGTGCATCAGGGAGAGGTTGTAGAGCTCTGCCACATTGCTGAGATTACCCATATAAATCAAGCTAACCACTTATTAGGGGGCTGAAAATGCACTGCTGATTTGGTTGTAGTGCAGCAGAGCAAAGTCTTATTAGGTTGAGTAAGTAGATCAAAGACCAAGAAGAGATAGGAGACCTCCCAATTACTCAACAGAATAGAGAAATAATAGAAACACTGCTTAAGAAGCAGGCTGCCCGCTCCCCGCTGCTAATGCTGGTCGGGTACATGCTTAAATTAAAAGCAGGGTTTATTTACAAGATTTAAAATACAGCATGCTGCGACAAAAAGTCTCCCCAGAAACATCAACTTTTCCACACTTTCTCTGCAGCGAATTCAGCTCTGTTCATCTGAGATCACCCAGTCGCCATTCATCTTTTACCGTACCCCACCACCATATATATATTATTACACTTTTCGAAATCAAATGATGAAAAAATGCCACCGAGCGATCGATACTTTTTCATTGACAGTAAAGGTTAAGCACATTAAGAATGACACTGCATTTGTCTTATGAAATCATATTTCATGTTGGTGGCCTCAAATTGGCCGTGATTGATATTGCCTCCTCTCGTCTGAAAGTCATCCAGTTTTTCCTCGATAATCGCAAGATTGTCTTTTATGTGTCCAGCAGTTGTCCTTTGGATATCTGAACATCTCAAAACGCTGAAAAACTGCGCGCCTACTTTTAGCTGTATATATGTAGCATAAGAGAATTCAAGCTGAAATAAAGACTAACCTAAGCAGCACAGCTACAGCACATCGACTACAGGCAGGATTATCTGAGTTTACAGTGCTGCTACATTAAAGAGCATCAATGTACAGAAGCAACAATGGGAGATGCATGTACGTATCATATGGCAGCCAGTATTTCTTACACAATGTGTCATTTTTAGTATGTTTGAATCTCCATTATGTCCCCATTAGAAGATAAAAAACAAGAGTAAGACTTTACTCTTATATTTTCTCTAAAAGATGCATTTGCTTTTACTTAACTGCCCTTTGACCCACATCCTTGCTAAACACTGATAAATTATAATTCAAATTTCATGTGCACATTAATAATCTCAAGGGGCTGGAAGCATTTGGCACTGTAAGCAATTAATTAGGTTTTATACGTGACTACTTATCAGTGACATATTTAAAGGATTTTTCATGCAAAAATGTTTAATTTTTTGCAGCGGTTTTAAGTAGAATCAATAAAACCAACATTATTGTTATTTAACCAGCTTTGTTAATTGGGTTTCATTTTGTCAGACAGTCATAAATAACAGGGAAACACAGTTTTCTTTCAAGTAACACAGACTCACTGCCTTTACTGCATACACACCGATTGTGCTTAGGTACAAAGTAGCCCCCCAGAGGCTCCTACATAACCCAGGAAAAACCTGATTTATAACGGTGACTGTACTGACAAATGGCATATCCTGATAAAAGTGTAAGTGGTTATATTACACATGGATTTTTTTCTATGTACAGAAAACTTTGGCTCCCACTAAACAGGTTTTGGCTTTCCAGATGCAACTTTTAAGTGGGGTTTAATTTACTCAAGCTTATCCTCCGGAGGCCTGAGCTCTTGTTTGGGGTGCATTTATAATTTCCTCTAGCTATTTGGCATTAGTTGGACCTTATAAAGATAAAAACTGAGCATCAAATTTAAACAGACACAGATGGGGACAGTGGGTTTATTTTACAGCATAGCACAGCTCTGTCACCGTTGTTTAAAAACTGTATTTATTGATTAGAAGGAAGTATAAGAGGCAGAAAAGCCAAAATGTAATGTTCCCATAAGAGGATGAAGAGTCTCGATAGGATAAGATGAGATTTTATTAATTATATAGCCAAAAAAATAACTGTGCCGTATGGAGCCCAATTTTGTGTCTGGAAAAGCTTTGATTATACTTTTACCTTTATTACTATCATTATACAAAAGCAAAAATTGTAGAGAGATTCGTAGCAAAAGTACCTTTATTGCGATGAAAAAATAACAGCAGTAATGCTTTCCTGGAAGAGGGATAAAAAGGAGTCATCACCGCTGACTTCGTATACGCTCAAAGGCGAATGTGAATTGATGATTGTTGTGGAAAAACTTTGAGAATCAGTCGAGAATGTTTTGAAAAGTCGGTGACACATGAAAGCTGAAACGGCTCCACATCCTCCTCTGGCATGCTGCTCCCAGTAGTGCTTTCTTGGCTTTTAAAATGTCTTTTCAAAAACAAAAACAAAAAAAGAAAAGCAAAAAAAAAAAGAAAAGAAATGGAGATCACAGGGCGTGATCTATTTGACCAGCTTTGTCTTTCACACAGAACGCACATAAAGCAGCATTATCGCCCACGTTATCATCAGCAGCAAAGCCTAAAAACTGCTAATCCTGAAAAATACCACAAGTATGAAGCGACTTGTAGCGAGACTGAGAAACTGAGAGGCAGACGATCTCCTCCCCTCGTCTACCTGAAGAAGAAATAAAAGCTGCTCCGGCCGCTGTGGTAGCCCAGGTGAGACAGGCTGTGAATGTAAAATGCTGACTTGAGAGTTCTTTGAGCCGTTTGGGTGAAAACACAGCACTGAGGGTGCTGCGATTGTGAATGGGGACACAGAGAAGAGCCAACACGGTCAGTTAAACAGAGTTAAACAGAGGCTACAGATCAACACACAGATAATGTGATCTGCTCAGGCGAGCACGCCCAGAGTCTGCCTGAAAATCTGCTGCGCTCGGCGTCATTGTGTGAGTGATGGGTTGTTGGAGAAGCTTTCAGATTTATCTGAAATATTATCATTGAGCCTCATTCGATGATAGGCCTTTCAGATGCTATGTTATTCGGGTAAATCTAGGTGAAAAGAGAGCAGGCTTTATTGCCGCGTCTCTGGCACGGGATAATATGGATAGCAGTTGGAAGGAGAGCAAGGAATAAGGAGAGGCGAGGCTGTGTTCAACACCTAAACAGGTGATTTTCCGCCACGGTGACTCCTCTCAACACCTCGGCGGGAGGCACAAAATGACAGAGCTGGCCTAGCATTTGTACTGATTGCATGTGTTGGAAGAGATAAACAGTGATCATCCAGTTTGTAGAGCCTGCATGTTAACCATTGTGGTTTATTCTTTTCATTCGCTACGAAAAAGGGCGTCTGAGAAGATTTTTGGCAGATCGGGATGCTCCGGTTTAACGCAAGTGTTGAAATAAGCTCACGTCGGTGTGTTTATTTAAAAAAAAAAAACAACTAACAGTTTTAAGGTAAAATTCAAGCCAGCAAATTCAAAGCCTCCATTATATCATGTGACAACATTTTGTCACCTTTAGCCCCCTCTAGCTGCTTCGCTCTCCTGGTTTAATATAGGCAAACTTGCAAGGATACACGGGGATAAACACACACAAAATAAATGTGTCTGGCGGGGAGGAAAAAAAAAGCCTGCAAATTGTTAAAAATGCATCTTTTTCGGTATGAAGGGGGGAGTCTTTAAACTCCGCCGGGCTCTCCGTCGCCTTGTTTGACCATGAGGGTCACCTGGTGCAGCAACCCGTGTAATCTCAGGAATAGAGGGAAAAATAGTGTCCCCGCAAACCGTGGAGAGACCCCTGAAAATAAAATCGTCTGACACGAACAACTGGAGTTTATTCTTGGTTTTTGCTCTTTTCATGTGGCCGTTTTAAACTTAATTGCTTTTCCCCCCCCCTTTTCGGGGCCTGCACTAGACAAAAAAAGAGCAAAGATAAATGGACAAGTGGTGGAGGTGCAAGCAAGAAGGGGGGGCAGATTTGTCTACGCTCGGGCTCGGGGATTTGTGCGAAGCGTATTTTCTGCTCATCTGTGAGTCAAGAAAAGAATCAAACGTGCGTTTAACCTAACAGGGAAATTTCAAAGAGAATTGACCTGATGCTGAAAGTGGTTACATACAAACTTTTTACAGGTAGAAACAATCATCTACAAAAATATCGGAAAGTTTTACCCTCAATCATCCAGCCACAGCTGAATTAAAGTGGACCCAGCAGGGTAAATCATCAGTCAATACCACTATTGTTTCTGTATGAGGAGAATGTCCTTTATCTGGAGCAACATGGAAGCTTCCTTCGTCCGTCCTCGCCCCACATCTCTGTCTCCTCCCTGCTCTTTTCCCACTCCGGAGTGAATGTAATCAGCTGTGACATGAGAAAACACGTTCTGTGTCTGTCAGGACTCTGCAAGTCTTCCGCTGACAGTCCTCTGCTGACTCCCCTCCTCCCCCAAAAAAGCCTCTCGCCCACCTCCCTGTCTCCCCTTCCTCACATCTGCTGTGCTTATGAACATCAAAATGCCATTAGGCCCTCCAAAACACCTCTAGTCCCTTGGTTGGCGGGGGCCTCGCACCGTGGTTGTGCACTCTGAGCCCTCCCAGCGCCAAATATTGCTCACCACTGGGCCTCAGCTCCAGCCGTTGTGAAAAATAAACCCCAAAAAGAGCCATTTTTGAGGAGAAATATTGGAACGTGAAAGACAGATAGAACAACTGGGGCAGATAACACCCGGCAAAATACAATAACGCTGCATCCGGTGACAGTCGGGCATTGTAATTGCTTAAGGCAGCGTAGGGATGGTGGTGGCAGCGGGTGTGGACGTGGAGGTGGCCGAGGTGGCACGGCGGGTGCTAATGGAGTGATGTCATATGGAAGACCAGAATGACAGCTAGTTAACTGAGGCGGTTTGGCTGATCAAATAAAATGCATTAACTCCAGGAAATGGATATCGCGGGCGGTCTCAGTAATGGCCATATCTAATGAGGCGAAATGCAAATGAGGGAGGAAAAGAGTCGTGAAAACGTTTAAACTAACTATAAAGGGATGATGGAGTGTCGGACAGTGGCCGTCAATCTCCCCGCTCATTACCTTCATGTGAAATTAACAGCAGCTTTAATCATTACATAAAATCTGCTCCAGCCCATTTGTTGATAATTGTGAGGCACGGCGGTTCAGAGCGGGTTCCTTGTCATTAATCACCGCAGCAGTATATTTCCACTGGTTAGGGGACACTCGGAGAGTAAAAATATAAGTTATACTACAGTCCTCCAACACTATTCCTCTTCCTGGAGAATGATCTATAATATTTAGCTGTTTCCAGATGTATTAAATTTGAAACTACTTGGTGATTAAGTATCTACAGGAAAGTGCTGACCATTTCAGCTCATGATGTGACATATTTGGTGCAGTTATTTCTGTACCATACTAGCGCTGGGCTGGAAATCACAGCCGCGACCAGCGTTGCGGGAAAATATACTGCTGCTCCGGCTATGATTTCTTAAAGTGGGTACCTGGCCACGGGAGAAAATGAAAAATCAAATCATTAGGCGATCCGACTGTGGAGAATCAACAAAGACTCTTTGCAGCCTTTAGATGAGCATTACCTCAAATATTCAATGTTTAATAAACCATATTTCTTGATTCTTGAGTTGTATTTCCACTGGACTGATTACATCCCATTGCTTTTCGTTTAGGTGGAAATGGCATCTCTTTTCACTCTGCTGTTGTTTGACATATAAATATAGCATTTGAATGACTTTAATATCTTCCTAATCAATGTCCAGTGATCTTTTGATGTCCTCAATTCAATATAGGAAGGGTCATCCATGCCGCAGCTTTATAAACACAATAAAGGTAAATGATTACTCTCCACAGTGGTGTCCAAAAATACGGCCAGTAATGAAGAGAAATGGAGGAGTTTGAGGAGGAGGCCTGTCATGTGTCATTGGCCAACTCTGAGCCCTAAGATTAATCACGAGAGAGGGGCTCTGTGGCTAAGATGTGGTCACTCTTGATCAATAAATCCACCACCCTCCCTCCCCTCCGTCCATGTCTCCTTCGCTCCCCCCACCCCCCCCAGCATCCCTCCCCCCCAAAAAAGAAAAAAAAGAAAAAGAAACAAATACAGAGTTGTTGGCATGAGCTAAATCAGCATAAGTGGAGAAGTGAATTGATGAAATATGCCGCCGTATTTGTATTGATTATCTCAGTTTCGACTTCAAAGGTTTCCCCCCACCTTTGAGGAGTTGACTCAAGGAAGTGCACTTTTCTTGGATTCCAGTTGAGTCTATTTACAAAACCCATCAATTGTACATTCCCGCTAATAATGAAAAAGGGCAGGTAGACAGAGGAGGTGGGGGTTGGGGTTGGGAGAAAATGCAAAAAAGCTCCTCAGAGAGTGCAGGTGCAAATGAAAGGAATTTAAACCCACACAGCCCACTTCATATTACAAAAATATACACCAAATCCAGCCTCGGCTTACTACGACTGGAAACACTGCAGAGAAGAATTTCTGATAATATTCTGCAGAGACCACAAATGGGACTTTTGACTTGCTCTATGAGGAGGGTATAATGCAATAACATTGCATTAAAAGGGCCTTTTTACAGCGTGGCAGAGCCGCGCAGCTGTATTCCTCGTGCGAGCCCGGTGCTCTGTTTGCGGTCACTAATGGGCATCAGAAATTACAGGCAGTGGAATCGCGCCCCGCGGGGGGACTGGCCTCCTCAGCAGAGCGGAGCACTTAGACGGTGTCTGGGAGGCTGCTGGAGGAGAAAGGGGGGAACTCAATGTCACAGCCCTGCCTCATAATTAAAGAAACCCTATTCCTTTTCCACTGTTAGGTGAGCCCTAGCTCGGTGCTCCATCTGAGGGCTCCCCTGTGGGCGTCTAATGCGTGTTGCCCCCAGTGTCCATGTGGGCTGATCAGGGAGCTGTGCCTTTCTGCTGGGTGTCTGAGCTGCAAGCCCTCTGCCCACCTCGAGAGTAATGGGGCCAGGCTTAGAAGGATTGCAGATTTAAAAAAAGAAAAAAAAGAAAAAGTGACGGAAATATCAACTTGGCGAGCTCTGAAAACTCAACAAAACCAGAAAAGCCAAAAAGTAAGTGCAAGGTGCAATGTGGGTGCAGTTTTAAAAGTGAAAGTGCCCTCACAGTTTTCCAGAGGATCCTTGCGAAATATGATAAATTTAACTTTCGCCTTATTTAGAAATTCAAGGCTCATCGTCGCTCCTTAAGTCTCTAGATTTTCTCCCTGCCTAATCCCTCATTTGAAGTAAATAAAAGTAGTAGAGCTGTCATGGTCAGGTTGTTTTCCTCATCTAGCTCCCATGCTTTATAATTATTCATATGAAATGTGGTGCTGTTGATGGGCAACAGTCTTATTTTCTGCTTCAGTCAACAGTGCACATTTGTATTTCTAAATTGTGGAGCGCTTGTTATGTAAGGCAATTTTCTGCCTTCTTAAGAGCCGGATCTCCTGTGCATTAATAAGAGGCTAGGCTGAGCTGCTGGAGAGCCGAGGGCCCGCTCATGCTCTAAAACCACGCAGCTACCAGCAGCCATTTAAACACACAGCTTGCCATCATATACCGCGAGTATATATTTAAAAGTTTTATTTGAAATCTGGGGATTTAAAGCAGGTGTTATTGCGGATAATGCCAGGACGTGAGGACACTTTAAAGCTTCTACATGAAAGTAAAATTATAAGAGAAGAACGCCCAACTTTTATTCTCATGCATAAATATTTTTAAATGGTCTTTTTAATTGTCATTTCCATTAATTGTATCTTCCTCGCCAAAACTGGCAGAAAAAAGACACTCAAAACACTTTTTACTGGAAGAAATCATTTCAAATAATGTGTTTTTGTAATTCTTTTTATTTCAACATTTAAGAGCGCCTTTTCCCTTTTAACGTAAACGCTGCCCACATTTAAGCATGTCATTTTAATTTTGAGTTAATATCCTGCAGAATGACGGCGGCTCCCTCTTTGCTAAATTCAATGAGCACGGAGCTGATCTGGAAAATCAATTAATCGATGTGCAAGACTCATTTAATACACATGATAATATAATGGGAAAAATGTCCCCCCCCTACAAAAAAAAAAAGGGAGACATTTCGAGCAAATTGGACAGTGGTGATTTTAACAGTGGTTGACATAAGTAAAAGTGCACTGCAGCGGAAAACAGTGACATGAGTGTCTGAAGGGGCCTCAGCTGGAGACAAAAGCAGCAGTGATGGGCCCGAGATTTGAGGAGGATGGTGGAGTGAGCAGGAATGGGGAGGAAAAGGAGGAGGAGGAGGAATGGGAGGATGGCAAGGAGGTGAGGAAAGATGGAGAGTGCAGACAGCCAGGCCTCTGAAAGGCCGTTGTGGTTGGCAGCGGCTGACCTTGGTGACGATGGGTTTTCACCAGAGGCTTCTAATGAAGGCTGATTGCCAGGGAATAGTGAGGGAGCCAAAGGGGTGGAGAGGAGAGCGTGGAGGGGGGAGAGAGAGAGGAGAGGGAGAGAGAAAAGGATTGAGGAGAGACTCAGGTAATTGCAGCACTTGTGGGTTGAGGCCCTGCAGTCTTGTGATGTCGGGGTGCAGTGGGGAAGAAGAGAGATGTCTGTGGACGCTTTGGTGGTAAATTGTGGAGCACAGGGATAGGAGGCAGGCCCCTAGGCTGTAATTACCCCTATGAGTGTGTGGATGGAGAGTGGACAGGCCCAGTGTGGGGCTCTGACAGCGATCAAGGAGACGACTACGAAGGGGAGAGAGACAGACGGCGGGAGTCTGACGGAGGAGGAAGACAGGACGCCTCCACCTCCGCCAGGCCCCCCGAAAACCAGCCAGCCAGACACTGGACCAAGGTCAGAAGCTATTAGTGAACACACAACACGCTGGTGACAAGACAGCCATGACAAGAACAGCAGCACTGTAAAGGGTGCAGTTTCTGGATGGAGGAAGACATAATGTAGAAGGGGGAAAAAAGGGGCAATAAAAAGCAACTAATTAGATTAGAGGCACAAAGAGACGGATGCCGGGCCTCCGCTGGATGGCGCAGCAGGGTCAGGAGGGTCCGGGCAGACGAACTGGAATAAGACATTTGATAGGCTGGCCTAAGCTTCCCGCTGCCATGGATCAGTATGTACTGCCTCTCCTTTCCCCTGCCTGGGCTGATGTAACTCACTGGAGTGGCAAATTACACCAGACCTACAGCTGTAGCCCGACATTATGATTAATTTGATCAGTAATTTCTCCTGTTTTTCATTTTAATCGCCGAGACCATTCTGCTGTGGCAGGTCTTTCAGATCTAATTAAGATCAATTCCGGTGTAACAGACTTGGCGCGCCTTTACCCCGTCAAATCCCTGAGCTCTCCGGGCGTGGAGAAAACCCGCAGCTCTAATCAATCAACTTCCAGCAAAATCCAGCGGGCTCCCACAATCAGCCCATTAACGCACTTAAGCAAATTTCATAATCTTCCTCTGTCTATTTGTCATCACTGTGGTGGCTATTTCAGGCAGCTCCAGGCTGCCTCTGACTGCACTCTGCATGTTGGGGAGCTGCAGACAGAGTGTGTGAAAGGTGTAGGAAGGTAAATTCTCCCTTCATTTAACCACATTAGCTTCACTAATATAAGTTTAAAACACCGACTCGAGGGGGTTCGGTCTGCTGCCGTACGATTTGTAGTCTAATACGAGTATTAATGAGCTAATTAATGAAATTTGACTCACAAATTAAAAAATGAATATCAAAGAATATCACACACCTCCCATGAGAAGAGAATTACTTTGGGACATTAATTGGAACATAATGAGTGTTTGTCTCTCTGCGGCGCTGTGCAGTCTTTTCTGCAAATAGTTGAATGGCTGAGTGATTCTACTTGTTTGAATAATGACGGTAGGAAATAGGGGTGTTATCTGCAAAATGCTCATTGTATTATGGTAATTATGACTCCACTTTACTGCACACACTGGTTCCTCTGGGTAAAACACAGAAACACCAGAAATGCCCTTCTGTGCTGTTCATTAAAACATACAAAAGCACGATCGGGGTGACGGTGCTCACGTGCGCACGAGAAAGTCTCCACTCGGGGAAGTGCTTTGAATTTAAAAACTTCTGTAAATGAACCAGAGACGTGGGACTGAAAATCCAATCACTGACCCAAGCGGCGGAGGGAGGCGGAGCTGCTGTTTAAATCCTATTGCAGCCATGAGAGGGTGCTGAGGCCGCGGCCTGTCCTTCAGAGAGCCCCTCCCTGTGTAACTCACCCCTTGAAAATCCCAGCAATGACCCAGAGAAACTAAACCTTTTATGGCCATTTTGCTTCTTCTTCTACACACACACACACACACACACACACACACACACACACACACACACACACACACACACACACTATAATCCTATTTGATGAGGCAATATCTTAATGATACCCGATGTGGCCCCTCTGGCCCCCTCAAAGAAGGTCTGTCCTCAGCCATCGTAATCAGCAACCCTGCTTCCTTCACAGAAACACCACCTCGATAAAGCTCGGGAACTCAGACACGCAGTGAGCTTGTTTCGAAATAACAATGGTTCTGCTGCTTTTGTTTAGATTCTTGGAAATTTAACCAAGTGGTGGTTTCCTAGCATATTAAAGCTTAAGAGAGTATCTGTTACTTAAGGTGTTTACACACTGTCTGATGCAAGCTTAATGTGTGGATCTGTATGTTGGTCAGGAGCTCTTGTATCCACAGTCAGACCGGACAGCCTGTTTGGCGCGATGTAGCGGCCAGCCTTTGGAGCCCATTAAATCCAGAGGCTGTTTTTCCTGCTGAGTCTCACTAGGCCGTGACAGGGCCGGAGAGGGCTGCGAGGGGAAACAAATAGCCCAACTCATCCTGGCCATAAAGAAGCTTGCACCACAACCCAATAAGGGTCTGACGCTGATGAATGTGACCAGGGACAGAAAGGCGACCCTGGCCAGTCTCCACCAGAAATGAAACCACAGGGATATAAAATAGGTTATTATCGTCACACAGTGACAGGCAGACGGACAGAAGGGCAGAGATGGATGGACAGACAAAGTGACTAAAAAGGAGGTTGAGTGGGAAGAGCAGCAAAGATTAAAGGACTGATTACGACTGGAAAGCCTAAGGATAGATAACCTCAGAATCCCTCCTCGATCTGCAGCAGCAGGATACGATTAATGCGTCTCGCCTGGCTGTGAGGTTGGATGTGCTCAAGTGCGTCAAGGCTTCAATAAAAACATGCATATTCTAATAGGTCCACATGGACACCACTTGATAAAGATCATCTGCAGACAAACAATCGAGCGCAGAGTATACAGCTGCTGGTAAAGGCCACAATGATGCGATTCCCATCCACATGTCAGCTCATGAAGCACTTTTCTTTTTAAAAAGAAACACTTCTTGGCCTTACTGCAAGATCAGTGAGCAGAGCTATTGTTACTATGGTTGACGTAGATAATCTGTATTAATAAAAAGAACAAATTAATGGGCAACGGCAGTGACATGATGATAAATACGTTTTAACTCTGTTCTGATGTAATTTAAAATAGCCTTTAAATATTTACATTCTAAACCAAAACAGAACTAATAAAGACCAAAAATGAAACCTCAATCCACGTAAATATAAGAGTACTGATGTAGGTGAACAGGTTGGATTAAAACCAATCAGAAGTGCCAAATCCTCTTTAGATCTACCCTCACTCATACCAGTTGGCAACCCCCTGGCAACCTCTAGAGACAAGGACAAATGTATATTCCCTGAATGGTTGGCAAGTGGTTGCTGTTGCTGGAATAGATAGATCTCAAAGTGTGCGGCACCAAAAACCTCCTTATGATTGTTTTGGTTACTAGAAGATTGATGTAGTTTGCAAGGAAGATGCCAACTTGCCAACTTCGCCTTCAAAGTAAAAGCTCGGTTTTTTAAAACATGCTAGTTTAAGTGGTTTTCCATTTCCAGTTTGTTAGAGAGACTTTGCAGACAAGTCATCATCTTACATGTGAATCTGCTAGCAGCCAAAGCAATCACAAGGAGGATTTTGGTGCTGCACCTTCTTTGCGATTTATTTAATCTAACGACACCAATCACTCGCCTATGTCTTTGACACTGCATATGTCTTTAAGACCGATTTTGCCTAGTGACACCAAGTGGCCTCCACCAATCACTCATTAACTTGTCAGGGAGTACACATTTTTTACGTATCTGGGGCTTAGCAATTAATTTTCCAGCAACCTCCAGCCAAAAATCCAAATAGAGTGTGCTGAATTAGAAGTTGTTTTAGAGAGAGGAGAAGCTGGACCTGTGCTTATCTACAAATACATGTTAGTTTGTGGACTCACGGGCAAAGGCATGGGTGGAGTGACGGGTGACGGGAGGCTGCGGGCTGGAGACTGGTTGGGTCGGTGCGGCGGGGACTGCTGCGGCTGCCCGGAGGTGGAGGAGCAGGTGGAGGCTGGAGACGGGACGGAGGTCTGCTGCTGCTGCTGGCTGGGTGGGGTCATGTGATGCTGGGATGACAGCTGGTTCTGGTTATGGGAGTGAGACTGTTGGTGATGGTGGTGCTGCTGTTGCTGCTGCTGATGTTGCTGTTGCTGCTGCTGCTGTTGTTGCTGCTGCTGCTGGTGGTGCTGCTGCATCTGTTGGAGCTGCTGCAGGTGCTGGAGCTGGGAGTTCAGTGATGAGGTAGCTGTTGATGAAAGGACAGGAGTTTGATTCTTCGTAGTGTCTGAGCCACACGCTGCAGAAGTGTTTCAGCACATAAACAAGAGGCCTTCATTATCTGAAGAATATTTTCACACCAAAGACAGAAACACATGCACACATAGAGTGTGGGATGCATAGGGTAAACAGTGAAAGACAGATGTAAATTGCATGGAGCCACAACAAGGTCCTCCTGGGTTTTTAGCCTGCATGATGGAGTCACTGAATTCAATTTAGCTAGTTGGAGGACAAAGCTATCAAGCCTGACTGATATAATTGCTCTCCGGAGCCAAAAGTCGTCATTGTCACTCGGAGAAAGAAAGAATCTTTGGTTTAATGGCTCAAAATCTCATAAGAAAGAGACATCCATCTTCTCTGTAAGAGTTCAGAAATAAACCCATTAACTAATTGGATCCAATAATAGCGTGCCATTAGAAAGTAATTCCAACATTTAAATGCTTATAAATTTTTATGCTGTTTAAAAAAAAAATCAGTTAACACTCAAGCTGCAGCCACACCAGACATGCAGATACTACCAAGTAGGGCTGGGCGATATGACCCAAAATTCATATCTCGATATTTTTTACCTGGATGGCGATATAAGATATATATCTCGATATTATTATTTTTTTAAGCCATAAGTTAAGAACAAAAAGAGAGTTCTTAATCACACTGTGTCCCAGCTGTCACACGGGCACTTTTACTTACATACAGCGTAGATGTACATGAAGAAATTACTCAAAAATAAATTATCAGCATTTATTAAATAATCATGGTCCATAAATAAAAGAAAACAATGTTGTTTTTGTGCATAACAAAAAGCTCACAATTGTGCAGTCAAAATGTAAACTAATAGATGCTGAGCGTAATAACAAAGAGACAGATTTCACAGCTGCACCACGTCTCTGAACAGGTCTCTGAACACGTATCACTCCGCGAGGCTCCTCCTCGGTAGCCGTAGTCCTCTGACAATCCATCAAGCGGTGCAACTCCGTAGCTTAGCAAAGTCATATTAAAACATTTTTTGACAGATTGCTGAGCGCTGTGTACCACATAAAATCGGTTCGCGGTCAGTAAGCACAACCAGAATTCATACATAAGGTGCACTGTCGATTTCTGAGAAAATGAAAGGATTTTAGGCCGTGCAGCACCTCCGGGCTGCATGTCGTTAGCGCGGTTAGCTCGCTAACACGTTGACACCGTCCAGCCCCACGCACGGTAACTCGCTAACGGAGATTTTCCGCTTTCATCTTGTCATTGCCTGCAGGTGAAGCTATGGGGGAGGCGGAGTTGTGTTCAGTGAAGGAGAGGCGAGGCCGAGTAACGCAGCGTAGAGACAAAAGTGGACGAAAGAGAGGCAAACCTGCGGCTCCACAAGTATAATTATAACGTAACATAGACTATATCGATATAAACGATATTGTCACATCTTATATCTCGTATGAAAATATATCGATATTTTTTAAAAAACTCGATATATCGCCCAGCCCTACTACCAAGTACCCAGAGAGCACACCTGACATAAAACAAATGTAAAAACATGTTGGTGTGACCGCTGTGCAGTTCACTCCAAACACCCGAATACACAACTTGGTGGATCTTCTGTCATTTCACACACACAAACACACACTTTATGTTTGAATGTCAGACGAAAGCCACAGCACAACACAGACAACGAATGATTTCTACTAAAGGAATCAACCGTAACACCATATGTGCGAAATGGGCTAAAAACAACAACATCTAAGCTGACCTTCACACCCTAAACAGAAGAAAGGACAAACTGAGTTTACACACAGATGTGATGGATAGAAGAGACTTTTTAAAACCGGTGTATGTCTTAACATGTTGACAGTTCAACCGCTTAAAAACAACTTTACATATCAGAACATATCATTGCTACGCTTGACTTCCAGCAGACTGCTGTGGACTGCTCGGTGATGCTACACAGCCTTAGACAGAAAAGAAAAGAGTGAAATCAACATTTGACTGTTTCTGTGCTGCAAAAGATAATTTGGGTTTAGTGGAGACAGGACTGATCTGTATGGAGATATTTCATCTAGCTTTTTACAGTGTAGTGCACAATAAAAAGACATTTCTGCCCTATGTAATTGTTTCCACAGTTAAAGTTACTTTCAGCTGCTCACTTATTCAGAAGAGGGTGACCACAGCAGGTAGCTCTGCATGTTTGATTTGCCCTTCTTAACACAACCCACAAAAGAGTTTGTTTCTCCTCCCAAAATTGAATTCAGCCTCATTTGCTTGTTAGGCAAAAGTGTAAACTACTGCACCATAGAGCCGCTTCAGTTCTTAAAAAAAGTTAAAAAATAATCTTAAAACCTACAACTTCTTTGGATGGAAAGTAGACTCTGATCTTTCAGTACTAGCATTTCAATTCCATTCAATTCAGTTTATTTACAAATCCCATCAACAGTCGCCTCAAAGTGCTTAAAACATCAGAAAAATGAAAATGTAAACACAGAAAAACACCCTTCAATCATGCTATGAGTGTTGATGTTGCATAGTTTGCCCACCAGAGGGCACTCTACAATATGTCTCTGGGTTGCAACAACCACAACAGGCAGTTGATTCAAGAACTATCGGGCGGTGGTAAACGAATAATCCACGAGTTGTTGTAACAGCAAAATTACTTTTTAAACATCACTTTCGTTATCTTAGACTACACTATTAAATTACTCCATATAATTCTGCGTTGTGTGTCTGAATTTAAAAAATTTCGGATTTTTAAATCACCAAATATCGGTATCGGTCTTTAAAATCTCATATACTAAAAAGCAAGGTAATTATGCTGAGTAAAGCATATGCTGTCTAAACAAGCTAAATTAACAAGTTTTGCGAAAAATACACTTCCTGTTTTTAGAATTAGGAAAATAAAGACTAAATAAATACTTCAATTAAACTTCTATTAATAACTAAATTAACTACGTTTGCCTCTTTTAAGTCAAATGTTCATGCTTTAAAACTAAAAATCCACAAACTAGGGTGTAAACTGTGATGTCATTCTGAAAAACATATAAAGTGTCGCAGATAATGTATTTATACTATATTAACATACACGGCCGAACTAAGCTAAGCTAAATATTTACAGTGTCTATAACACAAAGGCCCTGATAACAAACACTGGAAAATGACTTGTGAACATCTATTGATAATACGGCCCAGCAATTGTGAACACATCGTAGACAAGCTTGTACACACACCGAATCAATGCACTTAAATTATTTAAGTATGCTTGTCTCATAAAAGATGAATAAAACATCAGGGCAGACAAGTCTTTGATTAGCGTGGTCACTTCGTCTCCAGGACAGGCACAGATGAACATTTGATGAAGATCAGATCATCCTCCTCTTTCCTCACTCTGCAGAAGCCCAGCCAAAGAGAGCCGGCATCTCTCGGCCAGTAAACAGCACACTTTTACATTTCTTCTACCTCCTGACACATTGACACCTCTCTCACACCCCCACCATGAATTATATATCATCTGTGCAAACGGCAAGAGTCCAATTCGCACTTGAAATGTTGGGGCAAGTTGTCTAGCAAGCGCTGAGCCCCTGACAGGACCGGCTCTTTTCCTTTGCAACTTCACAACGACAAAATGTTGAGCCCCATTTAAAGATGGAATAAAAGGGAACAAAGACGGAGAAAACAAAAGGGGGGCAAAATGAGATTTCTGTCAAAAAATTATCGAAACCAGGCGAAGATCAAAGACGATTGAAGAATTTCCTCCAGCGCCAACCATTACGCCAAGGAACACGAGGCACAACAAAAGAATATGAAGCAGAAGAAAACAAATACAGAGGGAATATGGAAGAAGCCCCATGTGGCCTTATTATAAGGGCTACACTGCAGGTAACTATATTCTTTAACAGCAGTGCTTTATAAATTCTGTCATCTTGTTAAGACTGTCAGGACCACTGACCCTCCCTTCCTCTCTAACTGGGCAACTGGCATTTTGAAGCTCATTCTTTTAACCACAGCTGTCTGATTGCTTTGGTTGAGCACATAATCCAAACAGCTTGTCTCAGCTAATTGTTTGTGCTCCTTCCTCCAGCAGACACAGGGCCGAGGATGAGAGCGGGAGCTTCACTTGTGATGGAGAGAGGGCAAAAGGGTGCCGGGATCCTATAGAGCTCATTATATCTCCCACTGTCTCTTTGTTGTGTTTCATATTCACTAGTTCTCGTCTGCTGCGATGCAGTCAGCGCTCCCACTTAGTCATCGCGCCTGAGGGGTGGAAGAGCAAGGGTCTCACTTTCAGTGTTGTCACAACTTGCCTATGTTAATGTTTCTAATGAGGAATGAGCCAGATCATGCGGCGCAATGATCAGATGCAAACGAAACTCAATTTTAAACTTTTAACAACAATCATTTGGGACTCCGAGACACCAGCGCTGAGAAGTCTCAGGCCTTCAACCTCAGCGCTTTGAGAAACTGTCTGCCATCTCTCTTTCAGAGCTTCTTTTTCTTTTTCTTTTTTTTCGCTTTAGTGCCACAGTAGAAATCAACTGTTATCTCTGACTGTCCTGGCCCAGGCTTGTGAAGTAGTGGAGGACGAAGCGAGACTGATTGTCAGAGGTCGAAAGGCTAGGTCAAAGCCGGCTCGTTCGTCAGACAAAATGCTATTTTTGTTTCCTGTGCGGTTGAGTAGTGGGGTGGGAGGGCGGGCAGTCTGCTCTCTCATTACCAGCGCTATCTCAGTAGTCACTGCCAACCCACCTATTACAGCACTTTTCTCTCTGGGGCTGATTCAAGCTCCTTGTTTTCCTCCCGATGTACAACACCTGCCTTTGTAACTATTTCCCTTGAATTGCCTTATACACCCTTTGCCTGTGTGCTTGTTTGTGCATATGTAAATGAGTCTGGCTACCTGTTGGTATCGTGTCATCCTAACATCCACAGTGCATTTTTCGAGTTAAATGAAATATGAAAACATCTGTTGATGCATTTAGCCTTTCTGAAAAGCAAAAAATAGGTGGTCGTCATGTTATAGCGCTTAGAAAAGACCCGGGCAAGGCCAGCATGAAGAGTGATTGCAGGGTCATAGCAATCACATCTACACAAAGGGACTTTGACTATCATTCGTTCTATCAAACCGCACGTGATCTGTGTTGCATAAAGTATGGACAGAAGGAGTCGGAGACGATGATCTCATGTTGGAGGCATTCAGTATTTCTAGCTGTTAAAAAGGAAACGATAGTTCACAAAGCTTGGACAGAATGTACTGAGTTTCAGGACTGAATAAAATCTAATGGTACCTTTTGTATATTCATGCATGCACACTGGCTTTCATATGCATCTCTTCCTTTAAAGCCAAGAAAAAGTTTTTCATCTAGCTGCTTATACACTGCTGCACTATCTGGATGTCTTTAGCCTCACTTAGGAGAGGAGTGCAGTAAATTAAGAGCTAATCAGAAGCTACAGAGGAGCCTTTCCAGGTTGATGAAATTGTCCTATGTGACCCACCCTGTATCTTTAGGAACTGCTCTCGTCTCTAAACACGGCTGTCATTCTCCGACGAGAGAGGTGAGGGGGGGACAAACAAGCTCCCCATTACTGCTCTGCCTCACGTTCCTCTATGGGAGTCCATAAACCACTGTCTCAATTGCCTTTTCAGTGAGTCACACTGATAATTACTCCACTGGAGGTAAGGAGATTTAGACTCTATGAGATCTGGTAATTATGAAGGTGGTCAAGGGAAGGTCATTTTTTACTCTGTGGATTAGATCGGCGCGCTCGCACACTGATGAAGGGGATAACATCACTGTTTCTGCTCTCATTTCCTTTGTGAAATGTTAACTTTTAGTTCACTTTCATAACACTGATTACGCGTCAAGGTAATTATTTCTATCACTGGTCATTCTGTCTGTCTTTTTTTTAATTCAAAAGTGATTTATTAAAACACAGAAAGATGAAAAGAAAGTGGCATCAGAGGTGGAGCATTTAGTATTAACCTGATAAATGACAAAAGGCATGAATTTGTGTAAATTGACACAGTTTAGCACAGGAAACATTTATTTTTGTTTCCTAAAGGCCATACTGGTGAGATAAGCAAACAATAGAGGTCAGTTATCTTAAACTTCCTGCATTTAATACAAATGCTAGAATATTTTATAGCTTTTTCAGAGTCTGGAAATACTTTATGTTTCATAAAGCATTCATTTGGTGCCCACTGAGTTCAAAATGAAAATCTGACTTGCATAAAACAATCCACTTATCATAACTATCATACTAACATTTAAATTCACCTACATCTATCTAATTTTCTGACAATGGACCACTGCTTGCATGAAACACGATACATTATAAATATTGCGTCAACTGTTTTACTCTGACTTGAGCTTTAATATACAGACCTGCATCGCTGAATCAAGTAGAAATTAGACTTACATTTACTATTTATGAATAAAGGAATAATGGATCATTTCTGAGGATCATTGCTTCCTTTTTTAATAAGTAGCACAGACTCATTACAATCATTCACCTTAAAATTTATTAACACAGTGGTTGGTTTTAATCAGTTTTTTAAGACACTGCAGGCTGGACTGAGATGGCCCGCAGGCTGTATTTTGCCCGTGTGTGGTTTGCAGCATATCTGGTTCAGTTTTGGTAGAAACACTTAGACCAGGAGTGTCAGTGTTTAAACCGTGGGCCACATACACCCATAAACTCTGATCTTAAATGTGCCGAACCAGCTAAACTCCCCTTTGTGTATAGATGTTTAGGTAAACGTTTAGTTTAGCAGTGCACTTTCAGCAGTGTGTCTCCGTTTTTCTACATGATCAAGAAATGCTGCTGTAGTAAAGAAAGAAATCTGCCAGCATGACTCTTTGGACTTAAATAGTTAGAAATCCACATGTAAAATTACAGGAAGAGTTCATTAGCCATAAAACCTCCTATTTCTTTTTCCCACTGTAGTCTCATTGTAAAAATATGAAATGTATATAGTAAATAGTGAAAATGAATTTTTATGTCATTGAATTATTTATCAATCATTTAATTGCTTTGGTTTAGTATGAACGACCATTGGGAAGGTCTTTATTGGTGGGAAAAGCTGTAAAACTTATGAAAATACAGTTAAAACTTCAAAAATTCATTCAGTACCTTCCTTCACTTGTTCTAAAGCACATCCAGTGGGCCGAATTAGAGTCTTAGGAAGGCCAGTTCTGGCCCCTGGACTTTATGTTTGATACCCTTGATTTAGACTGTCAAATAAAGGCAGCAATACTGAAAATACTTCAATACTAGCTCTGTATTAAAAAGTAAAAGTATGAAATACTTAATACTTCATAGTTTACACCTCATACAGTGGAAACTATGATAACAATGCTAATTAAAGTTTTATATATTAATTCATTGTTGTTGTCTACATCTCTAATGTCTGCTGATCAATACTTGTTGGCTGTACTTAGATCCAACTTAAAGACAAAGGTGATGGTGCTTTTGAGTTTGCGGATCCCGGTGGACACCGTTGATACCTTTAATAATAAACTTTAGACCCACCTGTTCAGGCTTGCTTCTATTTAGTTTGATCTATTTGCTGCAAACTGCTTGTCAAAGTTGTTCAGTGCGTTTGTACATGTTGCTGCTAAAGTGAAGGTTTTTCTTTCAGAAAACACTACGATTTTTCCATGCAGCAACCAGCTGGCATTAATAACGTCTCTTTCCTTGAGTAAAGAAATTACGAATCATCGAGTGGCCCATTTAGTCTTAAAGGCCATGAAACGCAACAATCTAGTTTGGTATTTTGGCAAAAAAATGCAAATAATCAAGTGAAGTATCTCATATTTGTGCCTAAATCCCTGAAATAAAAGTTTAGCTAGAGTTAGAAAGAAAAAGGCTTAGAAAAACAAACACACGTTCTCACTCAGAGCTTCTTTTTTTTTACAGCTTGCAACATATTTGTGTTACATTCCTTCACCGGCGAGTGCATACAGCTGGTAATCACGTTAAGGGGATGGAGAATAGATACCTGCGTTGGCAATGGCTGGAATGAACACGTGGAAAATGAAACGTTAAAGGAGCTGGAGAACTACTGAATAAAAACATTACTCAGAGAGCCACAGCAGTCAATATCAGCATTTCAGCTGCAGGAGGAACTCAGCGACTACAAAAAAGAAAGAGAGAGAAAAAAAATATAGGTAGTTAAGATTTGAGCGGAGTCGCAGTTACAGGATTTTGGAGAGTAAACCACATCGCTTGTAGGGATCCAGAGATAATGCTTTCACTTTGTGATGCAAGGCAATATCAAGCAGTGTTGCAGGATTCTCACTCTGGGGGAAGCATTTCAAAGAATCAAATCCTCTCCATGGAGTTGTTACACATACAAGAAAATCCCCGTGTGCTCGATAATGTTGCCCTTTTGGTGTTGCTTACGCTTTGTTATTGATTTCCAAAGTGTGGTCCGGGAACCTCTGGGGAGGGGGGGGAGGGGGGGGGGGGGTCCCGATAAAGTTCCAGGAGGTCCCAAACAAAAAGAGAGAGACCGAGTTTATTTTCCCTCTGATTTCAATCCTTAAGATTTTTATTTTTTCATTTTTGTGCAGTGATCTTACAGGTGAGGGTTTTTAAAGATTAAACCAAAGCGACTAATTAGTTTATCTCGCTTTGCTTGAAAGTTTCTTAAATTAAGTGGCAAACTTTCTGCACTAATCCTGGTTTCAAACATTTTTTATAGCTGTCTCATTAAAATCTCTTTGAATAAATAAAAGAAATACTTTATTTTGTCTAAAGCAACTACAACGGCTTCATTTATGACCAAACCTTCACATTCTGAGATATTTTCAGGCTCCATTCAAACACACTCCACATAAACAGTATGTAATGCAGTGAAACCCAGTATGGGGTCTCCTGCTTTTGTCCTTCAAAGTCCAGAAGGTGTTGAGCCCCCCCCACCCGCGCTCCCCCTTCCTGAAAAGAGCCTGTCTGCCTGGCAGGACAGACCGGGTTATTACAGCGTGTTCATGGTCCCATCATGTGTCGTCAGACCAAAGCGGAGGCCGCGAGTAAAAGCCTCATGTAAAATTTATGTTCATGCGGCTGTTTCAGTGGGTGGAAAAATCAATATTGCGGGCCTGATGCACGGAGATGACTGAGTGCTCTCTGACTGACAGTAAAAGCTGAGAGAGATTGAGGGGCTGCATTTACTGCTCCAGAAATGGAGTGGAGTAGAGTCGCCCTAATAGTCTAGTTCACCTTAAATTTGAATTTCATTGTGGATTATTTTGGTAACAACTTGAATACTGAGGGGTTGAAGAATTACTCCATTAGATTAAAAAGAGGACTAAGCAGGATTGTTTCCAAATCGTCTCGAGCACATCTTGCATTGTGACTTCTGAGCAGCTACAGTATTGTATATTACGGGGTTATTAAGCCTTCCCTTCCTTCCCAACTTACACAGATATAAAAATGATTGTAGAATAATCAAAAGACAATGTGGGTATGAGGAGGACATCACAGGGCTTTTGTTCTGCGCTGCTTCGCTTACATATGCTTTTGATAACGTGCCGCATACCCACAGTGCATTTGGGGAGGAATGTGAGAAGAGAGCGAAAAGAAAGTGAGAAAAAGAAATTCAGTGGGATGAAATAACCCCAAACAATGGGATTTGCTTTCCATTCTTCTGCCTCCATCTTCTGTCTTTAATTATTCCCTTTGGTTGTCTGAGGGAGCGTGTAAGCACTTTCACACAGCACAACATGCCCAGCAGCACAACACTGTCTGCCTTAGTGATGTGGAGACTTCTGAGTGACACTGAGCCTCTTGTGATTATTAATGCTGTTTAATACAACACAGAGCAGCCACTATGACTGAGGGAAAAAACAGATTTCAAAATGCATGCATTCAAAATGCAATGTGAATGGAATTATGTACTACATGAGCACTGAGCACTTGAGATACACCCCCCCCCCCCTTTTTTGTCTTTTCCTTGCTACATAAACAATGTGTACACCGCAAAATGAAGGCTAATGTTTTGTAGATGCAACGATAACAAGCGGCCCAGTGTGCTTTATTTTTGCACACAGCATTTAATGGAACCACAGCTGATCCTGGTGGGATCCTTTGTGCCGGTTTAGTAGTTTCTTCCTGAATCGCATATGAGATATTTGAGAGCCCAGAACGATGTATGATGAATGAAGTAGCATGCTACTTATACGCTTATCGTGCTCACTGACTAGCAACAGGTTCAGCAAAGGGCAGCGGCAGTAAATGAAATTCCGCACCAGGACAATATATCATCAAAAGAAATGTATGCACCCGAAACTTACAAGCCTTCTTCGGATGCGGACAAGGTGCCTGACGGGGTTGGGGGAAGGGAGAGGCGGAGGGGATAGTAAGGAGAAAAAGAGAGGGGGGTGGCTGGAGAGAAAAGAGGGGAGGGTTTTCCTTTTTTTTTTTCCTTCTTCTTTTTTTCCTGGATGGGTGAAGAGCAAAGCAATGGGAAGCAGCAGCAGCAGATTTTGTTGAATCAGTTCTATTTCCATACTGGCTGATCTGTGTCTTTTAACCATTTCACTGCAGCTGGAAAATGAAAGTACCAGGGCTAATTTCACAGTGAGAGCTCACTGAACAAAACCCCCCACGGTCTGTGGCAAAAGGTGCTAAGTCTACTTTGTCATTGTGAATTACGGCAGTGTAATTCAGGAAACAGCCTTGTGTATGACAGACAAGAGTAGGAAAAAATGTCCAGAGGAAAAAGAGAAAAAAAATGCAAGAAAAGCCTTTTTTTCCCCTCCCCTCTATACCCTCACATGTACTTAGTGAGTCTTTCTTATGATCTGTAAGTATCAGATACCTCTCTCCAAACATGCCGTCCTGTACTGATGCCACGGGATCCATCTGTGATGTGTCTGCAGTTAGTCCAGGAATAGCACCCGCGGGACTTGCGCACTCCTCAGGCCTCCTGCGGGACCTTTTAAGCTGCATTGATACTGATAAAAGCCCCCACAAATCTGGCCCCAAGATACCTCAGCCATTAATTAAGGTAATTAGGCCCTGGTCAGCAATTAGTAACCACAGATAGCTTTTAGCTGGTGAGGGGTTTGGTTCCACACCATCTGCTGACAAATGTCACCACGGACTCTTTGGTTTCACACGCGGGGAACCGGAGAGCTGTGTTTAAAAGTGACCTCTGTGTGATCCAGACTCCCACAGCTCCTCTACTGCCGCCGCCGCTGCTGCAGGATCACTTTGTTTGTTCTTCTCTCAGGTTTTTTGCTTCTTTTCTCTTTCAAACACGAAAGAGCGAGCTCTATGAAAATCCATACATGTTGTACACGGTCAGAGCGGGAACAGGAAACGTTCACTGCACAAGTTATTGAACAAAATTAAAACGTCTGGGCCCAGTGTAAGGAGTATTGATCAGCGCGTAATGCTACATTGATTTGCTAGTATTATTAAGTCCATTATAGATCTGTTTTGATAACATTTTACTTTATATTATAATGTTATGTACATATGTACTTACTGTGAGTCAATTATGCAGATAGGTATAAAACATAACAGTGACAACACAAATACCTTTGGAAATCATTAAGAAAAAGCAGAATAGACCTGCTGAATAAGTCTGGGAGAAACATTTGTGCCCTTTCTACTAATATCAAAACACAGCAGCGTGCACGCTTCATCCGGTGGCACAGGTATGTGATATAAGGCACCCTGACTGATAAAAAACAGGCTGAACACACAAGTTCAACCTCAGAGGACACATCACGCAATAACTCACATTATTGGGGAATGGGAAATAAAGGATGCCGCTGTGCTGCTTTACACAATTCCACATTTGAAGCAATCGGTGATAACACCATTTTCATTCCAGTTCAGTCCCATAAAATTACCATTAACATTACAACTCATGCAGAACACAGATAAATGTAAAATGTCACCCAGTTCTGCCAGGCAGGACTTCCAGTTCCACAAGATTACCATCTCTGTCTGCTCTCTCCCACTGCACCTTGTCTAATATTTCATTTACAACATTTCATAAGTTCATTTTCCCCTCACTGACCATGTAAATCACAAATCAATTTTCATTTAAAATGCTTGACTACAGATTGTTGCTGAAAGCTCCTGAATTGCGCCTCAGCAATATGGCAGACCTTTAGCAAATCTTTCGGAAGCGGTGTGGTCAGAGGAGGGAGGCTAAAAGTGAGATGTAATTTCCACAAAACAACTCTGGGGCCGAGTGGTCAAGGCATTTACTGGAAAGACTTTACAAGTGCTGAAATGCCACGAAAACAATGTATTGTAATTTATACCCCATTCAATATTCCCTCATTTAACTGGTCCACTCGACGGGAACGATTAAAACAGATGAACTCTATTGATTGTGCATAATTGTTTAGAATATTAATCAACATGCACAGCTATCATGGTGTAAGATGATTTCATTGAGCGTGTTAGGATTAGATAATTGAGATTTTATTCAAAAACGGTTAATTTGGCTAAATGAAGCCAGCAGTGTGGCTGTTTCACATTTAGACACTTAATTACAGCAGCTAGAGGGTAATCTCTTTTAGCTCCGGAGCTCGGGGAATAGCGTATAGCCGGATTGCTCCACGTGTTTTTGATTATTCACATAACTGGAAGCTAATTTCAGAATTTGCCATCTAGAAATTCCGCCTCCTAATTCGGAAAACGATCCTCTCCTAATCCACGCTGCTTTATTGCCACCCTGAGTAAAATCCATTAAAATGAATGCATCACACTGCCTGCACACACAGCGCAGACGGACACTGTGCGATGGTGAGCGACCGCCTTGTAGACTGTGTGTTTATGGCAGGTGGTTTTGCAAAGAGCCTCCCTCAGTGTTTACCAGTGAGGGCAGATGTCAGGGTTTGCTGTGGAGGAGCAGACACAGCCACATCTGATTAACAATATTATTGTCCTCCTCCACACCGCCATAAAGACTCATCCCCTCCCCTCTTCCCTCCTCTCCAAGCCTCCCCCTTTTTTCTTTCCTTTCTTTCTATTTCGGGCTCTGGCA
Source organism: Aulonocara sp. 'chitande type north' Nkhata Bay (assembly GCF_057382095.1). Taxonomy (NCBI): domain Eukaryota; kingdom Metazoa; phylum Chordata; class Actinopteri; order Cichliformes; family Cichlidae; genus Aulonocara; species Aulonocara sp. 'chitande type north' Nkhata Bay. The sequence goes on along the minus strand of NC_141352.1, from coordinate 21,999,932 downwards.
GCGTGCTGTCCTGTGGCATGGCTGAACCAGAGTGACACCGCCACCATCCATAGAAACAAAAAACGAGCCAAGAGCCAGAAGGTTAACAGACACACACACACACACATATACACACACACACACACACACAAAACAACGGTTTCTTACCAGACACAAAACACAGAAATGTCTGGGGATGCATACATAAAAAAAAAATCATACTGTATATTCAAGAAACACAGAGGATCGTTGTTTTTTTAAGCAATTATGGAAAATATGTAACTTGAATACAGAACAAATGATTAGCATGGCTGCAACAAGTGAAGCAGCAGGAGGTGAAATTTACTTACATCTCAGCTTGAAAACAGACAGAGTATAAATGAGCCTCATGGGAGAGAGCGAGTGTGTGTGTTTATATGTGCATCAAACCCGTGTGGTTGATCCTAACCCTCTTAATGCTCTGCTGTTTGTTCTGATTGGCGATTTTTCCCCCTCTTTTCTCCTTTCTGTCGCCAAACTGTCACGAAGGCACTAACCCGGCACGTTTCGGAGCTTCTTATTGAAGACAAACAATAAACCACTGGCAGATATCAATGGCAGAGATGAGAACTCGGGTGCCATATCTGCTGGGACTGGCTGGCGAACCTGCCTCTGCCTGCGCTTCATCTCCAGCAGCACCTCTCACTCTCAATTATTTGGCTGCTGTCACAACAAATCAATCAAATTACCGCTCCAGGACTGTGTGCAGCTGCTCCTATTGCACCGCTAGTTGCATTAGCTTTGAAATGTATGAGGTCTACATTTTATCACTGTTATTTATTTAATGCGGCTCTCTCCCCTGCGAGTCATCTTACAACCACAGCAAAGTTAAATCATTAAAGGACGACGTGGAATACATACTGCTCGAGAACACTTCAAATTAAACAGTGATAAGGGAGAAGGGATGGGTTTAGCCTCTATTGTGTTAAGATGGCAGATGCGGGTGAGGAAGTGTGAACCACTTGCGCGTGGCGCTTCCTAATGCACTCTTCTACTGGCTGAATGTGCCCACAAACAGCAGCGGCTCGTTTCTTTTCTCTTCTACCCCCCAAAATGATTTGAAACATACACAAGAGAAAAGCAGCCGCACAATGAACGGCTGCTGTGTTTGTAACAAGCCCAAAAAGAATATCTGAAACTCTCCGGCTCTGCTAATGTAATGGCTAAAGGGACACGGAGGCATTCCCACAGAGGACAGAGGAGGCAGAGGTAGTCAGCGGCCTGGCCCGGTGAGCTAACCTCTTAAAGGAGCAGCAGTCAGCTGAGGCAGAAGAGATGCAATCTGACATGTCTAACTAGTGTGGAAACATTTGGCTCTTCCCCCCCAGGAGCCCACCCTTTGGTGGTGTAATGAGCAGAGTGATTTCCCTAATTTGTATCACGGCAAAACCCACAACCTGCGAACGACACCGCTGAGCGTTTTCATCAAAACGGCAGACATGCCTTTGATTGGCACTGACACGGGGTCTCATTACTGCAGGTGAGTGGGATGCCGACCTTTATCAGGAAGCTTGAGTGCTGTTTTGTGTTTCCTGCGGACGAGTACAGAGGAACAACGCTCTCACCTCACCATTAGAACTCGGCTCTCTGATGTGATGTGCTCCCTGGCTTTCTGCTGAGAGCAAATAAGATGGGATATGCTTATTAATATGAAAGCGCTCCGGTAAACTAGCTTCTTGCATTACCTTTGAGTGAGTCGTAGAGGAGAGGAGTAGACAGATGAGACTTTGTTCTGCTTCCTCCCAATGAGCATTACATGTATAGAGCTTTGAAACAACTAGTTTTACAAGTATGGTAATCATGCTTTGCTTGTTATGAAGTAAAGGCCTATTAAAAATGCAGCAGAAAGGTAGCGTCATATTCAAGACCAGAAATCTGCAGATGTCTGCATCAGTCGTGCATACTTAGATCTGAAATTGTGAAAATCATGTATGATTTTCTTTTATTTTTATTCCTATCAGCCGTCATATTTACAGACCTCTAGCATGACCCAACCTAGTTTTTGCCTCTGTGAAGTCAGCTAGAATTGTGTGCACTCTGTCACAAAAGATAACTTTCTCCCTTGTTTAGTTTCATTGGGGATTTGTTTTTACTGCATGTTTGCAGGCATAAATCATTCTGACAAATAACCAGTTACACTGGTGCTTGTGTTTACTGAGTCTGCCACAAGATGCTGCTCAGTTTTATTTACTTTATAGCACAACCCCATTACAGTGATAGTTATTCATCACAGTCTGAGAGAGCTGCCCTCCTAAAGCTAGTACAAGTCCAGTCGGTTCCCTTCTGTCAACATTTATTCTCACAGAGCCAGCTTTGATTAGCCTGATCAAAAACGCTGCGGTTACTGTTTCTCTTTTTACTTCATTTCCCTCATTAAAGGTTAATATAAAAATGCAAAAAGTGCATGCACTGAAATCCCTCATTTCATCTAATATAGCTAGTGAAACATGACATCCTGACAATGTACAGAGATTTAATGTATCTAATATCCTCTGTCCTACACCGCCCACTCCACAAGACAAACAGCCTTATTAGTTGGTCATTAGCTGCCTCATTACATTTAAATACAGCCATTGGCTGGGCTCCTCCCAGAGTCTCATTACTGTGCCTCACTGTTGTCTTCTGTCTGATCTGACACTAATTAGCGAGCAGTGTGAACGCTGTAAACTACACTCGCTCCCAAAGTCGTGAAATGAGCTGACTGCTCCCTGGCGACAGTGCGGCATCGTATTATATGTGTGATTAATCAGGCCTGGAGGGTCTGGGAGGGGGAGCGAGGGGGACACGGGGGCAGAGGCCAGAGCTGCAGTTGTCTGACAGAGGTGCTGTGCCAGCAGGCCTCATTCAGCGGAGCTGTGATGAACTCAGACAGGGGAGAGTGGAGGAGCGCAGCTTGGCTAGAGGGGCCCGGACACAGTCAAGACATTTAGCTTCACTCGTGACTTGTGTCACTTTCTCTCCACGGAGGTCCCTTCAATGAATCCCCTTCAGATAAGAGGACGTGCGAACAGGCAGTCTGTCAGTCTGCACGCTTAAAAAAAGATCTGCCACAGAGGCATTTCTCCACAACAGTTTTTTTCCCCTCTGTCTCTCTCTTTGTGTCTCTGATGGCTGTAGAATTTTATCAGGACATTGGACTCAGATTCTTTGTTGGTTTGTTTGGCAGTGGACAATATGGATGACTGAGAGGTGTTTGTTTTGGTGTTCTGACACCCTGACAATGTGTTTGTCGATCAGTTCATCGGATCGCTGAAGCCTCTGGGTTGTCCCTCACGCACCACGAGGAAGATGTGTTGAAGTGTGAGTCAGACGGGCCTGCTGGGCCCATTATCGTCCACTACTGACGGATACATTGAAGGGCTCGCTGGATAGATGCGGGTTTATTAAAAGCTCTGCCCACAGCGATGGCTGCTGTTATTTATGCATGTTTGTGTCCATTAGGCCTCTACCTCCACATTTCCTCACTCAGGGCATCTGTCCATCCATTTCCCCCACATGAAGGGAGACTTCCCTGCACTTTGTGCTGCACTGGCATTATTGTAATCTCCCTCCTAAAAACACACTGCTTTACATGTAGCCTGGCATCTTTTTACATTAGTGCGGCTCTCTCATCTAAGATTTATGGCTGACGGTTTCCCCATCCATCCCTCAATCTAATGGTATAAAAGAGACAATGTTTTAAACATTAAAATGAAAACCATTTACAACTATGATCAAAAGAGAACACTTGGGCATTAAAGTTTAAAAGGCAAGGATAAGTACAGCCATGTGGATGGACAGATGAGGTGGAAAAGAGATAAAAAAGTGAAGTACAGTGCACTCTTATGCACAGGAAAGAGGCATAAAGTGCTTCTGTGCTGCACTGCAAAACGCTGACCTGTAATTAATATGGTTGGTTCCTCTGGGCAAGTCGAGGATAGCTGCTTTTTGGGATCTAAACCCCTCAAGGACTCTTACCTGGCCGAGACCTCTAAAGCATTTTGTTGGGGAAAAAACATTGTTCAGTGGCTTAAAATGAATGCGCACAAAACTCTTACTTGTTTTATGTATTACTAATAATTCCCGAATCGTCTGCTCTACACGAATACGAGGCAATAACAATTCCTGAGAGTAGCTGGGTCATTTTTCTGCAGCTTCTTGTCTATAGCTCCCTTTTTCTCACCTTGCAGGTTCTGGAGGGGGAGCGTCATGATGCCCCCCGCAGCAGCAGCAGCCACCAGGCTCTGGATGTTGGCGGTGGGCAGGGAGAGCACCAGGCCCTGCTGCCCGCCCAGGTGCCCGCCTGCGTTGAAAGGAATGAGGATGGGCTGGTTCAGGCCTGGCGCCGCCCCGGACATCACGCCACCTACCGCGTTAGCCAGTTGCTGCGCCACCAGGAGAGACTGAAGAGGGCACACATAAAAACACACACACACACACGCATAACATCATAGGTCAGATAATCGCGGATGCTTTTCTTTAAAATGTTATAAAAGTAAGGTTTAATACATCATTCGATATATTTCTATGTTTGTGCGAAATAAATTGTGTTTATGATCTTATTACTTGCAGTTATTTCAGATTTTACACACACACACCCACACCGACACACACACACACACACACCAATCAAAGTCTGCATGAATATTATAAATTTACATCAGTATTTTGATTAAAGTTGCAACTTTAAGCTATAGTTTTTTATTTAGACCCACTTTAGAAGACACTAATGCCAAAAATGATTTCATAAAGCAAACAGTAAAACATTTAGTGTGATATGGTTAAACGTATTGTTAAGACACAGGACTGTGCTAAAATCTTGAGGCCCTTGTTTCTTTAGATTTCGCTTTCAAGGTGTCAGACTTCCATGTCATCATGTCATCCTTTGAAATCAATGAAAGGATGTCAGGAGAAAAGCACAGAGTGTCTATAGCTATCTGTAAAACATGGTGGAGGCTCTGTCATGGTTTGAGGCTGCGGTGGTGTTGGAGATCTTGTCTAAACCGATAGAATTATGAACAATGAAAAGTATCATCTCATTTTGATATACTATCCAGTACTATCTGGAAAGCATCTGATTGGCAACAAATTTGTTTTTCAGCACGACAATGACCCCAAAGAGTCATGGACCGGCCTCCCCAGAGCTCGGACTTTAAGGTTATTGAAGCAGCGTGGGATCTTTACAGAGAACAAACTGGAGCTAAAATCCCAAGTAGAGCTTTGAAGCCTATTTAGAAATTACAATAACAGCTGCCTAAGAGAGTTCAGACTGTGTTGGTCACACCAAATATGCAGTTTTAAGCTTGACTCTGTTTTTACCTTATATGCGACTTTTCCATGTATATTTGAAGGTGTTTCAATATATTACTGCACCTATTTCCCAGAAAATAAAGACTCTGCATATTAAGTGCTGAACATACGGGCTATTTTAAAATCCTGACATGCTTAATGGAGACAAGTGCAGCAGATGTTTCTTGACTTCATAACCAATCAGTGTGTTCTGATGAATGCAGCTGTTTTGCAGCTGAAAGCTGTGCTGCTCTGCTGTGTCACAGACTGACAGTCAAAACACACTGCTGTTGGTACTGACAGAAATCAAACCCCATCTTTGTGAAAGAGCTGTGATTTTTTTCCTTTCACAGAAATGCAGTGATTCATGTTTCATCCCACTGAACAAATCCCTGGTACCACGGAATAATGTGCTTGAAATACACAGTCTTTTTTTTTTATAACGTAGCAGTACTTTGCCCTTTTGATGAGTGCTATAACACATCACTCTCGTCTCTTCATGTATCCATTCATTCATATTAGTTAAAGTGGAATCGCTGCAGTCATACCCATAGAAGAAAAGATAAGTTATCACAAGTATCGCTCTGAGATATTTTGCACACTTGAAGCTCTCTTCATGTATTTTCCGAGGAAGTGGGGCTGGGAAAAATACACCTACACATTTATCGTTGAGAGTTTTGAGCCCAAAGTAGGAAGGTTTGTGCCATGGCTCTACGAATACACACAAAATTACACATTAATTTGCATTTATTGTCATTAATCATTGATTAAAATTGGACTGAGAACATTTAAACGTGGAATTTGAGTTGTTTGGGAGTCAAATAATAAAAGCGCGTTGTCACTTTGTGTTGTGTCCCCAACAAAGCAGGCTGCTTTGGACATTAGTAGGTGAGTCTGGGCGCGCTGTGGTGCGACTTTAAGTTCACAAAGCTTTAACTCCAATTGTCAGCTATCTGCTTGTGTTTTGCATGGTGTGTCTGCAGCTTGCACAGGATGCAGAACGAGCTGACTGGTGTGAAGCGGGCCCACCCTGCTCTCGAGCCTGGTGCTCATAGGTGACAGGCGTGTCACTGTGATAACCTTGTGTGGTGCATAACGCCCGCTCCCACTCCGACGTACATGTGATCGCAGTTTAAGAGGTACAAGGTCATGTTGGTTTAAAGCCAAAAAGCATGGCTAAAATATCCGCACTAAGAGACAAATGAACACCAGTTTGTGTTTCTGAGCCGTTAAAAGGATAAAAAAAAAGAGAAAAGCTTGTAGAGGTGAACGCTGCTGGCAGGAGTTTTCACACGCACGCTGTAAAGGATTCCTCTTTCTCAACATTTGCTTTGATACGCAGCAACAGTGCATAGCATATGACAAACTGACGCTTCTGACAGCATTCGAAATGACATTTGCCATTAACTTTAAAAAATGAATTAATAATTCGGGAGCTCAAAGAATCCTCAAAGGACACTAACAAAGGCGACGCGTTTGTTAGCTGCAAGTGACACGTGTTTAATCTCAGTTTTTTAACTCAATTTAATCTCAAATCGAAGCGGCGCATAATCAAAGACGCTCTTTGAACATTTCATCTCTGAATCAAACAAAATGAGATTGCCAGGCTTGACAGTAAAGACAGCCTCACATGGAAGGGAATAACATTAAAAGACAATTCTGCAATTATCAGATGTAGCCCTGATTTATTTATCATTACTGGCAGCTCTGGAGAAGCAGACAGCTGTTAGGCACAGAGGCAGCGCTGAAGAGAAAGCACTGTGGAGATTCTTTAAAGCACGAGTGAGCTCTGGGTGTTTAGGCTGTTTGTTGCGCCAGTTTAAGCCTGATTATGATCTTCATCTGCCGTGCGAGGGCTGCATATGTGCGTGTCAAAATCTGAGATGAGAAAGAAGTTAGCGAGAACATAATTAGCTCAGCTTTGCAGCCACGCAGCGAGCGAATCCCCTGCGTCGCTTATCCGGATTTTACAGGCAGTTCACCCTCTGCCTTTTCACCTGATCCTCTCACTCGTCTTCTCCATAGGTGCTGCTGGAAAGCTGCTGTACAGTGCTTGGCAGACCTGACAGCTGAGTGTTGAGAAGTGGTCTCCCAGGGGCCGCACAGGCGCACGGACCGGGTGTGTGTGTTCGGCTCTGGAAGGGGAAGCAGCCCCACTCAGGACTCGATGTGGTACCCAGCCTCTCTGCCCATCAGGGGAGAATAGGCCCTTCTATCTGCTTGGCAGCTCTGGCACTGAGAAATTGCCCATAATCACCCAGATAGCAGACTTTTGTCATCCTAACTGCGAGTGGGAAACAGAAGGAAGGTAGATTCATGTTGGGTAAACTACCATCGGATAATGGTTGTTCGAACAATATCCGGCTCTGGAGCGAGAATCTATCAAAACATATTGATCCTGGAACAAGAGAATTGGGTATGGCATGCGGAGCGCCTTTGTTTCTGAAAAGTGTTAGCTTCACAGAGACTGTACTGACAGCATTAATATATTAGATGGTGACTGTTGAGAGCCGCCTGCTGAGGCTCAGACTGTAACTGCTGCCTGCTTGAGAAGCTTTCTTTCCCCTGTTTATTCTTCTGTTTATTTCTTATCTAATAGTAAAACAGCAGATTTGACCAGGGAGGGTATGTTATCAGAACAGCGCTTTTAATTAAGGACATTTTTTATCGCCACTTACGCAGACTGAGTCTTTCACTCGAGATTCCTCACCCTGCAAACCTTCCCAACAGACCTGAATTGCTCTCCCAACGTCTCATGTTTCCTCTTTTGTCTCTCCTGATGAGGACTGACTGTCATTGACTAACACTGAGTGCAGGGAGAATGGCCTTATTAAAGCTGGTGGAGGAAACCTGACACTCTGCGAGTGTGCATGTGTGTTGAGCGGTGACATTGAGCAACGCTAATGAGATAGATGTTCATTAAACATCGCAGAGCCACCAGGCCAATAAATCCAATCAAATAGGACAATGCCTGATTGAGCTATTAACAAGGCTGCAGGCTCAGGCTCTTTGCTCCCAACGTTGTTTTGACAGGCCCTGTATTGTCAGCTCATTAGTGCCACAACTCAATAACATTTGAAGATGATGTGTGCTGATTAAATACTTCACAATTTCACAATTTTGCTGAAAAGAATTCAGAGGATTCAGCTCAGGCGTGTTTCAGTCATCACATGCACTGAGATAATAAGGCTACGTTCACACTGCAGGCGAAAGCGCATCAAATCCGATTTTTTTGACCCTATGCGACCCATATCCGATCATGCTATGACAGTGTGAACGGCACAAATTCGATATTTTCAAATCCGATCTGGGTCACTTTTGTATGTGGTACTGAATCCGATACATATCCGATGTTTCAGAAAGCGACTGCTGTGTGAATGGTCAAGTCGCATTAAATCCGTCTTTTACGTCACTGATACAAGACAGACGTCAATTATCAGCGCTGGAGAAGCGCCTGAGAAGACATCGCGAACGCTTCCTGGCCATCCCGTGTAGATGTCAGTGAAACTGTTGGGAAGACAACGTTGGAGAAACGTGAACATTTTATTTGTACTGCATAATCTGCAGACTCTTACAGAAATCTGCAACTATCCTTTGAAGCACCGCTCCTCTCTAAAACAGCAATAAGGATAATTATTAGGTTATCTACATTATTATGTAGATAACAAAATAACTTAAAGCAAAAATTGGGAAACGTAAAGTCCAAAGTCTTTATATTAAGGGCCATCTATCAAACAATATAGTTTGCTCTGGGTCTAAACAGAGCGCGTTGTGTGTGACATCTTCTTTTGCGCATGCGGGCCGCTTTGAGCGTTCACACTGGATCGCGTTTGCTGTCGCATTTTATTTGTAGTGTGAACGAGCAGACAAAAAAATCGGATTTGATCAAAAAATCGGAATTGAGCATTAAGACCTGCAGTGTGAACGTAGCCTAAGACTCAATCTCAATCTGGGTGTGTAATCCGAGTACACATAACTAGAAGACCCGTGACTCTGATGAAAGTTGGTATACTTAAGAAAATAAAAGCGTGCCTTATAAAATAGATAGAAAGACATTATTGGCCACGGAAATTGTCCCGCTTACTAAAAATACAAAGAAAATAGATCAATTAATTTAAAAAAGGATCATTTTTAGAGACTCTGAGTCTAATTAAAGCTGTCAAGGACGTAGAGTTATCTCTTATCCACTGAGATGGTTCCTTTTGAGAACAGGCTTGAGAACTGAACAGTACACAGCATTATGTAGCAGAAGTTTTAGGCTTCATCTTTCAAACTGTTGATGAATTTCTTGCAGCAGCTCCTCCTACAGCCTCTGACATCATCAGCACCAGTGGCAAAAAAAAAAAATGAGTGGAAATGTATAGAACTGGTTGGAAATTTGGCACCGCAGTTGTAAATACAGCAAAAATAAAGCCTTCAGCATCTAACTAGAAGAAATGGGGAGTTTTTTTTCTGTACTTCTGTAAGTTATCTAAGGTACCATACATATGCTTCATGCCTAATTCTTTATAATATTTAATTAAAGTGCAGTCAGTCAGTGAAAACTAATGAAACAGTCAAGATGGGGGAGACATTTGAGCGTTTAATTCTTAGCAAACAATAACTAAAGATCTCTATTTTTTTAAGGCATTGTGTCTGGATTATTTAATTAAACTGGATGATTTCAAGAACAATTAACATTTGAAGGAAGGTTCTCGGGGGGGGGGGGTTATATGTTCTTTGTGCATTTGAAGAGCCTCGTTTACCTTTATTTTTGTCAGCGTATTTCCTGATACTACTTCACCAAATGCCAGAAAAGTGCAAATGCCTTTACTTTTATTTGTCTAATATCTTATTAGTTTTCCTTTAATTAAATCTTACCTACAGTCTGTCAGCTTTATGAGAAATCCAACTTTTTTAGCTGAGTATCCCAGCTTGCACTGTGTAAATGTCTTTAACTTTTAAGATAATAAAGGTTTTCATCAAGCCTGTGTTCAGATTTTTGTGTATCTTCTCACTCACCTGTGGACCCATTGGGTATGCTGGGTGAGTCTGGCCCAGCTGACTCTGCTCGGAGGGACTGCTGCTGGCGTCAGATTGAACCGATCCGTCACGAGCTCCTGAAAGAGCAACAGGCAGAGAGAGCCATGTAGCAGAGTCCAAAGAAAAAGGGAACAAAACAAACAAACAAAAATGAAATCCACCTGAGATAGAGGCAGGCTGGATAAGTAGATAAATGCACAGCACACGGTGCACTGCGATGTTACAACATAGAGTCTCGTACAGAACAGAAGAGGGCAGCTGGGGAAAGAGGGGGGGTGGAATTTGTATTTAAGTGCTTTATCAATAACCGCTGTAGCACTGAATAAATTACCAACCAGCGGAGAGGCTCATTGATGGGGGATGATGCATACTGGCGGGTCCCCGATGGCCTAGATTACCGCTGAGAGATAGAGCTCCACCACAAATGCAGGGGCCACATTATTCAGCCATTTACATCACTGAGTATCACTCATCTAAACCCACCACCACCCCCCCTGCTCTGGGCCTGCAGCCATGAGACACAATTAGACCTGTTTGCTATGAGGGCAGAGTGGAGCGGAGCAGACAGGGACATGATAATAAGCTTGCTGATGGCTGCAGGGAAAATAAAGGGCACCGATGATTGGTTATCAAAGCAATCCCTATCTGAGAGAATCTCCCAGCAGTCCTCTGAGTGTGGACTGCTCTAAAAGGTCCAAAAGGCTGATTTGACCCTCACCCTTTGACCCTGATGATATGGAGATCATGTGATGCCTTAATATTGACACAAAGACTTAAGGGCACTTCTTGAAAAATCTTAAATGATCCTAAATATTTACTATCCGACTCTGGTGATTTAAAAAGAAAAACAAACAAACGAAAGACTGCAGTAAAAATCAGGATAAAGTGCAGCAAGAAGTGCGGATTTTACAATTACACGATCTTAAAAACAACATCAAAGAAGCTGACAAACACCTGATAAACAAGGCCCAACACACACAGTAACCTTCTATTGATTTTCATGAGAAGACTTCAAATATGAGAGTTGAAAAGAAGCAGTTTCATGGTTCAGAGGATTAATGTGTTTTGAATAAGTTGGTTAAAGTGAACGTGTAGCGCTGCAGAAATGTAATCTTGCAAAACTATTACAAACAAGGTCCCTCACTTTCTTACAGTCTTCCTGTCAATACAGTAGATTTCTACTCATAGATTAATCTTATTGATGGCACGTTTTATTATATTAACCTTAACCTGAGTGAACAAAGCTGCCTCTGATTGACCTTCAAGCTCTTATTCGAGGTATTTGCGAGTTCTATTTGGAGACATCTTTATCAAGTGATGGTTTCTTAGAGGATTTTTCTTTTTCTTTTTTACATTGTATAATAATTTGAAAAAAAAAATGTCATCAGCGTGACATCCTGTCCTTTCCTTTTCAGCTCTGATTGATTTGTATGTAAAGGACATTTTTTTTGTCTCTTTTTACAAAGTTTAGTTTAGTAGTTTCTAAAAACTATGGAAAATGTGCGCGCTTCCTCTGAGTACCATGTGTGCAGATAATTAATACATGATTTTTTAAAATTAAAAGTGTCTTATAAATTAGTCTACAGGTCATGAAAACCATGTCATGAATTTTCTTATTTTGCAACTTACGGGTTGGAGTGTATGTGAGAACTTCCTTTCTCTGCCAAAGTTAAATCAGCTCTGTGGATTTCACCTGAGAGATTTCTGTATTCATATTATTTTTTTCTGCTCATCTTTTTGAGTTGAAGCAGACACTTTTGGGACAAACTAGATGCCTCATGCTATCATGCATCAGTTAGGGTTCAGCAATATTTGATTCAAAACTGATGTCTGCTTAGGTTTCTCATTAGATCTGAACAACTGTACCCACCCTATCTCAATGAGGCGAAATGGCTCACTTCTTTTCAAGTCTGATTTTTCTAAATAAAGGCCTGAAAAAGCTTCACCGTGAACTGACAGCTGCTTATTTTTAGTCACAAATATGTCACATTATGTCAAAGACGGTGTCTTTTTTAAAAAAATAAAGACGTGTGGCAATAATTGCCCTTTGTTGCACTGTGGCTGTGTCACTTCCTGCAATATTTCACATTGTCCACAGTGGAGAAATACAAAAAAAGATAATGTTGATGTTATGTTTGATGTTTTCTTTTTGGATGAACTTAGGTGTAAGTGCTCGCTAACGCTATGCATTTTAAGTTTTGTGGCTAATTCATAATAAAATCCAGTCTTGTGCTTACAATTATATGCTGAGCATGAAGAAAATATTTACTTTGTATAAGCAGTACTTTATTTTTCTACACTCAAAAACATATTTATGCCAAAAATATGGAATCTGGAAGTATATGGAAGTATATTTTTCTTAAAGAATAATCTTTTGAATAAATAAACTTTTGATTTTATATATTTCATTTGCACTCAGGATGTTGCGGGTAAACTGCTGTTTTTTGAACAAATCCTGGACCGAGCCAGCAGCCATGGTACCATGAGAGACAGCTACCATGCTTCCAAAGCAACCAGGTTTTGCTAGCTGGCTGGTTTGAAGGTCATTTAGAGCCCCGCAAACCAAACATTGACCACCTGCTTCATGTTTCCTGTGAAAATGATATTTTTCTTCATCTTGACATCTCATTGGATCTTCTTCTTCATTTGGCTGCTCCCTTTCCCTTTGCCTCCATCTCTCTATATCCCAAGCATCGCCTTCGGTCACATCAACTCTCTGCATGTACTCCTTCCCTACATCCATGAATCCTCTGTCTCTAACTTTGTCTCCAAAACACTTAACCTGAGCATCTAATCCTCTCCCAAAGAAAATCTAAACATTTTAAAATCTGTCACTTCCAGTTTTGCCTCTTTTTATTGGCTAGACAATATAAAACTTGTATCTCCACCCCAAAAGAGACCGTTTAACTTTGAGGGTCGTAGACACTTTGTCAATTTGTCCACAAATGTGTCATATTTCTCTGGACAGGCATCAGTCAGCGGGCTTGTGTTATACCAGAAGTGACAATAACCATGATATTAGAAAATTAAATGGTGATTTGATGTTAACAATACAGTTATGATAATTATTGCTCTTATGCACTGTTATACTCACAGAATCTCTCCCTACACTCGTATTATGAGTGTGAATCACTTGCAGAAATGAAAGCAAATAGACAATAAACAACATTAAAGGTGACTCATCTGAGGAAAATGTTGTTTTCATGCAGTCTTTTGGCTACAAGAGAAAATCTGATATTCTGATATTGCCCTGCTAGCAGCTGTTGTTTGTTATGAGAAAACTGAATGAGTCTTGCTATTCTGCTGATCCTTAAACAGACTTAAGAGCTGTGTGTCTGCATAATTTAACCAACATCTGAAAGCTGAACTATGTGTTGAATATGTTGCAATGCTACTGGACTGGACAACCTGTGGTGGAAAGAAAGAAAAATACTTTTTTTTGTAGACTCTCAATAGACTAAAATGTTCCTGTTTTTTTGATGAGCTTTAAACTTGAAAGGTTTTCATACTTCTATTACTCATAGTTACCAAGTAAATTTACAGGCACAATAAAACTGACTTACTTATTTCAGATGTACACAAAAAGAGGTTACATGTCATGTGGAATTTAATAAACCCGACCATGTTTTGAATGTAAGATACAAAAGGCCTCCCAAAAAGTTAACACATCTCTTTAAATGCACTTTATTCGTCATAAAACAAGTCTTCCCCTGAATATAACGGTAGATGAAATCAAACCAATCATGTGGAAATGGTTTTGAAGGCCACAAAACCTTGCTAAACTGCACAATGTCGGCAATGAATTGAAAAAAAAAAATTAATCACATTTCCACTCCAAAAATTGATTTTCTTCAATGGAATATCACAGCTTTTAAATAAAGAACACATCCCTGATGCATTGTGTCTTTTTATTCACGGCCTTTCGTTTTTTGTTAAATATACTGGGCATGCAGTGGTTTCTAGTACTTTTATAAAAGCCTCATACAAAACGTACTATTCAATAGCCTTGCCAGCAAGATCTTATTGCCTGTCAAGTATATTTATGCAGTACATTTTAAAACTCTCCTCCGCCAACTAAAATCATTTCATCTTTGCATAAAATCCAAATAATTGGTGAATGGCATGACCCAACAAATGAACCTCAAGCATTTGATGGTTGATGTGAAAGCCCAAGGGGGAGCCTGCTTTTCTAGCTGGTTTCTACCTCTGGCTGGCTGGCCCTGCTTCCCGATAAAGGTCCACATCCTCTCGCTTATCAACCTCGCGACGCAGTGGCTTTTTTGACAAGCCAGTCTCTTTTCACCAATTATTTCACCCATTACAGATCATGCCGTGCCCGGCCCCACCCTGTGCACTCAGTATCTGGAATTAAGATCAGTCTGAACATACAGGAAATACTTTGTGGCTGTATTACAGTCAATAAAAAGCAGAGATACTACAAAAGCCGTCATAATCTGCTGTTATTTATTTGGAAAAGCAGAGAATAAATATTACAGGACCATAAATTGTTGCACTGGATGTCATTAGCCGTATTGTCTCCAAGCAGTTAATTCTCAGTTTGAACCTTATCAAATGAAAGCAATTTTCCTTCCTCTAGACTTGAAACGGTCTTATTTTCATTTACTGCAACTCAAACTTTCCAAGCATCTCAAAGCAATTCTCTAAATGCAGCTGCCACGCTGTGATAACAATAACACACCCAGTAGTGCTACTGAGCAACTTCTCCGCCAGTGAATTATCCAATTACCATCATAACAAAGTCAATTAGCAAAATGAGGATATTCATCTAATAATGAAAGAACAACACTTTATAAAATCACCTATAAGCTCCAGAGAGTGGGGCTGATGACTGTAGTTAAGATACTGGTTGTGAATAATAGATTCTATCTGATAAACAGTGCGGGAGACTTAATGAATAACGATTCGTTGATGCCTTTCATTGCATCATTTCACAATAACTTAGAAAGCTTCATCCCCCTTGCAAATATCTGTAACGTTAACATGTTTATCGCTGGGGAAGAAATCGATAATAAATAAATACACATGCACATCTCCCCCCAAAGGATTTGTGTAATTTCTTTAACTAAATTAAATAGCTGACAGAAGAAATACCCGGGGAGTCAATCTTCAATTCTTCTTTATTACTAAAATCTCACGTACACGTTTGGCTTTTCTTTCCCTAAAATAAATAAATAAATAAATTTAAAAAATCTTCTTGTCCAACGTGAATGATTCTTAAATGTATTTCCAGATGGAGACTAATGCTGCATACAGAAGAGGAAAAATAGAGTATATCTCGATCAAACCTTTACTGAAAAGAAACACCTTTGATGCCGTGATTATACACAGGTCACACAATGGATAAAATGGAATGAATGGATGTATTGATGTGAGGAGAGATGAAAGAAGAGGACAAACGGATGAAAGAACAAGCGTCGTGCATTCAGCATAGCTTTACATTTATCTAGGACATTCAGGGTACATCTCCTTTTTTACTTTATGAATTCCTAAGCAGCTTTAATTGCCGATGTAACTGCGCAAAGTGCCTTTAAAATACAGCTTCATCTGGAGGAACAAAGCACCCTTTAGCCCACAAATGTACATACATGCATGGCTTCGTGGCCTTGACTGCTTACACGAAGCAGTCTTTATTAAATTCAAACTCTTTCTGACGGTGACATGACGGGAACATCAGAGCAAATTCGCTCTTTTAAAAAAATGTAAGCGGAATAATTATGTTTCTTACAGAGCACTGAGTGCAGCTGGATGTGAGTTATGCCATGGAAATATTGCCAATATCCACCACTATATAAATTCTCTCTCATTGATCACCAAAGTGGCCACTGGAGAGTGACTTTCAATGCCACACAAGGCAGAAGGCCTCTCAGGGCTACGTGGGTGCTGAGGGAGGGAGGGTGGCGGGGGGGCAAAGAGCTATATTTATTTGACTTCATTCGGCCTGTCTTAATGCAGCGAGCCCCAAGGACTGCACCACAAAACAATTAGCCTGGATTTCATAAAGCAATCAGCACGCCACCTTGTCTAATGCAACCGCTTCACACATTGACAGTCTGTATAAAGTGGGTGTTATTGAAAGCTGTTCACGTTAGCTTTCGCCTCAGTGCATTTATGAATCAATTTTTGCCCATAAAAGAAGCTTTAACACTTAAGCTATTTTAGTGGAAATGCATTATGTAAGTTGTCAAATGTACGAGAGGCCCGGTAACGATTCAGGCTCTTCAGAATGAATAGCCGGCCCCCATTTTTATAATGGTCCTTTTGAAAATGTCTGGCTGAGTGCGTGTGTTTGCTATTAAGATGTTGTCAATCATTTTTCCACTGAAATCTAATCCATGGAAAATAATTTCACATTTAAAAAAAAAAAAAAAAAAAAAAAGAGTGAAGATTAAAAGTTAATTATGTCCTTAATTGTTTGCTGAGCGGAGCTGCTGCGGCGCTGCGACAACACGCGACACTATAATACGGTTTTCATCATCAAAAGTGTGTTGCGCTGCTGACTTGGAGCATTTATGTTGGACGGGGATATGCGGGCTGTCGGAGCGTAAAGGATGAGCGCGAATAGACAACAAGCCACATCATACACAAGGTTTAATTCCATCAATACACAACCAATTGTCCCAGATTGTTTGACCATTGATTTTGTTAATACCACTTGGAAAGTTGATGTGGCATTGCGCTGAGAGCCGAGAGAGACAGACCATTTCACTTTCATTTTTCTATCTCAAGCAGCGTGGAATAAAGTCTAAAAAGTAATGTTACACCCAAGGCACAGTGCTTTATAGAAGAGAGCAGCCTGTAATATGCAGTGCGAGCTTTATAGTGATTTACTTAACTCCTTGTAGAATGCAAGAGAGCCAAAATCACCAGTGATTTAGCTCAGTGTTTCATTACTCCCACCAAAGCCCTCAACAATAACACAGGGCATAATCTTCTGCCAATAACTCCAGGTGCTCTTAGTCAGATGGCTCCCTCTGGACCTGCAGGGAAGTAATACTCTGTTTAGAGGCTGGGGTGGAGAAGCTGCAAGGGATAGGTCAATAGTGTTTCTGGGGATAGAAAATCACCAGGGACTGACTTTTGAGTGTCTGCCGGTAACACTATTAGCTACATTATGGCTACTGCTGCCGCTAGGAGAGCTGTCATTTCCTTAATTAAGAGCACAGCGAGGGGCAAGAGGGAGAAGAGGCCACGGCAATCTCTCCGGGCCTCCCGCATTAAAGCCTGATTCCTCATCGCGCAAGGGCGGAGACCTTACAGGGGAGAAAAAAAATCTACCTCATTCGTTATTCTGGCACAAAGTGGAATTATGGAGTTAGGGAATTACGTCGGAGGTGGTGCCAAACAGAAAGGATTTTACACCTCAGCAGTTCTGCGACTTGTTCTGAGGCCATGTTTAAGCCAGAAGCAGATGAGGAAGATCTCAAAGGACAGACAAAGAGGAAGTGGATGAAAAACGAAGGCGACAGGTTATGTATGAAAACAACAGAAAACAGTGCACTTCAGTTTGTAGAAGAAAGCCTGCAGTTTGTGATGAACGGGTGAGGAATATGCATGTAAACAATGCTTAAAGCAGCGAGGGTCATGTGCGCCAACACTTACGCTCTCACTCATGGCCACAGGTCTTCACCAAAAGGCTCTCTGCCATGAGAGTGCTCTGCTTCGGCTCTTACCTGTCTCTTCCTTGATGCTGGAGTGGGGATGGAAGCGGCACAAGCACAAGAGGGACCAGAGGGAGGTAAATTGGTGAGAAGAGGCAATGCCCATTTCAAAGGTCAAGAAGGAGAGATGGTGTGATGACGAGAGGAAGCAGGAGAAGGGAAGAGGAGGAGGAGGAGGAGAAGAAAAAGAAGGGGAAAAGAGGGCTTTTGTGTTGCATCCTCACAGGGGACTTGGGACACTTTGCACATGAGCACATCTGTTATGGAGCGTCCTCCTCATTCCCAAAGCAATGTCAACCTGATTAGCTCAGGGTTGAAAGAGGCAAATAACAATCTAAATTATTCTTCATCCTTTTAAGGCCATCAGTAAAGGAGGGACGCTGCGATGAAGACTAGTCTTAGAGAGCTGTAAGCCTTTTAGGAGATGCCTGCTTCACTATTGCTCCTCCTCTTAAATTACTTAAATGATATTTGCTGTAAATAGGATTCTCCCGCCTGCAGCCTGCAAGCCAGTGATGAAAAAAGGCCTTCCTTGCACTCAGTATCATACCACTCTACTTTGTTTTTATAGACAAACCCACATAGTAAACCTACAGCTCTTAAAGTAAAGCTAAAAACATTTTAAAGCAAAAAAATTGCAATAAATAAATAGAGACTTGAGCTGTTTATTGCGAACTATTTCAGCTTCTCTTTGTTTTTTTTATCATGTGAAACGAATAAATCTGGATTTTAAGTCACTGGTTGAACAAAACAAGAGATTTAAACCTTAATTTCTGTGATGACTCCTTTTTTACTATTTGCTGATGATTTTACACCAATAAATTAGCAACTGGAAGCAACTTTTAGCTGCAGCCTTGTCTTTGACTTTAAAGTAAACTGAGGGCAGTAAATAACAAAAACTTTGATGCATCCCACTTAAAGAGCTTCAAACTTGTATCTTCACACTACGATCGGGTTAAGAGGAGGCTTTTGTTTTTTTAAACCTGCATCTGGTAAACTGCAGGACATATAGAAGTAGCCGGTGGGGTGCGAGCCCAATCCAGCGTGGTGTGTATGAGTTGTGTGTGCACGTGTGGGGGGCTAGACACCCACATGTCATGCCTGACACATCAGCCTCGGCCCCCCAGGCTATCTGGCGCTAATGCTGCCTATGTCCCACTTTCTACCCCTTGCCCCTCAATGCCTCCTCTCCTCCTCCCCCACTCCTCACCCGTTTCTTCTGTCATAGAGGTATAATAACAATGGATCACAGCAGCGCTGCAGCACAGGCTCAATCACCACAGGATAACATCAGGTGATACGGGCTGCACAAAAGTATATCTTACCTCCACTGAACCTGAGCTATCTGGCCAAAGTATTAGTTCTTACTGTATTGCCCTGTTGTGGCCATATTTACAGAGCTGAGTGGGTACAGGTGGAAACAAGCAAATAATCATACAGCTAAAAGGCACCCCACCCCAGCCCACCACTCCCAGCACATTATTCTGGTGGAGCAGACAAATAGTGGAAGGAGGGACGTCAGGAAATAGTATTGCTTTGAAGTCCATAACTCTGTTCTGGAGGAAAGAAGCATCACAGTGTTATTCCTCATCCTCAGATATAAAGGAAAAAAAACATAATAACTTCTCGATAGCCTGGATCTCCACTGCCCTATACTAGCTCTCCCCCTTCGCCCGCCCACACCCCTGCCTCATCCACCATACACCCACTTCTCCTGCCTCAATCTTTGGTTTCAAAGGAAGCGAATCAGCCAGAAGGACAGAAGGTTATGCATTAGTACTGGTCATTGCTCAAAGAGCGAGCGTTATAAATAATAAAGGCTTGTGAAGGACACAGGGGCTCTGGGATGCATCTCTAGTTCACGCCACACAAGTCAAAGACAAGACTGTAATTTCTATTCCGAAAATGTGACCCTTGCAGCTTCAATTACATCTCAACAACACAAACCGTGTCCGTGCCAGGAGATGTGATGCCTCTTTGTTAGCTCTACATGAAAGGCTTAGAGATATTGGTTATGGAGTGGATGCAACACATGCATGGTTTGTTTTGTTTTTTTGAAAATTATTTGCCAACTTAAAGAACGTGGATAACTAAAATAAATGCATACTCAAATTCAATTTGTTTTCTCCCCAGATGCCCACCTATAGATCTTGTAATCTAGTCAATCTTCTCAACTTTAAGCCAACAAAGAATGGGGAAGAATTAAACTGGCAGATATTTTGAAGTTCTACATTTTGCTCAAAGTCATTTCTGCATAAACAAGCATCAGAAACGTGATGACCTTTGCTGCTGCTCGTAGCAAAAACAAGAAGTCCGCCTTGCGCTCATCCTCCCTCCCTGTCCTCCTCGCCATGCACTGATTGTGTTGCGCTAGCCACGGGCTCTGCGGGCACATTAGCCAATGTATTACACCTGCTTTACAGGCATGCATTAAGCTTGTTTTAGAGTTTGCGCAGACAGCTGAAATCCCCATAATGAGATCCACCTCCCGGGGAGAGACTTGTTCCCTGTCGGCCTCCTTTATCCACTCTTATTTACTCAGCGTGGCCCATTCAACGGCGGGTTTGCGCCACTTTATTACTTAACCTCACCACACAACGTTGCGAGGCTCTCTGCATCAGCAAGCTGCCTTTCACATCATGCATCCCGCTCGCTAAGCTGATTACACAAAAATAATAAGAACCCGTGCCTCGAGCAGTGTGCGCTTGTGCACGCCCCTTTGTGTGATTATATGTGTGCATGAAAGAGATTTTTTTACACAACACAGTTGTTTTGTCTCATAGCTGCAAAATATATCTATCACCAAGTATGGAAGCATTCAGAGAAACAAGGCCCAATCTACAAATCCAGTTGAAAACATTATTCTGGGTTGTTTTCTAAGAATTCTTGAAGAGGATTCACCTCTGCTCGCTATTTATTTGTTTTAATTGTCATATTTTCACATGTCCACTACACTGAGAAACACTTTTCCATCAAAAGGACCTAAAATACATTTCAAAATGCCAACTTCAATTTCAGTGACAATTACAAGCATTTAACAATCAAGTAAAATTATGAATTTGGGGTAAAATATCGTCAAACTCAAAATATGTGAAGCTAACATCATGAAAAGGTTAAAGAGAAAATCTGATGAAACCTTTGGTTTGCAAAATGTGATTAAAATAGGAGTACTACAATATCTGTAATGACACAAATCAATAATCAGTGGATATGATTTCTTTCCTGGATTCAAATTAGATTTGTCTGAGGGGCTCTATGGATGGAAAACATGAATCAGAGAACTGTGAGATGCTTTCTTTGAGTTTCTTGGAGATAACAGATACATTAAAATTCTTTAAAAAGTAGTTAAAATGAAATTACATCAAATCGATATGTTTACCTGTGATGCTGTAAATAAGCAGAAAAAGTGTTCCGGAAGAAAAACATCCTTTTTAAAATATTTTCATGCTTAATTTAATTTCATTGCATTTACTAAATGTTTACTCATATTTGCCTCCTACCTGACTTGACGCCCTGTCAAAGAAGCTTCGAGTGTGGCTTCATTTTTTTTTAAAGTGTAAATGTTATTTTTGGAAATAGGCGTCCAAATTACAGCTCAGCGACTAGAATGGGAAAACATCTCAAGGAGAAATTACGATGTTCTTCCTTTTTACTTTAAAAGTGAACATATCAGAAATGGCACCGTTCAGTATGTTTTATAAGACAAAGTAACAACTTCCTGTGTTTCCTGTGTCTGCAAGTAGCAGCAACAGCTGCAACCATAACCAAGCTGGATGTGAATTCCCTACTCTAGTTTGGGATTATTCCTAAATCATCCCTTGCTGGGATCAACACTTGACTATAGGCTGCTTCACACTGACCTTATTAAAGTCTTTTTTAACATAAGAAGGTTACCCTCAGTTATGATGGCCAGTGTTGTTAATCGAGCAGATTGGACCTCTTTCAGTTAGCTGAGACTGTTTTGTTTTGGTTGATGTTTTTGAGTATAAGTGTTAAACTGTACAGAATAGAGCCCAAGTGATTTATCACAGATTTGCTGATTCTAGTTATCCAACAATGCCACTGTCTAACTAAAGTATACTGAAGTATACTATAATTTTCCTTTCTCAATATACATTTAAAGAAATGTTTCTATGAAAATCACATTTTTCAAAAGTCCACTAGTGGTCGGACTTTAGTCCAGATGAAATTAGCATCAGTAATCCAGAGTCCAATCTGATTATAGATGGGAACGAAAACACCCAACAGCACGCTGGAGCGTTACAGCAGACGTACCGTTCGGGTTGGACTTTCTGTTCCGAATGACCTCCAGCGCTGGGAATCAATGAAGATTCGTTTTGTTCTTTTGGGGAGGGGGGCGTGCCTCTAGGTGACCTTTGTGAAAATGTTCCACCATTTTGCCAGAATCCGTATAAGTGCAGACCATTTCATGTAGACAGTAAGTGTATGAAATGAGTGCTCCTGTCGTTCCAGCCTGGCTCTCTTTGACAGCATGATGATAGAAGCGTCACATCCTTGGGAGAGTAAATGCAAACTGACAAGAGATGAGCCTTTGGTTGCTGAATATAATACCGAATTGTGCTCTGAGTGTCTTATTATCTTGTCTGTTGATGTCTGAAAGGGGGAGATTTGCTTGAGAAGAGAAGACAGAAACTGTACGCATCCAACACCATCTCGTCCTCTGGAAAAAAAAAAAAGATTGCTTGCCCTACTAACCACAGCTTTCCCACCTAATGTCCACTTCTACTTGGAATAAATACAAGGCAGCAGGATGTTTGTGGTGCCTCATAGCCCCTGTTACCTGAAGTGGAAGACTATTTGCACAGGCAAGCTTTTAGGAGGAGAACGACCCTTTCACAACTGCATGTAAGCATGTGGTGGGTGTAGAAGATGGACAATTTACTGTAGACAAACATGACCGCTACTGTCATTGTCTCCCCCTGACTTCTTCTGGCACAAACTCTTTTAAACACTATTAAGGCTACAATGAAAAAGTCATACACGAGGCCTACGGGAAAGAAAAGTTAGCTTTTTGTCGTCCTTACAAATATAAAAACACATAAATGGCACATGTAACCACATCTCAGTGCAGACGCTCATTAATATTGATACTCAGCAAAAGCTGTTTGCTATCAACAGTCCTCCCCCCACCCCCACCCCCCCAAAAAACAGCAAACAAACAAAAAAAAACATCTTGTATAACCTGGAGTCTGTCACTATATTTCAAACTGTTTGAATCATGAATCGAAAGACTCGGTTAAATTACAGGGGAACAAATGAAGTCTCAACATGATTTACATTCCCTTGAAACTATTAGTGCGCTGTCTATTCGTGCACGTCTGTCAATCAAAAAACTGGAGCAATTCTGTCAGGGATTTTTTCAAAATAAGAGGCGTAAAACAGAACAAAGTCGTATTTTCTTCTTGTGAATGTGAGGAATGAAAGTATGCCATTATCTCGCTTCCTCGCCACACAGAGTTGAAACACATAAAGAAAAGCATTGGAAAATATAAGGCTGAGTTTAAAGGCCTGTCTCAAGGTTGGAGCATTTATAATCATAATAGAATAGTGAATTGGAACCTTAATACAATCTCTCTGCAGCCATGAGAGCTCCCTGCAAACACGGGTGTAAGCAAATGTAGCTCATAATGACAACAAAAGCTGTAGTTGTTAATTACTGGTGAAGATCTTTCTCTCTTTAAACTATTCATCCACTCAAAATTGGTCAAATTTGTCACCTTTTAAGGAATTAAGTTAAACAGTCTAGTTTATTTAAACCTTTCTGGGCACACGTGTTAGACTAAGATGACTTGGGAGAAGCATCAGAGATGTTGTTATGAATCTTAATGGCAAATACCAAAAAAGAATTACTTAAAAACTAAAAAATACCAAAAAGTTACATTTGCAGGAGCATAAATTACCACCACACCATGCCTTTCCTTTTCAGTCCTGAAGCGTTTCAAGAAAGAAAGATGCTGATTCTCTTCTTCCTCTCCAACCCCTCACCCCTACCCTCACCCCCACTCTTTCCACTTTCTCCCTCACAGCAGAGGACATGACTACGCCACTTCTCCTCGCCATTCCCTGACAGGTCGTGTGGGCAGCGGTTCCCAAACTCAACCTGCTGCTGGCACAGCCCAGGGCTCTGCCACCGGGCAGAGAGGAAACGTCTCCTCGAAATTCACAAGTTAAAGAAGAGCGGCTCCGACTAGACACATGTCCGATGATGACAGACCGTCAGCAAACATCAAGCAGTGCTCCAGGAATTACTGGATCTATGCATGTTTTTCTAAGCATTTGCTCCATTAACAAAGCAAATTAATAGCATCAAATAAATATATAAAAAAAAAAAACTAGCAATGCATCTGCTTATATTTTGGTGTACACACGTGAGAGAAAAAGACAAATAAAAAGCAGTGAGAGGACTCAGAACTGATCAGAAAGGAAGAAAAAAGGAGAAACTTGATGCTTATTAAACCAAATTGCAACACTTTTGAGACAAATCCTGCAGAACGCAGTCCTTGTTTAGAAGACTAGCCTCGGGTTATTCTTGAAATAAGGATTTAAAAGACAACCGAACTCTCTCAGATTGGGTCTGAGAGTAAAATTTGGCTCGCCCTCCTCTAAATTCATATTTTGCTTCATTCACAAATATTTGGCCACATCACTCTATAGGCATGCTGCTATACTTTCTTCCACACCCCCCTCCAACACTCACACACACACATTCAGATAGAGACGCACATATTCAACATATTAACGCCTCTTATTAAAAAAAGTTGCACTGTTTACTGCACCAGAAAAAGCAATTACATATCAAAATCACTCACACACAAAACCCACTTCCACAAATACAGAGACAGCCTAACTTCCAGACCATCAAAAGCTGAGGAGAAGTTTGAATACATATTCAGTGCCAACATCTGAAGCCATTAGAGGAGAATTTTGTCACTTGCTTTCTTCCACATCAAGAAAAAGGAAAAAGAAAGAATATAATAAACTAATATTAAAATAAAGATAAAAAGGTCAAATGCTAAGATGATGACATAATCAGCTTTTTAAATCCTTCAGATGTCTTTCTAGAATATTTTAAAAGGTCTTTTGCAAAAAAAAGAATCAAGCAGAATAAATAAACTCCATAATATAATAATTTAATATGTGAAGATGGATAAAACTCACAAATATGGATAAAAGTACATAATTCTCATTGAATTCTGTAATCTCAATTTGCCTCTGTGTGACAGAAAAAATAATAATAGATCTTCAAATATTCAGATAATAAAAGCAATGATGAAAAACAAACGTTTAGAGCTAATTTTCATTTTTTCATTACAAATTATAATTAGAAAACTAGCTAAAATGATTATTTCTGTCATTATGCTTATTGATTTATGACGAGGCTTGGTGATTGAGTTTTTTTTTTTAAAAGCACACACTTATCTAAACACAGCCCAAACAGTCTCAACACTCAATTAATGAGATAACTGCAGAAATAATGAGCATGCTGACTGAGAAATTGTCTAATTTTGAACACAATTCCCAACTTCTAGACTAAAAACAAGCAGCATTAAAAAAAATAGAAGTCTCAGCAATTATGCAGATGCTAGATTTTATATGTGATGTGCTAAGAATTAATACAATAATTTTGGGAAGAATGCATGTTATAATTAGGATCAGTTGCATAAAATTCATCATTGTTTAAATTATAAATAATCAAGAGTTTCTCCATTTAGATTAAAGATGAACTGTATTACATTATCAGACACTCTCAGAGATGTGAAGTTGGAGTGAAAGCAAAAAATATTCCAACTGGAAAAAATTAGTCAGTTTGAGATCAACTTTTTAATTGACTTTATAATAGAAGAGACCCATAAAATGCTGCTTTCATAAAATACACAACAATATTAAATACTTTTTCCCTCCAATCATAACTTATTCAGGACTAACATGCAATAAAATAAAAATATACTGCAGCTTAAATACTTGTGCACATTTTCTGAAGTCTGTAGGTGAATGAATTCTATTAACACTAATTTAACCATTAACAAATCTAAGCACTTGCTCGTTGCTGCACTTAGTTTGCCGCTGCTGACACCTGTCCCAGCACTGGAAGCCCTCTGCTTGTACCAGTTCTCACCCAGACCTCATCCAGCAGCTTTGTGGAGGAGAACGGACGGACGTGAGGTGTAAGTTGACTTACCGTAAAGCTTGTTGGGAGTGCCCTCTCTGTCCGTGGCCTCGGAGGGCAGGAGCAGGGGCTCGTCGTTCAGATCGCTGTCTGGGGTGGCCGCTTTGTCGTCCGCCCGGAGTTCTGCCACGCTCATGTCGCTGCGCAGGGAGAGCAGCGGCTTGCTCAGCTGCCCTGTAATCATCGGATCCTGGAGGGAGCTGAAAGCCCAGGTGGGAAACAGGGAGGAGAGGGGGGGGGGAAAAAAGAGAAAATGCCCCTGGTTAGATGTGCTTCGTGGTCTCACCCTCACCGGCTCCTTCTCTATGCCTCTACTCACTCTCTCTCTACCCAGCTTCTCCTTTCTATGGCTCACTCATCACTCTCCCTCTCTCTCCTGCTCCCTCCCTCTCCAGCTCTCTCTTTTATCTGAGGCTGGTGCTACCCCGCTGATACTGCCGGCTGCTGCCTGGTGAAGAACTGTTACGGATCGCGTGGCTTTGCCATTATACCCTGCAGTCCTAAAACAGTGATACATCCATCTCCAAGGGCTCATTACTACCTGACATGTGCCTCATCTTCAGCAAACACTAAGCTGACAGCAGTCTACAAAGAGGTCCATGGACTGTGCGCTGATAAATAAATGAAATAAATCTAATTCTACATCTAAAAGGAACATATGAGCGACAGTACACACCGCTGATTATATCAATTTTCACATAGTTTGCGACAACAGATGAGATTAAGGGTGACACCGCGCAGCAGAGTGGGACAACGTGAACTTAAGGCCTGATCTAAACAAGAGATGAAGTCGCCGATGTTCCCAAATTTTTATCCCAATTATTATCTTTTCTTTTTCTTTTGTCAACACTTCAAAACAAGAATGAGAAGCATCAACGTGACGCGATTAAAGTATTAGCCTAAACTGAGGAAAATACACAGTGTGCTAAAAATACATAATTTAGCAGCAGCACTTGCGCCTATTTAAGTCTGTTTTTTGTTTTCATTTTATGGAAAACTTTCTTAAAAAGGAAAAACTTCTCTTACCAAGACAAAGCTCCAGCAGAAAAGATGGGAAAAAGTGTTTAATGAAAGTCCAAATGTTGAAAAGAGTCAAAGCAGCAGCTAAAACCTGCTAAAACCACCACAGCACAGGGACTGGCTATTGCATGCTTTCTACTGAACCAGAAGCAGCCTCCTCAACCTTCCTGCATTTGAATGGCCACCACAGGTTCAAGCCTGAGGTAGCTTCCTAAGACAAACCCTGGAGATGTCACCTCCTCCCTCCCTCTCTCTCCCTCTCTTGTTCACACACACACACACACACTCTCCCTCCCTCTCTGTCCCTTCCTCCTTGTGTCTTCGCACTGGAAAGCTCCTCAGACAGCGTTCATCCCACCTCAGGCTCTGAGGCGCAGACACGGAGCAGCAGGACTACGGCCTTCTTTCTTATTTATGAATCGAGTACAACCTAAATACGTCTGAGCAAAGGACAGGTGACCATGCGGCTCATACAGGCGCAGAAAAGGAAAAAAAGAAAAAGAAGGGTGAGCCTTATCTCGCCCCCTGCACCCATCAGCAACCCCCACAACGTCTATTAGGGTGGTCAATGAATTCCTACCCAGAGGGGCCTTTTTAATGTGCTCATCACGAGAATCTGCCCTCTTTGATATGACACATGATAATCTATGAAAATGTTAATCAATAGGGGTAGTTTAGGCTGTTGTTAAAAAAACGTGAGCCGACTGGTCAATACTCATATCCCCGGTAACAATGTCACTAGTCATCAGGGCTTCATTTGTGCAGCACTTAAATGTGGGACACTGCGCATCAATGCACCTCTCGGCCCGCCGAGGTAAACACATTTTCCCCTCTGTCTGAGCTTGGCCGCACTCTGCATGCATGTGGGTCCACCCCCCCAACCTCCACCTCCTAGCTCCTCTCCTTTGAGTTGCTTGATAGGTCCACTGGAGGGCAAAATTAATACCTAATTGAATCTTGCAGTCATCAAAATAATCAATAGTTTTTTATTATTTATTCTTCACAGTCTGTTGACTGTTTGAAAGCTCAGAGGGACAGCGGAGAGCACAGGCAGCCCTGAAATTTCTACCGTTTCACAATGTAATTTTCACTGGGGCATGAGAGTTTGCAAGACCTATAAAAAATGAGAGCAGTGGTTTTTGTTAGGAGGTGGGGGGGGGGGGGGGGGGGGGGGGAAATAAAAGGAAAAATGGGAATCTTTGCCCCAGCAGCTACGATGAAAAATAGAATAAACAAGCTACTGACACTTCAGAGAAGGGCAGGGTCCTTTCTGTCCATCCCTCCATCTTTTTCCCTTTCCCTTTTTCTCCTTATTTCATCATATCAGGAGTGTGGCGCTACCTCTCTAATGCTGGCATTTCTCTTCCTGACAGACTCCAAACAAGTGCTGGGAATGAGATCAGAGCTCTAATCTTCCCCTGGCCTCTGAGGCTCCAGGATAAGGGGGCAACACATCTCTCACCATCTCACACAGCTGTTAATTACTTCAAAACAGCCAGCTTTGCTTTATTGCAGTCACTCCAACCAAAGTGCATGTTTTTAACTTGTTTAAGCTGAGTGAGTAATGAGATAACGCTAATCTTGTTACAATAATACGTAATAAAAAAAGGGATATTTAAAAAGTTGACATCAGAAATTGCATTGCTGCTTCTAAGGATGTAACGGATTATCTTCATTATTATAAGTAGCTCTGAGACCTGTGATTAGCAATAACGTGAGCTACTGATGGCAAGAGCAGACATGGACAGACTGGAGAAGGTTTGTCTCCTCACCCAGTCTGGCCTCGGCTCGGGAACAGGTCGCAGAAACAAGAAAAAGCACTTGATGCCCTGCTCTTCGCCTCACGCTCACCAAAAGCCCTCAGTGGGTGGAGAATCGGTGGTTAGCAGAGCGTCCCGAGTGTCATCAGATATCCAAGCTTAGAGCTGGTGGTTTTACCAGTGCCGTTCCAGTGTGAGACGTCACTGGGTGGCGGTCTTCAGCATGTGATCGAACACTCAAGGTGAACACTCCTGGTTCACAAAGAAAGAAAAGATAAATAAATAACACCCTGTGTAACTGTCATGGCATCATTTTATATTAATAAATGATCTCCGGTAGTTTTAAAGTATACCAAATTATATGTGACTCCAAAACCGCATTATTTTCTTATCAACAGCGGAAAAAAGCAACAAATGAAGATGTTTCAGAAACAGGAATAGCGTCAAATTAAAACTGAACAAAAAAGATGTTACATAGTTACTGTGTAATGACATAAACAAAGGTAGAAAGTCCATTTGAAAAGCAGCTGTCTGATGGTAGATTAGTTTGATTAGTTCAGCAAAAATTTGCTGATCAGAATTTTTAAATGTAAGAATTGTATCCTTTTGTTTGCTATACACAGATTCTGAGACATTTCAAATGTTCAACATGTGCATGTATTTAAAAAGCTAGGGATCGCCACAGCAGGTAGCTCCTTTTTACGCCGGATGCTCTTCCTGTCACAACACCAAAGAGGTTTGTGTCTCCTCCTGGGATTAAACTGGGTCTCTTTCACTTATTAGGTGAACGTGTAATATACCCCACTGTGGGACCACTCAGTATTTCCTTGCAATTAGTGATTATTTTAATATTAAAGGAAATAAGTTAGAGATATTAGAGATAAACTGATGATGAAAATGATCATTAGTGGCAGCCACATGTCTCAAAACAAACTTTTCTCTCACAAAACCAGCCTTATGAAGTGAGACTGAAAAAACCCTGGAGATTAAATATTCTGTAATCTTCTGAAGCTTCTTTGTTTTTTTAAAAGTTGCATTGTGGAAGAAAAGTGCAAAAGAACCACACAGTCTGTTGAAACTTTAACAACTATGGTTAATTTTGTACATATATAAATATTTAACCTCCTGAGACCCGAGCTCTTGTTTGGGATGCATTTTTAATTTCTCCTAGCTATTTGGGATTAGTTGAACCAGAAAAGTATAAAATCTAAATATTATGTTTGAACAATGGGCACACGCTACTTAAAAAATTACAAAACACTTTATTGAGCAGCATTACGAAGAATATTCAAGAGGTTAAAACATGTTTAGAGTAATTATTAGGTGTGGAATTAAAGCACAGTTCAATAGCTTCAAATGATCTCCAACATACTGGAGGCATATGCAGGGTGATTTCAACCTGGGACAGGCTGCAGCACACCAGCCTGCTCTGAAAAACGCACGACAGAATGAGGTTTATAATCCACCCGAAAGACAAAATTCTCTTTCATGCTTTCTTTGTCCTTAAACATTAATGTAACGTCAAACCATCAGCTCGCTCTGTAAGTTAACACGACTTTCCGAGGTGACAAATGTTCTCCAATCTCTGAGAAATCACACACAACATTTTCATTTGCTGCTATGAGTGACGTAAAAGGCACGTAAATACTTTAAGTATCTGATTTTTCTTTGGACCTGTGTAATGCAAACAGACACATACGCTCAGATTAATAACGCCTGATATCGGCGAGTATTCATCTGCTTTAAGATTAAAATAAGGTTTCTTTAACATTTTGTAAATCATTTTATTTTCCACCTTAAATGAAACATATAATGTCTACACTGAAATAATGTATCGACACTTTTTGAAGCGATCATTATATATTTTATGAATATGTGGATGTGCTGTGATGGCCGAGCATATGGAGATGTGTAATGTGGTTTGTTAGGTGATGATTTGTCTCCCCCTTAGGGTTATTAACCAAACTGTTCTTCTGTCTATGCTTTCACTTCATGCCTTTGTGCATCTAAATCTCAACAAGTGCTGTTAATAGTGTTAAATTACTCTCGGAAAAATGCAGCCAATTTGTATTATTTTATCTGCAGCTGATCTAACAGACTGTTATCGGGACTCGTGGGGTCAGGGGTGTAAATATCTGAGACTTGAGATGATTTTTCTTTTCGCGCTCGTTAATATGATCAACAGTTATCCCTCTCTCCTCCACTAAAGCTAAAACGCTCCCCAGCGGACGGTCGGCGGGTCAGTGAAGGCTGAGGGCTATCAAAGCAGTGTATTAAAAGGAGCTCTTTGAAGCTTGTAAACCACAGTGCCCAGCAGGTCCACAACAGATAGACGCCTCTGATTGGTCAGGTGTGTGTGTGTGTGTGTTTTCTGCTGGATCGATCCACCGAGCTGACATTCTGGAGCATCAAAGCTTTCGGTGCACTAATCTGACTCCTCCTATGAGGGCGAGGGTTGTTTTTACTATTTTACTTTTTTGTCCATGAGGTGCTTAAACTTTAGATGGGGCTCTTGCATGTTGCATGATGGGAGAGCGGGCAAAGCATATGTTTTGGAGGTTTGAAAGGGAATGAAAACAAATCAAGCTTGGATACTGTATTTATCGAGTGATAAATAATGCAAAACTATAGAGAGAGAGATGGAGAGAGAAACAGAGAATCACAGGGCCATCCATTGGGCGTACCACTGGCAGCAGCAGAGGAGCGACACCGCAGAGATTCACACACTGCTGCTCCTCAAAGTCAGTTTCCCCTCACACTGTCTCTGGAGACCTGCGCCACATACACACTCATGAAAGGTGTGAAAATCTGATTTCCCAAAAAGGATCGGTAATTCTCTGTGAGGGTGGAAGCCGCAATCAATAAATCATTGCTAAGCAGATTGTAAAGAAAAAAAAATTATTCCCCCTTGGTATCAGTGCATTAGGATTCTCCTGAGGATGGATGAGGCAAGACAGGGGTGTGAGACAATCTCAATAAAGAAGAGGCAAATCATACCTTTGGCATTCATCTGGACTCAGGCAAGCAGCTGTCAGCCGAGTGACGGAGGACCGGGCGAGTCGACCAATATCCGAAGCCACCATGTTCAGAGAAGTCTGCAAATATATAAAACAAATAGCCTAATTATTACTGGAAGTCTTGCTGACTGTGTTTGCTTTATTAGTGAATGCACATTCCTTTATTAAGGCAGGCATAGGAAACAACCTCAGAAAAGTACTGTACTTTTAATTGTATATAAATCTACCACAGATTTTACTTCAAAAAGAGGCACAATAAATACTTTCAGCTGCTATTTCTCATCATAATAACGCACAATCTGGATGCAATTACTGCTTATTACCAAGTGGACAAAGTATTCATATTCTTTACCATCAAGAGTAAAGATGCACCCATATACATATTTAGCTTCCTTCCTACAACTGTAACACTGCTAAACACCATGTGACAGTAATTATGTACAACCCTCATGTGCAATATTCCACTACCCAATTCCACATCCCATAACTCGGGACATACCTCACTGTGTACATTTTATAATATGTAAAATAACTCATGTAAAGTGCACTTTTGTACTGCTCAGCTTCACACAATTACAACCCTAAGGCATATACATTACACAGACAGATGCACAGCCTGTAAATAAATAAATAACTCATGTTCAGTCCAACCATGCAATATTAAGTCCCAATACTTTTTACTCTTTAATGCTTGTCAGTAAATGTTGTATTTTATATTTATAATATTTATATTATGTATTTATGTAAAATGTTTATTTTATCTAAGCTTTTTTTCACCATCTTAGCAAGTATTACCTGATTTCGTTATGTTTGCTTAATGATAATAAAGTGTCTTGAATCTTCAATGCAGTCTTGGCAGTAAAATGCATATTTAAAGTATCAAAATATATATAATTATAATTTAATATTCTTCTGAAACCAGGGGACTCAAACAATAGCTGAAGGGTTAATTTAGCCACTACGTTCAGACAAATCTGGACATACTTAAATCGAATAGTCTTAATCATTTCAGTTAGTGTTGTTTGTCCTGTTTTATTCAAATTGTCTTAATTAAGACAAAGAGAGATTGTGAATGAATTTAAAGTCTTGTAAGTTATCATTTTGAGATTATTGCTTCATTTAGTGCTCAATTATTAGAAGAACATTTTGTGTATTTTACCTCACATTCTTCTGTATATCTGGCTAGTGGCAGTAAATAATCAATATAAAAGGGGACAATGTGTACAGTAAATATTTTTGCCTAACAATTCTTGTAATGATACTCATAATTACTTCAGACATTACTTTTGTAAAAACTACTTAATTATAAGTAATAGTATTGATGGACCTTAAGCAAAAGTAGCATGTTTCTGCTGTTTGGAGCTATTTTTATTATTTACTATAAATGATATAAATTTCTCCTCTAGGGAAAAACTACACTATTTGCCACTGATATGTTTCAGACAATTAATACAACAAATTAAAATACTCAGCTGTATACAAGGGGGTGGATTTAGCTGGCTCCTTTTAGCCTCTTATTTGAATACCTTTTAATGACAGCAGAAATCAGCCTTTTTATCATCCCCCTTGGGGAAAGTTTGGAGGACTTTTAGTCCAGGTTAATTTATTGTATCTGGCGACCGTTCAAATTTTTAAGGTTGGTCTATTAATGTTGTCAGTGAAGATGTGCTTTATGGTTATACCTAGCTTTACTGCGGGTTATTTGGCTGCAGTTTCAAGACTGTTAGCTTCAACTGAAAAAAAAAGACATTTTCTTCACAAGTTTGCCGTCTGACACTTAAGAAAAGAGACACTTGGATTGTTAAAACCCAATAAAACTTGCTACAAGTATTTGCCACGAAAAACATATGAACTGTCACCTGGCATCGTTTTTTAAATAATCGTCTCCTTTTATTCTGTCGGCGTATCCGCGTTGTCGTTTCTCTATCTGAATGACTTCATTACCCATAACGCCTTGATACTCGAATTCAAGTCATGTGATTTAGCTTATGACTGGAAGCAGGTTTCGACAACAAACATCACTTTGCTGTCACGTAACAGCGGGTGTTTCTGAGACGAAACGAACCTTTAGCGGAGATTTAACGGATATTTTAAAAAATATTTGTTAAAGTATTATAGCTGTTACCTTTGGATATATCGCTAAATAATATCACAATGGCGGAAGTGGAGGAGCAGGTAAGCTCAAAATGATAAAGCTAGCTAGCTAAATGTTTCTGTTTTAAACGCACTTACATCAAAAATGCATTCAAAGTGTGCCTGTGAGAGCTGTCTGCTGTGGTTTCATTTGATTTAGCTTCTCATCAAGCCATTCTCTGCTTGGAAAGCTAACATTTTAGGTGCTAATTTAGCTTTGCAGTTGTTTGGTATATATTTAATCTCTAAATAAATAGTCATGGCCTTTGAAACCAAGCTTTAACATTAATATATTTTTTTAAAGCAACCCAACATTTTTCTGCTTTTAGGTCAGACATCCAAGTGAGGAAACCACAGATGAGTCTGAGGTAAGAATCAAAAATACCTCATCATTTTAGCTCATCTAAGATGAATTTATTTTAAGAAATCTTGATATATATTTAAAAAAATAATAACTGGAAAAAATGGACTTGAATGTGTCATGCAGTTGCACCAGTATGTCAGTGTAGACATGCATCACCAATAATATACTGTCAGTGACAGAAGTGTTCATATTTCTGTCAGGTTTGGATGCTTTTTGAAATCTCTGCCTACTGAAGGGGCTGTAATACATAACATAGCCTTTATCAGCACAGCTTGATCCCTAAAGGATCTTTGTCAGGTTCTGAGAGGTGTCAAACACTCATGAATTACATATAGCTTTCCAGATCCATCAATATTATGACTGAACTCTGGCATGTTACAGTACACCTGTGCTTCGGAGGATCTCACATGGGCTGAATAAAATATAACATTACACATCACGCTGACAGGAAGGAGAATTTTTCTTCATCGGTAGCAGAGGATGGAATCATATATAAGATATATGCTGCATTTTGGACACCTGCACCTTTCTCAAGCTACTACTTTTTTTCTCAAGAAAATAAACCAGACTTGTAAATAGTGGTCTGTCTGTGCACCATGGGTTCAGTAGTCATGGACAAACACTCACTGGACTGTGGGATTGCAAGTCTCCTCTGAGTGGCTGCTGCAAACAGGTGATTATTTGCTTACAATATTGCAATATACTGTAGCTGGCTGCTGTTGTTACCAGCTTGACAGCAGCCTCGCTAGATGAAGGCAGCGAGGGGCTGTTTGCTCTACACTCTACTAACAGAAGAGATGAGCAGGGTAACAATCTGTCTGAGCAGTGGCTCTGGAAAGTCAGAGGCATTCTCTTCATCAACGTCATGATTTGGTTAGATTAGTCTAATTTGTAATAACATAATACAATAATAAGCCTGATTTGTAAGTGCTTTTTAGTATGCTCAGCGGATCAAACCCTTAAAACGATAGATTTAAGCAACATATTAGTTGACTGATTGCACCAATTTCCCCCTCTTTCTGCCTCAAACAGACTAACATGGTTAGATTTAACAGCTACAGCGTTCCCCTTAAAAGCAGACAAATGGGCGAGTCTTGCTTGAACCTTGAACATTAAGCTAGATGATGACACGAGGAGTCTCATTTAGCTCAGCTGTCAGTAGATGGAGAATATGGCAAAAATGGTTACAAATCAAAAGAAACCCCAGCAGCTGAAAAACGAAAGGGTGAGTTCCATAAAAGCCTGTCAAAAAATGTACTTTTGTGGTCCCGAAAGCACATAAAAGGTAGAGAATGAAGGGTAATAAATGGAAGAAAAGACATCATGCATTGTATTTTTAGCAACTTGCTGGACCACTATAAGGCTCTAAGTGCTCTACATGATTCTGCCACTCCTTTAGAAGCAAATGAAATGGTTTAATGCATATTTTAGCTTAGTTTAGTTTTATTCAGTCATCACATATTGCACAGACAGTGTAAACAGCACACAATAAATCAGGATCTCTGCACCATGTAGTGACTGAACAGAATCAGGCAGAAGCAACGCTTCTGTAAGCCTAGACTGCGATCTTTTAATTCCAGAAAGAATAAATGGGAACAACATAATCATTCACACCCTCAAGTGTCAATAATTGATGATGTCTTTGTGCTACTGTTGGAAAAGAAAAAGCAAATTAATTAAATTCATTTTAGCAATTTTCAATAATTTAACCTCAACACTAGAAGTTCACTTTGAGTACCAAAATCTAAAAGCTAATTTGTTAAACAGCATTATGAACACACTTTCATTTTATGGACAAAGGACCAAGCTGATGTCAGCTGGGAAAACAGTTTAAGCAAAGTTTTTATAGCATGTTATATGCTGGTTTCATAAACGTAGGTCTTTGGACACGACCCATGCAAATCAGGAGTTTGGTGGGAGTGCCACCAGCATGCGTGCTAGGATTGAAATTCATAAATGCAGTTAAGTTCAATATAGATGTTGATAATGACATCAAGACAGCCACTGTTAATATACTGCAGGTTGCGAGACTGACAGGAAATGATGATGTATGAATTTGACAAGTCTATTACTGAATTTGGGATCGTGGGCAGTATAAAGCTGCCACTGATGTTATGATCAGGATAAAGGTATGATCTCCAGTTATTTAAAAACAAGAACAGTCCTGCAAACAAATGGGCAAAGTTAGAAAACATTGGTTTCAGAGCTGTAAAGAAATGGCTTTAATCCACCCAAGTGGACTGAAACAAGCAAATATAATGATGGAAAAAAATTATTACCAGACTCTTGATTTTGTTTGATATAGGCAGGAACCCACGCAAGCACTGAAACATACAAGGTGTGCTTAACTAGGGTACATGATAATGTTAACTTTGTGTATTTTATCCTGTACATGCCCAGGTGTGACATGTATAGCTCATTAGTTTGTGTCTAAATGCTACGTTTCTGAATGCCATAATTCATCGAAGATCATATTTTTAAATGTAAATTGATAGTTTATATATGACAGTTGTAAAACTGTTATTACTGTGTAACAGTGTGTCATAAGCACCTTGTCCTGAAACTGTTTGGTCAAAAATCTTCTTTTAGTGATATTCGTTCCCTTCTTAATCAACCGGAAAGAAACAAAACAAACAGCAAATGAGTGACTTCGGTTTGAATATTGTTTGCATTATTTTAAATAAACTGAATCATTCAGTGGATCAGTGTGAACCTAATAACCAGCCGTGTTAATAAT
Organism: Aulonocara sp. 'chitande type north' Nkhata Bay; assembly: GCF_057382095.1. Lineage (NCBI taxonomy): Eukaryota > Metazoa > Chordata > Actinopteri > Cichliformes > Cichlidae > Aulonocara > Aulonocara sp. 'chitande type north' Nkhata Bay. Next base: position 21,962,726 of record NC_141352.1, on the reverse strand, counting down.
GCATGTGGCTGTTTTCTGTAATAATGGATTGAATTTGTTTTGTATTAAAGGTCAGTCCTCGCAATAAGAAATGTGGGAAGTGAGCGATATGTTACGTAATCTTTTAATATACCCAGTTGATTACTGTTATTAATTATTTATTGTTGTTAACATGCAAAAAATGATAACGAAAAACCTGTAGCAGTGCGTCTTTTCTATCATAATTTATGATCAAGCACAATGTCTAGAAGCAGAAATACTCAGTGAGGTGGTTTGACAATCTTGGTGGAGAGCACTGTGTATGGCCTGCTGTGTTGAGTTGACTTTAAAGGCTGCAGCATGTGATTAATATAATTTTTATATATACTATGTGTTGATCTTTCCCTTACTTTGCCACCTGTGTGTAAACTGTGTTTATGACACATGATGATTTGTTGTTTGTCTTAATAATACTGGGTACACGCCTTCGTTTCTCCAACTAGTGTGGTCCTTGCTGTGCAGTATATTTAAAGCTGAATGTTTTCCTTCATGCTCTATTTTAACAGCCAATACTAAAAGAAAATGGCAAAAATGGTTACAACATCAAGGCCAGCTGAGTAGTTGACAAAACAAAGAGCAACTTACAAGAGATGGCAAAAGTTTTAAAATGGGTAGTTTCTCTGTGGGGATGAAGTTTGCCTTTGTTGTTTGATACGCCTTTGAAACCCGTGACAAATGCCCTCGCATCAGAAATCTCACAACCAGAATACACAGGAAATAGCCTAGATATGGCGTTGTTGAGTGGGAAAGGATTGTTTTTGAAAATAACATTTTTTCCACGCTATTGTCCCCCACCTCCAACCCAGTAGCACATAATGGCAGACAATGTTTTGAGTTGATGCACCCTCTGGGCAGCCACAGACTGTGCAGCATTGGTTATAAACTGAATTATGAGTAATATTCAGGCTGTGACTGGCCGCAAATGTTGACTCAGGCTGGAAAATGTAACACAGTATAATACCTTAAGTTTGCTTTATGAAAAGACTATAAATTCATGTATTTCACTGGGGATGAACAGTGTCATGAAAAGATGTTGCTTTTATTGTTTTATCAAGCATTTCATGCAAGATGATGGAAATTTTGTCTTTGTGCATACATCCCTCTATACACATATGTTCATGTACACAGGCTTCAAAAATGGATTAATCACAGTTATTGGAGACTGAAAGCTGCAATAAATGCTGCTGAAAGGAATCCCAGTTATGCTTATACAGTAAATTTGTGCATTACCTGCATATTAGAAATGGATAAATAGCAGTGAATTAAATTAGATCGGTTAAAGCAAAACTGCCAAACATTTGACAATTTTGTCTGCTTTTAGGTTCTCCAATGTGAGGATCTTATTCATCATTTCATCATTAAGTATAATGTAATTCAGTGATTGAAATAGCTGTTGTTATAGTGTTGTCATATTTTTAACTGTTTTCTCACTTTTGATGAACAGAATAATAATTCAAAGTAAAAAAAAAAACCTGATTGGGCTACAATAGAAATTTTGGGTGTTTGTGTCATTTTGTTGTTATTTATTCCTCCAATTGTACCAAGGGAAAAGGAATAAAAGGAAATGCTCTTTATAATAACTAAAAAAAACATCATTCAACTCTTTATCTCAGTGTCTTTTAAGGGTTAGGTTAATATAACCCTATTTGGCTTGAAGTGGCATATAATGATAATAAGATGATTATGTGATTATAGTGAGATAATGATGTGTGGGAAAGAATATCGGTGCATCTCTATTTTAAATGAATATTTTATTATTTTCAAATTGAATGAAGATGAATGTGTTTCCACGTAATCATCGTCTCGTTCAGCTATTAGGAATTCATGCAAAAACTAATAATTTGCAGCAATTTGTTGATCGGCTGTTAGTACTTCATTATGATAAGTGTGATAAGTGATAAACTCCAATTCTAATCAGTTTAGAAAAACATTAAGCAGGGATGTCACAATACCAGAAATTGAGTAGTTCCAATACCAAATGTATTAAATGATTCTCAATGCCCATTTAAATACCGTGGTGAAAATAAAAACAAAATTATTATTTCATTTACTTAAACATAAACTGCTTTATAAAATTCATTTCAAATTGTGTTGGCAGGTGACTTGCAGCCTATGTACAGACTATGATATCTATTATTTTATTTGTATCTTCTGAGAAGCACAGGTAAATTCACTGACCTTCAAGTGATTTTGCTTACATTAGTCATATCACTATAACCAAAACAAGTATTTAACCATTTTTGGTGCCCTCTTGATTGTTTTTGTAACAGTGACATTCACTGTTTCTCATAAAAACAAGCTCAATTTGTCTTCTAGAGTAATGATGTGTTTCTCCTCTGTTATCTTAGTTCACACATCACTGCATTTGTTTTCTGTCAAAAAGGATAAAAATGGTGTAAAATGGTCTTTATGTCTGTTGGTATTGTGGTGCACATCTTTTTATACCCTTTTGTGTGCTTGCATAAAAAAAGATGCAAATCAGGGACTCGCGTGTAAAAATGTTGCTCCATAGAGCCCCTAGTGGTCAAAAACTAAATAAGGCACCTTTAAGATGTAACGTTGGACAAATAGGGATTTTTGTCATATTTTGTAGCACGTGTTTCATAAAAATCTGATTTTAATATACAACATCAGGTTGGGTGGAGATTTTGCATATTTCTTTTCACTGCAGTGATGATTTGGGGGGTTTTAGGGAACAAGAATAGCGGTTGGAAAATATCATTAAGAGACTGCTTTTTTCACCAGGAGGAGGACAGTGAGGAGGAGCCCAAGCTGAAGTATGAGAGGCTCTCCAACGGGATGACAGAAATTCTCCAGAACGATGCAGCCAGCTGTATGACCGTCCATGACAAGGTAGAGGTTATGATCCACCACCCGCAGGGGCATTTCCGTGTCAGGTTCACCCATCTCGCGCAGACATTTCACATTGTTTAGGTACACATTTGAGAGACGTCAGCTTCAAAGGTGGATTTCTTCCCTTCTGTTGAATCTGTAAAGGCAGACCCATTATTTTCTCACCTTCCCCTGCTTTTCCCTCTCAGGGAGGTGAATCAGAAGGCATCAGGCACCATTGTCTTCTCCTCTTTTTATTCCCACTCTTACATATTTTTTGCTCCTCGTCTCCCTTTGTTTTTTAAGAGGGCCACTCTCGGCGAGATGGTTAATCATCGTGGCACCAGCGGCACACTTGCACGCCTGAGCAAAACAAAAGTCATACCCAGTTATGTCTCCTCACCTGATGTTTTATTAACCACTATTGATGTTCGTGTATTTGTTTGTACTTTGAGGATTCTGTTCCCCCTTTTTTCCTTCTTTTAACCTAAAAACAGCAACTGTGCCACAGAGAGAGAGACTGCTTTGCTGAAAATTAAAATTTGATCTGACTTGTCTTTCTTCTTGGGATTTCTATGCTTATGTACTTTTTGCCATCCAGCTACCTGTGTGGTCACACCACCACTACCCTCCCCCACCCTCCTCTTCTGTGGCAAACTCCCACAACCCTAAAAGCCACCGACAGCACATACTGCCTTATGTTGCCTCATATTTTAAGTGTCTGAATCGGAATTTCATTTGAACAATTCCATTCTGATAAATCCCTTTAAAAGTCGCTCCGCCTCACAAGGTTGAACCCTTTATTTATTTATTTTTGGTTATTTTATTTGGGGAGATTGCAGGGGCTCTGTCTGACATGCTCAGCTGTGCCTGTAAATATAAGCATTTCATTATAGACTGCACTGAAGCATGCTGGCCTCGCCGCACATCCACATGCTGGTCTAGAAGGGAGGGGGATTAGGAGGAGGGCATGGAGCAGGGGCTGGGGTGGAAGAACACACACTTAATCTAATGCCAAAGCCCCCGGTTTCTATAATTTTTTTGTCCCAGTGGACTCGTGTACACACTCGCACGCACACATACATATGCACACGTGCGCTTCTGCCGAAGCACAAGACACTGAAACCAGTTGCTGCTCAGTAGAAATAATAGCCTTGTGCTGGGCAGGGAGGTGATTGGGTTGCATGGGAAGAAGTCAGATGTACAGTGCATTTATTATGCTTAAGCATTTTAATTTGAGGGGAAAAAAATGCCATTTCACACTGTCTGCTTTAATAAATAGGGCTTTTCCACCCCCTGCAATTTCACAGTTTTGCCTCCAAGCCCACCCAATCCCCACTTTGCCCATGCCACTGCAGATCCAGGAAATATTTTTTTTATCCTCTCCCACAGCCGTCATAAACACAAGATTTTTTTTTTCTGGAAAATCTGGAATTGATTTCAGGTGTCTTCTGGTTTAATTTACATTACATTTGTCTCCTTTCAGTTTCTTGCCTTAGGTACTCATTTTGGAAAGGTCTTCCTGTTGGACATCCAAGGAAATATTACTCAGAAGTTTGAGATTGTGAGTACATTAAAATGCTTTGGGTTACATTAACCAATTACTTTAATTTAAAACACTTTTTAGCCTTGTTAGCTCAGTGGATGCAATGAGAGTCTGCTGTTTATGTTACTAACTACATTATATTGTTGTTCTATTTGTTTATCAGTTGGCAGTCATGGTCCCGAGAGGAAACGTTTTAATAACGCTGAGATTTCTGTAACTTTAACCTTTCATCCAGTGATGTCATCAGTTAGAAATCTGAATTTACTTTCTTGTGTAACTAAATACCTGTAAAATCAAAGTGATACTCATCTGCTGTACTTGGAATTCAATTCTACTTTTACTCCAAGACATATTAAACACATGAAATAAAGAATTGAGCCAAAAAACAAACATGTTAAAATAAAGTTAAAAAAAACTAGGGGCGACCGTGGCTCAGGGGGTTGGGAAGCGTATCTGTAACCGGAAGGTCGCCGGTTCGATTCCCGGGCTCTCTGTCCTGGTCGTTGTGTCTTTGGGCAAGACACTTTACCCTACCGCCTACTGGTGTTGGCCAGAGGGGCCGATGGCGCAAAATGGCAGCCTCGCTTCTGTCAGTCTGCCCCAGGGCAGCTGTGGCTACAACCGTAGCTGCCTCCACCAGTGTGTGAATGTGAGAGTGAATGAATAGTGGCATTGTAAGGTGCCTTGAAAAGTGCTATATAAATCCAATCCATTATTATCATTATTATTATTAATAAAATAGCTACTTTCCTGCCAGTGTAGACAGTTGTTTTATTACGAGCTCTGAGAGTATGTGTTTAGACTGAAGTCTTCATTCCTCCATGCATTTCCTAACCTGTTGGAGCTCCAACATTTTAGTAGCTGCTGTTTAAGATGTATTAGCTCCAACATGCTCAGTTCAGTTTCACTCCTGAGTCATGCACACCAGCACACATCAATATGTAAGAGACATCAGCATTAGTAATTCAAAGCAGCACTATAAATTTTCCTTTAGCTTTTTAAAACATGAAAGAAACATGGATATTCCAGAGCAATCAAGTACCCTGCACACTTGTTAATAACAAAATAAGCACGTCATGCTTTGTTATCATTCTTGACTCTAAAAGGAGCCAGAGTTTACCAAAGAACATCATTAGCTAATAAATAAATGGTAAATGGCCTGTATTTGTATAGCGCTTTACTAGTCCCTAAGGACCCCAAAGCGCTTTACACAACCAGTCATCCACCCACTCACACACACATTCACACACTGGTGATGGCAAGCTACACAAATAAGATAGGAAACTGACAAATTAGACCACAAACTCATCAAGAAAGTGTTTACTGAGGTCACAGCTTGAGGAAGCTTACGACTGGATAACATAGATTTTTGCAACCCCATTTTTAGCCATTGTTTTTAGTTCTGCTGTCTTCAGAAACTGTATTTTGTTATATGAATGACGCAGAAAGCTTTAGTAGTGAGACAGACAGTGCTGTGGTCAAGACTGATACTGCTGTTAAATCATTAAAGGTCTAAGTGGAGTATGTATGGAATCATAATAAAGGTAAACACTGAGTCGAAAACCACAACTGGCTGATCAGATACCCAAAGAGGTTTTTTTTTTTTCTTTTTTCATTGTAAAAATGCAATTCTCCTCCTGGCTGATGAAACTTTTATATTCCTGAAAAAAATACCTAACAGTCAACAGTGTTAACTCGGGCCCTGCAGACAAAATAATACAGTTTAGATCCCATGTGGAAGCAAAAGGAGATATTTTGAGATTTCACGTAGTACCCTGAAGGAAGATTTCACACCCAGAAATGAGCTTGCCTCTCTCTAATTTACTCCTACTATTTTACTACATTACTTCCACTGATCTGGAGGGAATGAACTCTGAACAATAATTTAATTTACAAGTCAAAAAAACAAAACCAAAAACCCCCCCCCAAACAAAACAAAAAACAAAAACTCAGTAATCAGGGCTGATTTGGTAGGCAGGGAGGAGTGGGTTTACATTACTGTACCTGCACTCGTGTTTCCAAATGTCGTGCGCCTGCTGAGCATGTTGATTCAAGTGCTACTTACCAGAGAAACTTACTGCCAGTTTTTAAAAAAAATCATAACCCGAAACAGTGAGGTTGTTTCACAGAGCAGGAGAGACACAGCTGTGCTCTAGCTGTTGGATTTAATATGATTACCAAATAGCTGAAGCAACTGCTTTGGAAAAATTGGAAATCTATGATAAGCAAAACAACTTCTTTCCTCTTCAAGTCTACACTGAGGCACCGTCCTCACTTTAGGGACGTTTTTAAAGTAACATTTGCTGTAATTTATGCCATTTAGTTGATCCTTTTATCTTAAGAGCCCTAAATTTAAAAGCATCTGCAGCAGAGGGACCCCTAACATTTTCAGTATTAATGCACTCTCTATGCATTGACACATATGGGACCATGCATCCATTGCCTTTTTTTCTTTTTCCTGGCATTTCACTTAGTTGGGGTAAAATGTCAGCTAGCAACATTTGGCCATCCACTATGATACTCGCCCACCTCTTTAAAAAAACGATGCCGTGATATTGTGTCTCCGCAGAGTTCAGTGAAGATCAACCAGATCAGTCTGGATGAAAGTGGAGAGCATGTGGGCATCTGCTCCGAGGATGGGAAGGTGAGATCTCTCCACTCATCACCGCTGGCTAGTGATCTCTGGGCCTGCAGCAAAAAATGAAATCACCAATCAGTGCTTCTCATCTTTCATAATTCATCCTCTGATTCATATAAACTCGCCTTATCAGCCTGAAACTTTATCATAATGATTTGGAACTAGCAGCGAATTTTTAGACGGCACTTCCTCCGCACTCGGTGCATTAACCTGGAGTTTTATCTTCTCCATATCTACACATAAGCCCCATATTTTTTTCATGATGCGGGAATTTATAAAAAGCTTGTAACAATTTTGAAGCGTGGGGAGGGGTGGGAGGGAAGGATTGCACTCAGATCCGTTGAGCTGTCAGTCAGCCATCAGCCCATCTATGGATACCCTCTCCATGTTCTCCACCTTGCTGTTATCTTGTCTCTTCTCATCATTACCACCATCCTTCATGGATTTTGCAGTCAAGATATGCTTTCTGATATCGCCCTCCCCCTGCTTCCAGCACTCTGGTGGCAAAAACAAGATCTTGTCGCGCAAAAAAAGTGGAGCAGACAATTAAAATCAATGCTATAGCAATTGTTTGCCCTCACCAATTCAGCTGGCTGATAATCCTTTGAAATCTAACTTAATCCTTAACCACTGCTGCGGTTCAAGAGATGAGATAGCGTCAGAGTTTTATATTATTTCCCCATCTTTTTTTGGTGGTGGTGGGGGGGCTTCAGGTAGAGGAAAAGTGGGCGTCATGTACTCTAATGGTACATTAAAGGCTACTGTAGCCAACTGAGGCTGTGGTCAGTCCACGATTAGGATTTCTGCTGTAAACCCTGCAGGGTTCGAAGAATCAACTGGCCCCACTAATTGGTGACCCAGCGGAGAAGTAGGGAGCCAATCAAAAGTCTTTTCTGACCACACTTCCCCCCGCTGGCCTCAGATAGTTGCAGAGGCAGCAATTAAAGGAGAAATTTTGAGTTATTCACCTTTGCTTGCTGTTCTGCTGCACCGTCTCTGTTCCAGGTTCAAGTATTCGGCCTCTACACAAGAGAGGGCTTCCACGAGAACTTTGACTGTCCCATCAAAGTAAGTTTTTCTGCAGACTTGCAGTGTTATAGGATGGAAAATAGAATGAATAGATTTCGCTCTTCTAAACTGTTAAACGTTCTTCACAGGTGGTCGCATTACACCCTCAGTTCACCAGATCCAACTATAAGCAGTTTGTCACCGGGGGCAACAAGGTAGGTTTGAGTAGTACTTTTTACTTGTGCGCTTGTTACACCCACTTTTGTTTTGTTTTTTTGGGGTTTTATTTTTTTAAAACCGCCATTTTCAAGACATTTCCTGCCGCAATAATGCATCCTGATTGTGTCCGGGTGAAACCGAATCCTGCACACTGTCTCGCTTTGGCTCGGCTGAGGGCGATGCGCAGGCCTTTGTCTGGTGTGAAAGGCTCTTACTTTTCTGTCTTTTCGCTGGAGTGCTCTCGGGAGAGCTGCCCATTTTCACAAAGTGCTGTTCGCTCAACAGTGTTTGAAAGGCAATGCTTCACAAGCACAGCAAATAGATGTCATTATCAAGAGGGTACATAGTCTTAGGATTTCCGGGCACATATGGTGATCTCTCTCTGGAAGTTGCCTCCGCTGGGTATGTCATCGCGGAAGGTGAAAAGCATATTAGACATTAGATTTGTCATTTTCTGTTTTTTTTCTTCATCTTTGAGGTAAAAACAGCTACCTACTAGCGCTTGCCTATTACACTACTACAAGCTGCACCGATGTGGCGCCATTGCACAAACCACCTATAAATAAAGTGTGCTGACATTTATACAACAGGGGCGAGGAAAAACTTTTACCACAAAACTCCATTGTTATTGTTACTTTGCTATTTTCTTTCAATTGGCACTGATTTCTCTCAGTTCCAAGTTGTGAAGGCCTCCACAAGTTGCCTGTGATGAAAATCAATACCCCTCAACGGGAGCCACATTCTGTCAAAGGAAATTCAATTTTGTTTCCCCAGTTCTTTTGTCATATCATCTTTTTGTCGAGCAAACTGTTTATTAACATAGGCCAAATGTTGAATTAAAGAGCCTATACAAATTTCTCCCGGCCGCCTTGGTAATAATATGCACTTTTGGGGGGCTTTTTGTATCACTTTATATAGTGAGAACCGCAACAATGCAGGGAATGTGAACGACTTTGTCCTCCACAGAAGGTGCGGTGCAAGGCCTGAAAACTTAACTTAAGCTTTAATTCATGAAATAGCTCTCAGGGCTGTCAATGCCACATTGCATTGTGGTTAAAAGCACACAAGCCACGCACATCACTCAAAGCTCTCTCGGAGCTTTCACAGCTTTTTCGAGACGGCACAAGAGTAAAGATGGTGCACGCAAAAAGTAATGAACTTACTTATTCGTGTATCTTAAATTGTTATCCACGGCACCTTATGTTAATGCCGTGTATCCATGTTATGATGAGAAGGATTCATTCATTCATTTGGTTATTTGTTCATTTTCAGGCACAACAAATACCTATATTGAACATAAAATGTACAAAACAAAAAACAAAAATTGCCTGAAAAAGGAGTGGGACGAAGAAAACTAATGTATTAAATCAAAACTGTAATGCCTCATATTTTCAACACCATCTTCACAAATGATCTCGGCCATGTGGATGTTTAATGTTTTCGTCCACCAGTGGAGCTGGTGAAGCTTCTCCCTCAGGTTGACTCACGTTGAGCCATCCATCTTTATTTTCTTTGTGCTTAAATGCTCCAAAGTGGGATTAAGTCTGCACATGTGGAGGAAAATAGGGCTTTACTTCATGATTTTATCAGACATAGCTTCCTAACTGCTTGTTCCAGTATAATACACTGTTCATCTACTGCCCTCTGTAGGCTGGGGTGTAATATTGCACCCTTGAATTAAATGTCCTTACTTTTTTCCCCCCTTCAAGCTCCTTCTGTATGAGAGAAACTGGCTGAATCGCTGGAAGACTTCAGTTCTACATGAGGGCGAGGGAACAATCACTAATATCAAATGGAGAGCTAACCTGATTGCATGGGCCAACAATGTGGTGAGATCTCCGCGACAGTTAAGCAAACCCCGATCCTTCTGTATGCACAGCTTCGTATGTAAAAATGCTGCTTGTTTACCTTCAGGGAGTAAAAATATATGACATCAGCACAAAGCAGAGGATCACCAATGTGTTGAGGGATAATGTGAGTTTGAGGCCCGACATGTACCCGTGCAGCCTGTGCTGGAAGGACAACACCACTCTCATTGTCGGCTGGGGTTCTTCCATTAAGGTTTGCTTTGTTTCCTGCTCGTGTTAATATTAATCACAGGCGCCGGCTGTGGCGTGCGTTCAGTCTAATCTTCTTATTTCTCTTCAGATTTGTGTTGTGAAAGAGCGAAATCCAACTGAAATGAGAGACCTGCCCAGCCGCTATGTGGAAATAGGTACAGAGCACCCCATTTCGTCTTCCACATATGAGACCACTGAAAAATGTGCACACTCTGAGTCACAGAGTTAATGAAATCTGTGCACTGAGTAATATTTTTACATAAGTTAGAGATTGCAAACGTCCTCTGTGCCTCGTAATTTAGCTCTAATTTTACATATCGTTGAAATCGTGTGGTTACGATATTGATCATCCTAGTTAATCCTATATTATTGATTGTGCTTCTGAGGAAAACTTCTGGCATTTACGTGCATCGTACTTTAACACATACCTCTCAGCTCAGCGTTGTTGCAGACCAAAAACACTCTCATGGCAATACTTCTCCGATGGCAGCAGCCTCTCTTCAGTTTTATCTTCTCGGTTCTTTTGTCATCTCTTTGTAAATCAATTTTTTTTATTAACATGGCCCAAATGCTGAATTAAAGAGCCCTCTCTTGGCATCCTTGGTAATGTTAAGTGCCTTGAGATGACTGCAGTGAATTAGCGTTATATAAATTAAACTTAATTGAATTGAAAATGGAATTTTAGGTACTTCTGTGGGGCTTTTTGTCTCAGTTTATATAGTGATGATTGTAAAAATTCAGGGAATGTGAATGACGTTGTTTCCCAAGGCCTGAAAACTTAAATTGCAGTTCATGCTCCTCTGGCAAGACAAAGGCTCACACTGCAAAAACTTTTTGGGAGTGGCTTGGTTTTAAAGCTTGGGGCTGATCGGGGCACAAAGTATAGATGTAAATATGATATTATGGGAAATTTCTACCACGTCAACTGCAGAAGAAGGCAGTGCTGCAAGAAGAAAGGGTCCTGTTGTTCAGACGGCTTTAGATAAATTGAAATGGCGCTCAGGTTCAGTCTGTGCATACTTTTAAGATGGAAAAACAATTAAATGAAATAAATGCATTTCATCTCCTTTTTTTGCTTTCTAAAGTCTTTAACTGAGAAACAAAAAAGTTTAATAGTTGCTTACTTTAGTAGTTGTAAAGCTAAAGGCTGCGTTATGCACGTATCCTTTTAAGTTCAATCGATGTATGAAAACAGAAGGACACTTGCGTATAACTACACAAAAATGTGAGGCATTAAAGGGAAGAAATATTTCACCTTGTTCTCACTCACTTTCTTTAAATGTGGATTGTTGATATTTTGTTTCTTTTAGTTTCTGCTTTTGAGACCGAGTTTTTCATCTGTGGGTTGGCACCACTGGCAGATCAGCTGGTCACTCTGTTCTTTGTGAAGGAAAACTCTGATCAAATGGTAACAATATTTTTTCTTTTAACATACAAGAAAGTCAATAAGGTGTTAGGCATTTTTTGTGCATCTTTGCATCTGTCTATGACACTGGATTGTAAATTCAACAGTCAAGATGGAAGTGCATACTTTAAGCTTTAAATCAGTGGGTTTTCCAGAAAGGTTGTATTACTGTTTTATTCATAGTACCTAATTTTCAGAGTGACAGCGAGTTTCATTGCCAGGTGAGGCCTGTACCCCTCATCACTCCATGAGAAATTAAGCAGATAAAGGATCTGTAGTTGATTCCAAGCGTTGAACTTTTATGTGGTATCTTTTTAGTGAAATTCTCAATATGAAGTCCAAAGATGTGCCAAAGTGGTCATCATTAGGCTAAAAAGCAAAAACCTTAGGAATAACTAAATTCAATCTGGTTCATTCTTAAAAAGAAGGAATCCACTGTCCGGCTGAGCAGCACCAAAAGGCTGAGAGACCAAAGAAGACGTTGATGATAAGTTATTTCTATGGTTATGAAAAAGAACTTTGCGACATGTAACCATGTCGGAAACACTCTCAAGGCAATGAATGTGTCGTTGTCATGGTCTACCATCAAGAGATGCCTTCATGAATGTAAATATAGTGTGTTTACAACAAGGTGCAAACCACTGGTTACACTCAAGAAGAAGGCCAGATTAGACTTTTTGGAAAATATCTAAAAGAGTCATGAAAAAGAAATGGAGGTATGAAATCAAAATGAACTTTTACCAGAATGATGGGAAGAGAAACAACTCATGATCTGAAGCATACCAGATCATCTGTCCAACACGGTGGAGGCGGTGTTATGGCATAGGCATGTATGACTGCCAGTGGAACCAGGGCACTAGTGTTTATTGATGATGTGACTGCTGATAGAAGTAGCAGGATGAATTGTGAGGTGTGCAGGACAACACTCTATACTCAGATTCATTCAAATGCTGCAAAACTGATTGGAGAGAACTTCATATTGAAAATGGACAGCGGTCCAAAGCAAACTGCAAAAGTAACCCTTCTTTTTTTTTAGTCTTTGACTACAAAGGATTTTTACCCAGGTGTTAAAAACAATCCAAATTTTTAAAATTAGAATTTTTGTTTTACAATTACTGTTGATTGTATAAGAATAGCTGTAATTTCTAAACAATTAATGCAAAAGTTTTTGTTAAACCCTTAAATTAAAGCTGAAAGTCTGCAAAAGTGTGCACAACAAATGTGTAGGTGTTCAAAAACCTAAGTCAGATATAAAATCATTACATATGTTCGCAGGATGAGGAGTTATGTGCGCGGCCTCGTCTCGACATCATCCAGCCTCTCCCCGAGAGCTGTGAGGAGATCTCTTCAGACGCGCTGACGGTGCGCAACTTCCAGGACAATGAGTGCAGAGACTACCGCCTCGGTGAGACTGTAAAATCTGCTCCCAGAGAAATGTCACGCTGCCTTTTACTGCAGCCTGATTTCATTATGCATCGATTATCAAATGTCAGCTGTAATGTGGGAGTACGCAGAGGAATAAATGTATTTTCATCAACAGAGCATTCAGAGGGAGAGTCACTCTTCTATATCATCAGTCCCAAAGACATCGTTGTGGCAAAGGAGCGAGACCAGGACGACCATATTGATTGGCTGGTCCAAAAGAAGAAATACGAGGTTTGTGTTGTTGAATTTCATGAGGGTTGCTAAAGGTTAACGGCTGCAAGGTCAGAGTTTGATTTTGTGTCCTGTTACTGCGCTTTTAACCATGACATCAGGAGGCACTGATGGCCGCGGAGATTAGCTTCAAAAACATTAAGAGGCACGACGTTCAGAAGATTGGAATGGAATACATCAACCACTTGGTGAACACGAGAGACTATGACAGCGCTGCGAGGTAAGTCCTGCATGTTTGCAGGTGAGCAGTGTTGGCATGAGATATGTAAAGAACAAGATAATGTTTTAGGAGCTCAACCAAAGAAAGTGCTTAAGTCCCTCAGTGACTGCTCTAAAATTTGGAGGTGATCCCATAGAACATAACGCTTTTTCCAAATTTGTGTGACCCTGACCTTTGACTTAGAGCTTGAAGTATTACAAACTAAAATGTTGTATCTTTATTCATATAATTGGACCACTTATGCTTTCTCTTCAAAAGACCAAATGTAAAAATCAGAATCTTCTTTTTATCATTTAAATGATTCAAGTGTTTTGTTTTTAATTTAAATGTATTTATTTATTTACTTTTATTCAGAAAGTGTCAAAAGGTCCTGGGGAAAAACATGGAACTGTGGGAGAATGAAGTGTACAGGTTCAAGACCATTGGACAGCTCAAGGTAGGTTTTAACGGCTGTGCTTTGAAGGCATCACTAAAGTGGTTATAACGTTGCAATGAAGTGCGACGCTTGCCCTGTGGAAAGTTGTGTCTCTTATGCTGTATGTGGTGCCACTTCTGTCATGTTTCAGGCCATCAGTCAGTATTTGCCAAGAGGAGATCTGCGTCTCAGGCCGGCCATTTATGAAATGATCCTTCATGAATTCCTGAAAACTGACTATGAGGTAAGTTACACCCCCACCCGTGTGCAGTCTTGGCGTGATGAACGTACGACGGCTGATAGTGCGTGCTGCTTTTTTCTGTAAAGGGTTTTGCCACCCTGATCCGGGAATGGCCGGGAGATCTTTATAATAACATGGCCATCGTTCAGGCTGTCACCGATCACCTGAAGAGGGATCCCACCAACAGCACGCTGCTCACCACGTTGGCTGAGTTGTGAGTGGTCTTAACTTGAATATTGAATATTGAATATTACGGCACGGAGGCTAAGTTTTTAGGAGCGATTCCATGCGTGTCATTCAGTCTGTAAACACAATGAATTCTCATAAAACTTTGTAAGGGTGTAGATTGCGGTAATGTCAACAATCCATTAATATAACTTAGAAAGTGCTATGGTTACACCTGTGCTGTGTTTTCTCAACATATACAAAGTACCATATGAAGATTTGACATGACATGATATTTTAAATCTTAAAAACGTCTTTAAAACATCACTTTTGACCTCTGACCTGTTCTTCAAGGTTGATCTGAAGGTCAAAGTGATCATAAGGCTATACAGAGCTATTTAAAACTATATTCTATATTTCTTACTTTTTGTATTAATAACATATAGTATATAGAATGATATATTTGGACCTCTGACCTCTTCTTCAAGGTCAAATAAGGTGAAATTTTAAAAAAATGTCTTTCATCTTTAACACTTTGCTTAAATTTCGACTGCCTTTGTTTATATTGGCAACATTTAGGAAATGATACTGGTATATGGGGATTTTAAATATCATGTTAAATTTGTTGTGAGTTGCTGGTGTTCGATGCTGTTTCAGGTACACCTACGACCAGCGATACGACAGAGCCTTAGAAATCTACCTGAGACTGAGGCACAAAGATGTTTACCAGCTGATCCACAAACACAACCTTTTCTCTTCCATCGAGGACAAGATCGTACTCCTCATGGACTTTGACAAAGAGGTAAAAAGTCATCACCGACTGATTTCCCCTTCATTTGTTACTTATAGATGTTGTTCTTATACATTTAAACCATTTAAACTGTATGACTTCATGTTGTCAGAAAGCTGTTGACATGCTTCTCGATAATGAAGACAAGATATCAGTAAGTACCCCTGAATTCTTTGAATCTTCTTTATCTTCCTGATTTAAACAAATGATTCTAAGTGATGGATTTTGTTTTGACTCCAACAGATAGACAAGGTGGTGGAAGAACTAGCAGACAGACCTGAACTTCTGCATGTGGTGAGTTATATTTGAGCACCTTAGGTTACTGAATTCAAAACAGATGTTATAATGCAGGGAGTTTGACCAGCCTTTTGCCCACAGTACCTCCACAAACTGTTCAAACGGGACCACCACAAAGGCCAGAAGTACCACGAGAGACAGATAGGCCTATATGCCGAATACGACCGGCCAAATCTGCTACCTTTCCTGAGAGATAGCACCCACTGCCCTCTTGAAAAGGTACATGTCATCCAATCATAAATTCTCGTCTTTAGAAGTGAAGTTGGGTAACATAAGTCATTTTGTTGACCTCCTTAGGCTCTTGAGATTTGCCAGCAGAGAAACTTTGTGGAGGAGACAGTTTTCCTGCTCAGTAAGTGTTGATTAAGGATTAAGATTCGTACTCTCATTTGAAAAGATAAGGAAGAAGCTAATCAGACATGTTTCTCTCAGGCAGGATGGGAAACTGTAGACGAGCCTTGCAGATGATCATGGAGGAGCTGGCAGATGTTGACAAAGCCATAGAGTTTGCTAAAGACCAGGATGACGCAGAGCTGTGGGATGATCTCATCTCTTACTCTATTGACAAACCACGTATGTCACCAAATCTCCTATCGAGTCAGTCATGGTAAACCTGTGCATCAATAAATCTGAACTTTAGTTATCTCTTGCTTTTTACTTTATTTACTCCAGCATTCATCACCGGTCTCCTCAATAATATCGGCACTCATGTTGATCCTATTCTGCTCATCCGACGCATAAAGGAAGGCATGGAGATCCCAAACCTCAGAGATTCCCTCGTGAAAATCCTTCATGACTACAATCTACAGGTCAGACATGCGTCCCGGAGATTAGCTTGAAATTTTTTCCACACCCTTCAGCCCATTTCAAATTTACTGGGCCGTTTATAAGATAAAGGACATATGCTTTAATATCTTAAGAAATAAGTGAAGGAAATTTCAACAGTTCTTCTGTTTGTCCACATTTTGTCAGTCTGCTTTCTCAAAGAAATACATTGCCACAACTCCTTGGCTTACCCATCTTACTTTGGTGTGGTATGGAAAGCTGAAAGTAGTTCTGAAAAGAATGCAATCTATTCTTGACAACTCGCATCACAATGCTTCTTGGTGCAAACTACAGTATGTCCTCCTCAACTTTAAACTCTGCAAAAGCCAATCACTAGTCCGGATTAGACCCCTTGGTAGGGCAATCGTGATTTAAGATCCTATCGATCATTTAAAGCTTAAAAGACAGTTCTTTTCAATAATATAGTTGGTTCTAAGATCAAGGGACATATACAGAGTATAAAGAGATATAAAACCAGAGAGACATTTTAAATATGTTTGAGTTAAGTTGCAGGCGTAGTCATTGGAGGTTTTAATAAACTGTCTGACTGCAGTGCTGTGAATAAGTACAGCCTGTAGAACCACCTTTAACATCAATAAGTTGAAGTAATTGTTTTCTGTTTAACTTTACCAGTCTCTCACATCATTGTGCTTGAATTTTGACCCACTCTTCTTTACAGCGCTGTTCAGTTCATTAAATTTTGTGGGCATTTGTTTATGCAGAGCTCTTTTAGGGACTCACTGCAGCATGTCAGTCAGCTTGAGGTCTGGGCTTTGAGTGGGCCAATGCAACACCTTGAGCCTCTTCTTTTTCAGCCATTCTCTTGTAGATTTGCTGCTGTGCTTGGGTTCATTGTCGTGTTGCATGACCCAGTTCCAGTTGAGCTTCAGCTGTCAGACAGTTGGCCTCACATTTGACTCTGGAATACTTTGGTTTACAGATTAGTTCATGGTCAAACAATGACTGCAAGGTGCCCATGTGGCGTGCCCATTTAACACGCTAACAGAGGCCCGTAGAGTCTAAGATGTAGATATTGGGTTTTTTGCTATTTCTATGTGCTCTGTGGAGCGAATTTGCTGGGACGTCCAGTCCTGGGGAGATTAGCAGCTGTGATGAATGTTTTCCACTAACAGTAGAATGATGAATCTCAAATCTTTTGGAAATTGGTTTATAAACCTTCCAACACTGAACTTTAAGGTCATGATTGTTGATGTCTTTCCTCCTTGGCATTAACTTACATTAAGCATTAACACACCTGAATGCTCCAGACCGGCAAACTGCTCAAACTTCTGCTTCTATAGATATGCTCACACTCACTGATGATCAGTTAATCAAGTGAGTTTGATTAACAGCACCTGGCTGCTCTCTCATCTTCTTAATTCAGTAAAGATGTATGTTCTTTTTCATATGACTATACTGTTAGAATTTAATTTGACCTCATTCGAGGGTGGTTTTAAATTGCTCAATTCACCGATTTCTGTACCTCTTATCCTGTTTGTTGACAGCTCGTTTGATTTCTTGTTTCTAAGATTCTTTTAAGGGAAGGCTGCAAAAAGATCCTGGTGGCCGACTCCCTCTCCCTGCTCCAGAAGATGCATCGAACACAGATGAGAGGCGTCAGGGTTGATGGTGGGTGCGCTTTGGTGTTCGTGCAGCTCCTTTTGAGATTAGCTATATTAAACTGGACTCTTAAGAACGTTGCTGCTTTTCTTTTCAGAGGAGAACATTTGTGAGTCATGTCATGCTACAATTTTACCCTCAGGTGAGTCATGTAATGTAGGTGTATTCATCTGTTTTTAATGTTGTATTGCATTTGAAAACTCTTCTTTGCCAATTTTTGCAACGTGTGTTTCAGACATGGCCAAAACCTTCAACGTGGTGGTGTTCCACTGCAGGCACATGTTTCATAAGGAGTGTTTGCCATCTTCAGGAACAGTAAGTGACATCTCTATATGCTGTATCACTCTTTACACATTGGTGCTGGGGTATTTTATCTGAGAAGCTCAAATATGACTTCCTGTAACTTTTCGCTCTTTCCTGTCTCAGATTCCCGGGTTGCAGTTTTGTAACATCTGCAGTGCGAAGAGACGAGGGCCGGGAAGCGGAATACTTGAGATGAAAAAGTAATAAACGGTGTACTTAGAGTCTTATTACTGAACTCTCATGTCAACTCAGCGCATTGGTCAATAAATATTACTTCCCTTCAGTCACTCTACTCTAAACTTGCAAAAATCATAAATATTTATGTTTGACTGTCTCTGTACATTTACGTCTGCTTGCTTCTGTTGTGTGTGTGATAACCTGTATGAAAATTAAAATGGAATTAAAGCAGTTTGTGGTTTGTGTCTGATAATTATACACATCTTTGTTAAAATCCACTTCAAGCTAATTGGGTAGAAATGTATTCAAAGGTAGAAGATGGCTGCCACTCCCCGAGCCTGATTCTACAGGAGGTTTCTTCCTATTAAAAGGGAGTTTTTATTTCCCACTGTCACCAAGTGCTTGCTGAAAGGCCTTGAGCTGAGTGCTTTTGTGATTTGGCACTATATAAATAGAGTTGAATTGAAAAGTAGAGTTTAAAATGTTATCGGCTCATAAACTTTAGCAAACTTCAGCACTTCACTTTTGTTCTTAAAAACCAGTACCAGCACACTAAAGGTGTTCTCAATTCTCATCTCACTCTTCAAGATTGCATTAAACAACTGAATTAAAAATGCACCGGGCTATCTCCCAGACATCTTGATACCGCCACAGGTTTGTCATCTGGACCAACTGCCTTTCCACTTTTCATCCTCTCAGCTGTCCTAACTTCCTCCCTACTAATCTTCTGCACTTCCTGTTTCACAAACTGTCCTCAAGCCATTCTTCTCTCTCTTTGATTTTCTTCCTTCATTAGCTCCTCAAAGTAATACTTCCTACTTCTCTGCACACTTTCTTCATATGTTTGTATATTTCCATTTCTGTCCTTAATAACACGAACATGCTGCACATCCTTTCGAATTGATACAAGTCCCTTTCTTCTTCCTTAGTATCCAGTCTCATTTAAATGATCATTAGAATTAAATAAGTATTTCAAGAAATTATATGCCACAGTAGAGATTTTTTAAATCATCATTCATTATAAGAATTTCTGAACAAGCATCAGAATATGCTCTCCCATTATGCTCTCCCGTTCAGTCCAACGAAAAGAATATTCGCAAAACACAAAAATAGAGTTTCAAATACAGTGTAAACAGTATAAATATATATATGTAAATATATATGTGTGCACTTGAGTCATTATTTATGTTGTGTGTACGTTCGGTAAATAATAATAATAATAATAATAATTAGACTGTAATTATCAGTATCAGTAGAAACCGTTTTAAAGCTGTGACTGAATTGGGTGATTAAATTTTCCTCTTCAAAAACTACAAATCTCGATTTTGCGGGCGCAATGAGTGCTTCTACGTCATATCCGCCGTTTCCCTCCGGAAGTACAGTTAATTTTTATTCACGGGAAAAAAAAGAAAAAAACAGCTGTTGTTGAAAAAGAAAACATCAAAGTGAGTTTCATGGACGAATGCCGTGCTTTACCTGTTCGCTGACTTTAGTATCGTGAGGACTACTGTGTGGGGGCTGTGTTCGGTGTGTCCCGCCGCTCTTTAGGCTGATTTGGAGCAGCGAGGCTCGGTTCGCTCATTTGTTGCGAGTTGGCTGCTGCTGCTGCTAGCTGTTAGCTGTTAGCTTCCATCACTGTGGACTTCCAGCTAGCACGCTAGCCACGCTCAGCTAGCTAACTGACCATTTCTGAGTGTCTGATGAACTCCGAGTGACAGTAAAACCTGCTGGCTGCCAGACAGCTAATGAAATAAGGCGCGTAGATGGGGAATTAGTGCGTGAAAGTAGATCGTACATTGTGTGACTCGTTAGCCTCCTAGTTTACGATTTATCACTGTTTATGTCAAACGTTAGCCAGCTTTGTTGCTTGTGGAAGAAATAGGTAATAGTTGATGGATTTGCTTATAATTACCTTATCATTGCTTATCATTTCCAAGAAAGGAGGTGTTCCCATTTTACTGAGAAAATCCATGATGCTGGAAAAAAAAGTGAATTACTTTGTAACTACAGGATTATTTTCCTTGTAAGTCCTCGCCTCAGCTTTATCATGTTTTTGTGAAATATTTTGCAGAATGCCGGCCTCAAAGAGAGGATCGTCTCCTCCAGACTCGCAGTCCAAGATAAGGAAGTTGGATGAGGACGGAGAGGCTGCGCCATCCAAAACTGTACCAGCCGCCAATAATCAGTCACATAACAACACAGGAAATATGAAAGAAAAGACAGCAGCCCCACGGACTAAGAAAAAACTCTGTGCTTCACCGGAAGGGGGACATAAACTAGCCAAGTCCCCCAAACAGAGCTCGCCTCTGAAGGATTCCAGCAAAACTTCCCCTGACCCACCTGTCAAAAAAGCCAAGCTCCAGAAAGCCACAAGTGCCTCCTGTGGAGAAGCTCCCTCACCGAAAGCGAACTCCAAAACCTCCCTGAAGCGAACTGCCTCCATGGACTCTGACAAGTTGAGTAGTGATGGTAGTAAGGCTGACTTCTTCAGAGAAAGGGATGATGAAGACAAGGCCCGCTGCATCAGAAAATACTCAAATCGAGTCAAAGCCAAGCGAAAGACGGAAGAGTCTCCTTCTGTCTCCGAGGATACGAGTCAAGGTTTATCTTCTCCACCTAAGGACCCCATACAGATGGACCACAATTATGGTATATTCACAGATTCACCATGTCTTGAAACTACAGATGAGGCAAATGAGAACATTAAAAAAGAATCTGCAGAATCTTTTACTGAGCAAGAGAGACCACAAATATCAGCTATTGCACCACAGGAGGTGTCAAAGGAAACTACGGTCTCTGTAACAGACACCAAATTTGAGTCTTCAGCTAATGAAAGTAAACATAAAGAATTACAAAATGTAGAAAGCCAAAAGGGTGTAGATAATGAAACACCAGCATCATCAAGAGACATTTCAGACCATCTCATATCCGAGGCTGAAAAGAAGGATGAGGAAGAGTTCGTTCAAAAGGATTTAGATGATAAAACACTACCATCATCAATGGAAACACTAAGTTTGGCTGCTGGAGAGGTGGATCCAAAGTGTAAAGATGAAAAACAGTCTTGCATGTCAGAGAGTCTGAGAACTGAAACTAAAACAAATGAAACCACACAGTTTGTTTCTGGAGAGAATAAATTGAGTGTTCAGTGTACAGCTAAGGGATCAACTGAATCTGCCACCATATCTGCAGCCCTTAGTAACGAATTCAACTCTGCATCGGAACAGCTGCTTGTGGAAAGTGGTATTCCAGAGAATGAGACTCAAGCAGACATTGTCAGAGCTCTCGCTACTTCCGACGGGGAATCAAATCTTGTAGACACCCAGGATGACGTGCCAATTGCAGTTACCGACACGTGTGTTGATGTGGAAACAATGGTCATAAGGTCTGAGGAAGATCTTCAAGAAAGCGATGGAAAAGAAGCTGACTTCCAGTTGACTCAGGTCGTCTCTTGTCCTGGAGGTTTGGTTGAGAGACAACTGAGCCATGACTGTGTGATGACTGACAGCTGCACTGAAATATTGACTCCTGATTGCGAGGCTGTTCAAAGAGAAGTGATTTCCGAATGTTTTACAGTTCCAGACGGTCAGATAGCACCTAGCGTAGATCTGCAAAATCAGGAGAACCACAGACTTTTTGACAACACTGCAGAAAAGCCTGATGATGGAGTTAAAGAAGATTCTGAGAGCACAGAAGGAGACACGAGCATGATTTGTGTCACTGCAGCAAGCAGCCAGATCAACATGGATATACTGACTGCAGCAGCATCAGAGGAGATTTCTGTAGTGGAAATACAAAGACAGGAAAAACAGGATGCTCCTGAACCTATTGCAGACATATCTACAAACTTTCATGAGGATCATGTGGGAGAAAACTGTAGAATTATGGAAGACAAACACTCTGTGAGCTTTGGACATAGTAGTGGAGCTGAGACTGAAACTAAAATAGAAACACAGAACATAGTGATTTCAGAAGTTTCTAATACAGAAGTGCAAATTCTTGAGACCCAGGAAATCTGCAACGCTACTACAGCCGAATCCACAGAGGTTCATGTTATGGATGATAAATCTGACAACATTAAAACCTTTGAATGTGCTGATGGGTCTGAGAGCCAAGAGAAAATACAAACACAGAGCTTATCAGCTTTGGAGGTTAGTAATCCAGCAGCTAAAGTGGACGTACAAAACCAGGAGAGGCCAGACGGCGAAGCCACGAGTGACAAAGTTCAGGAAGATCTGAGGACTGCAAACTATGAGAGCAGCAAAGAAGCTGAATGTGTTGCTGCTGTGGAAAAACGAATGGAAACACCAGACGATGTAGAGGCTGAAACCACATCAGTGGAGATCTGTAACATTGAGCAAACGCATCAGATGAGCCAGGTGGACAGTGAATCTACCACAGCTGAATCACACATGGATCAAATTGTTGAAAATGTGCAATCTGTGGAAATGCAGACAAAATTAACAATGGAGGTTTCATATCCATCCGCTTCAGTGGAAATCCAGAGAAGTCAAACAGAAGTGGAGCTACAGACCACATTGGGGACGAGTTCTGACATTGCACCTGGAGCAGGAATACAAAGTCACAAAAATCATGAAATCAATGAATGCAATACAGACGACATCCCTAAAGAGATTACAGAAGACTCAATGATTGAAAATTTCCAAACTGTGCAGAATGAAGATAAATGTGTGACACTAACTCCAGAGATTTCTGAAGCAGCTCATTCAGTGGAAGTGCACAGTGAGAAAAGTCCAGAAGTAGTGGAGATGGAGTCTGCAGCAACATCAGAGGAGGTTTCTAACATACCTGCAGCGCAAATACAAAACCAGGAGAATCAGGATGTTGGTGCACATATTACAGACACAGTTTATACAGAGTCTGTGACTGTCCCTAAGAACGAAAACAAAACAGAAGATCAGCCTAAATCGCCAATAGAATTTACCGGACATGCCTCTATGATGGAATTACAGAGTGAGAAAAGTCAAAATGAAGTTGAGATGGAAACTGCAACAACATCAGAGGTGGTTTCTGACACATCTGCAGTGGAAACAGAAACCCAGACGAGTCAGGATGTCTGTGAAGATGGTGCAGGCATGCAGATCGACTCTGTGACTGTTGCAGAAAATGAAAACAAAAAAGAAGAAAAGGCTAAAACCACACCAGAGATTTCCGAAGTGGTCCCTTCAGTGGAAGCACAAAGTGAGAAAATTCAGAGTGAAGTGGGTATGGAGTCTGCAGCACCTTCAGAGGAGGTTTCTAAGATACCTGCAGTGGAAATCCAAAGTCAGATAAGCAAGGTTATCACAGAATATAGCACAGATGTACATACACAGTCAGTGACATCAACACCAGACTCCCCTAAAGAATCCACCTCAGTGGAAATCCAGCTGGTGCAAAGTCAAAATGAAGTGGATGCGGAGCAGAAAACACCAGAGGAGGTTGCTAGCATACCTGCATTGGAAATAAAGGGCCAGGATGTCATTGAACATAACACAGACATACTCATGCAGCCCATCAGTGTCTCGGAGAATGAAAATGGAATGGAAAAACAGGCTCCATCGATATCAGAGGCAGAGATTTCAGTGGAAGTACAATGCGGCAAAAGTCTATCTGAAGTGGAGATGGAGACCACAACAACATCAGAAGAGCTTTGTATCCCACCAGCAGCAGAAACGCATAAGCAGAAGAGTCAGGATGTCAGTGAACACACAGAAGATTCATATACGCAGCCCGTCGCTGTCCCAGAGAGAGAAATTGAAATGGAAGAGCAGGCTAAATCGACACAAGAGATTTCAGTGGAAATACAAAGTGAGAACAGCCTAAATGAAGTCGACATGGAGTCTGCAGCTGCATCAGAGGAGATTTCTAGCACACCTGCAGCGGAAATACAAAATCAGACGAGCAAAGATGTCTGTGAACGGAGCACAGACGTACATACAGAGCCTGTTACTGGTGCAGAGAATGAAAACAAAAAGCAGGATACATTAATAGCAGATATTTCTATTTCAGCACACAGCCAGGAGATACAGGAAGCCGCTGAACCTACGGGAGACATATCTAAAGAAGTCCACAAAGGATTAAGGAATCCCACAAATCACCCCAACAAAGCACATTGTGTCACTGCTGCTGAGAGTCAGGTGGAAATGGAGGCAACAGAAGCACCAAAGGAGACATCTGAGCCAACAAATAACCCAAGCCAGAAAGGTCAGGAGGTCAGTGAACTGACTATAAACACTACAGTAGAGAAAGACTTTATTAATGCTCTGAGTGAAGAGGAGGATGATAAGGTTAAGGCCGACTGTGTCATTGCTGCTGAGAGTCAAAGAAAAGTGGAAGTGCAGACAACAGAAACACCGGAGGAGGTTTCTGATCTAAAGAATGTGCCAGAAACACAAAGTAAGAAAGATCGGGAGACCACTGAGCTCAAAACAGACACTGAGGCAGGTAAAGATTTCATTAATACTGAAGAAAAGGATGACAAAGTCGATGCTGAATGTGTCAGTGTTACTGAGAGTCCAGGAGAAATGGAAATACAGACAGTAGAAGCACCAGAGAAGATTACTTATCTGACAAATAAACAAAATCAGAGAGGTCAAGAGGTCAGCGAACTCACTACAGACACTGAAGTGGAAAAAGATTTGACCGGGACAGAGTGCGAGGAAAAGGATGTCGAGGTTAACGAGGAAAGCTTAAGCGCTGTTGAGAATCAAGGAGAAATGGAAGTGCAGACAACAGAATCAGGAGAAGAAAGATCTGACGTTGAAGTACACAACGATGGAAATCAGGAGGTCGGTGACGTTCAGGAAGATCTTATGTCTGCACGCTGTGAGACTAGAAATGAGGAAGAGCCTGCTTCTGAATGTGTTAACATTTTAGAAACTACTGCAGAAGGGAGTCCTTATCTAACAAAACAGCAAAGTAATGTTACTGAGGAAATAAATGAAGACACTACAGCCTTATTAGAAATTCAGAAACAGAGAGGGCCTCGTGCTGACGTGGATATAACAAGTGAATCAACAGAAAGGGAAGCTTCAGTGTTAGAAGAGGAAACGGGGAGCCAAATGTTTAATGAGGTCAAGGCTGACGGATCTGTTGGTAACATTGAAGGAGGAGGAGCAGATAGCAGCGAAGTAATGCTTTTTGTTTGTGGGCAAACCGACAACAACAATGTCGTAATTCAGCCTTCTGAGGAGCAGATTGAGATGGTTAATCAGTCAGCGGTCGGGCCCCATGAAAACCAGATAGTGTACGAGCCCATTAGTAGCCCAGAGAGTAATGATGATCGTGATGTGTCTGCAGCGGCAGCAGAGAAGCACGATGTCGTTTCTATATTAGATATACAATGCACAGAGGCTCAACAGATGGAAACAAACTTTTCCAGTAATGAAGACAACAGAGAAATTGGTGGCATGCAGCTGGTAAATGAAGTTGCTAAGGAGGAAATTTGTGTCCCAGACAGCCAGGCAGGGGTTGAAATGGAAGTACAAGCGCAGCCAGCACAGTTGGAGCAGATTAACGCTACCGTGGATGTGAAAGAAGTTGCACCGATCAGTTCTGGCAGTGACATGAGCGTGGCAGATGGAGGGTCAGGAGATGCTGCAGAAGTGAAGAGTGAAATGACAGTGAAAAGTGAAGGAAATGGCATTTCAGAGTGCATCAGAGCCACTGAGTTTTCTGAGCAGGTGCAGCACGATGCTGGCATTCAGGAAGCTGCGGGCGTCACGGTAACAACAACAACTCCACCAACAACGACTACATCCTCCACTGAATTTGAGGTACCAGGTGGTGCATCTGAGGAATATGTGATTTTAGAGCCAGTCCCACAGAGTGAAATTCACTTTGATATCGTCACTCAAGCTGCAACCGAATCAGGTCTGGCGGCCTCTCTTTCAGAGCAGGTGAATCCAGAAAGTGAGTCGATGGAGGAGAAGGCGGAGAGTGAGAGGACTTTAAATGGTTCCGAGCAAACTGTGTTTACTGAAGCGGCGGCTAGTTCAGGGGAGGTAGCAGAGCAGGAGACAAACATTTCACCTGTGGAGGAAGACGTTCAGGTTATTCAGCCTTCTGACCACCAGTCATCTCACATGGTGGACATGAATACCTCCCATGACTCTGAACCCCAAAGCCTGATTGAAGACATTAATGTAGTGGTGATAGAGGATGCTCAAGATAACCTGGACATACAAGAAGTGCAGATTCTAGAGGACATCGAGATCGGACATGAGATTATAGTGGTGGAGGAAGAGAATGATGAAGACAGTGACATTGCAGTAGTAGAAAAGCCACAAGAAACAGCCGAGGCAGGCCTGCCTGAGGAAAAGGTGAATGAGAAGTACATATGTAACACTAGTGGGCCTGACATGAAGCAAAACAGCACAGCTGAAAAGACCGAAGAGGAAAAGAAAGCTCAAGAGCCAGAAAAACCCAAGAAACAAGAAATGAACACGCAAGCGAGAACCAAAGCTCGCCTCGCAGCTCTGGCTGAGCAGAAGGCTGCGGCAGCTAAGAGAAGTGCAAATAGGCAGCAGCTGAATCTCTTAGCCCTGTGTCAGGAGATCGCAGAGGACATTGCCACAGACAGCATGCTGCTGAAGAGGATAGAAGAAGAAAAACAAGCGGCAGCAGCAGCAGCCAAGAGTGAAGCCAGCAAGAAGGAACGCCCGCCTGTTAACACGCAAGATGCCAACACGGTTAATGTCCCAACTCCTGCTGGACCAGAGGGATGCGCCCCTCCTTCGGTGACCCCTGCTCCTGAGGCCCCCCCAGCCCAGCCCTCAACGGCTGATTCAGCTGAAACTCAGCCTTCCGCCGAGCCTCCAAAGAGACGTTTCTTCATCACGCAGATTTCAGTGCCGCTGAAAGTCCACGAGAAAAAGAAGCTGACTCGATATCAAAGACTCAGACAGGTCGAGCTGCAGAGAGAGAAAATGTCGTGGGCACGTGTGAAGAAACTAAAGTCCGACCAAGCAAATCAGATGTTCTCAGACATGGATTGGCAGGCACCTTTTTCTGCTGCCTCTCTTTTTCCAGTGAGCCCTGTTACCACACCACCTCCTCAACCTGCAGCCAGTCCAGCAACCTCCCAACTGAGTCCTTCTGCATCTAGCAAACCTGCTACACCGAAGGCAGAAGCTCCCAAGAATGAGCCTAAGGCTGAGCTGGCTAAAACTGAACCATCTAAAACTGAACCCACTAAAACTGAACCCACTAAAGCTGAAACCTCCAAAAAACAACCAACGATAACTGAAACTCCTAAAACTGAACCCCCTAAAACTGAAACTGGAAAACCTGAAGCCTCTAAAACGGAGCCTCCTAGTACTGAAAACCGTAGAACTACACGGCAAAGCAAGGCTCAGACTACTAAAGCAGCAGCTACTCCAGAGCCCGCGCCAAAAGTCACAAGATCAGGAACCAAGAGAACCCTCCCAGCAATACCACCTCCCATGCCCAACGGACTTAATGCTCAGAAACTGAAAATGGAAGTTGAGTACAAGCCATACAGACCCAGGCCGAAATATTCTCCTGACGATTTTGAGCTGGATGATGACCCATTACCAGCAAAGCCGAAACCACCCGGCCTCCAGTCAAACCCTTCGGCTCAGCCTAAACCCACTCTACTATCAAAGCCCACGCTCACAGCGCAACTTGCCAACCAGGCAAAACTCAAAGCTCAGACCAAGCCTGCTGGGCAGATCTCAGGTCAGTCAAAGCCCTCTGTTGCAGCTCCAGCTCAGTTAAAGCCCGCACAGTTAAACCCAGCTGTTGCACCAGCAACACAGTCTAAGGCCACAGCTGCAACTGCAGCTTCATCCAAACTTGCTTCTTCAGCGAATGCTCCGTTAAAGTCTCCAGTCCCGACTGCAACTCAGTCTAAAGTTGTTTCAGCTCCAGCTCAGTCCAAGCCTGCAGCTTCTGTTTCACCTCAGCTGAAGACTGCAGGTGCCGATGCAAATCTAACACAGCTGAAACCATCTGCTTCACCTGCAGCTCGGCCTGCTGTTGCAGCCACATCTGGGATGAAGCCTGCTGCCTCTAAGGCTGGTGCAATTTCAGTGCCTCAGAGACCCACAGATCCCGCATGTAAAGAAAACGACAAGTGCAAGGTAAGTCAGAAATAAATTATTCTATGATCAGTGTCACAGGCGCTGTACATGTTACTTACCTTTTTTCTTTCATACACAGAATGCAGCTCATCCACTTTCATCAGCTCCACCTGAAGAGAGCGCCAAAGTGTCTGACAAGCTTACAGGTATCTGTGTATATTAATTGCAATCCTGACTCAGATTTACCTCCATCAGCTCGTCCAGATTGTCTACCTGTCTGTGCCAGTGTCTGCTAGCAGGATTACTCAAAAAGTCATGGAGAGGTTTGCCTGAAAGTGCTACCAGAAGTGTCCCAACGTAGACGTGATTAATTCAGATTCAGACTCTTTATTATTTTGAGGAAAAATAGAAAACATAAGCTTCACAAATACATGTGAAATGGAAAAAAGAAAAGTTGGGAGGCATCATCTTGGTTTCTTGAAAATACCTCCAGTTAATCTGGATCAAGCATCCAGAGAGTCTGTATTTTCAGTTATGGTAGAGGGCTGCACTACCAGTGTACGATCCACAATTTTTTATGAGAAAAAAAAGTTAATTTTTATCATTCAGATTTGAATTAGGCCATAGACTAGAATAATTTATCAAAATAATGAGGCAAGCAACACACATTTTAAATCCTGCTCTTTTAGGTTGTTTCTTACTTCACCTTAATCAAAATAAATGCATAGAAATGTTTTAAAAAAGTGAAATTCACATCTCTCATCTTTAACCAGCTTATTCTTCCTGGCAGGCCGACACTGTTGCATAAACGTGGTTCTTATCTGCCTGCTTATAGGACAGCAAACACAACATGCAGTGTTTGGATAGCTGTTAGGTTGAAATTCAGGCCTCTAAATACTGATTACATTAAGGTAAGCACCCCTGTCAGCGTGCACTTAGTTGCGTCTGCAGCTTTGTGCTGGTAGTGTTATGTCTCACATCGCCGAACACTGGACCTGAACAGGTTACCCACAAGGTCACGTTCCTTTAAAGGGTAAAAACGGCAATAAAACTATGTCCACCTCAGATTTCAGCTTCTTTCATCAGTTAACCGCGAGTGCAGCACATGTTGTCATATAAGTCCAGTCTTGGATCTTTGACTAATGTTTCAAAGCATTAACTTTTCCAAGATCAGCGCTAAATGTTATTTATTTATTTATTTTACTCTCAATATGTTGTTTAAGTAAATTAGGAATTTATATTTTAAGTTTTTTTTATTTTTATTGTATTTTGTCAACAACCTTCTTAAATGTGTGTATAATTATGTTGCTGTGTAAAATCCTTTCTTTTATACGTTGATCTTTCTCCAGAGAGTAAAGCAGAAAGCTTGAAGGAAGCAGAGCAGACACCAGGAAAGCCTTGTCAAGAGTAAGAAGCTTTTCTAAAGTTGTTTGACATGTTTTATTTAGGTTTTTTTGCTTCTTAGCGGTTGAAACCTTCAGTAACCCGATGTGTTTTTGAATCGCAGCAAAGCTGTGAAGCCACAGGATGGCGGGGCTCCTCTCTCCGAAGCTTGCCTGCAAAAAGAAGTCAAGAAGCTAAAGGAGGCTGACAAAGATGGCACCCAAACAGTTATTGTGAGTGAACGAGATAGTTTCCTCTGACCTCATTTTAAATCCTGCGCTTTTGCAATGGAAAACATGGATCATAAGTTGGGTTCTTTCTGTGTTCTGTCACTCTGGAAAACTAAGTGAAATTGAATTCTTGAGAGTGAGCTTATTGCTTTGCTTTGTTCTCGCAGGATGCAGGACAGAAGCATTTTGGAGCAGTGGCCTGCAGTGTGTGTGGGATGCTCTACTCTGCTGCCAACCCCGAGGATGAATCTCAGCATTTGCTGTTTCACAACCAGTTCATCAGCGCCGTCAAATATGTGGTGAGGGAAAGTCACATGCCTATGCCTGTTAAACTGACTCCCTGGATCAGAGCAATAAATGCCAACAAATTTATAGATATGGTTTACAAAAAATATACAATGCAGTGCAGGGACAACTGAGGATTCTTGATAAAGGGAGTCTTGACCCTCGTCTTCCACTCTATGCTGCACTACAGTGAGCAAGACTGCAGGTATTTGATAAGATTCCTCCTTAGGATTGCCCGTTGGACATTTTCTAACTTCCCACCTCTAGAAAAGTAGGTCAGCACAGCTCTTTGTTTATTCAGTTCAAGTGTGATTTATTCTTACTGACTTTTCTGGTGGCAGAAGAGACAGTAAATAAAGTTAAATTGAAAATGTAATTTTATTTGGTTTACGTCAAATGATTCTGTCGGCTTATAAGAAGATTTATTACCTGGAATGTTTTGCGCCTATTTGCCAAAATTGTCCAAGATTGGGAGTGACTGCATATAGAAAATGGATTAATACCTACTTAGGACATTTAGATGACATAATTAAATATTTTCTATTCTTTTTGCTTTCCTTTTTTTTGTCAGGGTTGGAAAAAGGAGAGGATTTTGTCTGAGTTTCCAGATGGCAAGATCATTCTCGTCCTGCCAGATGATCCCAAATATGCTCTGAAGAAGGTATGTTTACACCAGCGTTTGCTAGCGTGAACTCTTCAGGGCTTATATGTCTGGATTGATAGTTAGGTCCCCAAAACAAGAAGTTCCCAGTTTTTATATTTTTTGGCTCCGTCTTTTACTGCCACCGAGTTAACATGAAATAGCCAGCATGCAGTTGAATTACAGACTGCTGTAATTCTACAGGTTGCAACAACCTCCTCAAGTGTAACAGAATAATAAGTATAAATACATTTAAATAAAATACTCTTTTGAGAATCCTTTGCAGGGAGTGACTGTCTGAGGTAGCAGTCACACGGGCCTAGCAAAAGGTAACAATAGGTACTTTTCTCCACTAGGGAAAAATGTGTATTCCCTGACATGTTGCCAAGTGGTTGCTTTGTGTTGCAAAGAAGGTACTGCACCAAAAATCTTGCAATTGCTTTGCTTGCTAGTAGATTCCCATGATCACTAGAGGTGGGCAGGTCAATCCAAATGTGTTGATAGTGTCGATCCCAACACTGGTATTGGTATCAGATCGATACTAGCACGATATGATCGATATTTTGTTTCCACTCTCTAAGTTCAGTATGTGTCACACTGCATTGCGTTAAATTATTTTTGGGGGAAATGGAAAAAACACAAACCTCAAGCATGCACTAAAATTTTATTTATAGCCTATAGTAGGGATGGGTATTGACAAGATTTACACGATTCCGATTCCATTTTCGATTCTGTTTAACGATTCGATTCTTTATCGATTCTTTTTTTTAAAAAGGAGTTTCAGACAAAGTTCTAAGCTAATCGACTAAGGTCGATTAGCTTAGAACTTTGTTTTATATCTTCTCTTTGAACAAGATAGAAATTTAGGAGTAGCATGGCCTTACAAACCCAACAGTGAGGTCTTAAGAGATCCAGCCTATGGCTCTTCAATGGGGTGTCACAGGGTCCCCATGAAAAAAAGTTGTAAATGTAAAATAATAAAATAAATATTCTTCTGTAGCAATAACAAAGTATAACATAAATTATTCTGTAACAATTACACAAGAATATCCAGTAATGTCCCTGCCTACAATTAAACACATTCACTTACCGAAAATCGGGGGCATCTGCTGTGGCAAATGGGTGCAAGCCTTTTACCACAAACTTAGTCACTGCTCGGTGACATTCGTCTATCCTGGCCTGAAAGGAGACGCTACCGGCAGACTGCAGCGAGAACTGCCAGCATCTGAGCCAGCCAGACTCTGTCTCTCTCATCATGGTCACCTAAATGCACAGTAATGGCAGGTTTTGTAATAAGGCAGATCGCGCTAACATAATATGCACTGTTAGTTGATGATTTACCTGCTGCATTAAAGGGAGAGGACGTGCAAACGTTACCGCTGCTGCTGGGTTGAGATTCACGAGTCCGGAGCGGAATTAAAAACATGACATTCATTTAAGGTCATCACGTGTTTTGTGAGCAAATGCTTTTGCATATTCGTAGTGTTTCCTCCCTTAAATGAAATATCTACTTTGCAAGTATTGCAAGGCGCCCTGTTGTAATCCGTTCTCGTAAAGTATAACCAAACTTTTTAGCGTTTGAGCCGCCATGTTTCCTGCCAGGTAAATGACACTCCGCAATGTGGTGACGTCATTTGGGGCGACTGGAATCGATAAGGGAATCGTTTGCAAAAATGGCAAAAAATTGCAAGGAATTGAAACAGTGGAACCGGTTCTCAACAAGAACCGGTTTTCGATACCCATCCCTAGCCTATAGCACATTTAAAGAACAGAAGGCATTTAAATTCTACATTTCTAAAAAAACACCAAACTGTTTCAAAATGCATGAAAAACTGAAAGGTGTGTATTACTAAGTGGCTTGTACTTTGGAAAGTAAAAATCACAGCAATTTAGTGGCCATTAAAATGTGTTCAGAATTTATAAATTAGTGATGATTCGACTCATAAATCGCGACACATTGCTGTTCCTTACATAAGCTGCTTTTTTAAGTTAATAGTATCAGTATTGGTATCGCTAGTATTGGCTCTGTATTTACTTAGTATTGGTTCAATACCAACATTTGCAGTATCACACAGGAAGACGTTGACTTGCCTGCAAATTGATAACTGAGCACTAAGCTGAAGTTAAACTTGAGAAAGTGGGACACAAACCAGAAACAGAGAATGTTCCCCTTCAAAGTAAAAGTCGTAATTTACTACTACTACTATTGCCCGCCACCCCTCCCAGGGTATGGGGTGCCACAGGTAGATCTCAAGAGATTTCTGTCCTGGGCCATTCTTTCTAGTTGGGTCGAGGTGCAACCAATATATTTTAAAGGGTGAAGGCTTTGCTTTGAAGGTGGATGTTTTCTTTTCTTTTTTAGTGAGTTTTTGGTGAGTGTTTGCATTTCATTCAGCAATAGCCTTCAACAACTCGCCAACTGATTGGGTAATTTTTTTCTGCTAGCAACGAGCAGTTACCTGGGAATCCCTTGCCAGTCTCTAGGCCTGTGTGGCTCGGGCCTAAGGTCTGAAACTCAAAGCTTTTACTGAAGCTATTTACTGTTGTAGGGTCTTTCATCGCTCAGTTTTTGTCTTCAGCAAGTAAAATGCTCATTCATGTTTGTGGGTCTCTGTGTGACGTAAGCAGCCAACTTTGCTGCGTTTGTCTGAGTCTGAGCAGAGAATTCACCCTTATGCACTTAATAATTTAAAGAGCTGTAAACAGCTGAAATGTGAGCAGACAGACTGCATAACCTCTGCTAAGGCTGAAAAGCACATCACAAGAATGCCTGGATCTGGATTAGCTCGTTATATTTTCCTGAAATTTAAAACCGGGTATCTCAGTTTTTCAGCTTGCATTTGTAAATGTGACACCAATACTCCAAGTCTGCCCTGCCTTTGAAAAAAAAAAAAAAAAGTGCTCAAGTCTCACTTGGACTGTATCCTTAGATATGCTCCAATATTTATCATCCCTGCATTAGCATACTGATTCTTGGATGTACAATAATCTGTTCCTCAGGTTGAGGAGATCCGGGAGATGGTGGACAATGACCTCGGCTTCCAGCAGGTGGAGACCAAGTGTCCCTCAAAGACCAAAACCTTCCTCTTTATCTCTAATGACAAGAAAGTGGCTGGGTGTCTCATAGCTGAGCACATACAAGAGGTAAGAGATGATGATGAGCACATTTGTGAATGATCATCATGTAAAAATTGGGATAAATGAAATTCTTGGCTGATACAGATGTTTAAAATAGCTTAAAATATGAACTAAAATATTGCGTTTTGTGTTTCTAATCTTTCTTTCTTCCTCATGTAACAGTTTTAAGGTATCTGAGCATTTAGACAGACCAAATGGATATAATACAATAAACAGATGTTCGACCGCTGCTATCAGTAAGTGTCCGTTTATTCTGTGACGTTTACTGAGGATTGTGCATGCTCACAGGGGTACAGGGTGATTGAAGAGCCCATGCCAGAGGGTTCGGAGGGAGAGAAGTTGATGTTTGAACGTCAGAGAGCTTGGTGCTGCTCCACAACGCCAGAGCCTGCCATCTGCGGCATCAGTCGCATCTGGGTGGTCAGCGTGATGAGACGTCAGGGCATCGCTTCGCGCATGCTCGAGTGCCTCCGGTCAGTACGGCTGCAAACCGCCAGTCATTTCATCGTCATCATCACACACACACACACACACACACACAATCAAAGTCATATTAATGCAACTCGTATTTGTTTGTTTTTCTGCACAGGAATAATTTCATATACGGTTCATACCTGAGCAAAGATGAGATCGCCTTCTCCGACCCCACTCCCGACGGGAAACTCTTCGCCACGCATTATTTTGGCACTTCCCAGTTTTTGGTTTATAACTTTGTGAGCGGGACACGCTCGCACCAACCCAAAACCCAAGCAGTATGACGGTCTTCGGATACCGTAACGATGGCTTCATCTGAGACGCTCACCGACCAGTGGGACATCCTCACCAAACACTGAATCTTCACGTGTGTTTTAAAAAGAAAAACCTCCTCGGAGGGGTTACACATTGGTTCAAATCTCAGGATGAAAACAACGAGGTGTTGTTGAAACATGATATTTCACCCTTTAATCCTTCCCCGCATAGTATTTTGAAGAAAAAGAGTATTTTCTTTATACATTTTTAAGTAAACAATTGGTTTTATTAGGAGAATAGAGTTTACATGCATGACCTGACAGCAATAGAAAACAAAGAGCATTTTATTGTTTTATCTTTTGAATCCTCGTGAAGCGTAACCACCAACCTGCTGCATTAAACAAATGGTTATTTGCAAGTTTGTTCCTCAGTCGGTTTTTGTCATTTTTACACCCGTTTCCTGTAGTGGAGTGTGTTAAGCTGCCGTTGTCTCCAGATGTGTTTAAGCGACGTCGATAATCTCTGAAGGGCACAACTGCACAATTTCTTTTGAGGGGTTAAGCTGTGTTTCCTACACTTTGATTTCACTGTCATGTTTTTATTGTAGTATTTCAGAAACAATTTCGACACCTTGATTAGAGAGATGTGGGTTAGAACTGTAGCTTGGGCATTATTTGTGTGCTCCGATCTTCTGAGATCACATTACCTGACTTTTTTTCCCTCAAGCCGAGCCATATACTGTACACCGTTTAGCGAGGCGTTATAGCCTAAACTGTATGAGTGGTGTCTTTAAATTTCACCAAGGCTGTCTTTTGCTTTGTTTGTGCCTGAATGAATCATGTGTGACTTAAGTTGTTGATATATTTTCTTTACTTTTTTAGCCACATGTTCTTCTTAAGTAGCATCTGGCTTTGTTTTTTTATTCCAATAGTGTAGATTATCATCTTCCTATTCCTTAGTAACAATGAATTAAAATGTATATCAAATTATCATGTAGATTTATGCATAGTATAACAAGATTTATAATGAAAGATGGGCAAGTTCTTAAGTGTCACGTGTTAAATGGTGTTTGAGTGAAGGTAAATATCAACCAGGTTCAGCCTTTATGATTGAAAACAGGGATATTTGCTCAGTGATCAACATGAGGGGTTTAGATTAACCCGCCTCTCTTCAGATTAACAGTATCATCGTAATCCACCTCTTATTTTCTTCTTCCTCCTTGTTAAAGCGGTTGATTTTAGAACGATGTGGTTGTGTAAGAAAAAGACATTTGATTTATACGAAGCTGTTATGTAAATATTTATTTAAATAAAAGTAAAATGTAAAACATTTTTGGTGTTTCTGATTAGCTGCTTTTGACCTTGTATGGATTTTTCCTAATTTTCTGTCATGTAAATGCTGTTATAGTCATGGCTTCTGATATTAAAAGAGTTTCAAATAACGAGGTCAGTATACACTCGCTGGCCATTTTATTGGGTACATCTTACCAGTCTTTTGCCTCAATTCTTTGTGGCTTAGAATCAACGACATTCCTCAGAGATTTTGGTCCATTTTAATTCAGCAAGCTCTTGATTAAGAGTCATGTTCAAGAAATATGTTTGTGATCATTTGAATTTTGTGACATGGAAGCAGCCATGAGAAGATGGGAACACTGTGGTCAAATGGACATGGTCAGCAGCAATTCTGTGGTGATTCGGTGATGCCCAGTTGCTATTAAAAGTCCCACATCCTCACACCATCAGCAGCCTGAAATGTTACTGGAAGGCGGGGTGGATCCATGCTTTTATTTTTATGTCAAATTCTGATCCCAATGAAAACTCCTAAGACCAGAAACCCTTTTTCTGATTTTGGTTAGACTGTTTGTATAGTCAGTTTCCAGAGTGTGGTCTTCTGCCGCTGCAGTCCTTCTGAGATGCTCTTCTGCATAACTTGCTTGTAATAAGTGTTTGAGTTATTGTTTCCTTCCTGTCAGCTCAGAGCAGTCTGGCCATTCTCCTCTGACCTCTAACAGACATTTAGCTTAACAAACAGTTGAACAGCATGTTCAAGTTGATTGATTGTATGTGCAAATACTCGCTTTGAACCAACAGTTTAGGCTTAATGTCGTAATCACTCAGTTTTAGACCGTTTTTTTCTGACTCGACTCTCAGCGATGTCAGCGAGTGTGGATGTCCCTAATGTGGTCATCTCAGGCACAGAAGCCCCACCCACTTGCTGTTCAAACATAAAGTTTAAGGAGGTACAGACCGTGATCTGAGCTTAGTATAAGATAAACAAGGATTATTTTCAATAGTGAATCATGCAAAGCTACTATACTAAGATTGAAAATAAATATACGTAGCTGTAAATCAGCATACTAGGTCTGCTTTAATTGCCCGTGACCCTGTTTTTTTTTATGAGTAATGCCATCTAGTGATCATCGTCCTGGTGCATCTGTGTTCGGTGATAGTCGAAGGATTTTTACCCTTCTTTGCTTTGATGTAAAAATCAACTTCAGCAGAAAAGATAGTCTTAAATCGTCTCAAATTGTGGGAAATGTCTGGCTGCCGTGTTTTCTCTTTGTAGTTGCACATGTAAACACTCCCCTCTTAGCGCATTCCTAGACGCTCCTGTCACAACACGGGCCAGCTCGATGGCAACTTCTGAGAAACAAAACAGCCTTAGAACAACACAAATGCTTCCTCAAACAGAGTGAGAAAACAGAGGTCTCCGCTCCTCTTCAGAAATCTGCTGATGCTAATCAGCAAGAGAAAACAAGCGAGCTGAGCTTCTTGAGGTGTCTGTAACACGACGCCCACCTCGGCCTTTACACTTTTACTCACCAAAAAAGGCTAATCTCCAAGACATTAATCACCCAGGATCTATAAAAATAATCTGGACTGAGTTTAGTGTAAAAGAAGTGAAAAATAGAAGACGAACATTTGGAAACACATACTTTTAATTCTTAAATGTCAATTTTAAAAGACAGAAACATCACAGCTGCCACATCGTAAACCATAACACAGTTTGTCCTAATGATAGAAACCAGGTTATTGCAAATATGCATTAAGCTATGGATACTAAGCGAAAACCAGGAAAGGTCCTATTTACACTGTAGTCAACTGATACAATATGTATAGTACAGAATTTGAGTTCCAGGCCACAAACTGACCTGTTCACTCTGCGGGGTTGCCTGACATCTGCTTGGGACTTAAAGTGTTTAGAGTTTTAAAACGAGATTACAGTAATGCTCTGAGTGCTTGTTTTGATAGGCAACCTATAGGGTGAGAAGAGCTGCTCTGGAGTGTAAAATGGCAAATATACACTTGATGTATCAAACTGTTTTTTCTGTGTACTGAACAAGCAATATAAAAAGACAAGTCGAAGCACAAGGTCTTGTTACACACGGGCAAATGCAAGGGTTGAAAACGGTTAATCCGCTAGCTTGTGCATCTGTGACGCATTGTTACACACTTGGCATTGGCTCAAAAGACTTGACATATGATAGTGTATTATGCCAAAGCTATGGCAACAGCAAAAAAGTAGGCACCAAAGAAAATATTTCTCACTGTGGCCTAATAATGAACACTTGTTTCGTCCATATTCTGTGATTATGTGAAAAAAAGCTGCCCCTTTTACAGTAAAGGACAATGCTGTCCACAAAAATTGTACAGTACATCTAATACGTCCTGCTCCGGGAGCCTTCTATTAACGACACCCTGAGCTTTTCCAGGCTGCACCACCACTACAACTTCGCCTTCAGGTTGAGGCTCCATCATTGGGTGCACTTTGTTGTCCATCATCTTAAAGTCAGCAGGCAGCATGCCGTTCCTCTCGGCCCACGTCTTGGTGTCTTCTGAGCTGTCCTTTTCCTCTGTGATGCTGTCGTCATATGCGCTGCTTTTGCTCAC
This sequence comes from Aulonocara sp. 'chitande type north' Nkhata Bay, assembly GCF_057382095.1. NCBI lineage: Eukaryota > Metazoa > Chordata > Actinopteri > Cichliformes > Cichlidae > Aulonocara > Aulonocara sp. 'chitande type north' Nkhata Bay. The sequence goes on along the minus strand of NC_141352.1, from coordinate 21,923,953 downwards.
CGTGCTCAGCTCGTCCTGATATATGTCCGACTCGCTGCCGTGGGGCAAAGAAAAGTAGGTGCACTTCCCGGAAAGCAGTTTGGTCTTGTCTTCTTCTGGTTCAGGTTTTGTGGCGAACAGAGAATAGGGACTTTTCTCCTCTGTGTCCTCAAACGCTCCTTTGCCTTCAGGAGTGTTTGTAAAAGATTTGTTGATTCCAATTGGATCTGAAACAGACTTTCGGATGAGGGTGTTGTCTCTAAGCAGCCAGCGTCCGTTATCAATGGGAATGCTGTCGCCGGGCCCGACCTGTGCATTAAAAGCGATGCATCTCGTCGCTTCGCTTAAGGTGTCGAGGGCATTTGTGGAGTAGAAGTATGAGACCTCAGACATTGCTTTGGATCGGGCTGTGTGGAAGGAAGCGAGGATGCCCGACTGTCCATTTTTCTCCTGCTTTGGCTCAGATGGGGGCCTTTCACTTGCTTCCTCAGCAGTATTAGCATCCTTCTTGCCGTAAAGCCTTTCGATTGTCCTCCTCACGAAGCCTTTAGTGATGGATTTCCGCGCCGAATCATCTTCCCCACTCGACAGTTCGCTTGAAGTCTGAGATTGATATCCACCACTGACGGAGGTCTCGGCTCTTAGCTCAGCCAGCTCTGATGTGTGAGGAATTGGGAAACGAGTTTGCTGGATGTTGGTGGCGCTCCTGGCTAAGAACATCTCCCTGATGGATCTGACCCTGCTGCCTTCGGGCTCGGTGGTTATAACGCCACTGGAGTCGTAGCTGAAGGATAATGACGACTGGGGAGCTGATCGGGTGCAGAGAGTCACCTGAGATGTGGGTGATTCACAGGGTGAATCCTCGTCGCCTGAGTCCTGAGGGGCCTCTTTTTGCGAGTAAAATCTGACTGCAGAACTTTTTGTTGTGCTTTTTCTTTTCTCTGCATCAGCAACTCGCTTTTCTAGAAGAATTACTCTCTCTGCAACTGACTGAGAAATCATTTCTTCAGACTGGACCTTCTCCACAGACTTTTCAGAGGTAGTGCCTTCAGACTGTGTTGCCAGTGCAGGAGCTGCTTGGTCGGTTACAGTTTCTCCTTTATATCTGTCCACATGAGCTTTTTCCTCCTCTGAGCTGGACTCTTTTTCATAGTAACTTAACTCTTCAATTGAGCTGGTGATTTTTTCCTCTTGGACCTTCGGCTCCTCTTCATCTGCGTGCTCTTCAAAGCTGTTGTGATCGTTCCCGCTATCATCGTCTGCATTAAACCCACAACTCTCTTTTTCTAAAGTCTGATTTTCTATTAAATTGCTATCCGTGCTCTCACTGTTTGTCCTGTCATAAATATATGTCTCCTCAATGTAAGGGTCCTCATCTTCTGAGCTAACCTTGTCTTCATTTGGCTCTTCAATCAAAGCTGTTAAAGACGATGAAGCTCTTTTCTTTTGCTCGCGATCATCTGGAAGGTCACAAAGCTGTTTCGCCTCCATGTCCTCCTGCTCTTCCTCAGTGCTTTCTTCAACAATAACTTGCAGCTTCTTGCTATCAACCTCTGGCTGCTCTTCCTCTGAAGATGGCTCATCCATGTCTGAGTTTCCGGTGCTTTCATCCGTCAGTCCCATGCTGTATGTTTGGCTCGGGTGTTCCTTCTCAGAGCTGGGCTGACACACAGGGGCAGACGAGTCACCTTTGCTCATCTCGGTACACGTGACCTTTGTCCGATTTTCTCTGTCTTGGCTGGTTATGCTTTTCTCCTCTCTTACATTTAGTTCCACGTATTGGCTGGGGCTTGGTAGCTTGCTATCTTCCTCTTCAGAGGGACTTTCAGGTTTGGACAGGTCTTCACCCTCGATACTCTCGTGTTTGAGCTCCTCACATGAAGTTTCCGACTCGTCCCCTGAGCTCTTCAGCTCACCTGCATCTGAACTGATCACACTTTGCTTACAACTCCCTCTTTCTGCTAATTCTTTACTGGCACTTGAGTTCTTTTTCTGCCCTTCATCATCTGCACCTGAGTCCTTCTTGAAATTTTTCTTACTCCCGACTTCTACTTTGATGATATTCTCCCTTGATGTGTCCTGACATGACTGCAAGTCCTCCTTGTTCTCTTGTAGCATCGATGCTTTACTGTGAAGCCACTTTTCTTCAGTAACAGTAGGGTTAGCTGGTGGATCATTGTCTTTAGTGGTTGGGATTGTCGGTTTGTCCTTTGCTTCCTCTGCCATCAGGTGAGATTTGTCTGCTCCAGATTGTTGTGTTTGCTTAATGATGGACCTTACATCCACATCCACTTTATCATCTGGTGTGGAATCCAAAACAGTGGCGGCTTTCTCTTTGAAGAAATGATCAGCAATTTCTTTACTGCTATCTTTAGGTGACGACTCTGTAATGTCAGATTCACTTTTTGGACTTAATGAAAGAGAAGCCAGTTCCTCCTTCAGCTTCTCCGGTACATCGAGGTTATCCATGATCTCGTCAATAATGTTTTCTTCAGCGACACGCTCTTGTTCGGGGTTCTCTCCAGTTAGGAGTTCTGCCTCTGAACCATTTGGCGTTGAGCTGCGGCTTTTGCATTTGTCACTGAGTTCCTGAAAGCCCTTCCAGCTCTGCAGGAGCTGCTTTGAGGCCGTTTTTTGCAAATTTGACAAACTCGTCTGTAATCTGTGGGAATCCTCGATTCCGGCAATTTCTCTGAGCGAATCGATCATTTTTAAAGCCTCCGCACAGCTGACGCTGTTTGCGTTCAGCTCATTCCTATTCAAGTTTGTAAGCCCTTCCTGGAGGGTCATGACAGCCAAGAAAGCGAGGAGAGCTTTAGATGAGGAGCCAAACGTAGACGCTACGTGGGAGGAGAAGTCTGGCAAGCTGTTGGACTTTTCCAGACAGGATGGACGTTTGTTTTGAGTCATCTGTCTTATTGACTTGATTGAGTAGCAAATCTTTTCAAGGACTGGTTTCATGCTTGGCTGCTTTGCAGTGTTTGATGGCTTTATTATTTGCATGTTTGTCACAGGGTTCTCTTGATCTGCTGCTTCACCTTCTGTCTCGTTCTTTTCAATACACTGGTCCGCTTCCAGTGGCATGAAAGTGACAGAGGTCAGCATTTTATCCAGTTCGGCTTTTGAATTTAGTGACTGTGGTGTCTGGTGATTTTTTCTTAGGATTGATGTTGTCGTTTGTCTTATAGTTGTTTGCTCTGATGGGTTGTCAGAGGAGAGATCTTTGGAGAGCAACTTTCTACCTGACTTGTGTTTGACAGGCGGCGACGCCATGTTCAGAGACTGGGAATATGGAGAGAGTCTCTTTTGCAGTTTTGGTTTATTAGTCTGCTTTCTCTCAGTGGAGGGGCTGCCATCTGAAGCTGCATGTTTTTGTGGTCTGATGTTTGGAGACAGAGTTTTATCCACGGGGCGGTTTTCGAACTTCCTCTCTGGAGATGGGCTGGTTTTTGCTTTTGCTTTTTTCACCAGGATCTTAGGTGTTGATGTCTCTTTTTGAGTTTCTTTACTCATTTCTCTCACTTTAAATGGGGTATTACTTGGCACTGATGCATCATTTGATGAGATACTGGGCGATGACAGCCTCTCATCAGATGTTAAACTAGATGGGGACACAGAATTACCACACGACGGGCAGCTCGTCAGACCTGACCAGTGTGCCGGTTCTAGTTGGGCTTCGATTGATCGCTGCGATGGTGTTGAACAGATGCCATCACCTCCCACAGTGTTGTTCTCAGTAAATGATGTGGTCTTCTCTGGAGTGGCCTCACTGCTTAAAGCATATTTATCAACAGAAGCCTTTCTCACTGACATTTTCCTTTCAAGAGACAGATTACTGACCAAAGGGGCCCTTTTAATAGAGGGTGTTCTTGAGAGCAATGCTGTTGTGTCATCTTTAAATGACGTAGGACTGATGGGTAATGGATTATTATCTGTCCCTTCACTGCTCACTGATGAGAGCCTGTATAATGGGCTGCTGTTCACTAATAACGCATCTTCCGTGCAGTATTCAGTGTTTGATAGCTCTGTGCTTTCAGCAGGAGGAGGTGGCGGTGGTAGCTCCATTGAAAGCGTATTAAGTGGCGTTGCTTTTTGGAACGAGATCCGGACTGAGCTTGATTTATTTTCCACTTCACTGTCTAACAGTGTTTCTGTTGAGATCTTATCACTTGGTGGCACAGGATGGTTTATTTCTTCTTTTTGGGATTCGTTCTTCTGGTTTCCTGTGTTTTTTGTGCTTGGAGAATGATGAAGTTGCTGCCTGGCTGTAGCTTTCTCGACGGGTGGACTCGATTTGTTTTCAAAAGACTGGACTCTAAGTTTGACAGATGTTGCCAGTGAACTCTCTGGTGGAGGTTCTGAAGTTTGACACATTTGTATTTCCGAACACTTTACATCTTCTGCCACATCGATCAGGTCATGCTTATTTTTAGGCTCTTTATACTTGCCATTTTCTGCTTCCAGTTTTTGACGTTCCTCATGCAGGTGAGACGGGTGGTTGAGGTGGGCTTTCTGCAGCCAGCTTTCTACATATTCATTTGTAACAGCGCTGGAGGTGTTAAAAGCAGGCAACACGCTTCCATTAATATCATCGGGCTCGTTTTCGCTCCTTTTCTCCACATGCATCGATGTCTGCCGTGTTAGTATTCCCCGTATCTGGCTGACTTCATTGGGAGAAACATTCATCTGGCTTGTATCAAAAGAAACTCTCTCTATGGATTTTTTTAATACTGATTGCACATTTGAATCTTTGTCCGTGCTTCTTGTTGTCTCATCTGACACTTCTGAGCTCTTTGCTGTAACACCTCTGTCCCTGTTTTGTGCTGGTCTCTTTTTAAGGTTTTTCGATGACTTCATTTTGTTTCCATAAATCCTCCTAATGTATCCGGCACTGGAGAAAGCTTTTACTTTTTTATGTGCTTCCGTTGCCTCTGCAGTATTCTGTTTTAGTCTTTTTCGTGGTGTTGCGAGCCTCTGAACCACCTTGGGCTTTGAGGATGCCCTCTTATCCATGCTGGCGCCTTTTTGATGGGTCTTTGTTTGGATTTTTCTGGGATTTTGGAACTGCTGCTGTCTATTTTTTCCTCCACCATTGTGCTGCAACTTTACTGACATACTTTCACTCTTCCAGATACTAATGGACTCGGATGCAGTTGACGGTCTGCAGAGTTCTGATTCAAATTTATTATTCGATGACATCTGCCCTGTTTCTGAAGTAGGTGGCCTTCCAACAGTCGTAGTAGTGTGTGCACAAACATTTGCAAGGAAATTGTCCTGGCATGTTTGCTGTTCATATATGTGCATGACTGTGTCAGTCACCTCCTCTCCGCTGGATTCACTCTGCACGATCTCACTCATTTCTGCAGATTTAAATCCAGAAACATTTTTACTGTTGACATCAACAGAGCTGAGTCTTCTTGGTTTGGGCACCGGTCTAGTGCTGCTCTGCTTGGCCATGCAATACTGCTCTGTCATTGTTCCATTTCCTGTCTGCTCACTGTAGGAATAAGAGCCAATAGTTCCTTGCTGAATCCCATCTTCTGTAACTGATATGATACTCTCCACAGAGGCTTGCTTTTTGCTAATTTTCTTGTATCCTGGTGTTGGAGCTCTCCCAGAGGACAATGCATCTGAGTGGTTTTTGACGATCTCCTCTTCCTTACCGCTCTCACTTAAAGCTCCATTACCGAGCGATGGTGGATCATCGTCATTGTTGTCTTGAGTTTTGTCCTTGTTCCACTTGGTGTCGACAGTGGCAGCAAGACTCTGTAAATCCAGTGAGTTTGATTTAGGCGAGCAGATGTCCAGCTCTGCCTCAGTCTCTGGTAAAGAGCTCGCATTATGCTGGCTGGTCACGCTTGAGCGTGTCAGGGTGGTGGTCCAGTGGATGGCTTCCTCTTCCTTAATTGTCAACCTCACCTTCATCTCCACCGTCATGCTGCCGTCCTGATTCACCTGGAAGGACTTCTCAATATTGTCGTCGCTGGGCAGCATGTAGTCCTGCCCTTCAGCTTCATTGCCATCTGTCTCTGCTACAGACTCCAGGATGCGATTTGACTCCAACTCAACAGAGTTTGTGGGGTTGCTGCGTATATCACAGGAACTCTCTGCGATGGTGTTGTGGATCTGATGAACGATGTACCTCTCAGATGACGAGGAAAAATTCCTTGACTTCTTTTTACCTTTTCAAGGAGTCAGGCAAAAAAAAAAAGAGTCGAAATATCCAAGGATTGAAGACGAGAGGACACCCGAGAAGCATGAAGGGAGAAGGGAAAGAGCAAAAGGAAAATTAGAAAGATGATATGAGTGCTGCTCATCAAGCAGACTAGCCAGCCAACCCAGTGACTGTGTATGTAGGTCATCTACAGTATTATGTACATAGCGTTGCCTCAGCACTTCTCCAAACTTTATCCCATGAGGCCAGGTAGATTACTCCAGACGCACTGATTACGTCATATGAAAAGAGGTCTGCTGAACTGACGCTACTCTTCGAATCGTGCCTGCAATGTATTCTCCTCATGTAAATACGATAATTTAGTCTTAAAAACCTTTAAAAAATTAATTAAAAAATGTTTATTGGAATATAAACTTACGATTCAAAGCCTTTTGCCTCTTGAGACTCATTTGCTTGGTACGCCGCCATGTTGGAGATGGAGATTTCTGTGCACTGTAGTTTGCAGGCCTGAATGGCTCCCTGCCCACAGCTACCACAGTTCCAGAGCACAATATCAAGCCTGGAACACCGTCAACCTGCAGCAGACAAGAGATAAAGAAGTTAGTCCTTTCAAATAATCTTGATTTTAATAACACAAATTGCATGCATAACTAGAAAAAAGTATTATTTTCTAATTATTATTTGTGAATCACCCTCAGGTTCTGATTGTATTAGCTCCTTGACCTAAAGCCTTACAGTGCAGTATCCCAGAAGGCCTTTCTGGGTATTAGGGTGAGTGGCCAAAGAAGCTTAACACTTTCTCTCCTCATGCGACAGGTATTTTATGCCAAGGTTAAATCAGTCTCTTATGGGAAGTGTAATCTATTCAACAATGATACTAATTTGTTTCCAATTAGAGGAAATGTTTTGTGAATATTCATTAATTCTTAAATCCTTTTTCTATGTGTTGCACTGACAGAGGAGAACACTCACACGTCTGCCATCAGGAGTGTGTAATTTCACCACATGGAACTGCATGAGCTCTGAGATATATTCCAGGATAGCCTCGTAACTTGGAGAAGTCTTCTTGTGAAGCACCACAGTGTGTTTTACAGAGGGGTCCCCATTGCGGAAAACCAGTAGGCTCTTGGGTGTGCGAATAAGCACTGGCTCCTGTTTGTGGATGCTCTGGCCTGGGAAAAACCGACCCTGCTGAATAGTCCGACGGTGAGAGCTAACCGGTCTGGTGTGGTACCAGGGTGGCAGCTTCTTCCTGGCCAGTGCCAGATTGATGGGCTTTACCTTACGGCTATCGGAGCAAATGTAGGATTTCCCATCCTTAAGTTCATCCAAAGATTTGACTGCATGAATCCCCCGAGGAGTGGTGATGTTCCTCACCCCAAACGGCAGGGGCACCTTCTTGGAGAGACTGTCCAAGAGTGCATCAAAGGTCTTAAAGGTGCGGTTGTTGATGACAAGGCGCAAACCATTGAACTGAGGATCTCCGCTCTTGTAGAAACAGACCCTCTTTGATAAGACAGGGTCAATGACGCTTGGGTGGCGTGAGGTGGCAAAAGTTTGCCCACTCCCCGATGACTGGTCAGGGAGGGCGTTCCGAAGTCCTGCCTCATTCATCATCGCTGATTGGCTGTGAGAGGAGAGAAAGAGAGGAACAGAAGTTCAGCAAGAACAACGGATTTTCCTTTACTGTTGTGTTTGACTGGTTTTGATTGTTGCCTTTTGGTACAAAAAGCTCCTCTAGTGTTGAGTTATTGCTCAGAAGCAGCCCAAATTTACTACACATGAAATATGAAAATATGAAACACCTTAGATTTTGATGTTGGCAGAGTGTGACTGGAATTCTTCCCTTGGCTCTCCCCGCTCAGAGTTTCTATATAAAGTCCATGTATGTTGAACATCCATTGGACTCTTTAAAGTGGTTTCTGTGGTGTCAAACACTGCACTGCTGCTGTTTCTGAGATAGACATAAGGTATTCATTTTGCTGGTGCTGTGACACACTTGCCATAGTCATACAGCAACAATGTCGATATATGAAAGCAGGATTGGCTGCGGGGATATAACTGCCAGCCAACAGGATGCTGGTCTTTGTTTTTGCATTTAATTAATTTTCACTTGTTTTGTTGGTTTCTTTTTTTTTGTGCTTGCTGTTTCTTTAGGTTTTGGGACCAGAACTACTTGGTTAAGTTAGACCTCAGTCACACAGACCTCAAGACCCACATTGACCCCCTGACAATCTACGGTGCTAGACAAAAATATGTATTTAGTGAGTGGTTGGTGAAAAATTGTCCCAGTTGCTGGCAGTTTGAATGGAAGACACTGACTTGTCTGCAAACGCTCTTAGTCTCTGAGCTAATCAGATTATAACTCTTTGCAACCAGTTTCATGACACCCAGCAACCACTTGCCAACTGGTTTTCCCTCGTAGCCAGTGATTACTGGAGGGACACCGAGTGTTCTCTAAGCCTATGTGAAAAAAGGGTTTCCTGAATTGATTTCCCACTTACTGCCATGAACTCTGTCTACAACTCACAACCATTTGGTGAATACACATTTTCTCCTCCTGACCAGAGGTTACCAGATGGTCTCCAACTGGTCTCTAGGCCTGTGTGACTGTTTGCAGTCAGAGTTAATATACAATCAATTACAAAGTTAACCCTGCACATTAAAAAATGACACCATTAAGTACCCATGACTCCAATACGTCCTGAACACACATCTAAATGTGCCCCACTGTAGTTTCCTGCTGATGTGTCAAAAGCATCTTCGCGCAAACAAACAACACTCGGTCTTCTTTGTGAATCAACTTCATATGTCTTTTTTTCTTTTCATTGAATTAACCATTTCCAGTTATTTATATCAGATGTACATTAAATTAACATTTAAGTATATTAATAATTATTCTTCCTCTAATTTTGGGAGCTATTGTTCGTTGACAATCAAATGCTTTTTGTCCATTTAGACAGGTTTTCTCGTACTTTGCGAACACCTACTTGACCTTTTTCTTCTCCGAATCTTAAATACAGCTATCCTGCATTCAGGGTGTATTTTATAAAGCTGCTTCATGAATTTGTATTAAAGATGACTGTACCTCGTGGGATTTTTGCAACGACACAAACAACTTAACACCATGTTCGAGGCAAACAGCTGAATGACGTCTTCTGAGCATATGTTGTTTACTTTGCTCAACTGCTGCCATCAGGTAACATGATCTAACTTTTGGGAAACCAGCCAGTTGCGTGGCGTCTGCTTCTGATTACCTGGCTTAGCGGCGCATAAGTGACAGAAATATTTCACAATAAATTCCCTCTTACCAGTTTTACTTTGAGCATATACGTAAACATGCCACAGTTACATGTAATGTTCAAGTTTCCTTTTTAAAAAATTTACGGTGCCATTTAAGCTATTTAATTTATTATTGATAGTAAAGTTAGTTGGAGCAGACTATAAATAGATTTTTAAAAAAGCATTTTCAGAATGGACAAAGTATATATATGCTATCGGTACATAATCTGTTAGGATTTTTATGGTGTTACAAACACTACAAGTATAAACACACTACACCTGAGTAAGTAAATAGGTTAAACAATAGCTCAGTAAGTAAAAACAAATAAACAATTGTATGATTTCAGTGGGAACTCACCTTCTTTGGAATCACAAAAGTCCCAAATGTTTTTAAGAGGATCCATGAAATGTTATTCCGTGCTCTACATTGTGACTGCTGTTCAACTGACTGCACAGTAACAGTGTATTTCGGGAGACTCCATCATAGTTAATTTGCTTAATCTTTGCTCAGAGTTAATCTGCGCTGCAGGTGCAGGTGCAGCGCTCGAAAATCCTCTCCAGAAAGGTGTGTCACAGAGAAACGTGGGGGTGTCACAACAGGTTAAAGAAGTAGTCAGAAAGATCTCAGGTTTATTAACTATGTGTTTTAAGTTGAAATGTAATTACACGTCATGCATGTGCGTCTTCACCTGGGAAAATTTTGCAAGCGGCTGAAGAAAATCTGAAAAACTTTGGTTTTCCCCACCACCATTTCAACATTCAGAGTGTTTGTACTCATATTTGAAGTTGAATTATGAGGTTAGACAGGTTAAAATGTTTGGTTTTCTTCACAAGTGGCAACAGATGGTCCACTGATGTCCACAATATTTGTGCAGGGTTGTAATCTCATTGAAGACCTCTTTAAGTAATAAGGATTAAGGGACTCTCCATTCTCAGGACCCACAGAGACGATCACTTGTTTTTAATGAAATGGGTAAACATGCACCTTTTTTCCTTGAGAAATCTCATGACTGCTTTATAATTTATAATAGAGGTTAGTTTTGTCTTTGTTTTGAGCCTTTCTGAGCAGAACAAATGCACTACATGACACATAAAAGTACAATGACAAACACTCGCAGACTTTTAGGACTTTACTAAACAAAAATAGTGTTTGTTCCAGAAATACAATTAGGTTTAGAAGGGTAATGGACTCCAGTTGTAGATCAGGTTAAAAGGTATTACTGCAGGCATTAGCCAGTCACGAATATCCTTAACCATGAACGATCACGAGTTGCATAACAGTTACCAAAAATGGGCTGAACTGAATCTATTTCTGTAGTGAAAGGGATTAGTGTGCAAGGATGACTTAATTCCACAGTAAACCTGGGGCTGAAGTGAAGGAATCAAAGGAATACACAAAAGTTATCAGGTTTCAGCTTAGTACAAAAGGATAAAGTGATGACACTCTGTCGCACTGTTTACTTTACTGCTGTAAAAATATCTCAGGTGTGTACGAAACACACGATATGTGCTGTAGGAAAGAATTCCTGCCGAGCCCCGACCAGACAGGGATTCAGGAATGCCACAGGAGGCTCCCATGGTCTCAGCCCATGACCTGTTCCCAAAACAACAACGAGCACAAAAATGTGAAAAATCCTTCAAAGGAAGCAGGGGGCGAACAATGGAGGAAGCCCTCAGCGTAAACAGGTAGGCCCGAAGCCTGCATGCCCCTCATTCCAGCCCTTCACTGCAGAGAGATAAGAGACAAGCATAGGCTGAAACGGAGAGCGAGGGTTAAAAACAGTCTGGTTACACTGATAGAGCAGTGCGGATCCCGCCAAACACGCACGAATCGGACTGAAAATAGTCTTGAAACGAAGCTCTGCACTTAACGGAGCGCGGCAGGTAATAGCAACAGTTCTCTGAAGCTCCATTTGTCACATAACCTTCCACGTCACAGTCAGAACAAACCAGCTGGTGACATGAATACTGTTGTTTTTCCTTCACGTGAAATCACAGGCTGCCATGACGAAGACATCTGTCTCTGCGTTCCGGGTGTATTGCCACCCTTTGCCATGCTCTATATTTAAAGCCCGTGCGCCTATACTGCAACTAATTGGCGCCAAGTTAGATTCAAACCTATGCTGTTAATGGGAAAAAATGTGGGATATGTTTTGGCCCTTGTCCCCTTTCTATATTTGGCCCAGCGTCTCTCGTGCAGCTGTTCCTCCAGATCTGTCTCCCCGTGTTTCCATCAAACACCTCTCTTCAGTCTGCCTATATTGCCTCAATTCAAGAGCCTCTGCCAGCCTCCATCAGGCCCTGCTACACAGAAAATAATAATAGTTTTCCTCTGATGTTGAGCCACATTTGGGCTTTGTGTTATGACTTAAAATAAAATGCGATGCTCTCTGTTTAGCCTTTGTAAGTTGTGGAACTCCTGCCGGCACTGCAGCTGTCAGAAATTCAATTAACAATGATACAGCTGCACTCTACCAGAAACATTCGCTCCAAATTAAAGTCGTGCAACCGAACCCGCAACTATGACCTCTTTTAACTTTTCTTGCATCCATGCGGGCGCGCTATTCCTACAGAAGTTTTAAACATGTGTGACAAAGTTGATGAATTCCATTTTCCTCCTCTTGGCGTCGATTGGTTTAACTAAAAAAATGTGGCTTGGCAGACGTTTACAGAAAAATGTGCTTACTATTCAAAATTCCATTCAAGCCGCATGATGTTATATCTATTTTCCCCCTCCCAACTTCCAGTGGAATTCCCAGATTTTGAATGAATCCGTGCCAAACAGGACTCGTAAGGTCACACCACCGCCCGTCCCGACCCCTCCGAAACCCCTCGCACAGCAGTCAGAGGTCCCCACCCCGTCCATTTTGAGCACTCCCTATCAGCTGTGCCAAGCTTTTAATCTGCCTGGTGACATCCCAGTGTTTCCTGCATAGGACAGAGGGAGAGATAAGCACACTCTTCGGTGCGGTAAATCACTCCGCACCCCCCTCGTTCACTGATATCACCATTATTCAATTGGGGCAATTAGGTTGGTAATTACAGTAAAAAGCTTGCAGGGTGTGCACGATAATTTCATGGCTGGAATCTTTTTCTTTCCTTTCAACAGCATCACCTTTAATTATAAAAACAAACAAAAATCCTATTTAGCGGTAACTACGCATTTTTTTTAACATACTGCTTTTCTGTAAGAAATCAAAAGCACAGGTTGTTTCTATTAACTGAAAATGTGCATTTTTATATTACAGTTCATCATAATTCTACTTTCCTTTTATTGTGACAAGAAAGCAGAAATCTTTGTCTTGTTATATCTTCCAGTTTTTCATCAGTGTGGTTTGAAATCATGACCAGTGGAAAACTGACTTAATGCAAAGCATCTCTATCTCTCATGTAAACCTCATCTTATTATTCAAAAGGCCAATAACAGTTAATAAGGCTGATATGGGCGTGTACTGGTGCTATGCAACAGCCTATCTTGTTAACTGTTAAACTAGGGGATTAGCTCTTTGGATTAGCATTAGCCTTATAGCTCACTGGACACTATATTAGGTACATCTTTGCAGTGAACTCACTGTCATGTTCAAGAAACCTGGAAGCACCCATCAGAGGATGGGCGCACTGTTGAGATAAAGGGACGGACACGATCAGCAACAGTGTTCAGGTAGGCTTTGGCATTTAAATGATGCTTGGCTGGCATTAAGGACCCCAAAGTGTGCCAAGAAATATCTCCCATACCATTGTATCACCACCACCAGCCTAAACCACTGACAAAAGGCAGGATGTATCCTGCTGTTTACACCCAATTCGGACCATCCACATGATGCAGTAGAAACTGAGATAGATCAGACCAGAAAATGTTTCCTGTTATTAGCTGACAGGAGTGATGAGGTCTTCTGCTGCTTCAAGGTTTGATGTGCTCCATGTCCAAAGATGCCCTTCTGCATGCTTGGTTGTAACAAGTGGCTATCTGAGTTACTGTTGCCTCCCTGTGAGCTCAAAGCAGTCTAACCATTCGCCTCTAATCTGACATCAACAAGGCATTTTCATCCAGAGAACTGCCGCTCACTGGATATTTTTGGGTTTTCAACCCATTCTCTGTAAACCGTGAAGCTGGTGGTGCGAGAAAATCCCGGTACATCTCGGCTGATACTCAGACCAGCCTGTCTGGCACCAACAACCATTTCACATTCAAAATCACCTAAATTATCTTTCTTCCCTATTCTGATGCTCAGTTTGAACTTCAGAAGTTCGTCTTAAGCATGTCTAAATGCCTAAATACACTGAGTTGCTGCCATGTGATCAGCTGATTAATCTATTGGACTATTTCCATAAATGAAACAGTTGTACCTAATGAAGTGTCCAGTGGGTGCACATTACTTGAATGGGGAAATTTACGTACACTGGTTCAGCACATAAATAGCTCAGACTTTATCTTTCATCTGAGCAGCAGAGTGTAAATATAACTATATAAACAAAGTTTCTTTCCAGTATTACAAAGAGGGAGCCAGTGTGAAGGGAAAAAGTATTAAATAAGGAAATAAAGACAATATACAATGGCGGATAAGAAAATGTTCAGTGGACAGTGTCTTTGCAGTGTCCCCAGATTGTGAGGCTACACTATATCAGCATCCAAGCCTTTCAACAGAAATATAAACACTGATATGCACAGAATGTGGACTATTATTCCCCGGAGGACAGTGGCAGGCAGGGTCCTCCTCACCAAAGGGCTCAGTGCCGCATGGCTATTAGCTTTGGAGGGCCCGGGCTGAGGGCCAGTCCGCTGACGGGACACCCTGGCTACACACGACCCAGATAGCAGCCCAGGGTGAGGAGTGATTTATCCGTCTGTGCTCGCATCGGACAACCTTCCTCTGATTAAGGGTCAGTCACTGAGCGGCAGGGCTGAGTGGAGAGGGCGAGACAGGCGGCCTCCCTGTTTGAGACACTGGCATCCTGACCGCCACTCAAATGGAGTTTCCAGACGCTGCGAGCGGCACATGTACTGCACGCCTACAATAGACACACGTGCACTTATGCACATTATTACCAGCGGGCATATACACAGGAATGTGCACGTAGTCATTATTTCTACTCTTTTATGCATGACTTACACACACTTTAACCCACACACACACACACCAAAGCCAAGATAAAGACTTATTGAGTTGGCCTTGACTTTCTCTGAACCTGACAACAAAAGGATGTGGTGAATCCAAGTCGCCCACTGTTTGACTTGTCTCTGTGGACTGTTAAAGATCAGTGCTCCTGATGTTCAGGGTTCACAAACAGGTTACCGCCTCAATCAATTTCAGCCGAGATCGTGTCTATTGTGTGCGTGTGAGAGAAAAATGACCCAAAATACTTTTTCATGCACTCATTGTTTCTTGAAATCAGCTCTTGCCTTCACTTGGGGATTATTTTAATATTTGTATTTGTATGAGGTTTTTCTCTCTTAAGCTCTTGTATGAAAGCAGTAAATTGGGTGCTAATTGGAAACATTATTTCATCTGTATATCTTTAAATCTAAGCAACTTAAGTAGGCCCATCTTCCTCTATACAGTTGGGTTGTTCTGCATTGCTATTGACAGTTTCCCTTTTCTATGTTGTGGTTGTTGTGGGTCCTTTCACCCTGAATACTTGTAAATAAGCAGCTGTTGAGCAGAATTTGGTTAACTCATATTTAAATCACACACTGTACTTCTGCTTGAGCGTGAAACTCAACTTCTCTTTTCATTTCAGCTGCTGAATGGTGAACTGAAAGAAATTACAGGCTTGTTCTCATAGTCAGAATTTCCAAAAGAACAAGGCGTGCCATCGGTTCGTCCTCTCTGACAGTCAGGCTGGTTTAAAATGCTCTGTCTTATTGTGGAGTTTAGTCAATCTAAACACATAAATCTGAGCTAACAGATTTTCTTTTTAATGATCAGTGGTCTTTTTTATCTGAACGTGCAGCAGACATTTTCACACAACAAATAGGCAGATAACAGTTGCCAGAGGAAACTCTAAATGATTATCACTGCAGTTTGAAACTTGAAACAATACACTATACAACAATCCTCTGCTTTTCCATATGTTTACAGCCGCAGCCCCCCATCTGATTTTTACAATCTTCCCAATGCTCAAGGAAACAGGACAAAACCAGGAAATGGTGATGTCAGATATAGAAATTATGCAATATTCAAAAGGCTTTGCTCCACATTTCCATCAACTATTTGCTCAGACCAGCACATCCAGATGGCCCGAGCTGTTTGTAGCACTAAATAAAGAGTGTGATGCCATGTATGCAGTCAGGGATCCCTATTAATTCCTCCTTTTAGCTGTACAAAACATGGTGCGGCCAGCACAGTATGTCATGAGGTAGTAAATAGAAGCAGCCTGGACATGTGTGCACACAAACACACACACGTACATCGCTGCATGTTTCTGAGTTGCTATAAAAAGCTAATTATGATCACTCGATAAGACCTCTGTAACAAAAAAGATGAATAATGATTAATCAGGTAAGACTTCTCAAATAATTACTGACTCTAGTATGATCAGAAATTAAAATGTTTTATATTTAATGCAGAATAATTTTATTGTGCAAGTCGTTAAATCTATACTTTCAGAACACAGGAAACAGACAACATTGCATTTAATGTAACACAATACAATGTGAAGATTTTATCAGATGTCCTCATCATGCCTTTCAGACAGTCAAACTGACCAGCTAACTGAATAAATAATTAAATACAAAATGCCGTTTTTAAATGGTGATTTTATTTATTAAAGGAAGAAAATGATTCCCAAATTTATCTGGCCCTGTTTTTCACTTCACTGTGGGGGAATTTTGCGTGTAATTCAGCCACACTGGAGGGTTTTCCAGCATGAACAGCCTGTTTAAGGTTGTGCCAAAGCATCCCAATCTGATTTAAGTCCAGACTTTGACTGGGCCACACTGAAACCTTTTTTTTTAATTCCATTTTTTGTGTGTGCGTGTGTATGATTGAGAAGTGGACTTGCTGGTATGTTCATAACCAAAGTGTGCTTGAGCTTCGAGTCCTGAACTTCTTCTTCAGCATTTTCTGGGAATAAGCAGAATTCATGAAGCAGCAAAGCAGTCCCAGACCATTACCTTACCACCACTATGTCTGACTGTTGGCTTGATGTTCTTTTTATGAAATGCTCTGTTAGTTTTACACCAGATGTAACGGGACTCAAACCTTCCAAAAAAAATGTGTTTTTGTCTCATCAGGTCACAGAATATTTTCCTAAAAGTCTTGCGGATCATCCAGATGTTTTCTGGTAAATGTGAGATGAGTCATGCCATTTCCCCCCAGTCTCTTTCTGATTGTCGAATCATGAACTCTGACCTTAACTGAAGCAAGAGAGGCCTGCAGGTCTTTAGATGTTGCTCTGAGGTCTTTTGGGACCTCCTGGATGAGTCGGTGATGTGCCACGATGTGTTGGTTTTTGAATCTTTTAGCCTGCTTCACTTTGTCAGACAGGGTCTACTTAAGTGATTTCTTGATTCATGATTGGGATTTTACTTTTTCACATAAGATCAGGTAGCTATAGATAGCGTTTTTCTCCATTAATAACTGAATTTTGTATTTTCGCTTGTTATATTTGGTTAAAAATTTGCTTGATGATCTGAAACATAAAATATGGACAAGTATGCAAATAACAAAGAAATCAGGAGGGGGGCACATATGCAGACTCACTAAAGCCATTTGTCTAACATCATGCTGCCTTTTTTTAAATTTTTATTTTCAGAGTCTATTTTTTTCTTTTTAAAATATGGGGTGGGCAGGTAGGCTGAGATGTCCAGGTTCTGGTCCTTGTGTTTTAAAGATTTTAAAATAATGTATTTTTATGAATATATTATTTATTATATTATATTATATTATATTATATTATATTATTGTTTGTTTAGCATGCATAAAAAAATCTATTTTAAAAATCAGCACATTATCTGTATATTAAAAATTACACTATAATCAAAACATTCAAGTAACCTTTGTGTCACGAATCGCCGTGCGGCAGGCAGGAGTAGGACCCAAAACGCAGGACTCACAGGCACGAGGGAATGAACTCAAAACTCAGCTTTATTCGCTGGCAGAACAAATATACAAACTAAACTAAACTGGGAAACCACAAACTAGAGAGACACAGGGAGATCCACACACGGCATGAGGGACGACGTCACACTGAACAGAGGGAGACGCAGACAGAAATACACAGAGGGTTAACGAGGGAAGTGGGAACACACGGGGAACACAGGTGACACTGATAATCATAACGAGACAGGGCGGGGTGAACTGAACACTGACGGGAGAGGTGAAACAGGAAGTACAGGAGGAGAGAGAGCACGAGTAGAACACCAACGTAACAGGCAGGGGAGACATGGAATAAACACGAAAGGGGACGAGGGCTCATAAATACATAGAGGGCACACAGGGGGAAGAGAGAGCACGGGGAGAACTTAGACATAAAGGGCAGGGGAAGCATGGAATAAAATACAAACATACAAGGAAACTAAGAACACTGGGCCAACATGGCCCAGGACCATGACACTTTGTGTCTTCATGAATTTAAAATATTTGCTGTAACTTAAAATTTATGTGCAGCAAAACATTTTAGCGTGTGATCGTGTGCATGCTAGATATCGTAGTTATGTAATTATAATTTTTGTTGTCACGTTTATTTTGACTCGTGGTGTTAAAATAAGTTATTTCAATGGTGTGTTGCAAGAAATGCTGAAAGCAAAAGCAGAGCTGGAGCTTAACATACCAGGCCGTGCATCATCACTGCAGGGCTTCTGTCCGGGATTACCCGGCTATCCCACCTCACCTGCATCCACTGCAGGCTCACGTGCTCCCAACTAACCACACACTATGCTTTTTCCCACGCACTCTGCGGTAATCTCACACTGACTGGCTAAATTATCAGCCTTTTACTTTACAACAGGGGTCTCAAACTTAAATGTGCTGTGGACCACTGCTGGCACTGTCATCTTATGTGAGGGCCACTTTAGTCTTTAAGTAGTACAAAAACAAACAAACAAGAAAACACCCACAAACATGTCCAAAACTGTAGTGTTTTGTTTGTTTTTTGAAAATTTAAAACATTGTATGAAAAGGCAAAACTGCAAACATGAACACAATTTTTTTCTAACTGAAGCCTTTCACTGAACTACCAAATAAACAAACTGGTGCTCTCTCTTCCAGGCCAGACACGTGGCAGCACTTCTGCTATAATTTTGTTCATATTTAACAAAATAAAAATGCAGACATAACTATACACATTAGCTTTTGACTGCTAGTGAAACTTGTTTTCTTTACAAATAACTGACTGAACTAACACAGCCAATCCCTCAACACGTTTGTGCTCTCTGCACATACTGCCCTTATATTAAATGCTTTAGAACTTATTTTAAAATTGCACTCAACAACAAACAAATCCTTCCTAACACAAAAAGTAACTGCATTATATTTATTCCCGTTAATACACAGGCCAAGTAGGGGTGACGTGGGCCACAAGTGGCCCCCGGGCCACAAGTTGAGACCCCTGCTTTACAATGTTCTGCATTTACAACAATGTTAACAGAGAAATCGCTAAATGTTTAATTTTTTCACGAGTTACAACATTTTTGATCAGGTATACTGTGCAGTTAAACTTACTGTTTAAAGTACATCAGATACATTTAAAGAGACAGGATAAATTAAAAGAAAAACGGCATTATTTAGCCCTAGCGTTAAGAGCTTTGGAAATTGTGATCAACTTTATCCTATGAAACACTTCTATCCGGATAGGAGTGGTTTATTCCAGGATGACCGCTTACATGAGTCACAGAGGGTCACTGAGTGTTTTGATGGATATAAAAAAGTTATGTGAATCATATGCTTTGGTATCTACTATCACCAGTTACATTCTTATGGGACGACCAATACCATCATTCAGGCCTTACATGGGTAAATGTCTTTTGAAGGAATGGTGTTTTTTTTTTTAAATATTACATATATGTTTAGTAACAATCAGTATAAATGCAAGATAAGTATTTTGAAGTATTTTGTTATATAGTATATAACAAAAAAACTTTCCCCACTATATATACAGCGTCTTTATATAGTATTTTAATCAATATGCCAATGTGTTTTACATTTATTTTTAGTTTACATACATACAGTGTTATACCTGCCTAATTACATCACAACATTAATATTAAACTTTAATCATATAATGTTATCTTAGATGTTTTTGTGCTTGGATATTGAACTTGCCACATTATTGTAAGAGTATGTGTTTTAAAGACACACACTTGGTAAAGGCTGAACAGTGAGCTTCACGTAGCCCAGCACTCAGCTGACCCCTGGTGGCTACAACCAACAACACAGATGGCTTCTTTACAGCCTCCAGAAAACGCCAACCACTCTCTAACAGCATTCAAATATTAAAAACCTGTTGAATTTTTAAAAAGATTTTAAATACCAAAATATGTTAAAATATATGAACGCAGCACATCGTCACTAACAGATGGGGCCTGCTGTGGAGGAGACAGGGCCTTCAGGTGGAGGAATGAGCTCCTGAGGAACTGGAAGTGGGCTGTTTGCTATTTCAGTGGAAATGTGTTTGATGTTTGTTTGAAGTTCATAATCCAATATCACTAGCGCAAATACGCTTCCTGTGTAAGAGACAA
Source organism: Aulonocara sp. 'chitande type north' Nkhata Bay (assembly GCF_057382095.1). NCBI lineage: Eukaryota > Metazoa > Chordata > Actinopteri > Cichliformes > Cichlidae > Aulonocara > Aulonocara sp. 'chitande type north' Nkhata Bay. The sequence continues at coordinate 21,903,839 of NC_141352.1, read as the reverse complement.
CCTTCAGACTCACAGTGTTATTGAAAGAAAAACACCAAACAATGTCTAGACAATGTTGTGCTGCAGTTTATTAAAATGTTTATCTCAAAATATGATATCAAAACTTTTTTCCAAAAGTTTCCCAAGGCCTCACTTGAGACGTTAGGTCTTTATAATGAAAACTATTGGAAAGCCATCAAAAATAATTACCTAATTTAGCAGGCTGCCTTATTCTGAATGCAGTATTTTTATTTCATATCGAGAGGTTAGCATTAAAACTGTCCTGTAATCACTTATCAAACTGAAACAACTGATTAAAAGAGATACTGAGCTCAAGTTTCAGTTTTCTAGGAAGGTAAAGTTGACTTGAATGTGGGTAAAATCTAAGATAAATGCACAAACAACAAAAACATCTCATAAATTGTACAACACCCCAGTTTCAGCAGCTCAGACATACACTCAAAGACACACTCATTCACACACAAAAACAATGCGACAACAAAGGCAGGTGACCTGGGTCATGACACTCTGCCCTCTCCTCCCTTTATTTAGACTATATTTTTATGTATTTTTATTTTTTAGGAAGTCCTACCGGTGATTCCCAAAATGGGTCCAGTGGTGTGAATTTCACAGAGCATGGTTTCCTCTCGGATAGAGGATGTTCCCAGCCAATCTTTCATGGATGGAGCAAACAGAAGTCATCGGAACGAGGAAGTGGGGACAGGTGCTCTCTGAAGATTCAATGATTGAAAGAAAGAAAGAAAAAAACAGAGCTACAGACAATGACCCACGTTTATCTTGAGCTGCAGTATTTTGGATGTTATTAAATCAGTTTGTTGTAGGATCTGAAAGATTCATGTCACTGTTTATTTCAGTTTCTTTTAGCTGTTTACTCAATTTTTACTCAAGTGTCTTTTCATACTCACAATCCATGACCTAGCTTCTGTTGGTTTTAACTATAAATCAGTTACTTAACCTATTTCATCAGTTTTTCTTTATTTACTTATTTACTTCTTCATTGTCTTTTAGCTATCTGCTTAAACTGTTTAGCTAAGGCCTAACTATTATTAATCCTTAGCTAAGTTATTTTTAAACCATTTCTGTTGTTTTTAGCTAAGGGCTAATTTCTGATATTTAAGTAAGTATTTCTGCTGTTAGGTTTGCTATTTCATCTGCAACTGAAAGTTTTTGTATTTTTTCAGGTTTTTCTTTCAGAAATTATTATTTATTTCAGCAGTTTTTAGATTCTGTTTCAAACATTTAGTCCTCATTTTTCGGTTACTTTTCCTGAACTATTAATCTGCATTTACATAGCCTGCTGCTTTTAATTATATTTCATTAAATGTTGTACTTTATGATTACCTTTTGCTAATTGTTTCAGTCACTTGTTAATTGCCATAAGCTAGCAATTACATTAAATGTTTTTTAAAAAATCTGTTTTACCATAAACATGTTAGTTGTAGCTAGCTAATTAAGCTAACCAAATAATTATCTAATTTGTTAGTATTTGTCTGTTAAATACTTTTAGCTATTAAACCACTTAAATTAAGCAAATGATTTCAGTAAATTGTTCACTGAGTACATTTCAGCTACATAACTTTATGATTTTTATCTGGGCTTTTAAGCAAAAACGAATGGCCAAGAAGTGTAAGTTTGCGTATGTCAGTTAACTTGTATTTTATTTTATTGTTTTCAAAGCTTTAAGCTCTTGTAGAGCTACACAGTTTTTTTTAAGTGTTTTTATCTTTTATGGTAAGCACATTGAGTTTACATTTAATGAACTGTACGATATAAATAAGACTGACACTATTTAGCTTTTCCATGACGATATTTTAGGATATCCATTGTATTTTATCTACATTTCATACATTTTTGCCCTTTCAACTTTTCACTTTGCTTTTAAAGTGTATTTGAAATTCATGTTGTAATTTTCCACATTATTTGGATTTTGCATTCACTTCTTCTCAACGCTGGCATCAAATTGAAGTTACTCATTAATGACTAATCATATTACACAATGTTCTTTGTTCATCATTGCTCACTTTCCTTACTTGTTTCTCAAGAAAGGAGCCAGCAGGGAATCCTGTAACAAGAGGACACAAAACTTAAAGAAAGCAAAGTGTGGCTGAACACTCTGCCAACACCTTTTAGCCTCCCAAAGAAAAAACACAGCCGAGAGGAAACTGACTGCTGATGTAGTCATCTTATACTCACTACCCGCCTGGACATGAGCTAAAAATTGTCCTGAATGCCACAAGGGGATTCAGACAAAAGAACAGTGAGTGCTGAGCTGATCAGGAGAGGCCTGGAGTTGATTCAGCTCCCTGAGTCAATTCCTGACTGTGAAACAAATGTGCTAGCCAGTTTGAAAAATGTTCTCTGGCACCAAACCACAACTTTATAATCAGCGCTATCAGACCTAGCTTCTGTTGGCCTTATCTTACTTATTTCTGCTGCAACACTTTATCATTTCTGCATATTTTTTACTCTCTTTTGAAACACCTTTTTAAGAAACGAACCAAAACAAAACACTTTACGTATGTAGGCCACCTCTGCTTTGAAGCTAGGTTGAGCACCAATACTTTTATACCTGCATGCAGCATCTTCATGTCTCGTAAATATTACTATACTCCTTCTATTGGCCTGTTGGTGTTTGAAATTACATAATGTATGTAATATAAAATGAATGAATGTATTATGCATCACATTTTGTGATTGTTTTAATTTCTCTAAATGTCCAGCTTTTTTTGCACGAAGCAAAAATCATGCAGTTGAACTTTTAACTAATTTATATAAAACAAAACACCTTCCTGTGAAACATGTTAACATTGCCTTGCAACCATGCAATTAAAAAGACTTCAAGTCAGTAATTATTTATCACAGAATACCTGTTCAATTAATTAAATCACAAACAAATTGCTTACATCTGACTTTGTCGTCATAGAGAAAAAAAAGAAAGCTTTTTAGGTCACAGCATTGAGTGGAGATTGACTGTATCTGTGAAACTATATATAGTGGGAACACAACTGGACGATGGTGTGACAGGCAGAGACCATAAAAGCGATCAGGCCTGAGAGGGATAGCATATGCCTGGGATTATGAACAACCAGCCCTGCTTTAGACAAAGGACACACCCTCTCCTGCAGCTGTCTCGCATGCTGTATTTGCAATCTACTATCAATGACTTAATCAGTTTGCAGCCCCTATCTGTCGCTCTCTCTGAAACCCAGACTTTCAATAGTTTGCACACAGAGTTTTGATTTATGTGCGTTACTGCGTCACACTTGTGTTGAAACTGAACCCATTTCAAAGTCAGTTACAGATGTAAAACCATGTTGAAATCTAACCTCGTGTCATATGCATATATGATTTTATTTATTTGTGCGTCATTTTCATGCTGATCAGTCTTCATACAATTGACCGATTAACTGTTTAGAATAGAAAATGCCAGGAAATAGTGAGACTGTACCATTGTGAGTTGTAGCACAAATTGATGTAATCAAATTCCTTGTTTTGTTGGACCAACGTTGAAAAATGTCAGCGAAACACAGCAGATCCTCACGTTATTTTGAGCCACAGTTTCGTTTTTTTCTGTATGAATGGTATTAAGACCTAATAGGACAGTATTTTAGTACACAACTTGAATATAATAACTTTAATTACTTGATTACTTTATTGTTTACAAGCATTTTAATAAAAGCAGCATCTATTGTTGTCGGTGTTGTACAGCTAAAACAATAAATTCATACAAAACAATGAGAGAGATTTTAAAAATCAAAGCACAAAACGAGAAAACTTCAGTAAAACCACACACGTAAAGTCGTGCCTGGCTTAAAAGCTGATGTGAAGAGTTAGTTCAGGTGTACCTAAAGGCCTGATCTCCTTTATGTTTTTTGGCTCAGCAGACTTCAGGGATCTAGTGGGAGTGTACAAAGTTAAGAGATCAGAGAAGTAAGGAGGCGCCAACCTATGCAATGCCCTAAAAGCAAACAGTGAAATCTTAAAATCAATTCTAAAACTGCCTGGTAGCCAGTGTAAAGAAACCAACATGGGGGATATGCAGTTGTTAAGCACCGAGTCGCAGCGTTTGGGATGATTGACACCTGAATTAAACCTATTACAACAGTCAAATCAAGATCAAATACTTATTTATTTTAGGTGGTTTGTAAGGTCTTAATGAGAACCAATTTGGCAGGTTGTGAAAAGTCTCCTTGGGCAATGCTTATGCTGCAAATGCTGGTAAAATATCAGAAAGTCCAGGTCTTCTGCAGCCTTTTTGCATAAATCTCATTGTATATTTGTATAGTTACTATAAAAGGTATTCTAGTCTATTCTATAAGCTGCTGAAAAAAGTCAAACCAAGCTGCAGTGAAATTGTTTTAAAATAAATACAATGAATGGATTATTTCTCACTATAAATAAGGTGTTACCAACCTTAATAAAATAACTTTATGGAAAAAATACTTTTATATAATAGTTGATAAACTATTAGCTTTTTATTTTTTCTTTATAGTAAAATCATATTCGGGACATTCACGTGACATGGCTTTTTATTTGCTCTCCTTGTTACTGAATGGTATAATGTTAAGAGCGAGAACTCAATTAGGGATAAGTGCTTGCACCTGGAGCCAGCTCCTCAGGTGAGCTGTATTATCTATACTGTGCGTTTGCTGTTTATTGAGCATAATCACGCACTGCTGTGGTGACATAATAATATCTGCTAAAACCTCTCGGAGGTCAAATACAGCCGACGGTGCCGGTTTGTTGAATCAAACTGCAGCTGTCTCCTTTGCGGCTACACGAGGCCGTATTTGTCTGTGTGTTTGCGAAAGGCAGCTACCTGAGATGAGATTAGGGCAGTGCCATGATTAAGTGCTGCTGTGTTAATGCAGCCCGTCGTGCTGCTGTAATCTCTGAGTGGCTCCCTGCGCACTGCCTGGCAGCGAAGCCCCAGGACACACGGGTACACAAAAAACCTCACACACACACACACACACACACACACACACACACACACACACACACACACACACACACACACACACACACACACACACGTGCACACTACTGCTGCAGTGGGAACATCATGAAAGCCCTGATTTCCTGAGCTTTGAGCTGTGCTCTCTTTGCTCTGACAGAATTTCTTGCTTTTACCTGAAAACATTTCAGTGCTGCTGCTTGATACAAACATCACTGTTATAAATAGGCTGAAAAACATTAAATAGATGCTCTTCTTTCTTATATGTGGGACAATATGAAAACAACCAGTTGTATAGTATAAAATATTATATTAAGAAATGCATGTTTGTGTTATTGTGGGGTCTACCTCACAATATAAAATGCCTTTGGTGACTGTTGTTGTGATTTGGGGCTATATAAATAAATTTGAACTGAATGGCCTCTTAACACCATAAACTGTATCTAGCTTGTTAAATACAAAAGCAAATAATAATTAAGTCTTTTACATTAGTAAGTAATTACATGTACTTATACAGTGCTTTTCAGGATACCAATCACCACCTGTGTCACATCCAATAAAACCAACAAAACAAAAAACATAAGACCAGAAATAAAATTACAACATCTACATTTTACTGCTGAGAAATTTTACGTTTTTATAAATGTTGTTTTTTTATATAAAAAGCAGAATGTTTTTCAAGCTGTTTTTAAGTGAATTTGATTCAATTATAAATGAAAAAGAAATATAAACAAAAGAAATCAATCAAATAACTGATTAAAAGTTTCCATCATATCTCCAACATGTACATAATTTTATCCAACACCTCCCACATCTGTCTGAATTGTCAGATTTCCTTGTTGAGCTCTTCCTCGTCAATTAGCCCGGGTCAATTATCGTAATGAGATAATATCACGGTTGACGTGGGGGGTCTGCCTCTCCCTAAGTCCGCGCAGGTGACCCCCACCCACTGTGCTGATGCCTCGGGGATCGTGGCCTGAGCCTGTTGTTATGCACCTATTAGCGGTAACGACAGGGAGGATAAACCTGCCACTCAGCTGCAGACTGAATTTAAACACATTCAGAGCCATTACGCTGGATTCTCCTGCACGGCCTGGAGGTAGATACGTCGGGTTTGGGTGACAGAAGGGAAAGCAAAACACGTAGCGAACTGTGGGAAGAGCGTCAGTATTTACCCTGAGCCCAACATCTGTTTCTGCATAAGAGAATACTTAGAACATTCAGAGGGAACAAAGTGTACGAATACATATACACACCTCAGGACCATGTTTCCTCTGAAGTGCTAAAAATGGCTCGTGAGGTCAGGGTGATTGACCCCTGAGAGAAGAACCTCTTCCTTTTAAAATAGGAAAAACCTCTATTTATAAAATGGGACTCTTGCTGTGTTATAAATACATCAAATTACCCTCAAGGTCTGGGTTGATCTCTTAAAGATTTTAGCCCGATAAGTTTGATTCATGTCAAAGCGACAGACGGGCATTAGTGGATAAATATATCATCGCCGTTCGGTATACCCACAGAAATAACGCCTGATGTCACTGCCATGTTATTAAGCATAGCTGGAGGATGGATATTGAAGCGTATACCTAATGCTCTGTTGTTAAACACGCAAAAATAAATGGTCACCATTGCTCAAAAGACGTGTAGTTGTCCACACGTAATTTTAATGGCCCCTACCATTAATCAGAAAAGACTAAATCATTTACAGACAGGATATCCGGAGCATAAACTGCTCTCCCATGCTGCGAAAACAAGGCGCCATGTGTAACACAGGCACTGAGATTGCCTCCACTGTGTCCGGGCCAGGAAGCCGGGTCGCAGCCCTCCGCTGCCCTGCTTCCAGGTGAGCAACCGTTTCTGCTGGGAACGCGTTCAGCTCCGTGTGGAAGTCGGAAAAACAAACAACCACATAATAAGGAATAAGGCTGGGCTGCATAAAAAGGTGAATTTGTGCTATAATATTTTTATAACTAAATATTGACATATTTATGAAATAAAACATACCCCAATATAAAATTAAAATATGAAATCCGATGCATTTCATCAAATGTCATTCTGAATTTAAGAATATAGACAAAATAATACGCGAGAGAACAAGACTATTTGCAAACATTTATTTCTCAAAAGTGCAAAAGTATAAAAAAAACATTCAGTATATACATAAACTTTAAAATAGTGACTGTACAATATTTATCATCACAAAATGACTTCATATCCCTGCGAGAGAGGAAGAGAAAAGTTCAAGCCAGTGTTCCTACTAAAATCCTCAATGGCTTTATTAACTGTTCTTGTACAGTACAAAGCTGGGTTTAAATCTCCTAAACCTCCTGCTTCAGTAAAAAAAAAAAAACATTTTTTGTTCAGATTTAGCTACAGAGATTTGAGGTCAGAGCATGTGTCCTTGTTGCAGGGTAACAGGCCGGGCAGGAGGTTAGGAGTTGTTGTAGCTACAGTAATACACAGCTGTGCTGGCGTCTGACAGCACCGATGATATGAGGCTTTCAGGTCCTTGCATGCCTGCCTCGTGTGACCCGTACGGCAAGCCTGTCATGTCCGCACGCGCTGAAGAGGAACTCAAATACTGCTCGAACTCGCTGCGGTCTACCTCACCGATCAGGTCAGAGTGGTGCATCTGCTCCACGCTGTCTGCTGAGTGAGGGTGAGCGTCAGGAGGTGGGGAGAGCTGTCCTGCTCCACCGGGGTGCCGTTTGGTGTGACTGGGATTGCAGTGGTGAGGGTAATACATGGCTAAAGGGTTGGGGCACCCCATGTACGAAGGGGGGAGCTGAGGGGGCTGCTCTTGAGCCGAGGCTGGGTGTCGGTGCACGATGGCGTTGCTGTGGTGGTTGGAGAGGGGGTCCTGGGGCTGAAATTCTGCAGCTTGTGACTGGTAAGAGTATGCAGGCATCATGTGACAATCCTCTTGTGATTGGGGGGGAAAGAACATGGACTCTGACTCCACAGCGTCCAGGGGAGAGGTGTCAGGTGTGGGCAGGCTGTAGGTTTCATAAGAGGGGCCTCCAAGAGCCTGAGCATCACGGTAGTGACTGAGCGGCTGTGGAGGAACCTGGAAGCCGTGCTCATGGTAGCCAATGCCAAGGCTATCCACACCCACCCTGTTCTCCCCGGGCATCAATGAGGCCGTGTGATCTGACACACCATGGACCAGAAAGCCAGAGTCCAGCCTCTTAATCCTCTTCACCTGCTTCCGCCGCCGGGGCCGGTACTTGTAGTTGGGGTGGTCCTGCATGTGCTGGACCCGCAGCCGCTCTGCCTCTTCCACAAAAGGCTGCTTTTCTGTTATAGGAAGCGATTTCCATGATTTTCCTGCAGGTCAAGAAGAGAGTACACATCAGTGATATGTCAGCAGATATCGTGTGCAGTCTGGTGATGCACACAAAAATAGCCTGTTGCCATTTTAGGGGACTGGGACAGGTTTTTGAGGTTACACCTACAGCCAACTCGGACAAGAGTAACTTTTAAAAACGTCACGTCATCTGCTGGGAAAGGACTATTTACATTTATCTGAGAATAAAATTGACATAACAGTAAAAATGCAATCACGTAAAGACTGAAAATCAGTGGAAAATAAAAGCGTGACTGCACAGATGTGACAAATACAGTTGTTTAGAAAAGTATGAACGCCCTTACCCAGCATTTTGCTCAGCTCTGCGTTGTGCAGGTCCGGGTTTTGCTGCGCCAGTCTCTTGCGCTCATCCTTTGCCCAGACCATAAACGCATTCATGGGCCGTCGGATCCGAGGTTCGCTTTTCCCGCGATTCTGGCTGCCGGAGCTGGACGCGCACGGCTCGTTTTTCACTTTTGTGTCCCCAAGAGGACTGAGAGGGTCGGCCCACTGGCAGTGTCCCATTCCAGGCATCATGACTGACAGCGTACACCTTCCCTGGGTCTGATCGTCGCTGGCGTAACCCGCATCGGGACTACTCATCTCTGTCCAGCTGGGAGGATTGGAGAGAGCCACCGGACAGCTCGCAGAGGCGACAACACACGACAAGTAATAAATTCTTAATAATAAATTTTTGTTTTTTTTAACAAATCAAAGAAAAATCAAATGCGCCTTGCTTTCAGAGTGGAATGAAAAATAATTAGTCACATCCATTAGCGTCTCTTAGAAGCCGCATGGACCGAAAGATACCGACTACTCAGCAGTGAGCGTGAATGTCGGTGCGCTATAAACGCAGAAGCAGCCAATCGCCGTGTGGAGGGAGTGCCCACTACTACAAAGGTGTAAAAAAGTTCAGAGCACGCCCACGACCCTTGTTTGGTGTGGTGACATCCTTCAAAGGGGGAGGAGGGGGGAAGCAGCGGTATTTCAAATAGGTGCAGAAAGTCATGTGCAGCTAGATGTTGAATTCTGCAATGAATTTAAACACGTATCCTGCCATTAGTGCAACATTGTCAGACTTTGCATTTGGATTTATGCGTTTGGATTAAAAAGACTTGAAACTAAACAAAAAAACTTTTAAATCCACAATAAACGGAGAGGCAGAGCCACGCGCGCCGGTCGCGTTGTTATTCTCACCTCGCTCTTGCGTCAGACACCAATACCTCATCACCAATCTGTGTATTGGCTCCCAAACTGCGTTAGAGGCTCTTGCAATCTAATGGACTTAATGGCTCCGTCATTAGCAACTTTTACGCGCGGCTGTCTCGATGCAAACTTTCTTTGAGAGCAGCATAATAAGACGCGCTGGACAAAAGACGCCCATTGAAGATTCGAGTCTTCTGAGAGTGAAATGAACAGGGGGGGTGAAATAAACATTAAAACCACAAAGTGTTGTGATACTGGAGCGCTGCAGCTTCTCTCTCAGCACCCCGATGTTCAAAAAGTCAAGTTTCTCCTGCTGTAGACACACCGAGGGTCTGGGCTTCGATGTCAGCAAACAGCTGATTGATTAAACTGAGGTCTCAAAACTCTCTTAATCACATCCCTTCGATCCATCCACTTGAGAACGTGCTTGCTTGGCAGCCTTATTAAAGGGCTTTTTAATTTCATTCCCAGCGATTATACTGCACCCTTTTCAACATCGCAAGGAACTTTTAATCTGCAATATCTCAAATATCACGTCTAATAATTACTTTCATCTCATTAGGTGCTCATTCCTGTCATTTTGCTCTCTATTATACTTTGTATGAGTTTTAAAATTAAAGATAAACCTGATTTTACTATGCAAAGAATATTTTTGCTTTCTATATTTGCCCTTTCCTTGTGACTTGAAGTCTCATACTGAGCTGGAGGTTAAACCTTTGGCAAGCTTCTCTTCGGATATGGAGATGACATCAGCCAGTAGTCAAATATAAACTTTATAAACTCGCATGACACACACACACACACACACACACACACACACACACACACACACACACACACACACACACACACACACACACACACACACAGACAGACAAACGCTATTGAATTGTGCAAAAATGTTTTTTTGTTGTTTTTTGGTGCAACCGACTCAGACCTGGGTAATGGTGCAGAGGCAAAGGTTAAAGCAACCTGTTGCACCTGAAATATCCAGACATGGTGTGTTTATCTCTCAGAGAATGAAGCCCATGTTTGTGGTCAGAAATCCAAACATCACCCCCAGGCCACGGGATTTCTTATCAGAGCCAGCAGACCCCAAACTGTCAGCTCCGTCTTTTCTCAGACCATTCCCATCTTGTTGTGGTCTACGGCCTCTCTGACATGTCAAAAGGGGCTGACAGAAATATGACAGATGCTTATGCAACCTTTTCATGCCCCGAGCAGACACCAGTAGTACTCCAGAGCATGCTGGGTGACCCTCTAGGGGTTAGTAGGAGGGTGTTTTGGATGGAGGTCCAGCTGGGAGCTGCATGGGACAGGATCTGGACTATAATACTGTCATCGTCTATTTTACCGCTGATGACCTGATAGGGTTTTCCCCCTCCGTTCCTAAGAGAAAAGAGAAAGAGGGACGCTGTGTGTGTGGTGGTTGCCTGTGTGTCTCTGTGAATGCGTGTGTTGATATGGGCGTGGGGTATGAGTGTGCCCTGATGGCCTCTCTCTCTGTGTGGGAGTGAAAAACCCTGGCTTTTGATGGGAGAAGTCATAAAGTCTGGAGTCGTAGCCACATTTCCTCTACAAGGTGAGGTTCAGAGTCAACCCAGAGGAGGGGAGGTGGTGTTGTCGGTGTTGGGATGGTGGGGGGGGAATGTGGAGGTGACACGCCTCATACCCCCCCTCCTCCTTCCATTCCTCCCCCAGTCCCTCCACCAAGTCCCCCACCCCGTGCCTGGGGAGTCTGGGGCTGGGTGGGGGCCAGGGCTCTCGACGCCAGCCTCTGGACTCTGCGCTCAGGGAGAGGTCACTTGGCTTGCTTACACAATGGCATTATCTCAGTTCCAGCCTCGGCTACTGCAGCGGTGAGCACTTCCTGTCCCTCTGCAAGCACTTCCTGTCCTTGGCGTAGCAGCACAAACTGTCCGCCTTCCAAGTGAGTTCTGAAACGCAGTTGAGCTGCTGGTCGCCAGTCTTGCTGTATAAATGTCTGTGGGTGGCTTTCTTGGGAATTGCACAATGTGTTTGCTGGCTCCTTTGTGCTGAGTGGCGAGGCAGGAGTGTTAGTTTAAATCACAGGAACGGAAGGTATATATATGTTAGCACTCCACGCTGATCCCCTGAGCCGCTGGAGCTGCACAGGCCACAAAGTTTAAACAATGCTCTGGTAATTAGCAGCAAGTGTTCTAGATATTCTGCCCTATCCTTATAAAGAATATGGCCATAAATGGGTGAGTGGACTGGAAAACTACATCAACTGATTGACAATGGTTTTGAAACCTGCTTAACACACATATTGCACAAAATGTGCCAAACATTGACTACTTTAAGCTCTTCAAATGTGAAAAATGTCTGCCTACAAGAAAGTTTATAAAGAAAGAAAAAACAGCTTTGTCCGGGTTCTGCCTATTCCACTAGTGGGATGAATACAATTAAATCATTCATTTATGATGCCTAAGAACATAGACATATATATATGGCTTGTCATCCATTGTTGCATATGTAAACTTAAACTTGCATTAACTTAAAAAAAAACAAAAAAACATTTTTAGCAAATAAAGGCAAAAAGCTGTAAAAAAAAAAGAAGGACATATTGCCTCCGTATAAAACCACATTACCACTTAATTAACTTAACTTAACTTAACTAATTATATAGATAGATAGTTACATAGAGGGCAGTTTTACCAGGCAATTCAGATCATTATGCAAACTCTTTTGAATCAGATGTTTTACTTTAAGACATATGCTAGTCTCACACGTCACACATCTCCAGAGTGTACCATATATTAAGTCTGACCTCAAAATACAGATGATCTTCTCCGCCTTACCTGTATACCCCTGTGTGGAGCTGCTTCTTAGGGTCTGTTTCAGAGTCACCACAGCTGTATGTTTAGCATATGTATTAGCAGCATGCTATGATACTTAAATTAACAGGGAGAAGCAAGCAAAGAGGAGACGGGATTATTGGTTACCTATTTTGTACTTAGAAAGAGTGGGAAACTCGAGCTGGTTTGTAAAGCTGGGATGCTGTCTTGTTGCTCGGGGACTGGAGATATTCGCAACTCATAGCTTACGCCTAAAAGTTTATAAGAATATAATATAACTAAAAAAAATCCCTGAAATGGGAGTTTTAAATCCATTCATCCATGCGCAGAGTGTTGGATGAATGTATGAAGGAGGAATCATTACCTTTTTTAAAGTTACCTGGCCACCTGTCCAGGGTGTACACTGCCTCTTGCCCTGTGGTACCTGGGATAGGGTCCAGCCCACTGCAACACTTATGAGTGGAAGACAACAGATGGATGAATGGAAGTTATCATAATGAATGTGCTTTCTTAAAACAACAACAACGAAACAAACAACTGACATGCTGCTTGTGAAGTTTGTATTTTATCACAGACTGTATAGAAAAGATGGCAGTAGCTTCTGGGACTGATTCCCTGTTCACACGTACACAGCTATTTTGGTAGTCATAGCGTTTTATATACATTTTGGCCTAACTGCATAAAACAGTGTAGACTTTTTTTTTTATGTTGTTAGGTATGTATCACCACCTGTTGCGTTAGCATGCTCTGGGCAGTTAACATGATGTTTTGTGTTTTCATTTAGACAAAGATATTTTATAAATATCATAAGGTATTTTATAAAATACCCTTATGCATGTGGACTTGGATTGAGCTTAATGGCTAAGTTGGGTGAGACAAAAGAAAGAAAAAAATTGGGCACCAGTAAACACTGTCCTGATGTGCTAATGGTTTCAACCACTAGTTTCAAGTCTTATTAATCACCACATGATGTTGAGGTTGTAAATTATGGTTAGGGTTAGAATCCCATCTAAAATAGATGATAATGGAGGGTGTGTTTAATGTGAGTACTACCATACAGTGTCACAAACGAGAAAGATGGTCATGGCCAAAATATTCAAGAAATCACAGAAATTATTTCACTAACCAGCTGGTAGTGTAGGTGGATATGGCCATCTTTTATATACAGTCTATGCCTCTAATCTGTTTATATTCTTTATTTTAATTTTTTAGATTTTCTTTGGTTTCAGGAATTATGCATTACTTTATTGGGATGTAATAAAGTGTGAGTTTAGGGGAAAAGCAGTCTTTTACACTCAGGAGTTTAGTCTCCACCAGCAAAACAACAAATTATTTTCATTATTGTGGACCGGCTTTAAAAATGTTGTTCTAATTTAAATTTCTGTCCAGTGATTAAACAATGTAATAGATCATGTAACAGGAAATAAATAATACTGAAATTAGAGTTGGTTTCGATCGTGTATCACACTAAATGTTTAGTGTCTGGTTATTGAAGCTTTGTTAAAGATAGAAAATAAATTGGAAGCCATTCAGCGTTGGACCTCTTCACTAGTGTACAGACACCTGTTGTTATCAGCTGCGTGATAGCGACTGTTTAGATTGTCTGATTAGGCTATGACTTCCTCCAACACCTGCTCGGGGGTGCAGGAGGTGTTTCAGGATGGGGGGGGGAGAGCTCTTTAGCTAAAGAGGGAGTGTGGGGGTTAAGGAAGCAAGCACGTAACAGGTGTGTGAGGGAGAAAGGTGGAGACAAAAGTCAGAGATTGAATCTGTAAATAGAAATCACACTTTTTCCTGAAGCTGGAACATTTCAACTTTAGTCCTTCCTCTTGTCACCTGTCAAACTACAGAAGCCTGCTGAGGACCAGACACGGGACTGTGTCAATAAAAAGCGCAGTTCCACTTATTCAAAGCTCGTGCTGTGCTGCTGGTTGCTCTGTAGTAGCCTGAAAATCACCCCGCATGTGAGATAGTAGATATGAGAGATCATCCACAGGCTATGGTGGTTAAATTATGCGCACATGAAGGATGTGAGAGTCTGTGTTGGTTCATGTTTTTTCCAGAATCCGCTAAGCAAGACTGTTGGTTACAGAAATTGGGGACTTGAAATTATGGCAAATGACGCAAAAAAAGAGAGAGAGAGAGAGAAAACGATCACGTTGTCTTAAATGTTGCGTCTCTGTCACATGCACACACAGATGTTTTGTGTGTTATTGGTGGTATAGTCTTCCCCCTCCCTCTGGGGATTGCTGGGAAAGTTTCCTTGCCCGTGAGCACACACTCTAACCACACTGAAAGGGTAGCGCAGGGATGTTGTCTGCCCCAGACAAGAGGGGGGACACAGAGGAAGCCGTCTACGCTCTCGTCTCATTGTTCTGGAGGCGTTAATCTGTCAGGGATCTGCTGGGAATCAGGTGGGAATCTACTCAGCCCCTTTTTGTGTTTATTGGCCAGTTCATTCCACGTTTAGAAAAGGGGACATTTTGATATCTTCGCCACCCTGCCTCCACCCACCTCCTGCCTCATGAAGATGCTCTAATGATAAAACTATTTCTTGTTTGTCTCTGCTGCTCAGTTTGGAGATGAGCACATCCGCCTTATCTTCTCGTCTCGCCCTCTTTCTCTGTATGTTTTACAAAACTGAAGTCTGCGTCCAAGACAAATCTTAAATATGCTTTTAGTCATGCTAACACGAGGATGTTTGGAAACTGTTCGCCACAAGTTGAGGTGACCTCTGGGTTTGCGCACTGCCAGGGGTCAGCCAACAATAAAGCGGAAGCAACAAGTAAAATAATCAAAGTCTCTTTCCTGAGAACATCCATAGAGCTGAAGTTTCACTCAGGCCACTTAGAGGATGCAGCAATGCAACGCTGTAATATCAAGGATATTTTATGAGTCTTTGGAGGAGGGGCTGCAAACGTGGGAAGACTAGTAAATGAATGCATCATCCTGGCAAAAGTGGTAAAATTCACCTTTCTACATGGTACCTTTACACGCAAAGAAAAGGGAAAAATACTGTAACTCTTACCACACGCAGACCCGTGCATCACTTTAACTCACTGGATATCCTTTAGCATCAAGGTTGATGAACTTTATATCAATGGGTTTCATGTTGGCTGTCATCAAATTTGACAAGCAAGGGACTGAGGGACACTGCACAGTCATAATGGAGTGACTTGTCAATCACGTAGTGGACGGTTTATCTTCTAAATCTTCAGTTTAACTGTAATTTGACAAAATAAACATCATGCGTTGTTTCAAAAGACTTGAGACCATAAATGCACCAGGAAAATGTTTACCAAAGACACAAGTAAAAGAAGCCAAAGACTCAGTTTCCTGTTGGCTTCTAAAAAATATTTCTGTAACCAGAGGAGTTATCCTTTGCTTCTGAACTAGCTTCTCTGTTCAAACATAGAAGCTAAGCTAAACTACAGTCCATTTTCTTACAATTTATCAACAACATTTCCTTAATTATTGCTCTTTTAACCAAGACACACCCTTACATATATTGTTAATTGTATTGTTAGTTTCATATTTGGTCTCCTTACCTGATCTTCTCCCCAGGAATAAAAACATCTTGTTGAACTGCATCTAGAAATACTTGCAGTTCATTTATAGTGTTTTAATCGTGGTTCATCCATCCATCGCTTGAAACAAATACATGTTGGAAAGAGAACTCCTTAAACATAGCACAAACCGTTGACATTGTGAGAGAAAACCCTCTTGTTTTCTGTGAGTTTCTGAAAATGTGGACGAAAGGCCAAAAAACACAGAGTTTTCAGAAATACCTGCGCCATGTACTTGTGGACAGAGCCTTAACTGCAGACAAGAACGTGTCAGTGATGACCTCATCCACACTACTAACACCAAAAAGTCAGGATGCTAAGATGAATCTCCATGCCGACATCTTAGGAAGCCACAGCGATTCATTGCTGTAATGCACAGCATGACGATCTAACTGGTTTCCAACATGTGAACAGTACAAATATAAAAGCTGTAACTGATGTTACAGCTCTTGAAGAAACACTTTTATCTGAAGATCGACACATCATTAACCCGGCGAGCTGATTATTATAAAGTTCTCCTGTATTTTCTATTAAAACCAGACACTTAAGCATGCCCTAGCGAGCAGTTTATTGTACTTACATACATTTAACTTCAAGGCACCCTTTGCTCTCCGGGTGACGTTTCCTTATTTTTAAAGTACTGCATTCCCACTTTGTTATCCCAGAAAAATCTATTAATAAAATGTCATGATTGATGGATGAATTACAATTAGCAAGAGGGGAAAGGGAAAACCCAGGTTTCCTCACTGAGACGAAAAAGCTGGGTCAGCCACACGGGAGAGCGGACGCTTTCATCTCTTCACTTTTACTGGCCCAGCCCAAATCCTCCCCACCAGCGGTGCAGCTCATTGTCCCGACCGAGTCTAATTGAAACCAGTGTTTATCATTTTTATGACTTTATCCAAGAAGACAGGGGGTACGGCGGGCTTCCTGTTCTCCAGGTTTTCATGACAGACCAGTCGCATTATTAGGGTCAAGCTCAGCTCCCATCTTGCCACTGCATTGTTTCCACTGGTGCTATGACCATTCCCAAACTGATAAGATTCGTCTATTTTGGGTCCGTCTTTTCTTTTTGTCCTTGGCACATGACCGTGTACCTGAAATAACCTTTATTTTTCATCTACTTATTACAAACTTGAACCACACGATAAAAAGAAGTTTAGCTGTATAATAAAGAATTTTTCCGGATTAATTGAATCTAGAAATGCTCCGAAACAATAACTAGTCCACTCCTGTGCCAACAATACCCAAACACCCAAAGAGCTGTTTGTCATTTTCAACACTTACATAAACCCCACACTGACTGTAGTCTTTGTGTGGCAAAATAAGGAACTGCTTTGTAACTATTGGTGAAAAAACAAATGATAGATTATGTTCAGGCCACATTATTGTTTTCCTGACAGCCACCGGCCACATAAATACTACTCCCTGCAACTTGACCTGCATTTGACCCCACCGCCAGTAGAAGTCCCTCAATTCATCTAATCTGTTTTGCAGAGACGTGACGATGCAGTTTGAAGACGCTGCTCTTTCATTCTCCGATAAATCTAAATCAGAATATCATCGAAACTCTGAAATCAGCGTCTTTATAATGAAAGCTGATTAGTTAATTACTGATCGGACTCTCTAGACTCTCCAGATTTTGGAAATGAGGGAAGAAAGGAGACAGTGAGGCCTTTGTACATGACAATCAGAGCGTGAATTGATTCCTCAGTCGCTCAAACACTCCCGATCCTTTCATGTGTGGCCTTTGCCTTGTTGAGGCGCTAAAGCGTCACCGCGGAACAACAATGCTGATACCCCCGAGGTGCTAACAGGACGCCATGTTGGTCCAGCGTGGCCAAAGTCAATCAATAATAGCATGTGTGATCAGTGGCATCGCAGCCAGTAGGAATCTGGATCAATAGAGGTACGCAGGGAACTTCAGAAACAGAAGATAAGAGAAAATCCTGAGCTGTGGTGGAAACAAAATCATAAGACTTTTTTTTTAATGGGGGACTTTTCATAGTGTGTCTCTTGCTGTGAAATAATAATGACATTTCTGGAGATTACAGAACAAATACTCCAAAAGTCATGCCTGGAACTTCCTCACAGACTTTGCAACTTCTCCTTTAATGGACCGCGGTTGAGAGCTCCTTGAAACTGCTTTCCCACATCAGCTTTGATCTTTAAATGTCCGTTACTGATGTAAGCATGCTGTCGCTGAACGGTCAATGATGCAGATTTTATGCACAGAAATGAGCTCCCAATCAGCTTTACTTCAGACATACCAGAAGCTACAATAATGTGCAGACCTTGTTGTGTTTTATTGTGCAAAAGCGACAGAAATGGCAGAGGAATGCGCCTCGTGTTGTTTTTGCACAGCTGTGGTTTTATGGAGGAAATGCACTGTGTGTGTGAGTGCTTCCTCCCTGCGTTGTTCCCTTTACACTAACGCTGTATAGAAACAAGTGTCACTGAGAGGAAGAGTCTGCCCACCTTTTAATCGGATTCACACATATTTTCTGTGAAATTGTTTCTTCGGGTTGAAAGCGTACCCACCCACCCTCTCTTCTCAAGCTCAATCCTCCTGTCAAATTAATGCCCTGTCTTCCTAATTAACAATCACGAGGCAGATGAATGGGTGTCAGTGGAATAAAAATCAGCCTCAGGTGTGAAAACTTTGCCTTCACCTTTTTAAAAATGTTCCTTATCGAGAGGGCTGATATTAACATGTTCCAGGAACGCATCTTCACAGTGAAACCTGTCTGTTTTACCCACGCACATCACTGTGAAAACTACGTCATGAGATCACTTTACCAGCTCATTATCTCACATATCTGGCCTATCTTAAACTTCAAGGAGCTCCGGTGTTTGACTAAACCTCTCAGAGTCTGAAATCACCTGATCAAGATTATCTCCTCTGTTCATTTACACACAATGGTCTGGATCATCAATATCTGCTCACTGAGGTTAAAAGGCACCAAAGAGGAGCTGCAGCCCCAGTTTGCCCTCTGACCCATTTGAGGTTAAGTTAAGCTTTAGCCACACACTAAATAAACACTGTTTTCAGAAATTACAAGATCTTATCTTTTAAATAAAAGATAACACCCTTTCTTAACTTTTTAATTTGGTTATGCCTAATTATGTAAAAGGGTGAAAGTTAACCTGAACCTAAAGTTATGTTTTAATGGCTAAACCTGACAACCTGGAGTTTAAAATGACTATCAAAATCTGACTTTAACCTCACCCCAAGTGAACTGTTCTACTCTCGACCAATGATTTCAAAGGACTAGCCGTCTTTGTGCCAAACACTTAACTCGAATGTCATCTTTAAGCAAAATTCACTCAAAATTAGACCCAAATATGAGCCACTGGATTATCCTAACTCTAACCACTTGATTTAAATGCTTAAACCCAAATCAAACTGGATTTACAGCCAAACCAGAGGATTAGGAGTTATTCTCAAGTAAAAAAAAAACCAACCCAAAAAACAGTTGATGCTAAAACTGTTTTCTACATTTTAATCTTAGACTTTGAACCTATGAGTCAGACGTTCTTAATCTCTTATTTAAACATTTGAGGGAAACACAGGAGTGGACATTGGCCTTGACTATCCAGTTCACTCATCCAGTTGGGCGAGCCTTTGAAAACTTCACTTTCTATCCTAAATTGGTGAATGTTAAAAGGTTAGACTTGTGCAGAGAGTATGAAACCACTGGCAGCATCTGGTGGCAGAAAACAGCTACCCTAGCTTGGTCCAAAGGTAACACAACCCACCTGTTAGGACCTCTAAAGATCAGTAACTTAACATGATAGTGTGCACAATGCGAGGTTTTGCGGTGGGTTACGTAGCCTACTGAAGAGCAACCTGTGAACACTTCACATTGATTTGTAACATGCACAGCCAGCAGCCAGTCAACTTAAAACCACAGCTTGCTGTGGTTTGGTGTGGGCGAAGGAAACATCATATAAACACACTATGCATTTTATTACCTTTATACAGCATCGGGCTAGCTGGTTCCACTTGTTTATAGTTGCATAGCTAAGCTAACCGGTTGCATGCACCAGCGTCATATTTACCGCCCCGATGTGCGTCATCTGTAAGCCAAGACTCGCCATAAGGTTAACAGTGATGCTATGTGGTAGATGCTGTTACATAAAAACAAAGCTAAAGCACATTTTAGCATTGCATGTCAGCCGATTAGCCTCCCTGTGAATACTTCGATTAGATAACCTGGGAAAAAGTTGCATCAGGAAACTCGGGGAAAGTCCCTCCTGATATCATCACTGACTGCATTCGAACAAAAGCCTGCTACCTGCGCTGACATGCTGCAGCGCGTGGAACAATGGAGACCCAAGAGGACTCTATTTGCAGTTGAAAAATTGCATCCACATATTCTGATCAGTACTCATGAAGTGGACTTTGAACTTTGCAGTTATTGTTGCATTCTGTGCAGCAGCAGGTTCAGCTCTTTTGGCCTGATACCATCCAAAACATGTGTTATCGTCGCAGGCTGTGCAGCATGAAGGCTTATCAGATGGCCTTGTGGCCTTACAAAAACAAGGACTCTATCATGCCTTAGCAGGCCCCTATCTGGCAGCACTGTCACAGAATAATAACAAATGCAGCAATTCACATAAGATTACTCAAGATGCTCCTATAAACTGGGATAGGCTGCTTGAATCTGAGATTTAATGCAGGAAATATACCAAACCTAGTCTGATACATAGGTTAGTTAGTGCAATCTTTTACTTTGATGAATGCTACGAATTAATGTTGTTTTTCAAACAAATTTAAATATGCGTCATCTCAAATATGTTTTTTCGTATTTTTCCCTCCAAAAGTGGACTCCATGGCCTTGGAAGATCTTCTGTCCCTGACTTCCACGTCCCAGATTTTGTCTCAAAGTAAATCAAAGCGGAGAATTTCCTCAGCTCAGAGGAAAACCCCTTGGAGGAGAATGAGTTGATAATGTCCCTGCGTGCCCACGGCTTCCTCTCAGATAAATAAATACATAAATAAAAACACGCCTGGCCACTTCAGATTTATTGTTCCTCTGTAGGCTGTGAAGTAGGGACTATATTGTTTATAGTAATTAAGTCCATTAACAGATTTGGCCCAGGTGGGTGAAAGGGGCCTCTATGACATCCTATCACCCCCTTGTAAGCAGCTAGTCCCCACCAGGGCTGGATCACTTCCATTTAAGGCAGTGATGGCCAAGGAAAAAGGGGGATTACAGAGGTTAGCGTTGGTTTGACTGGGCTGAGACTGTGTCACGTTTTCTGGAGTGATAAGAGCCGGAGCAGGAAGCTGTGAGAGGGCAGGAAGGAAGAGAGCTTAGGTCTGGAAGGAGAGAGGGGAGCTGTGGAGATGGAGGATGAGGGCAATGAGAGATGTAGGAAAAGGGAGCAGAGCAGTGGGGAAAAAGTAAAGAAAGAAAAAGAAACAGTGCTATGTGGTGTATTTTCTCTGCACTGTTTCTCTGAGCTGTGCTCTGCTAGGAAATGCAAAGGGAACCTGGGGTCCAGGGGGAAGTGAGTGGATGACTAAATTTGGTCTGAAAGGCCACGTTAACATACACCTGCTTCCCGCAATCAAACAGGCCACACAATGATGACGATATCAAGCATCAGGCTTTTGTCTGTTAGCACCAGACCCAGCAATATGAAAACATACAATGTTATCCTGCAGCTTTTCCTAAAATCAGAGCTCTCAAGTGTTTCTGAAACTGAAATGTGCTTGAGCAGGCATGCAGTTTGTATTATATGCATGATCATGCTTCAAAATATGTGCAGCATGAACATGTCCTTTTACTGTAATCACTCTTTTTTTTCATTTCATTTTAACACAACTTAGCAAAGAAAAATTTCTTTAGTTGACTCTATGAAAAATGCCAAAGATAACCCAGTTTGAGAGGCATAAAACTGTATTTTTGTACAAACAAATGATTCTCAAAGAGCTGAGAGTCGAACACTTCACATATCTCAGAATGGTGTCAAGTCTGGTGTTAAGAAAATTGTGGAAACTGGACAAGAAGAGGACCAAGGAAGGAAAAAGTGGTAGGCATAAAAACTATTTACAGCATATGAACAGTATCTGAATGTCATGCTCTGGAGAAATATGAAAGAAATTCAGAAAAGAGCGGGCCACGTGAGACGCATCTGGCACTTTGGTGGATTTCTCTACACCCTTCAGTGGAAGGGTGGCTGTCAAGAAGCCCATTCTTAAGAAAGGAAACAGGAAGAAAAGGCTGAGGTATGCCAAATTACACAAGAACTGGACTGAAAATCAGCTGCAGCAGGTTATGGCGTGATGAATCCAAATTTGAATTTTTGTTAGTTTTAAACCACCATTAAAATGCAAGAAGGAGGTCAGGAGAGAGGCACAACATGAGTCTGTACAGCCGTCTGCAGAACACGGAGGAGGCTCTGTCATGGTTTACGTCTGTATTTAAGCCAGCAGTGTTGCAGATTTTGTGAAAATAGTTAGATTTTGATCTGCTATGCAATATCAGTGTCATTTTTCAGCATGACAATGATCCCAAACAAACTGACCCTGCAGTAAAAGCATACCTGGATTAAAAAAAGACTCCAGACCTCAACATTATTGAAGCAGTAGTCTGGAATCATCTTGACAGAGAACAGAACAAAAAGGAGCCAACATCCAAAGAAGAGCTTTGAATGTCCTTTAAAAAGCCTGGAGAACTATTCCTGAAGACTACCTAAATAAATAACAAGAAAGCTGACTAAGAGAGTTCAGACTGTGTTGAAGAATAAAGCTGGTCATACCACATATTAACTTTCCAGCTAATTAGAATTGTACAAACACAGCTTTTGCCTGTTATATTGTATTTCCATGAATGTTTGCACATATTTCTATAAATTGCAATTATTTCCCATTTTCTTTGCAAAATATAAAGACATAAGAGGTAGTTCAAGACTTCAAGACAGCACTGTAGCACCAGAAAAAGTGAAATTTCAAAGGCCATATCATTAAAACAGGATTTCACAAAGCAATGCGTGACTTCATCTTTCACTTCTATTTTTTTAAATATGGTTTTCACTGTTCGAGAGCTTTAGAGGTGCTCGTAGGTGCATTTTGCTACCTTTGGACAGAGACAAGAATTTTCTGCTTGTTTCTGGCCTTGGTGCTAAGCTACTGGTGAATGTAGCTTTGTGTTCATTTTACTCTTAGAAAGAAAGCTCACCGGTGTATTTCTCAAAAGGTTAAACGGTTATTTTGAGTAAAAGTTGTGATACCACAGAACTCTGCACATAATTCATTATCAGCTCTGAGTGAGAGATAAATAAGGCTAACCTAAAGATAAAGAGAAAACCTTTCATTTGCCTTCAGGTCAAACAGGATTTCACCTGCAAGTAAAAACGACGCGTCTTGAAATGTTTGGGTTTTAAATCAGCAAACTTGCTAAGCTTTAATTTGAGAACTCCCAGGTGAGAATATCGGCCGTACAGGTCAACCACGCGCTCATCTTTTCTCATTTTTAATCAACCTGTTCATCTAAAAAGGATTTCTCTATTTTGAGATTTTAATCCAGTGACTGAGTTAATCTCTGAAGCTAAGGGATTGGAGGAGGGGAGCGGACGTGGCATCAAAGCCACTCAGCATCAGCTCTGCTCTCACAATTACACCCACAAGGCAACCAATAAATCACACTCTCATAATGCCTCTCACAAAATTAATTTTTTTTTAGGCTCGGGTCGCGGTCATGTAGGTCAGATAGTGGAAGCCGGTTTGGTCGATTTACAGGCATTTTTCAGTCAGATTAAAACACGGGAAGAGACAAATGTAAGCGAGGGTCAAGCATCTGTCAGGCTGTGTTTGAAAACAGCAGCTCGGCTGAATGTGATCTTTGATTTTTCACCTTCGGTCCAAAGATGATGGATTGGATTCACATCAGCACAATTATGCAGAGTTTTCATGGAAAACACATTTAAGTAAAATGTCTTTTTGTTCTCTGAGATCAGCAGCTCTGCTTCTCTGTTTTACATTTGGTTTGTTGAGTCCTATTGGGAAGGTCAGCACAACAGAGGGGAGCCCTCTCCTGGAACTCACATGCATTACACTTCAGGTTAGATTGAGCTTAAACCCTTTTAATCTTTCTTCTTTTTTTCAAATGCACATAACTAAATACATAAAAGACATCTATCTATACCTCTCTCTATCTATTGCAGTAAAATGCACATGCAGAGGCCTTTTGTCCGTTTAAGTGCATAAATAAGAAACTTCCTCAAACGATAAACTGGTTAATCAAGTTAAGACTATATTACCATATTTTCAGCAGTAAAAAGCGCACAAAGGCGGTGGAGGCGGCAGCATCATCATCTTTCCAAAAATACAAAGACCAACACATGCTTTTTTTGAGTCACAATTTAGTCAATGAGAAGATAATTCAATGAGAAATATGCCTCAGTTTTCTTCACAACTCTGTATTTTATAACTCTGAAGTCTTCCACATTCAGGGCAGAGCCAGAGAGTCTAGCCTCTACTTGCCCTCTGATGTATTTATTAGTGGTCTATTACTGTAAAGTTGCTATCAGCAACTTGTGGGGGTTGGGAGGAGTCTCCCAGGCTGCCACTAAGCAGTAAATAAATATGAGGCTATTGTATTCCTGTAGGCTCACTGTCCTTGCTCTCCCATGCTGAGTAAACGCTCATGTACAATGGGAGGCCGGACTGCCTTGTCATTCCTGATCCCCCCTGCATTGCTCTTCTGGGTCCGCTGCCTGGGAAAGCGGCAGCGGAGGAAAGAGGAAGCAATGAAAAGGGGATCAGACATTAGAATATGTGTCTCATGCCAGAAATAAGGCTGATCTAAAGGTGCTTTTCCTTTTTTTTACCCTGCAACATCAAAGGAAACACCACCTGATCTCATGTGAAAAGTAATACGAACTAAAAGCATTATCCTATTGTTGTTTTTCATGACTAAAGCAATGCTCCTAAGTACAGTTTTGAGGTAGGTGTTGACGTCTGATACTTTTTTAAGCGAGTGTTACATGTTTTATTGTATTTTATCAGCTATCAAGCAATCCTCTCTTTCATTAACATGGTTTTAGAGGTTAGGTTAGGGGGGTTAGGTTTTAGGGTTAACCCTAAAAAATATCACATAAATTTCACTTGGTTTAATCAAGTGTTAACCTTCATTATAGTGTCCAGTCGAGGCCATCTCCAAAGGGGGTCAAACTCCATAGACTCCAATGTTAACATTCTCAATGTGATAGTAAGAATTAGTTTGTCTGACAGCTTTCCAGATGGAAATAACTCTGGGTGCAAAAAGACTTGTGGTGCTGTAGAAATCTATATGAAACTTTCTCCTCTGACCTCTGTAAACACTTTGCTGTTGAGTTTTGGGTCATTTAGACTAAATAATGTATTTTATACATTTTGGTTGTGCTGTCTCAAGACAAAGAATTAGCAGACATATTTTCCACTTGCTGACTAATGACTTGTTGGCAGTTTCACTGTCAGGCAATGAACGACACGGGTTTTTATGTTCACTTCACTTTTGTCTGCAGCTGACTCATTAATCCATACACCAGTTGTGTCAAATGCTTTGGACACTGCCCCAATCTGATAGCAAACACTCTTGTATGTTTGGGCAGTGCGTGCTAGAAGGATAAAATAAGCAAAGAAGACCTTTTAGAAACTGGTAGAAATTAATTATTTTAACAGTGCATTTTTAAAAAATATTTTGAGCTCTATTAGCTCTTCATTATATGAAGGCTATTTTTTCTTTAACAGTCATCCCTTTGACATTAAACAGAGGAATGGTAACTTTGACTGATGTGAGTCACTAAAAGGAACCTCTTAATGCTGTATGCAAAGTTAGTGGCTTTTTGTACAGTTTGTTGTGCTAACAGTGCTAACGCTTTCCAGAAAATTCTGTGGTTTAGTTTATTTGAGTGAGTTAATGAGTACTATTGTAGACTTTTTTTACCACTGAAGTAGCACGTGTGGATTCACTTTGCTAACCACGGTAGCTAGCATTAGCACGCATGGTGATAGCTATGATGCATAACGGGGTAAAGCAACCAGTCTTTGCTTTTAGTTGCAGTCATCAGCTTTTATGAAATTTACTGTTGAAATTAAATTGTCATTTTTAAGTTTTGGTTGCTTGCATAGCTGCCATTTGCACCTAAATGATCTGCAACTTAGAAGTTAAATGCTCTGACAAAGTCAGGTTATAAATGCACGACTTGTGCTTGAGCAGAGTCTGTTACCTTGTGTAACTGCTTGCTTTAACTAAACGGAAAAAAGCAAGAAATTGAAAGTTGGAGAGGTTTCTTGCCACCTCAGGTGGCCTGGTGGAGCTTCCTTTCCAGTTTCTCCACAGGAAGAGCGCC
The DNA here is from genome assembly GCF_057382095.1 of Aulonocara sp. 'chitande type north' Nkhata Bay. NCBI lineage: Eukaryota > Metazoa > Chordata > Actinopteri > Cichliformes > Cichlidae > Aulonocara > Aulonocara sp. 'chitande type north' Nkhata Bay. Next base: position 21,877,601 of record NC_141352.1, on the reverse strand, counting down.
AACAGGGCTGCATGGTCACATAGAGTTCCTTGCATGAAAGGACAAGTGAGGCCTTGAGCAAGGAAGGTTGCGCAGTATCGTCCCCATGGGACGGTATTATTCAGGCCTGACCCGGTCCCGAAGACCTGGGCATGAGGCTGCCAGTACCAGGCACAGGCGGATGCTGCCGTCCTGTAATCACCGATGACATACATGAAGTAGTTTTCCAGATCAGGTTTTCCTGTCCTTCCAGCTGAGAGTAGGGCAAACAGCACAGGAAGAATAACACAAGTCACAGCCCAGCACAGGGAATGTGGCCTTTACAAACACAGCACAAATTTTAAAAAAAAGTTAAAAGGCGTGCTGCTCTCCTCCTGAGCGCCTCTGAGCGAGGGAAGTGAGGCTACGTCCTGAGAGAAGGCTCGGCCTTCCTCAGCACCCCCGCAGACTCAACAATAACCTGCCAATCAAACCGAAAACTGTTTACTCGGAGTTACCTGCCAGAGCTGAAGCCCGAATCAAGACCACTTTTCTGACATGCTGGGCTTGTCTTGTACGTATTTTGTCTCAGACTTATCTTCATCTCACCAGCCTCTGGGTGTTGAATCAGCTTTTTCCTGCTAATATTTGCAAAGAAAACTTTCCACACTTTGCAGTTATTCTGACACCTACGTGGTCAGATTAGTCAAGCAAAGTTGTGATCAAAGCAGAAAATATTGCATTTACTAGCATTAACACTGATTTTGCAGCCCAGATTCATGCCTTTTGTTTCTGACCAGATTATAAAGCTAATCAACTCTACAGTCATGTTGAAAAGAGAGTACGCCCTCTGTCACGTCTAAGGTTTTACATACCTTGATGTAGTGAGCTAGCACTAGCAGTTTTTAAAATAAGGTAAATACAACTTCAGATGAACAACAACACATGACATTTTATACCCTGTTGTTATTTATTTTCAACAAAATAAAACCAAAATTCATAAGCAGCGTTTGAAAACTAATTACAGCCTTACTGGTTTAAGAGGGTGTGTAGCAGCCAGGTGCTGTTAATAAGATGCACTTGCAGGTCTCTGAGGCCATGTCCACACTAGCCCGGATAAATCCGTGTCCACACTAGCGTTTTCAGTTGTTTTCATAGAGTTGTGCGTCCACATTGAAACGTCCAAAAACGCTTATGTTCCAGTCCTGCAAATGTGTGAAACGCAAGACGATTCGACCTGCCTCATTTCTGTCTGCCGTTTATTTACTTTCCAGCTCAAAAGCGGCAAAATGTCGTGGAAAAGCACCGAGTTTTTTAAATGGACTAACAATGAGGTGGAGTTGTTGCTGCGAGTAACACAAAAGTACAAAGTTGCAAAAGCAAGTGAGAATGAAAGAATTTGAAGAAAAGCTATCTGATCATGTACAGACTGATATTAATCTTTAAGGGAGTCAAAATTGAGAGCAAACAAACAACTGCTGTATAATGCCCTCCGCTAGCTTAGTTTAATTGGTCACATGACTGCATCACATGACTAAAATGTGTCATGGTTTTCGAAAAGTTCCAGGTTTGCTGTCCACACCACGACACGAAAACGCCGTTTTCAAATGTATCTGCTTTTCCGAGAGCGTTTTCAAAACGCTGCGTTTTCCTTGACGGCCAAAACGGAGAGAAAAAGTATTAGTGTGGTCATTGCCTGAGCATTCAGGTGTGTGTTAACACAATGACAAGGAGGAAAGATACCAGCAAAGATCTTAGAAAACTAATTGTTGCTACCCATCAATCTGCGAAGGGTTATAAATGGTGATTTATAGAAGTCCTTTGGACAAGCAAGAGCAAAGTTGAAATCTTTGATCATAAGCCACAGCACCACGTTTTGAGAAAACCAAACACAGCATATCAGCACAAACACCTCATAGCAACTATCAAACTGAGTGGTGGAGGGGTGATGATTAGAGCTTGTTTTGCCACCGCAAGACCTGGGAACCTTGCTGTCATCGAATCCACCATGAACTCCTCTGAATACCAAAGATTTCTAGAGTCAAGTGGCTGAAACTGGATCACAGAGCAGCCCAATGATGACTACTTTAACTTCAATGAACTGAAGCAATGTTGCAATGAAAAGTGGGTTAAAATTCCTCCAAGTAGATGTGAGACACCAATGAAGAAAACCATTACTTTGTGTTATTGCTGCTAAATTTTTTTTTTTTTTTATTGCTGCTAAAGTTGGTTCGACAAGCTATTAAATAATGAGCTGTTCTTAGCTTTTCACACACTTCTTCAGCGTTTTGGGTTAGTTTTTTTTATGTGGCAGTAAAGACTTTTTATTATGTCCTGATATGTAAAACTGTAGAACTGAGACTGCACTTTCTTTTTACAATGACTGTTTATGTTTTGCTTTCCTGCAAATCGTGACCTCTCAGATATGCCTTGTGACCCTTTGTGGGGGTTCTGGCCATGAAGACAATGAGGCTTTCCCTCCACTGTAACTGCGATATCAGTGCATTATAACCAAAGCAGTTTTACAGCAGCAGCTTAGCACACAATGCTTGCCACCAACTTGCCTCGTGCACACAGTCCGCGACCTGCTGAGGGGCCTGGTGAGCTCTTAGGATTTAGACCCTGCTAAGTCAATCAGCGGAGGTGTTAAAGACGCCACCACAACACAAACTTACAGGTTCCCTTTGACAAGCTGGAGAGAGGTGGAGGAAGTGCACAGAGGTGGTGGATTTAAAGTGGGTTCAATACAGCGTTATCAGTGTGTGGAAATACTACGCAGGTGCAAAAAAGCTTGCAAACAAAACACATGTAAATGTGAAACAACAACCCTCTGCAGCTTTTTTGTGCATAAAACATAACCATAAGCATTTGCCATCTTACTTTACTACAACATGATCAATGCTACACTAGTATCTATTATGCTAATCGTGTTATATTAGTGCTATAAGTGAACAAACCAGGATTTTTCTAATATGTCACATTTAAAACAACTAAAACACGACATGCCCATATCAGCGAAATAAAATAAACAAACAACAATGAAAGTGGAAATAATGGAAAAGTCTGTTTATCTGCCCCAACCTAGCATGTTCAGCTAACCGGCTTCTAACTAACAGTGCACAAGTAAACAGTCTTTACTTCCAAGGCTAAAACCTCTGCAGGATAATGCTAATAAAAGTCTTCTCATGAAAAAAAATGCTTTTTTACTTCTTTTATGCTTAAACAAACAATAACGCAAATTATAAATCCAACCAGTTAACGTTCTGATATTACATTTGTCTAGCTAGCAAAGTTTGCACTGTAATTATAGCTCAAGAACAATGATGTTATTTTCCAATGGCTCATTTCCAGGAGGGGATGCAGACATGTGCAGCTTTACATTTCAGCCTTGATAATGCACATTTTTGTCATCATGTTCATGTTTAAAACAAAAACTGTAATGTTTCAGCAATAAGCCTGTTACAGTCATACTCCTAAACTACATATATGGTCTGTGGAAGTTTGACTGGTGTAGTAGCACTAAGGTTTATGGATGTGCAAAATGTAAATGACCTTAAAAAAAGGGGAAATATAAGTAGAGTAATTCTTCCTCACAGCTCTGTTATTATTCCAGAGAAAAAAAAAGTATTAAATAATAGGAAATGCAAAAAATGAAATGTGCATAGGAAAAGAAAAATTAAAAGCATGACATTAGGCAGCTCTGCGTCATTTAATTGGTGTCTCGCTCTCATCGCACACAAACATGCACGTGTATTTGGCAACCAAGCCTCTGGACATACTTGCACAGTGAGTCATGGAGCATCAGGAGACACTGAGGAAGAAGGTGTGACGCTATTTTCTCATGAAAAAATAAATGGTATAAATGACGTACATGGCATTCTGATGACATTATCTGATGTGTTTTTAAGTTGGAAGGAACAGTAGATGCACATCTGAGGTGTTAAACCTTAACAGAAAAATAAAAATCAGTCCAGACACAAATAAACACACGTGCTTCTGGTCAGTTTGAGGATTGTGCTAATCATCCTCTGAGTGTTGTTGACAGGCATTAGTTTCTTTGCTAAGTGTATTGTATCTGCACAGCAGGTTACAGTGCCACACCCAGCAGCTCCCTTCTCAGTCTGCTTGAGCCTTTCCAGTCAGCTGTCTGAATCTTGGCTGGAAACAGGGCGGAGGTCATCATAACCAAATATGGGCCCGTTTTCCACAGAAAGGTATCTTCGGACTTACTTCTTGCATCAGCCCCTTCATTAAGCACACCTGTTCAACCACGTGTTAATGCAAATATCGGATCAGTCAAGGGATTTAAAGGCAGATAAGGGAGAAGCTTTGTAAATTCAGTCATATAGACACGGTCAAGGTGACCCGCTGAAGGTGAAACAAGCCATAAGAATGGGAAAAAAAAATGATTGAAGACACTTTGAATGTGGCATGTTGGTATTGCAGAAACTGCTGATCTACTGGGGTTTTTGAGACACAACCATTTCGAAGGTTTAAAGAGAAAGATCCAAAAAAGAGAAAATATCCAGTGAGCAGAAGATCTGTGGGTGAAAATGTCTTGTTGCAGCTGCTTTTTGATGCCAGATGTCAGAAGAAAGTGGCCAGACTACTTTGAATTGATATGAAGGTAACAGTAACTCAAATATTTACTTGTTAAAATTAAGGTATGGGTTTATAACACATTTCAACTTGCTGCAGAAGACCACACTGAGTGCCACTCCTGTCAGCCCAAGAACAGAAAACTCATGGGCTCTCCAAAACTGGACAGCAGTGAACTGGACAAATGTGTACCCATCTTCTGATGGCTGCCTCCTGCAGGATAAAACACCATGTCACAAAGCTTAAAGGATCTCATTCTTGAACATGAAAATGAGTTCAGCGTACTCAAATAGCCTCCAAAGTCACCAGATCTCAATGCATAATGCAGTAGAACAGCAGATTATTGTCATGACTGTGGAGTGGACAAATCTGCAGCATCTGTGCGACGCTATCATCATCATTAACAGTGTTTCCAGCACCTTGCTGAATCTGTGCCATTAGTTCTGTAGGAAAAAGGACTTCCAACTAAGCTGGGAGGTGAGTATATATCCTCTCATGAGGATCGTTTTGGTTTTATGTAGACATATTTTAAACATGTTCTCTCTGTTGTTTGTCGTTTGTCAGTATAATACAATAGGGGCATAGTTAGAGGTGTAGCGTTATTGTTTTATTTTTGCATTCAGCTTCCGGCCTGCAGTAAATCCCGCTCGTGTGCTGGTCTACTTGAAGGTGACCAGGGTCTTGATCCTGCCTGTGAGCACAACTACTGAGGATGCAAACCTGTTAGACATGCTGGTGAAAAGCCCTTCTATCAGGACTGCTCTGGTGAGGTTATCTGATGGGCCCAGTTAGGCTTCATTAGACTGGATCATAATGAGGTGAACAGACAAACACATTAAATTCACCTGGAAACTCTTCTGTACTGCCTGAAATGTCATGTTATTGGACTACATGTTGTTGCAGTTGCAGAGGGGGGAAATGACGAAGCCTTTATTATTTCTTTAGGATTTAAAAAAAACTGTTGAGTGTCTCACTTCACGGCTCTTCCTGTTTGAGTTTCCTCACTCTGCTCCGCACAGAGCAGACGTCCCTGCAGGATAATACTCGGATGAGCATTATCTGCAGAAAGCAGCCTCAACTTAATCCAAACTGCACCGAGGGCAGGAAACTATTGACGACCCCCGTGTAGAAGGTGAGACGAGAAAAAAAGCTAATCATAGCTCACAAAATCTCAAGAATTCCACGCGTTCGTGAACACAGATCTCTTTTTAGGTTTAATATAAACCCCAGCTATTTCTGTGTCAATATTGAACATGCAGAGATTACATATTTAATCTCTGACGCGGATACTATTTTATGGTCGAGGAATGCTTTTGCTGAATTACAGCATGTTTGACATTTCGAGATTCCTCACATTTTTCACCGGTGATAAACTCCCAGTACGCTTCTGTAAGCCTACCGGCGCAATCCAGATGCAAAAATACCCGGGGAAGAAGATGACATAAAATATTTTGCAGATGGTCCAGAAATTCAGACCTGAGACTTTTGTAATCTGTGAATACTTCACATATTCGTTGCGGTCTTTGTCACATGTGAGAATTAAAGCTCGATGTAGGTGATGATCTCACTTTAATTCAGGTTTAAAGATGATTAAAAAAAAATACTTTCACTCTAATAAATCAGAAACCTGATAAAACAGAGGCCTGTAAATATTTAAGTTTCATAAAACTAACAAAGATATCTGAATTGCCCATCTGACATTTCCACCGCTGTTTATTGTTGATGATATTTTCACCTGAAACACTGATATCATCCAGTTGTTTTTCCTTCAGGAAGTTCCTGCAACTGCTCATTAATTGTTGCTGAGGGGCCAAAGTTTGAGAAAAACAAGCTGCACCACCAGCTCCAAGTTCAAGTTAACTTAAGAGGGAAAATAGGGGCTGAGGGTAGATTTTATTGTTGCATTAATGGACCGTTCTTGCACCGAATGTTTGTGCGCTACCGTGTTTTTCTGCATTTCGCCTTGCCGTGTTGTTTTGTAATATTGTCATGGGAGTTGAACTGACGTCAGATTTCTTCCTCTCATTCAGGTGGCGGGTGGACTCTAGCACTAGATCTTCATTTTCCCAATCAGCTCTTCTGCTCTCTCCTCCAGAACGGGTCGTCCTTCCCTCGACCTCTGTGCTCATCCATTTCCTTCCAACTCTTTTAAGATTTCTTGTCCTTTTCACTGACTCATGATGTTTCCTTATGCAGATCCCTTTTAGCCAGGCACATTTAAGTAAGGAAGTATTGGTTGTACTTAGCTTGTTAGGGCCACCTTTAGTACTATGTTGAAGCTTTTTGCTGCAAAAACATCCTCAAATACACTATAGGTTTCAGAGCCAGGACATTTTCAAGGAGCAGGTAAGAATATATTTGCTTTGGAGTTCAGTTTCAGTGGAGTCGAGGAGCATTTTATAAATAAACTGGGAGTCCATCCAGCGTGTTTCACGTGTCTCACTCCTGTCACAGCTGGAAGAGGCTCCAATCCGTTCTGCAACAATGACCTTTATAGGCAGCAGAAAATAAATAGATACCTTTATATTATTTTTGCAATAATATTTTGCAAAAGTTGACTATTTTCACGTGTAAATAAATGTTTTCAATGTCTTCAAAGTGAGTAGTTACCTGTCAAATCAAGATGATTAACACTTGAGAATCTGTCAAAGTCTTATAATAAGTTTTGCCAGTGATCCAATAGTCTAACAACTACAGCGACCAGGTAGCAAGCTTAATGAGGAACCACGGCTGCAACCACACAACATTTTCATCCCTCTTCCCTCCAAACCAGGCTCACGTGATGCCTCGTGACCTATTACATGTTTATTATGTGAAAGCGGTGCAGCACAAGAGTTTACACATAATTTTTGGTTGGATAATTGTTTTGAAACACTGAAAAGAAGTGCTAAGTAGTAACATGCGTACAGATGAAGCTTATGCATAAGTCTAATCTAACTTTACATCACTTCCACTTTCTCATGCTGTCAAGCTGATTGTGACATCACTGGTATCATCTTTCTTCTTCAAAGCAATCAGCCTTCACTTCCCGTACATTAAATCTCACTGCACATCTGTCATTCTCTCTTGCAGACGCCTTCATGCAACCCACCTCCTCCCCATCTCTGCCTCTCCCTCATCAGTCAGTCTCCATTTAAGCCTCCATCTTCATCTCCACCACCATTGTCTAGACTCTGGGGGGTCTAGACATTCCTTATCGGCCCATTCCTTTTAAAGAGCTCTCCTTATTGAAGTACTTTTAGTTTCTGGAGATTTCAGGTTTCAATCGTGTGGTCTCGGACATGTTTTTGTTTGTTTGTTGGAGACTTCAGGCCTCTGTCCCCTCACATTCATCCAGCACAGAGTTCAACCTCGAGGCTCTGACACACAAAATATGGGACGGGAAGTAAACATTTTCCTAAATGGGTAAACATTTGGCAGCCAAAGTCATATGAGTTTGGAGATATGTCGATTTTTGGGGCATATTTTTAGAGCCTTTGTGAAATGTTTTAAAATGAAACAGGAAGTTGGGAAGTTTATGGCCCCGCCGCCCACCCTACTTCCTTCGCTCAGCCATGAAAGACATGTGGAGAGAGATAAAACAGTGTGTCAACAGACTGCCAGAGGCTGGCCAGTATAGCTCTGACACAGTTTAATGTTACAGATATTTAAAATAGTTTGTTATCTGCTTGTACACCAGTATCCATGATCGTTTATGTTAATGAGAGTGTGGGGAGTGAGTTGGAGGGCGGGGTGGGCTGCTTTTAACCATGTAAAGCACTTTGTGCTACATTTTTGTATGAAAAGTGCTTTATAAATAAAGATTGATTGATTGAACCATTTGATCTTCATTATAAAAGGCTCAGTGGAGAATATGTACAAGCCAAAAATGTTTGTGTTTATTTAATAAAATAAAGACATTAAAAAATGCCAAAAAGCACAAAGTTTATTTACCAGCATGGATTTTAACAAAATCTGCAGGATTCATTCCTCAAGTTACTGACATTGATTATTTTAGTTTAAATTAATTAAAAATAATCATAGTTTTCTATCACCGTTTTCAATTTAAGATCTCAACAACAACATGATCATTAAAATGAATTTGTTAATTATTATTTCCATTATATTTTTAATGACATGACATGGAAGGACAACACACTCAAGATCTACGATATATAATATAATTTAAATAAATATGCCATTCTGAACTGTTTCATGAGAGCAAGCGTCTGGGTATGTGGCTGCTTTGCTCTTAGTAACTGCCGGGATCCACTGACTCGGGCCTCTGGGGGCTTGGACCCAGGTACTGTTCAAACTCGCTGCGCTCCAGATCATACAGCATATCAGCCTTAACCCTTTCTAAGTAGAACTCCAGGGATGGCCCAGGAAGGCACTGGGGGCCTCCATAGACCCTGAACTCCCTCTGATTCCCAATGGGAGCTGCAGGACTGGAGAAACCTTCCTGGATGTGGCCCTGCTGAGGGTCAAAATACCCTTTAGCCTGTGCAGCGTACACAGGAGGGTTTGAGTATATGATAGGATTATTTGCGGCTGTGGCTTCTTTTCCTTGGTCTGGGAAGTCAGGGGTGTTTGCATAGCTGCTGTGACAAGAGGTGTAGTTAGCTGAGGAGTTTGGGAAGGTGTGTGCATTTTGGAAAGGCTGCTGGTGATTCTGGAGCAGGTAGGTGAGGTTGTAGGGAGGTCTGAAGCCTGAGCTGCATAATGAAGGTGTCGATGCTTCTGGAGTCTTTGGGCTTTTCTTAAACTGCTTCCTCCTGCGTGGCTTGTACTTGTAGTTAGGATAGTCAATGGTGTGCTGCACTCTTAGACGCTCAGCTTCCTTCATGTAGGGACGTTTTTCAGCCAAGGACATGGCTTTCCAGGCTTTCCCTGCAGAATAACACAGCAGTAGAGCTCTATACATTGACTAGCTTGATAAAACTGACCTTTGACTAATAAAATAAAATCCTGGTTTGAGGCCATATCTGAAACATGTTGTGTTATTTAAGAAACAAAAGACACAGATTATTATTTTACCTAGTATTTTGCTCAGGTCGGTGTTTTCCAGGTCTGGGTTGAGCTGTGCCAGTCGCCGGCGCTCCTCTTTGGTCCAGATAATGAAGGCGTTCAGGGGCCTCCTGACCCTCTGCTGTGCCGCAGCAGATTTGGGTTCGGGGCTGGTGCAGCTGGAGTCCGAGTTCGCCGAAAGCGGGCTGGAAGGCCCTGAACTCGGGGAACACACCTGGGCCATCTGGTCTCCGTCTGCGATTGGCAACTCTTCGCTGCACGAAACGGAGCTGCAGAACTGGAAATCTGCGGGGTCCTGACCGAAGTACATGTTTGCAGATGGCTCTGTTGCTGGCTGTCATCCTCCTGATGATGAAGAGTTATATATGTGGGCGCTCCTCCAATGGGAGGCGAGGAGGAGTGGATTTAAGGTGTGAATTCCAGGTGTGTTCTCAGGTCTGTGACCCGGCGACCCAATCAACGATTTTACGAAACTTCAGATTGGGGTCCGTGTAGAGTCTGTCTATACCCCACAGTTTTTTTAATCTAATTAGAAAAATAAAGTTTCACCCGTTTTATTGTCAAACGGAATAAACTCAAAGTCAACGTAATTTGTGTCTTTATCCACGTGTAGATGACACAATGGAGGTTCTGCACTGGGACAGGATTTATGTTTGTGAGGTGAAAACGTGACACTTTTATATCTTCTACATAATCAAAAAAGGTTTAAGACTTGTTAACATACTCAGATACAAACACGTGAGCTTTGCGCTCTTTAAATGGACAAAACAGACACACAAACACACACACACACACACACACACACCTTGTTGTTTTTACCTCTGACCCACCTATTAAACCCCCATTAGTAAAACCAAATCACGCCTTTTGATCAATAGTGCCTGAGGGCCAGGGTAGGAATTGATGAGCCCACATCAAAAGTTTTCAGGAGGCAAGGCTGGTTACTAATTACACTGTGTCTTTCAGCTCTTATCGGCCATCCACTGTCTTTATCAAAGTTCATTTTACACAACTGAATCAAACGTGATCAAGGCGCGTTTATAACGCGATTACTGCTCGCAAATGTTTGCGAACACGCACACAGAGAAAAGCGTTGATAGGCCCACACAAAGACCCATGATGAGCCATTATGCGGGACAGCAAGAAGGAGAAATTGCCCGACCTTATCGGTCTCAGCAAAAAGATGAAATAAACAGTGGGACAGGCTGACTGGCTCCCCGAAAAAAAGTGGATTGAAATCCTCAGACATTCAGACGCACAGAAACTGCAGTTGGCGCATCGCTCTCCAATTCCAGCTCAAACTGTCTGTGCCACCTTCTTTACAAAGTTTTATCCTAATTTAATTCCAACACACACACGAACAGATTTTATTTAATTTGCTGCGAATATTAAAGCTTTCCTTCACACTTTATACAGTTTGTAAACGAAGAAAACTGTCAGGACCGCAGTTTCTTTACAATAACACACAAAAAAGGAAATAGCCACCAATTAAGTCCACGCAATGACATTATAGTGATAGCAGCAGTCATTTACAAACACAATGGGATAAAAGTGACTTTAAATGAATAGAAATGACCAGCCCAGAAACCCGGGAGGCTCGCGCTCCCTCTGTAATGCAATTGGATGCCATTACAGGTGCTAGCTTCCCCTTTACGGTTTCCATGAATGTCTGTCTTTGCAACTGACGGCATGCATTAGACAGACAATGGGTGCATTATGCAGACATTTGCAACTTTGAGTCTGCAATATATGTCTGTCTGCGGTCCTGACTCTCCACCATTTGAACTGAAGAAGCTTCTCGGATGAGAGGTGAAACGTCTTCAAGTAACTTAAAGAAGTCCAGACGCTTTTCTTTGCAAGCTCCTTTGACCAGTCTGCAATATACTGTGCATCCGTGAGACCTGCACCTGCTCTGCATTATCTACTTAGCAGAGTCACTTACGCGCAACTTTAAAGTGTAAATGTTCTACGGTAAAGTACAGAGGGTTAATACACAAGGGTTTGCACTGATCTTAAGGCGAGTTCTGCTAGAATACACATATTGAAAACACAAGTCCCCACTTTAAAGGGCCTCGAAATGAGCCCGTAATAGGAGGTTTTTTTATTTGCTTTTGCTTTGGACTTTGTTTTAACGTCGCAGTCAATCAGGTGAAATGGAGATCTTTAAGAAAATCAATAATGTGTCACGCAGGCAAACTCAATAATAGACGTAATTAAGGTGAGTTGTTTCAACCGTGTTCCCACTATTGGCGACCAAATATAAAACTAAGAGTCGAAACTGATAAGCTGGTATGTAGCTTTGGTAAAGAAACCAATAAAAAAAAACTTAAAAAAACAAAAACAAAAACCCCATGACAAATGTGGAGGTTATATGTCAGATTTAAAGTCGAATTACTCGTCAGAATAACTGGTGATTTGGTGGTGGGGGAGGTGGGGGTGTCCTTGTTTCACAGCTTGTCAGAATTATAGGTTGAATCCACATCCGCGGGGTAGAGCGGGACGCATGCTCCAACGTGCTGTGAAATGCGCTAATGGATTTAATCAATTACCTTGAATGGCGCAGCGTGAATACAATAATGTTAGTTTCGGCTGACTATCAGCGCGAACTGAGAGGGCTAAATATTAGACAACCTCTCTCTGTGTGTGTGTCCTTTTATTGTATAACCCACTCCAAACTCCACCACCAGCAGGGCTTTCCTTTGCTGAAAAATGTTTGAAAACGTGTTAAAAGTCCTTTATGTTTGGCTTTATTAATGAATCCTAATCTATGAGGTGACAGTAGGGTATCAGTGCATTGTATCATAGCCAAACAAGCAGCGAGCTGCCACTGAATGGGCACTATGCTTTCTGAATAGGGCTTGTTCTCTGTGGCTTTCTGATCACAATGTGCCATTGTATTGGACAGAACTCATATATGGGACACTCCTCTCCTTCTCCACTTTGGATCAGTGATGATCAGGCTGGCACAGGTAGAGCTGTGCAGTCAGGACCTGTAGGAACCTTATGAAGGGACAGGCCAGCAGGCTCTTGGAAACGCTGGACAATGCCTTGGTTGGATATTTACTAGATGTGGAGCATGCACTCATTTGGTTTTGTGGTTTTCCGCTTGTGGGCTCTAGTTTTCCGTCTCTGAAGGTGCTCCAACACCCATGCTCTTCTTGTACTATGGATATAAAGTGATTTAAGTTTGCTGACATGGAGACGCTTTCTTCGGGCTTCTGTCCAAAGGAGAAATCTGATCAAAGCCACAGAGGTGCAATGCAGGAGGCCCGTGTCTTGACCTCTGACACTGCAGCACTGTATTCTGCCTCGGCTTCACTGTCATCCCATTGACTTTCCTTACAGTGCCTCATTCATAAAGAGCTGCATTGTTTTATAGCTGGAAGGTGTGAAGAGGATATGATAGTGTTGTCTCAGGTGACCGTGATCTTCGCGGCGAGAAGCTATATTGCATTGTTGAAGTATTGTATGGGCACAGCAGGCCAGCTTGAGATATACTCTGTCAAGTCTCAGACACCATTCTATGCAGTGGTCTGGTTCCCCCGCCTCCAGCTTCACTTCTCAATCGCATGTTTGAGCAAATTCAACAGCAGATGAGGCCTGCAGGGTCCCGAGCGTCAGCCTCCACACTCCCCGTGTAAACAGCGCCCTGCCCGGCTGGCCCAACGTCAAGCCAGCTGAGAGGATTACATGCCCCCTGGTGTAGACAGGCTTAATGTGGCCTCATTAACAGAGCACAATGATGCCCCCACCTCTGAGCAGAGATAATAAGCAGAGCTCATCCAGACTTCAAACACAGCTCAGACAAACTCGGGAGCCCGGGTGGTTCAGAGTGTCCAGGCGAGGCCACGGAAGTTGAAGAATTTCTGCACTACTTTAAGTAGCAACTGCAGACTTTGTCGCCCAAGTGTGCCGAAAAAGGAGAAAAAGTGCTATTTCAGCATCTAGAAATGTGAAGATTTTAATGAAAGAGGACATGCACTTCACCGTGTAACTGAGAGTACGGCAAAAGCACAAACAGCATGAATAAAAATCCAGTAATATAATTTTTTATGGGACAAACTGTCTTGTAAAAAGTGCAAAGGAGGAAATTATTTAATGTTTTAGAGGAAGCCTTTTTAAAGGCCTTCTGCTTGTCAGTTGACTTGTGTGTATGTGTGTGTGTGTGGCATTTTCGAATCTTATTTTATTTTCTGCACTAAGTGACTAATTAATGTAAGAAAAAATCACTAATGAGTAAATTAAACAGTGCTCTTGTGTTCACAGTATTAAATCACAGCCTCCAATTCCTCTGTCTATCTCCTTCCTCCTTAAACTGCTTTCTAACTTCATTTCATTTTTCTGTCATTCAGAGCTGCTCAGACTGAGACTGGCTAATGAGGCGAAGCTATGATCTCGTCACAGAAGCAGCTCCATTCTTTGTAAATTAGGAATTGTATCCTACACTGATAAGAGCCTTAATTGCACAACTGAGTTGACATCTTTTACTTTCCAGAGAGCTGAGCTTTGGACATTGGATGTCCTCGGTCCCACAGTTTGAAACTCACACCTGTGCCCGGCACACAGCGGAGAAGGAGTCGTGCATTTAACTGTAATTAGCCCTGATTATTATCTGACACTGGCCTGAGACTTGCGAGACACAGCCATGCACAGCGTCTGTCTTAAACGGCTCATTCAAGGCAGCAGATAATCAAATCGATCTGCCGTGCTCAGCACCGACAACAATGTCTGAATGTTTAATTAAACAGTGTGAAATGGTTAGACTCAGACATTAGATTATTTGGAGCAGAAACCAGACACAAAACGCCAGTCTGAAACAAATCTTTTTAGCCAGCTGATTGAGGAAAATACTTGATTCCACTTTGTCATTCTTCTGTGCAAACCTTCAGGCAGCCACACACTCACAGGGCTGATGTTTGTGCCTCTTTGCACATAACAAAAAAAAATTGTTTAGCTCGCTCCTTTTCTCTCTGTTGCTCGTCTGAGACCTGATACAAATTCAAAAGGATCTGCTGCTTTGAAGATAAGAGCTGTAGTTCTGCCATAAACAATGATTGTGCTGTTTCTTTCCTGTGGCGTGATTTATTTAAAGTATTATGCTTTAAGGATTTGGGCAGGTTTTCCTGGCAGGGCCGGCTGTGTATGTATCCACCGGCCGTATTGGATACTTGAGGATTCAGGAAAACACTCAGGGAACCACAAGGAAAGTCATCAAAGTGAAACCTTTGGCTCGTGGGGTGAAAATTGACTATTTCACTGAAACTCACCTGAAAAATTATCTTTTTTTTTTTTAAACGCTTAACGAAAACTTTGCATCAGTCCTTTTTCTATTCTTGCATAATTAAGATCTGCCTGCATTTACTAAGGTGGCAGTGGGGGTGGGGGGTGGGTTTAAGACAAACACAAAGCTCGTGGTGGTGCACACACGCACAGGCATATGCTTCCTTTGATAAAGTGTTTTTATAACAGCACAAATTCTATGGCAGCCTCCCTCAAGACAATATCTGTGCAAAATACCAAGTTATTTATAGGGAGTGTGCCATTTCGACTCCAAAAAAATAAACATGAGCGTAATCGTGAGCTCAGGAGAGATGCGATGAAGCTGTAACCAGTGAGGTTACACTCCGGCACAGGCTTAATTTATAGTGCGAACAGGGGGCAAAATAGAAATCTCATCAGGATGCATTTGAGTTTTATTAGATATGAATGATGTCTTGATTCGGCTTTCATGTCTCCAAAGCATACAGAGGCAAGGTTGTATGTATGTTTTTTGCCTGTGATTGTGTTCCAAAACAGGGGGAGGGGGAGGGATCTTTTGAACGTCCACACCAGGATACAGCTGCCTGTGACTAATTTCAAACTCCCCTTCTAGGGCCTAGGCAACCCATTTCACAAGTAACACACATCACCAGGCATCTGTTTCCTGTTTTCATTCTTTGAGTTATCTTATTTTCCTTATTTCCCCCTCACCTGTTACAGTTCACGTTCCTTCCATCATGCAGCACGGGCCACGGTCGTGCTTGGACACGAGGCCGTCAGATGTTGGCCACCGAGTAGTACTCCTCATACGGTTTGTGGCATAAAATCGACTACATTTAACTGTATTAATAAAAGATAATACAGTGAAAAATATATTTTTCAACATAAAGTTTAATGGCAACACACAGACTACAGTTTTCCATACAAAATGAAAACGCTTTCAACACCCCCAGCTCCCTGTAAATAAACAGTATTTTTCTCCTAACACCTACGAACTGTAATATTTCATCAGTTTTTCATCAGTTGGTTTCAGGATCTTCTTCTCAGGCATGTTAACAACCCAGCCTGGAGAAAGGCCAAAGAAGATCTGTCGTATATCCTTCCTCATGGCCAGCATGTGATACAGTTCATCCTTTGAAATATCTGGCAGAATGTAACCATACTTCTGTGCCAGGACTAGCCGGGCCTGCTGGATTTTGTCCGGGTCTGCCAAATAACCCCGGTTGTCAGCACTTGTGTAATAAGGGAGCATATTCTCCCCGGGCAACATTCGCTTTGGGATCGGCTGCCCACGGACAAAAAATGGGACAGGCTTGATGAGGATATCTGCAAAAAGTGAGAGCACATTTTCAGGCCTTTTACTTTAAATTTTTTTTTAAAAATAAATAATAAATAAAATACATCGACTTGGGCAAGTGGATAAGATCAGTCATTAATGAGTTACCGAGACTTATGGGATCGTAGAAACTGGTTGTGATGACCCCTCCGTTCCTTTCAATAGCAGCTATGGCTCCTTCAGTCGCTCTCTGAACCTCAATGTTGATTTTTGCAGCAAAAATCTCAGCGCCCTGGAACAGGACAAACACGTGAGCTTTAGTCAGAACTGGCTAAAATAATAACCTAAATAAAAATACTGAGGAGTCAAGACCAGCATCTTAATCTGTTACTGTCACAGTGACAACACTGTCATGTGGTGCCACCTACTGGTATGTCTACTAAAATTCTTCAGTTCTAACCAATTGGATAACCTCACAGTGATTTTGAAGCCATTCTTAAAGAATAAAACCTTTGCTGGTCAAACTATAAGCTGTTTAAATTGTTTTATTTGTCTTGCAGCAGCTATGCATAAAGTCTTCAGCTCACAGGCTCTACTGATGACAGAGAAAATACATTTCATCAATATTTAAGATGTTCTGCTCATAAAACAGATAAAGGAAATGAACAGGTTATCCATTAAGAAACCTTATACTTTCAATTTCCATGGAAAGGAGATCCTCTGGTGTTTGTAGCATAGCATTTATAATTTATTTAACATCAATAATCACGTCTCTCAAGTCTTGTTTCTGTGTTGACACTAAATACGCCAGGAAGTAGCTGTTTGTCCTCAGATGATTGTTAAATGATTTTAAAATCAGCTGTGATGACAAATCAAGCTTCCTAATTTTGCCTAATTTGATCTCTATGAAACAGATGAACAGATCAAAAACCTCGTCAACAAGCTGGACTCCATAGTCGCGCTTCAGGGGCTGGATTGTGACTCCTCTGGCGTTGACGAGCTGGGTCAGGTCTATAGGCTGAGTCGGGTCGACTCGGCCCAGATCGATCAGGTACTGCAGCCGTTTTAGCGTCAGAGGGTGGTACTGCGGACGGCGACTGAGGAGGAAGAAGTACAAATCGATATGCACTGCTCAGAAAAATAAAGGGAACACTCGATCATAGCAGCGTAACACAAACTGAGTTAAACTTCAGGGATATCAATCTGTCTAGTTAGGAAGTGGAAACCACTGTGAATTCATTCGAGGTGCACCTGCATCTTTGCTCTCTCCTTATCCCTCATGACTAACTTTTGTTTAATGCTACTGGCAGCATGAGATGGTAACTGCAGTCCATTCAGGCTGCACAGGTAGTCCAGCTCTTCCAAGATGACAGATATGCAAGTGACATCGCGAGAAGGTTTCCTCTGCTACTCGCCACAGTCTCCTTATATCTCCTCCCTTCAAAACTGTGGAGGACATACAAGGGGATGGGACATTACATGGGGCAGAATTTGATCTTTTGTGCAAGAAGGAGAGGAGCAGCATTGCCCATGCTCTACAAAATGACCTCCTGCAGGGTGCTCAGGCACATTTCTGGCTGTCAGACTCCATGAATGTGGCATGAGGGCCTGATGTTCTTCAGTGGAGTCTGTGCTCTCATCTATGAACAGAACAAGGTGCCAGTGGCAGACCAGTCACTCCAGGTGTGCACTCACAAATGGCAGTCCACCTACCACAGCATGACTCTAATGCTGGTATTAAGAGATCAGTGTGGGTAGTGCTGTGTAGATAAGGTGTACTGACTGACAGATAAAACAGGTTATAAATAAAGCTTTGTGTTTTCTGATCCGAGCTTGATGGCAACCAAGTGCATCTGTCATTTATGCAAATTCGGCGTGCCTCTTACTCAAGCAAGCACTCATCGATTAGCTTCACAGATAAAAGGCATTTGACGCCTTTACCTGTGCCCTTCATTGAATCCGTATTTTGGTATGGCCAGGTAAAAGGGGGTCTGCCCCCCCTCGAAGCCCAGCCGAGGTCGGTTCCCTCTCTGCCGCTCTCCTTTGTGTCCTCTGCCGCTCCTGTTGCCACCATACTGCCCTCTGCCCCGGCGTTTCTCCTGCGACACAGGAACATTTAGGACCATCTCCTCTTGCTTGCACATAACCTCATGAGAACAACTATCTCCGCTGGATTACTTTAGCTGACATTAGCTGCGTTAGCCACAGATAGCTACAAAATTTACGAGAGATTAAAACTTACCGTTTGCCGGGCTCCTGGTTCAGGCCGTAGGTTCGCTAAGGTTATCCGCGGGAGGTTCTGCAAAACATCCAGTGCTTTACCGCCTGGTTTCTTAGGGAAAGACATGTTTCGGTCGCTCACATGTCAAAGGTAGCAAACCAAGGGCATAGAGGTCACGTGACAAAGACGGCAGCGGAAGTATTTCTCGTTGACGCTGTTACGTTTCAAAATAAAAGATTTGGGAGGTTTGGCGCTCCTGTTTTCCAAAATAATCCGTGTTAATATGCAATTTTTATTATTTAGAAAACAGCCAAAATGGTCTGGCTCACGATAACATTAATAAACATATTTTGAAAATGTCCCAAGCAAAAGCCAAACGTTGCCAGAATTCTTACTAATATTCAACATTCACCATTATTTTTTTTTTTTACAACTTTTCCCGTAGTATTGTCTCTGCACACCACCACTGTGGATTTTAAATCAAACAATCAATATGTGCAACGACTAAAAAGTGAAAAATGACTTGGGGAGGAGGAAAAAATTACCTTGGGGTTGCATCAGGAATAGCATCCAGTGTGAAAAAAAAGTCTTCCAAGTCAAAACATGTAGAGCCACTTTCAGTTGCTACTTGTTTGTGGATGTTTCTGCATCCAGTTGTTCCATTTCATAGCCAAAAAGCATGCTCTGTTGGGTTGAGATCAGTTGACTGACTTGACTATCGAAGAGTATTCTTTGCTTAAAACTCAAACCTAAACAAAACTCTTGAGTTGCCTTTGTAGCTTGCTTTGGGTTATCAGTAATCACTTTTGCGGCATTTGGCTGAATCTGCGAAGAGAGTATTTGTACACTTCATAATTCATCCTGCTGCTTCTATCAGCAGTTACATCATCAATAAACGCTAGTGATCCATTTCCACTGGCAGCCATACATATCCACACATAACACTGCCCCCACCATTCTTGGCAGATAATGTGGTACACTTTGTGTTGTGATCATCCTGGTACAAATTCACCTCGGTTTCATCGCTCAAAAACATTTTTTGTCCAGATCTGTATTGGCTCTTTTGGATGTTTTCTGGAACAATCCAATCTAGTTACCACAGCTCTGCAGATCATCATTGTTTTTGGAAGTAGCTTATGTTTAAATATGTAAAGGTTCTTCTTTTTTTATTAGCATTATTTATAAAATTTTGAATTGTATTTCTTCAGCTGTGCAGTCACATTATCTGTAATTTTCAAATACAGAAGTGGGCTGTGGAGGATTTAACAGCCCTCAAAGAGTCGCTCATCGACATTTCGCTCACCCAATGGCTGATGTGCATTTGTAATCGGGCCGCTAACGACATCCAATCAAAACGCGGAGGGGGCGGGACTACGAAGCGTGCCTGTCTTTAGCGAGTAGAACCCTAACCGTCGGTGTGGTTGTTTTTAACATCACATTTCAACTTCTAAGAAGAAATTGACGACTGCCAGCAGGGACAGGGGGCAGCAATACTTTGACCTCCATGGTCGGTCGGTATTTTGTCCTTCAGCTGTTTTATATTTGAACGGCAGAGTTGGACAAATCTCGACACGGATTGACAACAAAGGGGAGGGCACCGTTATTAGCTAAGAACAGCTAACTTCTCCCGACATAACAGCTGCCTCAGCGCTGCATGTGCGGCAATAACATGTCAGCGCCCTTACCTGCCATTGTGCCTGCTGCCCGTAAAGCCACTGCAGCGGTGAGTTAACAAGGCGACACAGGTCATTCACATGTTAGTGAAAAAAGCAGCTGTTATTAGACAATAAAGAGCCTAGTTTGTACCAGCATGTGCGAATAGGTGTTGTTTGTTTTGGCAGGTTATATTTCTGCATGGCCTTGGCGACACTGGGTATGTAGAGAGATTTGTTTACGTCTTGTGTGTAATATTGGTGTTCATTAGGACCCAAGACACTTTTGCTTTCACCTTAACTATAACTGTGTCCAAAATGACAGACATGGCTGGGCAGAAGCTTTCGCAGGCATCAGGATACCACATGTGAAATACATTTGTCCACATGCGTAAGTATTTAGAGCAGTTATAACAGGAAAAGCAGGTTTTGGGAAAGTTTCAGAAAGTCCGTAAGCGCTTTAAGTAGACTTGAATGCTGTATTAAAGGCTGTGAAAATGTATAAACCTGTTGACACATGTAGGGCAGTTAGGGCAAGCCATAATGTTACTCTTTTCCACTGATTACAGTCCCATCATGCCTGTTACTTTGAACATGAGGATGAACATGCCTTCTTGGTAAGCCTCGCAGTTAAGGAGCATTTTTCAATTGAGAGTGTGGCTGTTGCATGTCGGATGAGCCTCACATGTATCTGCTCCCTTTCTACAGGTTTGATATCTATGGGCTGAGCCCGAATGCAAATGAAGACGAGGCTGGAATTAAGAGAGCGTCAGAGAACAGTATGTTGAAAGAAGGATTTTGATCCTTTTCAGGCCTTTTCTTTAGTCATATTCAAACATAAGGGGTTTCCATTTCAGTTAAAGCTTTGATAGACCAAGAAGTGAAGAATGGGATACCTTCACACAGGATTATCCTGGGCGGATTTTCGCAGGTAAGTGTGGGATGTGCAGGAATGATATGTTATATAACCTTGTTTTTTTTTGTGTGATTTACAGGCAGTGTTATGATGGCGCATTACTGCCACTGAAAGTAAAAAAAAAAAAAAAAAAAAAAAAAAAAAAAAAAAATCACTGGGTGAGGGCTGGTAACATCTTGCGGAAAATTATTTTTCTTTTAAGTTTACTTACATAAGAGAAAATTGAGAGAAAAACTGGTGATTTCATAGGAAGAAAACAGCAGATTTACCAGAGAAATGTGTCAAATTGATGAGAAAAAACGTGGAAAAGTTGTGCATTTAATTTTTTTTGTTTCAAGTACAAGATATTTACAGATTTTTAAAGTTAAGTTGGAAAGAAATTCACAGCCATGAGAAACACTAAAAGAATATGAACAGCACTTCCTTTTCAGTCATATTTATCCAGGCAGACAAAAAGCTACACTCAGTTCTAATAAAATATGTACTCCTTCGACCTGGAGTAACAGCACCAGTCGCTGCGTACAACTTTAATCTTGAAAAAACGCTTGATGCTAGGTGATGTTTTCTTTCAACTGCAAATGTGCAGTGAGGAAGGTGAGTATAATCATACGAACCACGTCTTTGGGTCCGTTAATAGTAAGCACTTATCAAGGAAATATTAAAGCTACTTTTGGTTGCTCCCTCATGCACAAGGTCGCCACATTGGGTCACTCCTTATGTTTGATTTGGCTGATATTTTACACCGGATGCCCTTCCTGATGCAACCCCAAAGGGATTTGTGTCTCCTTTTAGTTGAATGTGTACATAACTAAGCCATGGAGCCATAGTAGGAGGCAGTTATTATATAGTGTATTATTATGCTGTAAGCAGTTAATACAACAGCAGCCATCTAACATAGACTGAAAATAGGTTAAACACATGTACCGTATCTAAAGCTTAATAACTGTTTGTGTAATCTATACAAAAACGAACTAAAAATTGAACAATTTGTTCTTATGCTTATGCGCAGGACTAGTTTTTTGCTAATCTGTTTCTTTCATTTGATATCAAACAGCACGATAACTGAAAAGATTAACTTGATTTAAATTATGGATGTATTTTGTGTCCAGGCACATCTTAAATTTAGGCAAGAAAAGCAGAAAAAACAACTAGGCACTGTTTTCATGTACTTTAGGCACTTAAAATACAAATAATTTATTTCCAAATAAATTATTTTAAAAGAACAAAAGAGGACTAGAGCCTTTAATCATGCAAACATACTCATGTTTTGACACTGCTAAATGAGCCTTGTATGTAAATGTGAATTCCCTTTATTTGACTGACAAATGTGTATTAATGAAGAAGTGTATTTGTCATGTTTCCTCTACAACCGCATTCTTTGTATTTGTATCCTCTAACAGTGAGAAAGGCCTGTAGTGTCACAAACGTTCTGACTTAGATGAGTTACTTGTGTTTTCTTGGAGCTGTCATACTTGCACTGGGAGTTGTTTATTATTTATTTAGTTGGGTATGTGGCCGTTAGCTCCCACCTGTGGATTATCCCATAGATTTAAAAGTCTGTTCAGTCGTTTATCCAATGAAAACTGACACACACTTAGTCCAGTTTTTATAGCAAAACCTGTTTAAATCAATCAAGTGTGGATTAATCAAGTGCTGTCCTCAAGCTGAGGTTGTGTTGATGTGTAGTTGTAATCTGTTGGTGTTAGGCTTAGTATCTTTGTGAGAATGATGTTTTTTTTTGTGTGTGGTTTTTTTTCCCCCCAGGGTGGAGCGTTGTCTCTTTACACGGCTCTGACGACTCAACAGAAACTTGCCGGTGTGGTCGCTCTCAGCTGCTGGCTTCCTCTCCACAAATCCTTCCCTCAGGTAGAAACATTTCTGAGGGTGCAACCTACGCTTTTAGACAGATCCACCTGAAATTTGTAGTTCTTAAAATTTTTGATAATTGACACTTCATAAAGTTGTGAATGCAAGTATTTTCTTTTGGACCGGTTAATAATAAGCACATATATGAGTGGGGTTTTACTTTACTTTGGGTTGATGTCTAATACATTTAGTAAGCACTGTATATATACATGTAATGCTTCAAATTTTTAATTTATTTATTTATTTTTTTAGCAAACTACTCCTTCAATTGGATTACACTACCGGGATATCCCACAGCCAGCTCACATTCACTCATAATCAGATAATAAAAATAATCCTAATCTGTTCTATTCTCAGGCGGCTGCCAACAGTGCTAACAAGGACATGCATGTCCTGCAGTGCCACGGGGATGCCGATCCCCTGGTTCCCTACGCATTCGGCATCCAGACAGCAGAGAAGATGAAAGGTCTCATCAATCCTGCCAACATTACCTTCAAATCATACCGTGGTCTACCTCACAGCGCGTGTCCAGAGGTGAGGGTGGGAATAAGAAAAAAAAAAGGCACATTTGACCGTGGAGTTCTGTCTGAAATGCTTTTTGCATCTTTTTGTGTATTTACAGGAAATGGTGGATGTCAAGCGATTCATAGAAAAGCGGCTTCCTCCTATCAGCGACGAATGAACACGAGTGTGTCCGCTCACCTGATCAACATCAACAGAGTCCTTTGAGCTTGACTCCCGTGAGACTACACGGACTCGAGGACCACTGACTTAGTTAATTAAAAAATAAAAGAAAGGAAAAAAAAAAAAGAAACCTGCTGCTACTCATAGATAAGAACGGGGCTGTCAGCCTGCAAGAGGCATGACTGTACTGATGCTGCATACTGACCTGGAGCCACACACAACCCTCAGTGTTACAGTAGAGTAACTAACAGTAGTTGCTTGATTGTGAAGCTACTTTTCATTGAGACGAGCCATTTCTTGCAGGAATTGTATGTATTATAACAACTAGGGCTACATTTCATGGTTTAATACCTACTCTCTCACAATAAATGGCCTGTTGTTAAATGTTTTTCTTTTTCATTAATGTAGCTCTGGTCTGGTGATGAATTATTAATTAAGGCACATCGCCAAGCTAAAAGGTCAAATATTTATTGCTGCCAGCTTCTCAGATTTCTTTTTTCCTCCCTTTAGTGGTCACCACATTGAATCATCTGCCTCCATCTCCCCCTATCCCAGCGTCCTCTGTCACACCAACCCCCTGCATGTCCTCTTTCCCCTCATCCATGAATCTTCTCTGAGGTCTTTTCCTCCTGTCTAGCATATTCAGCATTCTTGGTCAAGCATATCCACTATCCTTCCTCTGCACATGACCGAACCATCTCAGCATTGCCTCCTAGACTTTGTCTCCAAACTCCCTCTGATATACTCATTTCTACTCCTGTCCACTCTGGCCACTCCCAGTGAAAATCTTTAGCTCGGCCTCTCGTCTTTTTATCAGAGCCACAATCTCCAAACCATCATAGCACTAGCATATTATAAACCTTCCCTTTGACTCTTATCTCTAGCCATCTTTTACAAATCACCCCTGACTCTGGTCTCCACCCGTTCCACCCAGACTTTACTCTCTTTCACTTCTCTCGTGCACTGTTTATTGCTTTGGATGGTTGATCCCAGGCATTTAAAATCACCCCCCTTCACTTTTCCACCTGCCCCCCTCGCATTTAAACACATGTAGTTTCTCTTCTGCTTTCTTTCATTCCTCTCCTCCTGCATTTGGGTTTACATAATTGTAGATACAATATTAGCACCTGGGATTTCATCAGCCTTCTTACCTGATTAAGTAGGACAGCCAATATGTTGTTGGCTGTCCTAAAGTGTAAGTCGTTTCTGAAAACTGTTCTTAACACACTGCAAAAACTACAGTACTACATGTGCGATACATAATGAGGTGAAAGCATAGACTCTACTGTGAATGTTCATGACACATGACAGGAAACGCAACGTATGATTGTGCTTTATTTATGTGAGAATTCATATAGTTATTTCACACAAATTTTTAAATACACAAATATATCAGTGGTCATGGTCATGTATTCAGTTTGTTTTTCCCTGTTTTGCTTAAATTAAATATAGACTAGTATCACAGTATTGAAACACAAAGACAAGATCTATTTCTGGGTATCAGCTCATCAAGTTGTAAAAACTTTGATCTTTGAGAAGAGCTAAAAGCACCAACGTGTGAAGTCATTGTCGCACCATTCGTTTTAGACCAAAGGTGCTAGTGTAGAAGATCTTATTCCAAGGCACTTTCCTTCTTCTTAATTTTACCGTTAAATAAAAACTACTACTTTCTACAAGAACTGGATATGCATTAAGGCTCACAATATACCTAAATACAAATGCAGTGCTCACAGATACATGCGTTCCCTCATTAAACAAGGTAGAAAAGTGCAATGTCAAGCGTTAGGGAGTATATAAAAATATAGATATGTTTTAGACAAGTAACTGATGCTGAACCGAGCATTTGTTCTTGTTTGCTCCAAAGGTTTTGGTAAGCTAATCGTGGGTAAATAAACAGCAGTTACAGCTGGATAAGTAGTGTTCATTTTCACGTCTGTCTTTCTTTAAATAGCAGGACTCCAACATGAACACGAAACTCCTTCGGGTGGGACGCATGCGCTAGAAAGCATTGTGTGGCAGTGGAGAGTCTATGGCTCAGAGGGAGACTGAGACTCCTCCAGGCTCTTCAGCAGATCTGCGTACGCAGATGAGTTTATAAAGCGGGGGTACGAGTCTCTCTGCATCAGCGTGTAGATCTGCTGCTGAGCATCGTCGAACGTGTGCGAGGTCGGCTCAAGCATATTGCGGTTTATCACTTCTCGGACGCGTGAATCCAGACTGACCTGGAGAGGACGAGGAGACAGAAGAATGTTCAATAGCACGGATGATGGATTTAAAAAAATGCACATATAAAAGGACAAAACAACTTCCACACGAGGATTTTATACTCTGCGTGACACTTTCAGATGCTTGTTTAACTGCTCGTTACTGCAAATGCCTTATTAGCCAATCACACGGCACCAACTCAATACATTTAGGCATGTCGACATGGTCGAGATGACCTGCTGAAGTTCAAACTGAGCATCAGAACACAATGTGATTTAAGTGAATGTTCCAGTTGGACTGGTCTAAATATTTTAACTGCAGATCTAAAAATGGTAAATGGCCTGTATTTATATAGCGCTTTACTAGTCCCTAAGGACCCCAAAGCGCTTTACATATCCAGTCATCCACCCATTCACACACTGGTGATGGCAAGCTACATTGTAGCCACAGCCACCCTGGGGCACACTGACAGAGGCGAGGCTGCCGAACACTGGCGCCACCGGGCCCTCTGACCACCACCAGTAGGCAACGGGTGAAGTGTCTTGCCCAAGGACACAACGACCGAGACTGTCCGAGCCGGGGCTCGAACCGGCAACCTTCCGATTACAAGGCGAACTCCCAACTCTTGAGCCACGATCGCCCCAATCTACTGAGATTTTTCCACGCAACCATCTCTAGAGTTTAAGCAGAGTGGAAAAGAGAAAAAGAGGAAATATCCTGTGAGCCTCAGTTCTCTGGGTGAAAAAGCCTTGTTGATGCCAGAGCTCAGAGAACGGTCAGCCTGCTTTAAGCTGGCAAGAAGGCGACAGAAGCTCAAATAACTGCTTGTTATAAGAAAGATATACAGAAGAGTGAATAAACAACATGCTGAATCTTGAAGCAGATGGCCTACACCAGCTGAAGACCACTCCGAGTGATCTGATGTCCGTTAAGAACAGGAAACTGATACTACAGTTCACACAGGCTCACCAAGACTGGACAAAAGAAGATTTAGATTTCTGTTGCCTTCTATCAGCAGTTCAGGCTTCTGGTTTAATAATGTGTGGGATATTTTCATGGCACACTTTCAGTCTCTTAATACCAACTGAGTGTCGTGTAAACACCACAGCCTACCTGGGTATTGATGCTGACCACGCCCATCTCTTCATGACCACAGTGTTCAAATTAGAAACTGGTCTTTTGAACATGGCAATAGATTCCAAGGTGACCAGATCTCAATACAATACAGCAACTGTTTGATGCTGTTGTGTCATTATGTAAAAAATCTCAGAGGAATGATTCCAGCACCTTGTTGAGTCTGTGCTATGATGAATGAAGGCAGTTCTGAAGGCATAAGGGGTCCAGCCTGGTACTAGCAACATGTAACTAATGGAGTAGCCAGTGAGTATATATCAACGAGGCTTCCTGCTACCAGCTTGAAAATGTAAAATTACTGCTTTAACCACTTTTGACTCAAAAATATCTACTTACATGCCTTCTTTTGACATAATCCATAAATTAGTAAGGCGACTTCAACCTGTCAGTTCACATGCCTTTTATATGTTGTTTAGTGGTCTCTAGCTAGTCTTTTTTCCTTTTTTATGACTGTTGGCTGGTTTATGTTACTGGTAGCTACACTTGCTGTTGGTGGGTTATTAACAATACTGTTCTTGCAGCCTGTCATTAACATGATATTTATAATACTCCACTTGTTGTCAGTGCTGTTATACTTTGACACCCTGACTCTATATACACTCTACACCCTAAAACAGCCACTGTGAGACTTTTGGTGAAGTCGATCTTAGAGCTAAAAAAAAGGAACATAAAAGCTGCCTGCAATGCAGCAAAAGCAATCTGCAATATTACACCTCAGGAGTGAGAATGTGTTGATTGTCAGCATTTGAACTGTAGTAAACATATGTGATAATATGGTTGCTACTTGGGACAAAGAAACTGAGCTGATTATTCTTTCATCCAAAATTTATTTACAATAAGCTAATCTGCAGATTATGAAAAATGTTTTGATATTTTAAAAATGATAACTTATCATAACATATCTGAGAAGATCAAGGCTAGAGAACACATTTATGATGTTCTGTTGATAAACTTAGATATGATCATTCTAAGTATTATTTACTCACCTCTTTAGGGGAAAGGATGGAGATGAAGTCCTCATAGATCTGGCGGACTTTCTCCTCCACCACAGTCTTGTTCGTCTCCTTTTTGAGCTCCTCGCAGGCGAGCCAGAACATCATGTTCTCCTCGCTGAACTCTGTTCTCAGGAACTGCCTGAAGCAGCTTCGCCCGGCTGCACTTTTCATCACCCTTTCAAATGACATCGCCCAGGAGCGAGTGTCTTCCAGAGTAGGCTTTGGGCTGGAAAATAAAAGAATAATGGATGCGTTGGCATGTCACCGAATTTCCACAGCAATGTCACAGATTCTGTATCGCTGAACTCACCTTTCTTCGCAATTAGTGGTTTTGTCCGTCCTGCTCTCAAACGTGGACCTTTGTATTGTTTCGTCTTCGTTTCTAACAGTCAAACTGAAAGACAAATAACACGGAGAGCTTTGACGTTTTGATCATGAATGTTTTTAAAGCAGTTTGTCACCCGGTTTTCAGTTTTTCACCCTGCAGCTTGAGCTAGACATTCAAAATTGGAAAATCTTCTAATGTGACCATTTGTTATCAGACAGAATAAATACATGTTATAATTCAATGCATGGCAAAATACATGTGGAGGCCCTTAAGGAGACATGAAAACACCTGCTGTTGTTTGAGTTTGTGTCACACTGGGCCTACGATCAGAACTAATGGGATCCGTAGCTACATTAGCCATGCAGTGTGCTGACATTACCATCAGGATTAAAAGTAATGCATTTGTTCCTCAGTCGCTGTGACGTGCATCACGACTGTATTTGTCCTTACAGCCAATAAGAGAACATTTTTAACATTTTGCTTGTGGCTAAACAATTTAGAAATAAGGGCCGACTGCTCATAATTTGTTTGCAGGTGTACCAGCTAGCCTCAAAGCAGACATTGTGTAAATATGTTACATGATGATGCAAGTAGCAACCTCTGGAGCCGAAAACTGCATTTCCTCTAGTGGCCACTTGAGGCTGGCTCCATAATAGAGTCAACACCCACAGACTTCCGTGTTAAAATGCCCAAATTTAGAGCACGTTTATAATATGGTATTTTTTAATATGTAAAACTCATTGTTCAGGATACTGGCATTAGCAGCCTAGCTGTGCAGATTCACAGCTGTCCAAAAGTCAATGCACTGCACCGCGGTTGTACTTTTGTGGAAAATAGATTATCTGACTAATGTCATGATGACTAATGTCACTAATGTCATGTCTGTGAGGTGTAGCCATCCAAGATGTTTGTGCTTCAGCTTTGCTGAGTTAAACTGTAGTATTTTTTTCCTTTTACTTTGGGCTTCAAATCAAATCAAAATGTATTTATATAGCACATTTAAAAACAACAGTTTTGATCAAAATGCTTCACAAATTAGGAAATAAAAATAAGACAAATACAACGCAAGACGAGACAAACATAGAAACCAACCAAATGATAATCAAACTATCTTACATCAAAGCCAGAGTAAAAAGATGGGTCTTTAAATGAGATTTAAAAGACTGAACAGTCTCAGAAGAGCGAATGGCAATAGGGAGTCTTACAACGTGGGAGAGGTAGCTAGCAAGTGGGTCAAAGGGTAACAGTTAGTTGGTTCAATGGAATATGGCTGTCAAAGACAATAACTTCAGTTTTACTGTCATTCAAGGTTAAAGAGTTTTGAGATAGCCAGGTTCTCACATCATGAAGACAGTTAAACAATGTATGCAATGGATCTGTGACATTCAAACCGCTTATTAGTAGATCCAAACTTTTCACACAACTCTATGCACTATGCAGTCATTGGTTTGACCGCAATCTCCCCTGCATACCAAAAGTATTCTAGAGTCAAATGTGAGGCCATCTGTTGAGCAGCTAAAGCTTGGCCCACGTTTGGTTCATCCAACAGGACAACGATCACAAGCACAGGAGCAACAGGACTCTATGTAGTCCTGTGAAAATCTTCTTTTTCACATATAGCTAGAGCCTTGTAACCAGGCTTGCTAGAACTAGCTGATCACTTAACACTCCACCCTCTTGTCCAGATACAGTTACTTCTGGCTCCCAAAAAGCCACCATGGTGGTGACCAATACACTAACCTTAAGGCCTCAAAATGCACAGGCCAAAAGCAATGTGATGGTTGTGATGGCCACGTTTTTATGGTGTGCGCTCAAGAGCAGTGTTTTTCTTTGTATAACTCCTTTCGATATTACATTATAACTCTGCTAACTCTTTACATTCATAGGGAAAGTGACATACCCCAAATGCATTATATGGACTTTAAAATTTCTCCAGCAGCAAACAATCAAAAACCTCAGGAACCATTGGTTTAATATTATACAGTCTAGCCTCATGACTTCCCTTAAATAAAACTAAGAAGCCAATCCCAAATGGTACACATTAAAAATGGGCTGGTGTCTACATACCCTATATGTAGACACTAGACTGAGATAATATCAAAACCCAGAAATACTTTAAATTTCATGCAATCCTCAGTCAAAAAGTCTATTGCAAACACTGATTTCCTACAGTGTAGTGTAGCAGGAGCACTATGCATTCTATAGTTTCTTCTTCATTTGAAATGAGAGAACATTTACAGCACGTTCAGGCTGATCCACTGGGAACGTTTCTGTAAAAAGTATAGTGTGTCAACTGTCCAGCTCATCCTGTGAGTCTCACCTGTGTGGAATTAAAACCTTCTCTCTGCCTGAAGTAGCAGCTGGCTGTCGGCTAATTGGTTCAGGTGAGAGTCCATTGTGAGCCATCCCACCTGGGAATGTGGTGTTTGAAGCTGTGCAACAATTAAATTAAAGTCATACAGATGTAGAATAAAAAACGTATTACTCATCCCCAGCGGAGTGAATTATCGCGACCACGTTCTGCATACAACAGGTCGGCTGTCCTCAGAGGAAGCAAAAGCAAATAGCTGATAATTCCAAAACAGGTTTAACCCCCCCTGAGGCCTCCATCCGACGAGAGCCGGCGCCGGTCACGGGGCCACTGAGTTTATGTTTTTCTGGGTTGCTGTGTGGATGGTGCTGGTAAATGAATGAGAGGTTGGAGTCAAAAGGGAGGTGCATCTGTTGTTGAGCTGTTACTACAACATACGTCTCATTTTATTCCAGACGGAAACTATTAGATTTTTATTTGATTTAACGTTTTCTGGTTTATGTCTCTGCAAATTAAAAATCATTGTTTGGACAAACCAAGACAGTTGGCGGTGTAAACTTTTGCTCTGGGAACTTGTAATGACCACTTTCTTCATGATTTGCTGTTTGTGGAAGCTTTTTTGGGAGCAGGGACCACTTACAGAGGACAAAATAGTCCTAATAACAAACTGAATATACACCTTCACTACCATTTGTACTCTTATGCTCAGCACTATTTCCATTCTAAAACTTTTCAAGCAAAATACTCCAGACATGTGATGTGATGGCTCAAAATCATATGGGAGTTTCCATAGCTTCAGAGTTAAAAACATTAAGCTCATGCTACTGCACAAAAAGTCCTCTTTTAGAACATCAGGTGTTGGCATCGAGGCTGATGGAAATATGAACACCAAACATTACCATCAGATTTGATCCACCATCTGAATCACATTTGAATGGCAATGGCTTGATTTTTCAGTATTAAAATGATCACAAACACACTCCTAATGCAGTAAAAGCATACCTGGACAAAACAAAAAACACAAAGTGGTTGTCTGTGAGTCATGGATTGGCCTCCCAGTAGCCTGGACCATAACATTACTGAAGCAGGGTGGGGTTTGAATGGCCTTCAAGAAGCCTGGAGAACTATTCTGAAGACTACTTAAAGAAATTACAAGGAAGCTTGTCTAAATAGTTCAGGCTGTGTTGAAGAATAAAGGTGTTCATACCAAATAATAACTGTCAAGCTCATCAAAATTGTACAAACTCAGTTTTTGTCTTATATACTGTGTTTCCATGTATGTTTGCACATATTTCAGTAACACATGCACCCAATTCCCATTTTCCGAGGAAGCTATACAGCCATGAGGGCTGGCTCAAGACTTTGCACAGTACTGTCCCTATCTGTAGATATACCCATTTTAGTAATACAACAATCTTATTGGTTGCAGAGCTCTAGGGATCCTGAATCGCATTTCGAGAATCCTGCAGCTCTGTTGGGAAATGAGTTGTGAAAACACTGGATAATTGTAATGACTGGTTGTTTTCATGGGCCACTTACTCAGCAATCAATAAACTCAGTGTTACATCGGTAGATTTTTCTGTTTAATCGATCATAAATGACAAAAATGCTATTATAGTCTGTGAAATCTATGTGATAGCATTGCCAAAAACCGTAAACATTGGCATTGTGAAGTCACAAAACCAGAACACTTTAAGGTTTGGGTGTTTTTTTTCCCCATCAGGTGCTTATCAGCTGAACCTCTCCCTTCTCTCATGCCTCTTGACAGGCTATATGTAACACATTTTGTCATACTCGCCATCTTATTATAGAGCATGAGTGCTTTATTTTGTTTGTCATATTCTTGTTTTTAACTTGAACAGGAAATTCAAGGAAACTGCTGCATATTTTTATTTCTTTTTAAGACCGGTTTCATTTCCTGTGCATATTTCATTGCTTTTAAAAGAACTGTCCTTTTAGTCTTATTGCTATCTATTATGCATTGCTATAGTTGTGTAGTTGTGCTTGCATTCTGTTTTAGTTTTCTAATTGTATTTTTTCTTCTTTAGTTTTACTTAGGTGTAGATAAAATACAACACTGTACATTCTGGCTACGCTTTAGTGCAGTTCACTGGGCAGGGTTGTTCAGCGTTTTTCGAGCGTGGCGCACTCCTTTCTGTGGCAACTAAAGTGATTTAGTTTAAGGCCACTTTGGTGCCTTAAACACGTGTTTTGGAAGTAAAAATAACAATTGGTGATCAGTGGGAGACATGAAAGCAAAACAGAGATACTAAAATTGCTCAAAAACAAGATCCACTTGAGTGGGGCTGTGGCAGAGACATAGAATAATGCGTGGAGACAATGGCACTCAAAGCAGCAGCTCACTCAGGAGCAACAACAGCACCTTGCATTCCTATGCCCAGCCCTACACTAGCTGAAGAAGGCAACTACCCTCCCCTTCACTATCTTCTTTCACTGCATGCAGCCCCCAACCAGCTGCAAACGACACCCTCCCTCCCGAATTGTACGTAGCCACACCATTTGACATCTTGCTCCTTGTACACACGCATGCCATATGCCCGCTGCTTGCTTAAGTCCCACAGTCTTATTAGCTGTGAAATTAGCTACAGCTGACACCAATCAGTCCTGCTGGACCAAATTTGAGTGAGTTCAGGATTAATCTCGGCCACACAACAACAGCTAGCAACTCATGCAAAACTCATGAACCCGTGAAATTTAAGGAAATGTAATTAATGAGAGGACTTAAGTCATCAGTGTATAAATCTGTGTGTGGATGTGTGGGATTCAGTGGAGTGTTTCTCCTTACCAGGAACAGCTACAGCAGCAGCACCAGCAGAAGCAGCAGGCATTTGAGGCGTTGGTGGGGGTGTTTCCCATTCTGGTGCGCGCTTGGAGGACACTGGCAGCTGCTTCTTGATGAACCTGCACCTGTGTCTTACGCATCTCCTCCCGCTCTGAGCCCATGGGCTGAAAGCAGAAGACTACAGTGAGAGAGCTGCGCGGAAAGCAGGGTGGTGGTGATGGTGGTAGGAGAGGTTTCACTGGAAGATCATTACCGCATTAAGCGGAAGCATCACACGCAAAACATCACAGTCCAAGAAATCGCAAGAGATTAGAGATCTGACAGCCGGCGCGCAGTTCTAAGGAGGACTGAGAGGAGGAAAAAAAGCGACTCAAGCCTAAATGATACGGAAATCTCGTGCTGAAATCCGTGCTTGCTAAATTGAAACTACCTGAGGTGAATAAACGTGTCTTGCGGAATGCGCGAACACTTCACGATCAACTTTTGCACAATGCAACAGCGATCGACATGAAATATATAAATATATGAATGCAAACAGCTCGAGAAGCCAGTGGATTTTTTTAATCAAGGGTTTGCTGGATTATGCTGAATGTAACAAAACCCAATGTGATGAGCAACAACCCCCGCCCCCCCCCCCCCCCCCCCCCCCCTCATCTCCCCTCTCCGTCTGTGAGGGATGAGCAGTAATGATAGCGACAAGGCGTTACTCCTGGACCGCAGCAATCGCATCCTCGGGAGGATACACGATACAAGGAAAACAGTCTCCCTACAGCAAGCAGCCATTTATAGGAACATAATGCAATCATTATGATCAGAAATACTGATAATTTCGCGTCCACTCACATTATTCTCTCTCCCTTTAGAGGCAAAAAGAAGCAGCAGATCTGCTAATATCTAGGTTCGTTTAATGATCGATGATTTTATTTTAGCACGGATGACAGTGTGCACAAATTGTCTAGAAATTAATTCTAATATTCCTGGTTGCTGGAGGAACATCCAGATAAGAATGCTTCAGCCTCACTGGACCCTGTAACTACCCGCCTTATTTTCCAAAAAAGAAAAGAAGAAGAAGAAGAAGAAAAACTGCACAACCAGTCGTGCTTTCAGTCGTTTTTAAGACGCCCTCTCTGTTATAAAAATATAAATGTGTACTCACTGTGTCACCATGAATGCCAGAATACAGGTGATTTTTGGCTCGATCACGTCCGTCTGCCTCGGCTTGACACAAACCAGTTGGTTTCCTCTATGCGCATGCGTTTCCTGCAAGTGTGAAAAGATTTTTCTGCGTCCATGCATTAACTGCCAGAACACAATGTGCGCTGTCTGTTACAGCAATGGCTTCTTCTTGACAGATGGGGCAGGAAGTCTATTGCGTGGCACAGATAATAAACAGAGATTCTTGTAAATTATTATTCATGGGGGGTTTTGTTTTTGGAGGCAATGAAATGCTGCTGGTATATAATCAATAAAGTTTCTGCGATTGGGTCAATTTCTGTTGAATTGAATTATGAAGAAACGTAATATATTCTTAAATCGTTGCCTGTATCACTCATAATCTGGTTGGTAATGCATTTATTTTACTGGGTGCATTTTTGGATTCTGGAGTCAGTGGTGGCAGATATTAAGACGCTGTAGACGTCACAACCCTGACTAATTTAATCAAACATCTGGAAGATCCAAATCAACATCTGCACCTAGTGTGCTCCCAGTGTGGTCAGCACCACTTGAATCCACCAGAGGGCAGCGGCGCTCTATTTAAAAACGCCGGGGCCTAGCAGCAGACCCCCAGGGGATGCTGAGCCCAATGGAGGGCAAATCAGGAGAAGTAAAATTCGATTAAGTGACTGTTAACTAAACTGAATCTAAATGATAAAAAGCAATCACTGCACTTCTTCAGCCATGACAAGATTCTGCTTTATGTAGAGAGCAGGCTGCATAAACCCATCTGTCCTCATGCTGGGCTGAAGCCAGGATTTTAGATCAGTTTTTATCTCTAAAAATCTCTGGCTTTTATTAACCATTTATTCTACACAGTTCATTTAACCACTCAGTTATTTGTCTTTTCAGAATATGCAATAGGCTTTTGTGCATAAAACTAAAACAGAGTCACATATAATGCTGCAGTTAAGAAAATGCGCTGGAGCTTTTTAGATGAATGCTACTTTTTATTGTGCGTCAATCCATGTAAACCTATGTAATTTAAAATAATTTAAAATCAAACCTATTTTTTTTGAAACTCTGGTGTCAGTCTCCATACTTTTGTTGCAGCTTCTGAGTCGGGTGGTAACACCATGTACTGCAGTGATAGGTGTACATGGTGTCACAGTAACAGATGGGTAAACATAGGTGTATTTCTAAATGACATCACCTCACTAATGCTTAATAGTGTGACTGGATTATAAATTGCTATAGAATATAGAACATCTCAAATCATTTTTTACAGCCCTGTAAAAAGTATTTGACTTTTTTTGCATATTTCTCACATTTAAATATTTCACGTTATCAAACAAATTAGAAAATTAGACAAAAATAACCAGAGTAAATCCAAAATGCAGCTTTTAAAGGATGATTTCATGTATTAAGGATTTTTTTAGTTATCCAAAACCTACATGGCGCCGTGTGAAAAAGTAATTGTCCCCCAAATCTAATAACTGATTGTGCAACGCTCAGCAGCAAATACTGCAATTAAGCCTTTTTGGTAGCTGGCAGCGAGTCTTTCACTTCACTGTGGAGGAATTTTGTCCCAGTCTTCTTTGCAGAATTGTTTGAATTCAGCCACATTGGAGGGTTTTTGAGCATGAACGACCTGTTCTAGGTCACGCCAAAGCATCTCAATCTGGTTTAAGTCTGGACTTTGACTTAATTACACTCTAAAACCTTCCTTTTTACTTTTCGAGCCTTTCAGAGGTGGACTTGGTGGTGTATATTGGATCATTACTTTTCTGCATAACCCAAGTGTGCTTGAGCTTTGGGGCCAAACTGTCATGTTATGCTGTGCTAGTAATAAACAAAGCAAGCCTGGGAATCCAAGGTTTCCAGAAATCATTAAACATATAAATATGGGACTAGGAAACCCCCAGCTTAGAGGGATGACTTGACAAAGGACACATGGAGACTCAGACAAAATACACAGAAGGTAATGAAGGAAGAGAAAACAGGCGCACAGCTGTAGAAAACTAACCAAACACAAGACTGAAAGAACAGAACAGGAACACTAAAGGGAACTAATACATCTGAGTCATCTATAACTAACACAAGAAAATACAAAATAACACCATTAATAAAGAAGTATAAAATAACACAGAACATGAACATAAATTATTTCTCAAAACTCAAAAGGAATAATGAACTAACAGAAAACGCAAAACCAAGGGCATGAGACCCAGGGACCGTGACACACAATGATGGCTGGACTTTTGCCTTCAGGTAGAGCTTCTATTAGAGAGCAAAATTCATGGTTCCATTAATTACAACAAATCACCCATGTCCTGAAGCAGCCCCAGACCACCACACCACCACCACCATGTCTGACGTCTTGGTACGGTTTTATGTGTACATAGAAAATATGCAGGAAGAAATCAGGACTGTAAATGTATGTTATTTATCAGTAGTTTTAGCAAATAGAGACATTCATTCTAGTCTTTCTTAACACAACTGTCACATTTATCCAGGGTCTGGACCAACTCTAGTAGTACGCTGGCTCATGACCATTTCAGGTTGGGGTTGTGTCTTCTTTTGCTTTTGAACCAGGGATCTATTGCATGTAGAGCAAACATGCAATTAACTATTTTGGAGCTAAAGCTTCACAGGTAAATACAAACTTCAGAAATAGCATTTCCTGCCACATTTATCATCTCATGGTGACCATTTGTATGAATATTGCCCTCAAGTTGTGAACCATTGGGTGAAATGACCAAACTGCATACAGTTAAAATCAGCTCCAACTCCTACAGCAATAAAATGCTGTGTTTATACCTGTGAAGGATCTTAGTGGCTCTTTCAACACTGTAATTCAAAGTTTAAAGGCAGAGTTCAAAAATAATTTCAAAGTAAGCCTTAAATAAAATTTTGTGTTATTTGCAGAGTGCAAAACACCCTGGGTCACAAAAAAGAACACAAAACAGACTGAAAAAGGTAATATAGAAAACACAGTTTTGTTGTCTGCAGTTGTAGTCTTTGAACTTGTGGACACCAATTTAAAAGATAAAATCTATTCCGGAGACAGCAGCTTTTCATGCTGTATTATTCTGAAGTGTTGCGTAATCTAACCAAAAGAGAATGTTTTCCTGCAGTACAGTCCTATCCTGCAGTGACGTCGCAAGGCTGCAAAAATGAAGCCAAACCACAAGTGCAAAAAAAATGCTGTCCCTGAATGGCCACTTGAAGCTGGCAGTCAATTTCCATAGACTGCCATGTTAAAATACCTGACTGTAAATGAGAGTCAACCATGTTTATGCCCTGGTACATGCAAAGGGGAGGAAAACTAATCACACTGAATATGCTTATTTTTTCACTGTGCAGCACATTTTGTGAAATGAGATTATGCACTTCAGCTGAACTGGCATATGCAGCTGTGGAAATATGCTAGCTGCTTGGCTGGCAGCAGAGGGGGAATGCCCATGCCTTTCCACTTTGTATGTGTGACGCAGCTATAAAACATATTCAACACACACAGAGTCTCTCGCCCTAAGGTTCGCAATAAATCAAACATCTCGTCGCTCTAGTAATCTTTAAGAGGAATTGCCTCTTTAATGCCACCTGCTCTCCGGTGAGATAACTGTTACTGTGATCTACTGCTGGAACATGCAGTTATAAGCACATGTGTGAATCTTTTAATCTTATCACATGGATGCAAGCGCCTGTAACCTGACAGCCAATAGGGCTCTCCGATATGGGTATCATTTTCAATTCAGTATGGTATCAGTCTCAAAGCTTGCAGCCCTGTACAAAATGATCCAGCCTTCCAAAAGACATTCAGTAAATCACCCACCCAGCTGTCTGTCGAGGCAGTTTCCAGCAGAGTGGAACGCACGAAATGTGCAGCTACACTCGCTCCCGTTATTATGTCTCTCATTTCACCATCTTCATTAAAAGTCATTACCTCAGTGATTTAAAATAGAGTTACACACTGCGAACTCCTCGCCAGAGTTTATCTCAGAGTTGCAGAAGTTTCCACTATAATGACTTCACTTCCTTTTTTTTTATTATCAGCTCTGCAGCTTGACCGGCCATGTTGGGCTGTTGCATATCTGAGTGAGTGGGAGCCAGAAATATCCCGAAGGCCCCTGCAGGGCACTGCTGCACAGTATGTTTTTTTGAAGAATATACCTGAATGTGTCCTCGGGTGAATCACATCCACACAGCTGACGGATGTGGCTTAATCCTGGGACTCTAAGTGAAAGTAGACATGCAGAAGCAGAGTACTTAGTAGCACATGAAAGCCTTGCTCATATATTACTGGATGGGAATTACTTGTGGATTTTCTCATATATAACTTTAATGTTGCAGCTGCTAAAGGTTGAGCAAATTTGATTAACTTTATCGCACATTAATGTTCCCCCTGGGATCAGGAATGTCCCGCCTTAATCTATAATAAACGTGTATTTAATCTTTTCGGCAGCATAGGGAAAGGCTGGTTAGCGCCGTTTCCTCACAGCAAGGAGGTTCCTGGGTTTCAATCCACCAGCCAGCAGGGGCCTTTGTGTGTAATTTGCATGTTCTTCAGGCCCCATGTGGGCTTCCTTCGGGTGTTCCAGCTTCCTTCCACAGTCCAAAGATGCACATGTTAAGTTAGCTGGTGATTTTAAATTGGCCATAGGTGTGAATTTCTGCATCTGCATGAGTTCTAGGACAGGTTGCTATTGGTTACTCCACCACTCACTCTATGACAGCTGGGACGTGCTCTAGCATCCCTGTCACCCTGACATGGATAAGTAGAAGAAAAAGAACGGATCGATTGTTAATATTGTATTATTAAACTATAAGTAACCAAGGACTAACGAGATCTTTTGTGGCTGTCTTGCTATCTTTGGTTTCCACCACATTGCCAGAGTCACCCACAGATTGCGTGGAAGATACTGACTGACATTTGTTAACTATCCAACAAACTGTAGTGAAACTTGAAAGAGTGCAAACTGCAAATGGAGAACATCAGACTTTGAAGTAAAAGTTGCACCTTTTTACAGTTGAAACCATCATGTTTAAACATCTTGAGGTCTCTAGGTTTGTGTAATAGGGGCTCAAGCAATCAATTTTTACAGGAACTGCCAGCAACCTCTAACAACCGCTCACAGCTGGTCAGAATTATAAATTTGTCCACAGTGACTGGTGGGTACCAGTTGGTCTTTAGGCCTGTGTGCCTTGGGCCTTACACTGACATCAATAAATATTGTCAGTGCCATGATATGGTGATGTTTTAGAAGATTTTATGTCTTTTACAGCCAAGGTCACTACTCATATTACATAATATCACTCAAACACTTTCATTTAGGGGTGTGACCGCTTGTGAGCTCCTTGACTTCTCAGTACTTCACATGTTACAGTAACCTGTGAATTGTGCTGAACTGTGGGCCGGATAAGATACGATGACACTGATGTTTTGGCCACTTGGGGACATTAAAAACTCACCATTCGCATCAAAGAGACAACGTCTTTTAGGCTAACATCACATCTTCTGCATTATAAATCTGGTCTTTAGTGTAAAAAATAGTCCACTTACAGATGAGTGAAAGTTTTTCCTCTCTTCTTTGAACTTCAGTGCATTTATAGAAACACATTTCCCTCTGTCAGAGAACTGCAGCTGGTTTCCGGCAAACTGTTCTTACTGGAGGAAATTGGTTTGCCACAATGTTAACCAGCCACAGGCAACTACAGGGATCAGAAGAACAGAAGGAGCAGAAGACCTCCGACTGCATACAGCTTAAAGGAGGGGCGTCATCAGTCGGCAGACACTTTCATTTCGATGAAATGAAAACTTCAGAAGTGTCTTAATTTGTTTTCCCTCTGAGCCCTTCATAGATATTTAAAGTTTTGGTTGCCGCCGTCATTTTCTTTGTTGTTGCGGAAAGCAATACCCTGTGACAGATGCTCACAATGAACATCCGCTATATGACTCTTTGCAGCAGGGAGGTGGAATCATAATGATGAATATTACCTTTGGAGGGCTTCCAGTAGAGCGTAACACTTTTATTTTTTATTCAGGACCTGAATTAAAAATGTATGTTTACTGACAGTGCAGGCATGCTGATTAATGCTTCATCCACCTTCCAGATCCCCGTGTGGAAGACTGTGCTATATTCCTCCTGTATCTGTGTGATATTATGACTTGCTTGACTTGTTTTGACACATCTGATGACACCTATAGCACTGTGGTGACAAGTATATGTGAATACTAAAACTAAACACAAATGAGAGTTGTAAAAATCTCACATTAAAGCCACGGGCATAGATCTGCTCCTCTAAAAGCTTCCACTCTTCTGTGAAGGCTTTGCAGAAGATTTTGGAGCCTCGGCTGCAGGGATTTGCTCTGTTAGCCGGCATTAGTGATGCTGGACACTGATGTTCAGAGATAAGGACTGGCTTACTATCAGAGTTAAGACTTAAAGAAAAAAAGTTTTCTTTTCTGGAGTTAGTGAACCAGGGTGTCACCTCATTACCACCAAGCCGTAGCAGATCCATCGTTCCGACATGATAAGAGACTTTTTTTTTTTACAGCAAACAGTGAAAACCAAGCAAGGTGGTAGTTTGTATCGTTTGACTGCAAGTTTCTGGTATATATCCTTTAGTTTGGTTTAGTTGAGTCAGGTGAACTGATATTACAGATACCTAAAATGTCTTGTTCTTTCCTTTTAAGTAACTTCTGTCAAAGCCTTGTACTGTACGGTGGCCCTGAGAGGTCAAACACACGCTGCGAAAGCATGCAAAACACAACAGAAAGTGGAATAAAGCACAGTGGAAATAGAAATATGAAAATCTCACAAAACACAATGTTTTTTGGGGAAACAATAAGGTGACAGAAAAGCAGTGACAGAAACCAAAACGAATGATTGCACTGAGACACGTATTAACTCGTGTTGTGAATAAGAAGAAGATGCAGGCAATGTGAGTTTTAATTTCATGACTGATATAATACTTGTTATGAGCCATTTACAGTTACTTTGTCACTTCTGTCGCTGTTTTGTCATTTTCTTGCGTCCAGTAACGTGACAATAATTTTTTCATTTTACTTTTGCATTGTTTTTTTATTTTATTTCTGTGGTGTTTTATTTGGCTTCCATTAATTTTGCAGCGGTTTTCTATTTGGTGGTGATTTCTTAAGGTGCAGTGCATTTGACCTCTCAGAGCCACCGTAGACTCTCCATGAAACAAGATTTCAGCTATTAAACCAGAATAGAACCAGTTCTGGGCTGGTGGAAATGTCCATTGGTTAAAATACGATGCTCACATATAAATCAGGGAAACTGCCTTGTTATTAACAAAAAAGGTGCAGAATGAAAAGAGATATTCTTCTTGTTTTAATTAGAAAAAGTTCTAATTTCAACAGGACACTTTTCTTGTTATACCCTGTTGTTCAACTTGTGCAGCACAAGGCTACTCTGACTTTACTTTTTAAAACATACAGTGACAAAGTGCTTCACAGTTTGAATAAAACCACACATTAAAGACAAGTATAAATGTCCCAGTATACTAATTCTTGAAGACTTTGGAGTAGCTCAGTCAAACTCCTGACTTGAAACTGATCGAGATGCTGTGGCATGACCTTAAAAAGGTGAAAACCCTCCAATGCAGCTGAATTACAACAATTCTGCAAAGATGACTGGTTCAAAATTTCTCCACAACACTGTGAAAGACTCACAGCCAGTCACTGCAAACGCTTGATTGCATTTGTTGCTGTTAAGGGTGGCCCAACCAGTTATTAGGTTTAGGGGGCAAACATTTTTTCACACCATTGCATTTGCATTTTTGCCACTGCTTCTTGCAAGTCTAGTTACAGTTACAAACAGAATTTGACATTTTTCAGCACTTACACCAACAAATACACTTTCCTTAGTCCTCTAATGACACAATACAGCCACAGTGTTAAATATACATTATATAATATAGTTGTAAAAGCTCTGTTTTGTGCTTCTTTTCTCCTTTAAAAGTGCTTGTTGCTTATATATACACTCATAGGCAAAGAACAACAGGAACACCTAGCATAACACAAAGCTTTTGAATACACTCGCCCTGCAGTGAGAATGCATTCCCAGGGGAAGGAGTTGTAATGAGAAGCACAGAGAGCAGGTAATGGAGTGACAAGTACCAAGGTACTTCATATTCACGCCTCATTCGCTGCCAAAGAGGAACAGTTTCCAGCAGAAGGTGGAGGAAGGCAAACACATGAAAAGGCAACAGCAGACAACCCCCCTCCCAAAAAGAACCCCCAAAACTGCAGCTCTTTTGCGTTTGGCGCTGATTCCTTGGTGTATTTTTGTGTATTTTTTCTCTGCAAACTAAAATGATTCACTGCATCATTCTTTGATTTCTAATCTGGCTTCCATTATAAACTGAGTGTATACCTCCTCCTTCCTCTCCACCCCCCATCCTTCTCCTCCTGCTCTCTGTCTCCTATGCTCACACATCTTGTGCAGAGGACTGTAGTGACACCATACATTTTGGTGTTTTCTTCAAAGTCGGGCAGTCATGTGGACTCGGGCTGTTTTTAACATCTTTCTGGAAGCCTGTTAAGGTTTAATGTTCTGCCACAGCTATTACTCTATTACAAGGCTCACCTCATCTGCTGCGGACAGCGACTTGAAAAATATGGCAACTAATTAGGGATCCCTCTCAGTTAAAATGAAGGTCGGGAGAAATGGAATATGTTCCTCCAAAATAATTGGACTGAGAAAGTGATGGCTTGCTGCACTGACATAGAAAAAAATAAAGTCAGCAACTCGGCTTCCACCTTTTTGGTTGGTAGGATTTGTCGAGGATCCATCGTATTTGTTCTCATGGAAAA
The DNA here is from genome assembly GCF_057382095.1 of Aulonocara sp. 'chitande type north' Nkhata Bay. Taxonomy (NCBI): domain Eukaryota; kingdom Metazoa; phylum Chordata; class Actinopteri; order Cichliformes; family Cichlidae; genus Aulonocara; species Aulonocara sp. 'chitande type north' Nkhata Bay. The sequence goes on along the minus strand of NC_141352.1, from coordinate 21,834,390 downwards.
AAAAAATATACACAGTACTATATAGATGTATTATATATAGTACTGTACATTTAAAACAGGCTCCAGAAATGACTCTTATTTCTGCTGCAGCAGTATGATTGGCTCTACCCCCTGAAAATCATTGCAAATGAAAGCAGTGACGAAATATTAAAGTGAAGTTTTTCAGGCGAGACTTTAAACTATCTAATGTAAAATTTGACTATGTTCATTTTTTGTGCATTTCGGGTCACAGAAATGATTCCCTGAAAGCTTTTTGCCTGGAATTGCAAGGCACTTCTACACAATCTGCATAAAATGCAAGAGGAAATCAGTAGGTACCAAAAAAACCAAAAAACAAAACTGGCAGCAGTTGTTAACTTAAAGGGGGGGCTCATTATGCTCAATTCTACCCTTTATTTATATTCCAAGACTCCACAAGAGCTTTGTAATTTTATTCATGGCAAAAAAGCCCCTCGGTTCATTATCCGTCTGGAAAAAGCCTTTTTAGTTCGTGCCTCTTTAAGCCTCGTCTTCTTGACTAAAAGCCAGCTGTTCTCTCTCCCAGGTTGTCAAATATGCTGTTTTGTCACAGTCACTTGCATCTCGGAGTTGCTTTGGTGCTGCCATACACATGCTGTGGACTGGACACCAAGTTCAAATGTTGGGAAGGTGTGGTGGTGCAAATGATTGTCTGCCTCAGGGGTCTTGAACCTGTGGCTCTTTTGCCCGTGTCCACTGTGGGCCCCTGTGGCTTTGACAAAGAAACGAGATGAATGTGAATATGGAAATGAACTGAATTTTTAAAAAATATTTATTTTTATATATATTTATTTACTTCAATACAATCCTGTGGAAAAGTCTTGAGCCACCACTTATTTCTTTATTTTGGGATGGCTGTAGCTCAGGAGGCAGAGCAGGTCATCTACCAGCCAGAAGATTGGACACTGGAGCAGCCAGGGATCCAACCACCAGTCTGCATGTCTACGTGTTTTTAGGCAAGATACTACACTTCAAGTCGCTCTCCATTGCATTCATCAGTGTATGAATTTGTGAGAGTGTTAGATAGATAGGTGCAGAAAACACTGCTTGAATGAATGGGTGTGAACAGGTGAGTGTGGCATTTACATAAAGAGCTTTGAATGCTCAAGTAGATCAAAAAAGACAATTTTTTAAGTCACTTAACATTCATCTATGAGTCATTCAGTCACCTGATTTAAGGAATGAACCAACACTGTTTCTACATGTATCAGACAAATTAAGTTTATGTGTAAGTTCAATAAGGACGATCTATAATCACTCGTTTGCCTGCTTTCCTGGGTGTTAGGATGTTTCTTGTTCCTTACATCACCCACAATCTTAATACTGTCCAGTCATCTTGTTGCTTGCCTTCTTTGGGCCGATCAGCCTCTGCTATCTCCTCCACCTGTTGCAAAAACACATAATTTATCACACTTCCTTTTGTTGAATCAAAATTTCTTTACTCGAAAACCCTCTCAGCCATGGATTGCGCTCCCTAGATCTCAGACCTCAACATTACTGAAGGAGTGTGCGATTAGAAAAGAACAAAAACCAGCCGGCATCGAGGAAAAACTTTGAAAGGCCTTCAAGAAACCTGGAGAACTAGATTTGTTCAAATTCAGTTGTTTCCCTTATATATGCTGTATTTCCATGTATGTTTCTGCATGTTTCAATAAATTGCTCCACATATTTTTCCTCTTCCTAGCAAAATTTAAAGAAATGAGGCATCTGCATCATAGCCGCTGTCACCCTATGCCTCTTAATCTTGCTCAGTCCAAGTAGTGGTAGCAGTGATTAGCACAAACAGTGATAAAAGCACACATATATTTCTATTTCCCTAAACTATGGAGTCTAAATGGCAAAAAAAACACTAACTGTGGCTGACAATAAAGAATTTAACAGGACATGGATTTGTTACTCTTTGCTAAATATTAATGGAAACTGTTTCATTTGTACAAACACATTAAGTTCACAAAATTGCTTTAATAGCTCCAGAGTTACTGTTTCAAAGTCAACCTAAATATGCTAATAGATTTTCGTCCTTCACTTCAATTACTCCTGTTGAACAATTCCAGTTATTGTGTTTCTATAATGCTGTAACAACAAAGCATTATTGTGATAAAATGTGAAGTCATATTGATAAAAAGCTTTCTTCAGAGTGTTAAAACGTTTTAATTAAATCGTAAAGAGTCCCAGAAATGTTGTTTTCACTCAAGGTTTTGTCACATAATGTATGCATGTTGTTTAACCTTACATACATATATTAAAAAAAAAGCATAACTCATAAGTGTATCCACCACATTTAAACTGGTTACATTTAATAAACTGTCAAACAGAATACAATTGTGTAGTTGCAGCTCCAGTAACATGCCACTTGTGTAGGTGGAGGGGTGTAAATAAAATGACACGTTCTTATACAAAAAAGCCCTTGTTGTTGTGTCCATGGACTCAAATGTGGTGCAGATGTTCTTGGTTTGTTTATGTAACAAAGACAATCGTGAATACTCGACACATTATTGTGGAGCAGTGTTACATGCTGTAGTGTTAATAATGCATCATCAGTGGTCTGCGCTGCACTGAGCAGTGCACCGAGTCCACTCTGTAGCAAACAATGGATGAGGGTGTGAGTGAGTGAGCAAGGGCGTTTTCTCTGCTTTGATTAAATTTATCAGAAGCCTCATTCATATTTATAGAATAACAAGCCGAATATCCAGCCTGTTAAACAAAATTACCTTTTATATTTACAGACAACAGCTTGCAGGGAAAAACACACCACCTAACTTTGAAAGGACCTTAGGGCTAGTGTTGCGAAATCAGTTTCACCCCGGTTCTTTTTATTCCTCGAAGCATCCAGAGACGGCACCGGAACTCAGTAGTCATTTCACAAAACCTTTATTCACCTTTATTCATCTTCATTTAAGCATGCATCTTCTAGAAGGGAAGACGTGCAAGGCCGGTGTCCCTCTGCAGATCTTCACTGCTTTGTCTGTGAAACACAGTTTTGTAGAAGTGACCCCATCATAAAACCCCATGGTGTGCTGCAAACTCTGTGTCTGTGTGTATGCACGACCATGTGAGTGCCTGTATTTGCGCGTACCCGTATGTCTATGTGAGTGCACGTGAGTGAGTGTGCGTGTAGGTGTGGGCGTGTCGTAACAGTCAAAGCACTGTGTGTGTATGTGTCTTTGTATACGTGACTTCCTGGGGGTCATAAAAGTAATCTCCTCACCCAAGCTACACCAAATTCCTTTAGACAACATACAAAACAGAGCTAACATATTACAAACACTGAGACCCCCACTCTGCATCCACTGGGCCATTGGCCTCTTGTTGTCTTACATTTACAGATATGGTGGAGAGTCTCCTACAAACCTACTTCTAAGTTTATAACAATTATGAGTTTTAATAAAAGTACAAGCATCAGCATCAGCAACCCCCAACTGTAGCTTCCTGTCTCCTTCTATGGCAGGCAGACCCCCAGTGTCCATAAATTCCTTTCTCTCAAAACAATTACACACACTCTCAGGGCTACAGCTAAGCCAACTTAAAACACAGACAAATCCTTCCTTATTCCTCTGATCTAAACAAATTTAACACATCATATTATAATAATTATTTTCTTGTACTCACACTAGGCATGCTTAGTTATTGTCATTTTGTTGTTTCATGTCTATTTTTCGTGAAGTTTTTCAAACTCTTGGTTTAGTGTTTCCCTACTAATTCTTTCCTCTCTGACTTTGTGTTTATTTTCCAGTTTTGCTTTGTCTCTGTCTTCATGTTCAGTGTGAGTCTTCTTGTCTCTGTGATTACTGCCTTTTGGATTCTTACATTATTTATATTGAAGGTTGATCTTCTTGTGCTTTACATTAATTTTGCTCCCTCCTCTTACTCCCTGATTGTTTTCATCTGTTGATGATTGTGTGCACCTATATCTCATTATTGTGTATATATATAGTACTGTGCGATTTATCGGAAAAATACACAGAGATACATGGAAATACAGCATATATAAGGGAAAAAATGGAATTTGTACAAATCTAATGAGCTTTAAAGTCAATATTTGGTTTGACCACCTTTATCCTTGAACATAGCCTGGTGTCTCTTAGGCAAGCTTTCTTGTAGTTTCTTTAACCTCCTAGGACTTGGCGTTCACATATGTGGACATCACATTTTGGGTTATTTAGACCAAAATACCAAATTTTCCTCTACATGTGCCTGATATCCACTTACGAGGACATCATACTGCTACTGTTCTATCAAAATTTTAAATGAATACCCTCATATGTGGCTCTTATTTTTCTTAAAAGCAAAAATAAGGTAAAAAAAAAAATCTGGTAATTTTTGTTTGTACATTCATCGGGCCCCAATATGCCCAAATATCAAAGAGAAATTAAAAATGCATGCTGTGGAAGAGTTCGGGTCTTAGGAGGTTAAGTAGTCTTCTGGAATAGATCTCCAGGCTTCTTGAAGGACATTCAAAGTCTTCTTTGGGTGTTTGCTGAAGTTTAGGTCCTGGGGAGGCCAATCCATTACCAGTCTATGTGTGTTTTTCTATCTAGGTATCGTTTAACTGTTTTGGGTGTTTAGGATCATTGTCATGCTGTAAAATGAAGTAGTGGCCAGTCAGACTCTTATATCTCACTTTTAAGCCAATATCTCTTTGGGAATTAATGTTGTTAGTGCAAAAACATTATTTCATGCTTGTCTGAGTGTTTCGTCTTCACTCACCTCGTTTCACTCTGTGCACTAACACACCACTCTCCATTTAACCATTAGGTATTGTTAATCTCTGGGTCTCTTCCACAGTGTGTCTTTTATCCTGTCTCCCTCCCATCCCTGAGCCCGAGTCTGCTGGAGGTTTCTTCCTGTTAAAAAGGAGTTTCATCTGATTGTTAGGGTCTTTACCCTACATTATAAAGCAACTTAGGGTAACTGTTGTTGTGATTTGGCATTATATAAATAAAACTGAATTTATATGAATTTGTTCATGGTCCTATTAAACCATTTTTTAAAATTTATTACTTACTGCTTTTTAATTTGTTTTAGTTAATATTTTGCATCATAGTACAGTATATAATCTCTTCTATATTGCTGGATGCAGATCTTTCCTTATTTTACTTTACTGCCTGGAAAAATGCCTTGTTGCATCATCATGAGCGCCCACAAAACAGTAGGTAATTCACAGTTAACACCATTGGCATTTTCCTGTTATTTTCAGCAGTCTGTTTATGACAAATGTAGCAGGAGGACTCTGGGTGGCAGATACATGCCCACTCACATGCATCAGTTCCTTTACTAGGCTGGCGGCCCATAATCCTTTATTATTCAAATTCAAATTCAAATTCAAATTTTTATTTGTCACGTACACAGTCATACACAGTACGATATGTAGTGAAATGCTTGGACAACTGCTCGTGACCTAAAGAAAACAAAAAAGGAAAAGGCTATGAATAAGATAGGAAATAAATATGAAAAATTAAAAAGGGTAAATTTAACTAGGAAGGAATAAAATATAAATTAAGGTTAAAAATGAAATAACTGTACAACACAAATTAGAATGAAGGGTAAATTTAACTGGGAGAATAAGATAAAATATATAAATTAAAGTTGAAAATAAAACAACTGTACAACAAAATACACAATACACAATATAGAACTATATAAGAATGTATGAAGAAATATAAATAAATATATACACAATAACAGCAGCATATACACAATAACAGCAGCGTGATTTAAGTAATGAAGTGAAATCACAACAGAGAAGCGTGCCTCAAATGACACAAACACAAATTTTCTATAATCTAAAAAGGGTGTCTGTGAAACAAAAAATAGCACATTTTAAAAATATTTACGAGCTTTTTGTTCAGGAACTGTAACTCTTAACTTTTTAGTTATTTTATTATTAATCAGAATGTCACATGCCAAGATGGCAATAAAGGAAAGTGGACTGAAGCAAAACCCAGGGCAGACTGAGAGAGAGGAGAGGTTAGTCCAGGTGAGGAGTTCCACAGAAATATTCCAGAGGATTATGTTTGACGTGGGTGAGGTGGCTCACTTGGTTTGTCTGGGAAGAATGCATAGAGGGGGGACCGCTAGTCTGATTTATGTCTGGAGGAGGGAGAGGTTTTCTTTGTGCCTAAGATGTTATAATGATATGGCAGTATATAAAAAAATAAAATTGAAAGGTTTTCAGATGAGGGATGTCAAAGGGACAGGACAAGCTTGATGGGAACAGGTAGCTTACGCTGAAGAGCTAGCTGCTCTTTGGCTACAGAGGTAACACTGGGAAACAGAGAAATAGAGATGTTAAACTTGAAAGTTTGCAAATCTATGGAAGAGCCCGATTCCCACTAATGAAGCAGAGCATGTGGTGGAAACTTGGTGTTGGAGCTGGTCCTAAGGACTGGCTGAAAATGAGACTGATGCGGAACAAGGGAGTCAGCCGAACAGCGGGAATCCAAGGCGGCCCCTCATCTGTCCAACCCTACCTGCACTTGAAGAGAGTTGGAAGACCAAAACATGCAAATGGCTGAAAGTTATGGCGTGTAAAAAGTTGCTGCAGTGTTTTATGGTAAGCCAGAGCTGTGGCTTCCTGAATAACTTCAAAACTGCTAATGGATGCAGGGTCTGTGTTTAGACTTTTGTGACATGCAGCAGCCCAGTGTCTTAATTATTTGTTATTGTTTTTATCCTTGAGTGACTCACAGTGATTCATGTTCAGTCCTTTTAATTTTTTTACTCTAACTGGTGAAACTGGCTGCTTATTTCTAAAGGCACAAGGTTTTTTTTTGGATGCAGACATTCAAGGACTTGTAGACTCAAATTTCCTCTCAAAATGCCCGTCCCCTCTGAGAAGAAAGATGGTTCACAAAGAGGTAATATACATCTTCACGTCAGGAAGATTACAATCTTTTTTTTAAATATAGTTGTGAACAGATGGCCACACAATGTCTCTGGTCTCCACATACACAAACTGTAGTGTGTTTTTTAAAACAATAAATATCTCTATTAAGCCATTACACATATTTTACATGATAAACTGAACGTTTTTGACTGAAACAGCCATCACTTCTCTGGCCCTGATGTCAGTGTCATAAGCCCGGGGATGGACCAGTTGAGCTTAAAGTCAATTAGAAATAGGCACGAAAGCCTGAGATGATATGTGTTACATTTCTTCACTTTGCTCGATTCAATAAAATGATAGTTGAAAATTATTCTTTAACACAAATTTAGTTTAATTCAATGAGGACATTCAGTGACGTGACTTCAAGGAGTTCCTCGGACTGATGCTGAGGTCTGCAAAGTGGGTCCACTCTTTCATTTTAACAGCCAAAAGTTACTTAATGCTGAACTAATCCCTGTGAGGTTTCTGTAGAGAAGATATGAAGTGTACAAATCTTAGCAAGCTTTCCTCGTGCCCAAGTGACAGAGCTCTCTAGTTACAGAATTTATTATGATGAAAGTGACTGAAAATGGAAAAACTCACAAAGGAAAATAATTGAGGTGGAACGATGGGTCAACAAAACATTCAACTTTAAATTGGTTGCCATCATTGCTTCAGCCTTTAACTGTATTTTATTATTGCAGCCTTGATTCATAAATAAAAGTACATCTTTAATTATTTTAAACAATGCACTTTTCCTTATGACCTCATGCTCATATCAGGTGTTAGGAGAAATGATCCATAGGTTTATTTAAGTTTCCTGTCCTCTGTTTGCCTGGCTTAGATGAATAACTTTGTGATTTTACTGTGAGTGAGAGCTTGGGCAGCGTGGTGTATGCTGAAGTCATTTAAGGAGAATCTGTGACATGGCGATGAGTCAGAGGTAGGAATAAATGCGCCTTAGAGCCAGAGGAAGTGGTTCAAGTAGATACTTCAAATAGTTTTTTGTTTGATAGAAAGTAAAGGGGGTCACTAATCTAATGTTGGCCTTTGGCTTTCAATGACCACTATTCAAAGCAGCTAGATGAATGTGACCCATTGTGAGCTATGTCTTTCATTAGTGCAATAATGCAGAATCCCTATAGGTCCATGTCTGTCTTACATGTTAAAATGAGAGGAGCTCTAGAGTTTTCTGTTAGATAAAACAGAGTTTCTTGTTGAAACGCAGAGCTGTGATGTGCGGGAAGAGAATAAGCATGCAGTTTATGTTTCGTTAACACACAGATAGATAAGAATGTTGGGTAATTTTCAAACAATGTTGCCAATATTTTTATGTCCAAGGTGTCACGATTTCTGCCTGTTTAAACTCTTTGTGTGTTTACAGCATGCACAGTGTGATAAAGCTGTGATAATTTGCACAAGAACAAGCGACACCCCTGTCAAGAAAAATGTGCCCGCTCTGACTAAACCAGTGAAAATGCAGTGACAGTGTCCCCCGCAATGCTAATTTCTCAAGCACCATGAGTGAAAATCTTTCAGCTGTTTTCTCTCATTTCATTAGGATGTGGCTCTATTTCATGCACAGCAAAAGAATATTGTCACAAAAACACATTTTGACTTTTGGTGTGATATAAACAATGAGAAATTGTTGGTAGATATTCATAAATAAGGTACTACTGTGTTTTTCCCTTCACTTTCCCCCTTGTTAGATCAAATCTTTTTCATGCAGCCCTAATAACAGATACATGAGAGAGCTGTAGTATTAACATAACAGTGTTAAAAGACATAAAAAGATGGGATTTTTTGTCTGTTTAAATTCTGGACCGCTAAGTCTATATAATAAGCATGCACAGACTTTGGGTACTTTCACATTTGCAAAAGCCTTCAAAAAAAGTCACTGATGTCAATGAAAAATCCATGAACGCTAAGGCAAAAATAAATCAGTTTCTGTTAACACCACGAGAAGATTAAACTTCAACAGCTGTGTTCTACAGTTTCAAGACTAAAACACGAGGAAATAGGGGATAATACAGCAACCTGGAAACAAAGATAGTAACTGTGCAAATACAAAGTGGCAACTTTTGGTGCTACAGAAAAAGTGGTCAGTCTGCTGACTGTGATTCAATCCCCGTAAATCCTCCACAGTGAAATGTTCACCTGTACAGCAGAGATAAACAGCCTGGAATAAACGGATTTCGGCTTTTGGTCTAATTTTCCCCCACAAGACAAAAAACATAATTTTTAACCAGCCCACTAATTTAAATTGCATTAATGTGTAAAGTTTTGCATGCTACTTTTAGCAAGAGGTGGAGTCCTTTTTGTTGTTCTACAATTTAGTTGAACTAAGATCAGTTTCTTTAGTAATTCTGCATTCAGTAAAGTTAAAGGCGCTTCAGTAGCAAAGTTGAAAAAGCAACAAAAAACAGGATTTGTTTTGCTCCTTAGCAAGCCGGAGCATTATGCATCACCAGCAATACAGCACAATGCTTTGCTTTTTGGGGAGTTCTCTTTTTTTGGCACTTAAAAATACCATCACCACATATTCACAAATAGAGCCTGGTCAGTGCTCTGTGTATGGCTAATAGACAACAATTGACTGCCGCCATCTTGGATTTTTACGTGGGACTACTTTGACTTCTTGAGTTGGAAGTCCAACTCAAGTGGATTTTCCAATTGAAAATTCCAACTGGGAGCTTGGAAATTCACACTTCACCAGGAGTGGACAATCTGTTCTTCATAACCAAGCTAGCTAGTCTGTGCTAGCAATAGCATTAGCACCCTAAATGTCCTGTTTGATTTCACAAAACAAGATGACAACATCAGAGATGCCAAACTTGACGCCCTTTGGCTGTTGCTAAACCAAAACATGTCCATTGATATTATAATGGATTTATCTATATTATACATGTTCAGTAGTAACAATTATATAGATGCAAACAGAACATTTTTTTTGTTTTCTTCTTTCTTAGTCTTCCTAGTGTTTCTGTGGTGCCTTTCTATTGATAGTAGAGATGGCACTATACCACTTTTTTATGTCTGATATCGATACCGATATCATAAATTTGGATATCGGCCGATACCGATATGAATTAAACTTCCGATATAGTGTGTTTTTTAATCAATAAAACTGTTTTTTAATATCTTGCTGCTTTTTGTATAAGTTCATACTCAAGTTAAAAAAACAAAACAAAACAAAAAAAACTAAAGCTATTCTGTTATACCTGTATGCAAAAAATGCATTGCACCCAAAATATTTCATAGTTCAGCAATACTGATCAATCTAATAAACTTAAACCTACTCCATCCTCCCTATTCTGGTATTTTAAAGAGTAGGCAACCTAACTAATAGGGCTCTAAAACTCCCAGCAAAAAAAAAAGAAAAAAGAAAAAATAAGGAACCACCCTCCACCTCATGATGCTTAATCGACGTAATCAACTTTAATTTGATGCAGTGTGAAAAAAAATGCACAAAAATAAATTATTTTTCAAGAATAATTAAATAGATTCAACATCTTTCTTCAACAGAACGGCAGACTGCACAGATGGTACCTTCCCAAAGGAAAAAGTAGTATAGCTTACTAGGGTATATTAGACTTAATAGTTACTATATACAGTAATGGACTTCTATTCATTTTACATCAGATTAAAACTTTGGGTGTAAGATTCAGATAATTATTTAATAAAAGCTAGACATTTTAAATGAGAATAAGAAAGAAAAGTATGTCTTTGTGCCCCCTTCTCCCTGTTCATGCCCTATTGGCCCCCCTGGCTAAACTTTGCTAGATCCGCCCCTGCACAGTTACCAGCCGTCAGCTACATAGAAAAAGATCCTGGTGTAAAAAGTAATATTAAATAAATAAAACAAAGATAAACAAACAAGAGAGACGGACTCGCGACAGAAAAGCCGATCAGCTGATCACTGATCAGTTTCATGATTGAAGTAGCAGCAGGAGAGGGAGGGGGAGAGAAGAGGCAGTCGCTCCATATATCGGTTGTTAAGCTTAACGTGGGAATGCTTTACAAACATTCAGAGATCAACTTACACACTTGCTTTACTTCTCTCTGGGATCACTTCCTCGGAGATGAAATGCTGGTTTGGTAGCGAAACTACAAATACACACAGCCGCTCTATCACGTGAGCATACTGCTCCAACGTGCTACGGTTAAGAGGAGAGTTACGCCGTGTCGCAAGTTTTGTGAGGTGCTTTTTTGATATCTAATGGATCGATTACATTTTTTATTTCTCTCCGATATCCGATCCAGTAATTTACGTCAGTATCGGACCGATACCGATACGTAATATCAAATCGGTCCATCTCTAATTGATAGCAAACAAAAATTGACATGACATTTCGCTCTGGCATTCATACTCCCTGAAATAATTTTTATAAAGGAAAATGTGTTTGTCACAGAGAATCACTGTTTTTAGGCAATCCTCTAAATGCTGCAACAAAGGAGATGAGTCGAATCTCCCTATAATAACTCATCTGGCAGAGACTGAGAAGCTGTCAGAGTGGATCTGAGCACTGTGTTACTGTACACCTGTCAGGAGTGAGTGCACATGGTCCGCAAATACTGCAAAAGCCACGGGGATGTTAGTGTTGGAAGTCAAATTACTGTTTCCACCCACTGATTTTTTACTGCTCTTGGTTTATTGTAAACTATAAAAAAGATTAGGAGTATAATCTACCTTAATGAGCCTCATCTATAAAGGCAAGCTGGTTTCATACATCCTTGGAGAAATGGTGTGGGTAGACTTGGGTGAGTTAGACTGAAAAAAAGCTAACAAACGGAAAACAAACATAATCTATTAGCATTTTCATTTTCTTCCACTTATGAAAGCAAATTGAAAAAAGCAACAAAATGCTGAAAAGGTAAAATAAAAAAGAGTCAAAGCAACATGATAAAGTTTATAATTCATATTGGAAGTATCAATTAAAATGACCCTTTATGAGTCTCAGTCAAGATACCCAGTGAGACCAGAGCACAGAAAGGTGTGCATAAATAATATTATATTTAATCATCTATTAAGGAAAATGTCATTAAGACCACCTCCATGCACGCCCTCGCCAATATGCACTAGCCGAAATACAATATGAAAACATCAATCAAGACAAGGCAAAGAAACTCCAATGCCAAAATGAATAATGATCATTGCAACAGAGTAGAAGGTTAGTTTGTTCCAAGTTAAAGTAATTAGTTTTTGAAGAGTGTTGTGCATAAACTCCAATAAGGAAAAAGTGAATTTAAAAGTTAAATTGATAGATTTCTCCTGGAGTCCATGGAGTCATTGGTTCAACACTGAATGTATAAGATATCTCGGCAAGTAGCAGACAGATTTCTTTGAATAAGACATTTATAACTGAAAAGAGTTTTGATGATTTCCTAACTTGGGTGACCTCTTAGGCCGAGGGACTGGTCTGTGACCCAAGGCAAATCCTTGTTGCTTGAGAAAAAGAATCTGGCTGTTGATGGGTGAAATAAATTAGTATTATACCAACAACTTCCTTGTGATTGCTTTGAGTCCTTTGAATTCAAGTTGAACAATCTCTGGTTTTGGTTTGTATCGCAAAGTATTTTCTTTGCTAAGATAACATGACAGGTTAGTTTTGCAAAGTTGCATCTGAGTAAACTACAAGACTTCTGGAACAATATCATTTGAATACATGAAGCCAAACTGTCAAACATGATGGTGGAGGGATGATGATTTGGGCTTGTTTTGCAGCCAGGGGACCTGGGCACCTTGCAGTCATTGAACTGACCATGAACTCCTCTGTTTATTAAAAATATTCTTGAGTCAAATTTTTCTGCTCAATAACGAAAAGTTGCCTGACACTGAGTCATGCAACAGAACAATGATCACAAGCACAGCAGCAAATCTTAAAATAAATGGCTGAAAAAGAAAAGAATCAAGGTCCAGACCTCAACCTGATTGAAATGCAGTGGTGGGACCTTAAGACAGCTGTGTTCCTTCACATTGATATGAGGGAGTGATAATGTCACACAGAAAACAATTAATTAAAGTTATTGCTGCTCAAAGTGCTTCTAGTGCTTCAAGTGCCAATGCTGTGGAAACAGAGGTAGTACTGATGAATAAAAAAAGAAATTACCCAGGAATTTATCTCAGCAAGCAAGTTTTCTCTTGCAAATCACCATCATGTGTGATCATGAAGAGTGAACATCAGCTCCAAAGAGCATGTCAAAGTGATTTTTCAACATAATGAGTAGTTGTACTGTTGATACACAGTTTTACTTTGAGGTGATTTTCATACTGTGGTGTTCCTATTTTTACTTCTCTTTGTTAATCACTATTTGAATTTTCTTCTGATATCTAACACGTGTTTTAGCAGCACAAAAATATCTCCAGTATCATTCTCTAATCTCTGGTATCATAAACCTGTAATCAGGTTGTCTTTGATCTTGTGTTTTCTTTGCGATTCTGAGCCCTTTCCGTCAGCTGAATCGACCCGATGAGCTGTGCTCTGATGAGCTATATCAGGCCCCTCTTTTGACTGTGATGGGTTGAATTTTTTCCTGCATCAATTCATGACAGTGAGTCACATGAAAATTACCCTTCCTCTCCCAGAGCATCTACCTGGTTTAAGCATACTGTGTTATTTAAAATCACTCTTACTGCCGCCTTTCAGTCAACACATCGGCTGGCTGGGACATTTTACATCAAAGTAGAAAAATTGCTGCCGTGTTGGGATTACATCTTTGAAAGTAAATGGACAGGATGGAAATTACGTGACAGCCATGGCTCAGGACCAAAGACCACTCCAGCTTTGTTGCATCTTGTAACGGCGTGCAGTCTACATGTAATGCACCGCAATGCAAAAACTAGATTTGTGAGGAAATGTGTTATTCTTATACTAAATTAAAAATACATGTCAAGTCTCGTACACAGTGATGACACATGTGGGAGCTCATTTAAATTTTATTTTGGAGTCTCAACATGGATCAGTTATGTGGGTGTGTAGAGGCAGGCTAAGAGAGAAGCTTGAGATAAAATGAACAGGTGTACAGTAGGACTGACATAAAGTCTCCTCGCCAAAGCAAAGAAGAGGAGACAGCTGATGAGGGCTGTGAGGAACAGAAGAGAAACTTATAACTGTTCAAACCAACTGATTACTGCCCGACTACTGATCTCAAATCCAAAATAATAAGATCTGTGACCACCTGCACAGTCTTTGGAGCTGTATTAAGTTTTCTTTTAGGGGTTTTTTTCCCGCTGCGTAACAGGTGGTTTAGTGTTGATGAAAAACAAGATCTTATTTCCAGTCTGAGCAAGCTTGTTTTGGTAATCTGCTGAACACTGCATGGGAAAAGCCAGACTTCATTATTTCCAATCATGGCTTCTCAGCTCGTGACAGCCTAAAACGTTTTGACACTTCCTGTTTGGACATTTAGAAACTGTATCTATTGCTTAAAAAAGCATGCAACTGTCCAATCTAGACTGGGCAAATGATATAAATCTGAAGTTTTCTACTGATTAAGCAGAGGTTTGAATCTTTCTAGTAGAGACAAAACAAGTCAGTCATCATCTGACTCTCCCATTATGTATTTTTCTTTTACACACTCTTTTGGTTCCATTTCATTTCTATTTCCAGTACTTTAAGCTTCAGCAGACAGCTGTATTCAGCAAATAACCCACAATCCACTGCTTGTGCAGCACCAGAAAGTAAATAGACTATACTCCATACATAAAGCCTGTCAGTGGTTTACAATGGAGCCAAACTGAAACCTTAAAAGCTTTGTGGTTAACCCCCGTCTATTGTTGTTGAGGGAGGCTCTTCGAAATATGGGAAAACAGGGTGATATGAGAAAGAGAGAACCTGAATGAAGGGTAGAAAACGTGTACAGAATTAGCAATATATTTTATAATGGCCAGGATGCATTAAAACTGGACGGCATTCACAAATACTTACAAAGAATAAGCCAATATGAGGAGCAGGCTGTACATTTTCTGTAATAAATGATGAGGAAATAAGAGGTCATCATATCAAAACAATAAAGATGTAGCTTTAATTCATCTCCCTAAACCTTGCCGGTCTGCCTCATTCACATGGCTTGTGAATCACTCCATACATCTGTTTGAGGACTAATATTTATTTAATTATGTTATATTAGCAAATTAGGTAATTTCAAAGTAACCTAAAGCAGGAGTGTTCAGAAGGATGGAGCTAACCAGCTATTTAATGATACAAATATCTGAGTAGATTTTGAATGAGAGTCAGAGACTTATTGGCAGGGGAGCTTCTTGGTTGTTTTAATTATATTTAATGAGGTGGTGGTGAGGTTGGGGGGATACAAAGAATCAGCAATGGTGGCCACACCGGTAATCAGAAATAACTACAGAGTTGAAAATTACCTTAGAAGTGAACAGTTCCTTTACTGAGCCAGTGAGTTAATGTCTGTCAGAACTCACTGAATCTCGTTGTTGCTCCATGACCACAGTACCACTGACAGTATCAGTCTGCATCTTAAGGTCCAAGAAATTGTGCCTTTATTCTTCAAAATTACAGGATGAGCTTCTTTGGAGCTTACCTTTATGAGCAACTGAGAGGCTTTACTTTGCAATACAGAAAAACAAGAACATCCCAGTTCACATGTTTAGAACTTTGTTCGTACCACGAAGAAAGATGATATCGAGCTGAGTCATGTCTCTGTCATTTGGAAAAAGGCCAGATGGGGTGGATGAAACTATCTACACCCTCACTTATCTTAACTGCACTACTGTATAGCTCTGTGTAAATAATCATTCTGTACATTCGATAATTTTTAATCCTACAACTGTTTACAACTTGCATAGTTCCCATTTCTGTATAGCTGTATATCTCAGATTTCTGTAAAGTTATTTATTTCATATTTATATCCTGTTCATAGCCTGCACATAGCTTGTACTCACTACAGCCTGTACATACTTATAGTTATAGGAGTTATCAGGAGAGTTTTCTCCAAGCATGACATCCCGGTGCATTTCAGACCCAGCAACACACTCAGACAAAAACTGGTTCACCCGAAAGACAAAACGCCAAAACACAGACTTAACAATGTGGTGTATGCTGTACAGTGCAGCGAGGAATGCCCAGACCTCTACATTGGAGAGACCAAACAGCCACTTCACAAGTGCATGGCACAACACAGAAGAGCCACCTCCACAGGACAAGACTCAGCAGTCCATCTGCATCTTAAGGATAAAGGACACTCCTTCGAGGATGCCAATGTTCACATTTTGGACAGAGAGGACAGATGGTTTGAAAGAGGAGTGAAAGAAGCCATCTATGTCCACTGTGAGCGACCATCTTTGAACAGAGGCGGTGGTTTACAACACCAACTCTCTGCCATCTATAATCCAGTTTTGAGATCCCTTCCCAGACGCCTTAACGCCCACTCACATCCTGGGCCATCTGATCTCAGGAATTCGCATGATTAGGTGGGGCCAGGTTTCACAATGAACTCACCCGAAACTCTGGCTGATTGGGACCCACACCCAGTTTCACACCTTGGCTCAGGCGATTAGAGGATCATCAGGGGGTCCTTTTGTCCCTCTGTGGGGGGACACTCCCACTAGGTTTATATCTGGGACTCTCCACCATTTGACCTTAGAACTGAAGAAGCTTCTCGGATGAGAGGCGAAACATCTTGAAGTAACTTAAAGAAGTCCAGACGCTTTTCTTTGCAAGCTCCTTTGACTATGATGACCTGGATGACTGAGAACCTTCACAGACTTATAGTCAGTGTTGGGGAGTAACGGAATACATGTACCGCCGTTACGTATTTAGAATACAAAATATGAGTAACTGTATTCCGTTACAGTTACCGTTTAAAAAGGTGGTATTCAGAATACAGTTACTTTGTTGAAATAAATGGATTACACTGCGGTACTTTCCTGTTTCATTTTGTCGCGGGTCAGGACTGTTTGGGTTTGTTTGACAGCTACGTTCTGTTGTTCCAGGCGGCAGTGCTACGGTTGCCAGGGTTACAGGGCGACGCTCTCTCTCTCTCTGCGACTGTGTGTTTCCTAGGTGAGAGAGCGCCTTTTCGTTGTTGTTGTTGTTGTTGTTGTGCTAAGCTAACAGGCAGAATGCTACAAGCATAGCTCTAAAGAATGTAGCATCATGGGCAGTGTAGTCCGTGTTGCAGAGAGAATGGACTGCCATACACGTTATGGGTCTGTGAGCGCGAGGAGGGAGAGAGAAAAAGGGGAGTGGAAAGGTAGGAGTTGTCATCGAGGAAAAACGGGAGCTGGAAGCATGTAAATATAATAATAACCACTTCAGCCAAGCTATTAAGACTCGACTGTACACCGTGTTCGTGTTTTCCTCCGAAAACAATAAGTTCCGTTGGAGCAGTCTTTCAATGCCTCTCTCTGTCTCTCGCAAGAAAAGTTGACCCACACAACAAAGTAAAGCTAGTTTTCGGCTACGAGCCGACAGGGACCCCGCCGTATTAGTCAGAGGTCCCTTTACTACAGTTCGGAGTCGCGGACCTTCAGTAACAGTAATAAATCACACAGCAATAGTACATTCACGTTGTTGTAAAAAGCATGATAATATATTAAGTAATCCAAAGTATTCAGAATACGTTACTGTCATTGAGTAACGTAACAGAATACGTTACAGAATACATTTTGGGGCATGTATTCTGTAATGGAATACATTTTAAAAGTAACCTTCCCAACACTGCTTATAGTTATAGAATATTCACAACATACTTCATACTGTGTACATTATAACATACCATAATAGACCCATTTCTGTAATATACTTACATATCTATACTATTGCTAATATATATTGTAATATATCTATATCACTAAAGCACTTCTGGATGGATGCAAACTGCATTTCGTTGCCCTGTACCTGTGCATGTGCAATGACAATAAAGTTGAATTCTATTCTAATTCTATGTCTCCCCATACCCCCTTTCTAGACGCACCCCTGCTTTTTGGAGCCAGAACCTCGCTGTTATGGTTTTTAGTTTTGTGGATTTATGACTCCTTTTGGTTTTTTGTATTATTTGTTACTTTGATCATTTGTCACATATAATTGTTTGATTGTGCTGTCTTGCGTAGTCTTCGTCATTGTGTTAGGTTACTTCCTGTCGCCCACACTACCAATCCTCGGAGTATATCTGAGAGAAGAAAAAGCATAATAGGACCTGTTTAAAGTGCAACACTCCTTAGTAACAAATTGGTAAAATTAAATCCTGCAATTTGGTAATGAAAAGCTTAAACACCAAAACCAAGGTGTGAGTAGCAATAAGTTAGCATGAGTATAATTGTTGCTGCACTAACTATCGGATTAATTGTAGCTTAGTGCATCTGTAGCAATTGCAGCAGGATAACTGAGGAGGACACTAACTTTGGATCACGTGAGTTTATGTATGTCAGACTTTGGGAAGTTCCCCCTCATATGTCTCTTTGGAACTTAAAAAGAGTTCACTGTTCAGCTTGAGCAGCCTGATCTCGCTCGAAAATTGCAAAGCAAATGGAAATATGTCACAGTCAGTGACCCAAACTGTGTGGGGAGTTCACATTTACTTCTGCACATAGAGATAATATCTTTCCTGTTTTGCACATTATACCATCAAAGACAGATAACTTTGAACTTTTATAACTGTGGTTACATTTCCCTTTGAGTGTGTTGTGTGACTGGTTGCAATTATGCATACTCAGTGCACGGTGGGACTTAAAGTAGGTTGTTTATGATGAAATTAGTTGTGTACCTGTGAAGGTAACCCAGTGTATAGGTTATAATTATACAGTACATGATTGCCTCTTGCAGTACTATTTTAAATGTACATTCACTTTTTTGTTTTAAATTAACCATGCATCTTAGCTTATAACCTCTATTTTGTGACATGTGACTCCAAGTACACCTGCACCTGCATAAATGCACTTTTTGAAAAAATGAAATAGCAAAGAGAGTTGAACCAAATGCCCCCCTCGTGAAGCTTAGGTTGCTCATCCAGCTCATTTCATCAGGAGGAATAGAGCTGCAGATTTTGATACTTCAGATGAATTCAAATGCATCCTCAAGCAGAAATAGAAATAATGTCTGGTGTCGAATTGGCAGTGGCCCAAATAAAAGATTAAATCAATTAAATTCAATTAATGCAGGTCAATAATTTTTCACTGTTTGTTTTCTTTAGGCTGTGCTCTTCAGCATCACTGACATGCTCTGATATGACCCAGCTCATAAAAAATATTTTATTTATTTCCTTCCAAATAAACCTTCAGCTGTTGTGATTCACATAGAGATTCTGATTGTTTGATATTTATTTGCACACATTTATATGCTGTTTTATTCTCCTGAACAGGGCATTTATTAGCGCACAGCCTAGCTGTGAACCTTTTCTTAGGATCCACGGGAAAAGTAAAACACCAGCGTTATTGGATATAAATATGTATAGCAATCTTTACGAGGGTGAAAGCATCAGTCAAAGTATGAATAAAAAGAAAATCAAATGAAGGTCAATAAGTGAAAGGTGGGCCCATTTTTCAGAGAGTGAATTTTGAGTAGACAGCCCTTTTTTCATATTATTTTTGATCCACTGAACTCTACCTCCGGCAGGTTAACCTCGTAGCACCGCAGCGATCAGTCTCACCTAAAGGAAATCAACCTTTGGGACACCAGAGAGCCCAGAGCTGCCAGTGTGATTGCATTTACGAGAGAACTTTGGACATTTGATCCAACAAGAGGGAATCATTTTTGAAACTTTGAGGCAGAGAAGCACAGCTGAATTTCACATTCGCCCCTGGGAGACATTTGAAGTGTTTGTTTTGAAAGAGGCCATCAGTTTATGTCCATCTGTACAATGTAGCTGGTAGTTTAATGTTGATTAGCAATTAGCGCATCTAGTTAATCTTTGTGTAACCACTTTTGGTGCGTGATGGGAGGAAGCGCTCTACTGGAAGGCGCTCCTCAGCAACAACTATCAGATCTTTTTTTTATTAAAGTCGCTCTTTCGTCCAGTACTGCACCACTACTTTGCGTTTCTTCTCAGCTGAGGAAGGGGAAAGGGCAATTGGTCTAACACACCTAGGATGTCAGCTTCAATCACTTCCAAATGAGCTGACATGACATAACTGACATGAGCTGACTGTGATCCTGTGGACCGTAAGACGGAGCAGAGTATCGGGTATAATTAAACCAAAGGAGAAGAAAGGCCAAAATGCTGTGTCTATTGAGCTGATCTGAACTCTCTTCACTGTTTGTACTGTGGAAAAATGGCTTTTACTTTTCAAAGGAACTTTTCTTGGTAGATTGGCTGCACATTGTTTTTCTTTTCTGAAAGAAGAAAACAATTGCAGAGTAAAAGGCTAGCCAGTGTCCCACCACACTCTGGCCTTGAGGTATAACATGCTGGAAGAGATAAACATAAAACATAAAAATAGGATTTTTCTGTACACCGGCCACAAGATTCTATGTCAGCAAAGGTAAAAGCACACCGTGCAGAGACAAAAAAAGCAATTTCACTGGAGGTTACACATCTGTGTCAACACAGGCTAATAAATGCTTTTTACGCTGTTTACTGATTGATTTTGTCTGGTGGATCCATTTACAATCAGACCAGCAGAGAGCGAATCAGCCTTGAATAATTCAGGCTTTGAATATCTGAATAATTAGGTTTCTTACTTTGTGCTGTCCATACTTCAAAAAACAGAAAATCTGACAGTGATGTAAAAGACAGAGTTGCTGCAGCTCGCAGGAGAAAGTGCAAGAATGAATTAATAAAGATTCTCATGTAATTTTAAAGGTTTATATGACAACACAAGTCCTCTAAGTCTCGAGCATGAGCTGTTTGTAAGCTCGAACTTCAGAAAATCAGAGGCTCAAACATCATTAAATGAAACATGTGGCACGATTACTTAATAATTACATACAAGTGCAACTACGACATTAATTCTAGTAACCTATCCTAAAAATATCAAAGTTATAGCCTACTTACTAAATTATACAGTAACTTGAGGTTGAGCTGTGTCAAACCCATTTGAACCCATTTTTTTCCGCATGTTAAAAAAAGAAGAAGCTAAAATTAGAACCAACAGGAGCAGGTCTTGTTCCTCAGCTGCCATGTTAACACATGGACAGCTATTATGAAGCATTATTTAATTTACCAATCATTTCAATGGTAAACAGGATCATCAAATTTCATGTAGAGAATATTCTATCAAACCTGCTACAGTCACCACTCAGGAGGTAGAGCGGGTCATCTGCTAATCAGAAGGTCCGTGGTTCGATCCCAGGGTCATCTAGTCTGCATGTCTCATGGATCCATCGGCATGTTAATGTTTGCCAAAAGCACTGTATGTGTGAAACCCAGCAACAAGGAACACAACACCCCACACAGTGCTCCAACAGTGAGTATCAGATGTACCTTAATCTGATGAAAAGCCATAGACTGAGCAGCAGATGTACTGTCGCCTTGATGTCTTCCATTGTTGTGTTGCATTTGCATTGCATACTAATGATGTCACAGGACTTTCAGGCAGCCTTGCCATAACGTTCCCACACAAATTGACTTTGTGCTGAATTGGATAATGACCAAAACTGAGTAAGTATAGTTGAGTGAAGCTGAGTGGGTGCTAGTGAAAAAAAGCTTCAGATACCACAATCTGCACCGTACCAGTGCCGCTTCCATCACTACAAACTGAACCACAATGCTGCAAACCGCCTACTTTCTGTGTGAATAAGATGGAACTTTTCTCAGTATCAAACAACCACATAACTAAGCCGATACATTATGCACAGATCTGCAGCTGATTTAAAACAAACATCTAAACCAAAAATGGACATTACACGTCACGTTTTAAATTATAAATTGAAATTTCCAGTTCATCAAATGTCTCTTAGTGAGCAGTCCTTACCCGAGGAAAGAATCTCTCTTCCTCGTCTGTCCTCTCATGCTTACATCGTTTTTGCATCTGTGAGAGTGTCGCACATTAACACTTCATTCCCCTGCAAAATACAGCAACTGCAGCTTTAGCTTAGCAGGCACATTTGCCTGTTTGAAACATTGCATTCAAAATGACTTGCCAGTTTAAAACAGGCACTCTGTTTCAACTGCCTCCTCTTCTGTAGCACTAGTTGCATGTTGAAGTGAACACATGATCTTGCAGAGGGTGCAGGAAGAATAATGTGGTGACTTACCTGTCTCCATGACACTGGCTGAAAGGACCAAAAAACTACCACGCATGAAAAATTAACTTGCCATTATATTTAACCTAACCAGCTTTAATTAACCTCTC
Source organism: Aulonocara sp. 'chitande type north' Nkhata Bay (assembly GCF_057382095.1). Classification (NCBI taxonomy): domain Eukaryota; kingdom Metazoa; phylum Chordata; class Actinopteri; order Cichliformes; family Cichlidae; genus Aulonocara; species Aulonocara sp. 'chitande type north' Nkhata Bay. The sequence goes on along the minus strand of NC_141352.1, from coordinate 21,812,251 downwards.
AGTGTAATACCGTGTTTCCTAAAGCTGCTATTTTTTATACTACAGTTTGTGATGCTACAGTGACTTAATTTTGCATAGATGATTACTTTTAACTGGACACCACTGCAGAAGTTTTCCTGCAACCAAGTTAAACTTCTTTGTAGCTTTTAATATTTCACTAACTGTAGGCACTAACAGGCCTACTTGTTGTTCTTAGAGTATTTAAAAGTAGAATGGGAGGGAGAGCCTTCAGTTTTCAGGCCCCTCTTCTGTGGAACCAGCTTCCAGTTTGGATTCGGGAGACAGACACTATCTCTACTTTCAAGATTAGGCTCAAAATTTTCCTTTTTGCTAAAGCATATAGTTAGGGCTGGACCAGGTGACCCTGAATCCTCCCTTAGTTATGCTGCAATAGACGTAGGCTGCCGGGGGATTCCCATGATGCATTGAGTTTTTCCTTTCCAGTCACCTTTCTCACTCACTATGTATTAACAGACCTCTCTGCAGTGAATCATATCTGTTATTAACCTCTGTCTCTCTTCCACAGCATGTCTTTATCCTGTCTTCCTTCTCTCACCCCAACCGGTCGCAGCAGATGGTCGCCCCTCCCTGAGCCTGGTTCTGCCGGAGGTTTCTTCCTGTTAAAGAGGAGTTTTTCCTTCCCACTGTCGCCAAAGTGCTTGCTCATAGGGGGTCATATGATTGTTGGGTTTTTCTCTGTATCTATGAAGCGCCTTGAGGCGACTTTTGTTGTGATTTGGCGCTATATAAATAAAATTGAATTGAATTAACTGCCAGGTGTGAGATTTATAAGGTTAATTTTAGCTGAGAAAAAGCTGGTATATGTTATAGGATAATTACTTTAAACTGTCTGATTATTCCCATTCCCAGATGTACAACAAATCATTCCTCTGGCAAACAAATGACTAAAATCTGTATTTGCATTAAGTCCTGTTTGTAGAGAATTAATGGGCATCTGTTATGATTTAGAAATCTATTTGTTGAAAAGGATACCTGATACTCTGCAGCACATTGTCATGGTCCCTGGGTGTCGAACACAGGATTTTGAGTTTTCTTTAGCTTTGTTTTTTCATAATCTTTGTTTCATGACTTAAGGGTTTTCTTGGAGTGTTTTGTGTTCTGGTTTCATACTTTCTGGCAGTAGCATTTCTTAGTTTCAGTCTGGTTTATGAATCCCTGGTTATTCCTGCCTCCCTCGTGTTTCTGTGTCTGGCTCCTGGTCTCAGTGTTTGTACTTCCTGTTTTATTTTGATAGTGCCTCATCTTATGTGTGTGTGTGTGTTGTTTAATTTTGTGTCCTTGTCTCGTTAGTTAGATTCTGCTCACATGTGTTTTATTTACCCCAGCTGTACCGTCATGTGTCCTCTCTCACAGTACGGTTTCCTGGAATATATAACTTGGTTTTCTTGTTTTTTATTTTATTTTTTCAGATGTTTACATCTGTATTATTTTGTACTCAATTTAAAGTTAATAAAGCTGTTTTTTAGTTTAACTCCCTTGTTCCTGAGTCCTGCATTTGTGTCCTACTCAGCCTGCCACACAGCCAGTCTTGACACACACTTCCATAAATAGCATATCTCTCATTCTTTCAAGATCTCACTCTTCTGATGAATTTGAGCAGCCTTTTAAGTTTGATGCTACAGTAACTGGAGTCTGAATTTTCATCCAATATGGACTCTGCCCTTGAATAATGTTTTTTAGTCTGAATGTTGCTGGCCTCATGCTGCAGACCTGAGAGATAGCCCAACCTCGAAAGGAAGAAAGGCAGTGGAAAGTGTGAAGAAAACAAAGGAATGAATTGATAAATTAATAAATAGATCGTGGGATTAATACTATCCCTTAGGTATAGCAACTCTGCATTATGTCCTGGGCCAGATATTTTTTCAGGGGCCTTTTGTAATGTTGCACAGGAGCAAACTCGACATCTAACATTTCAAATTCTGGTGGCATACAAATCCTCCTCAAAGTACTCCACAAACTTGGTCACAGATTTACAATATTTATCTGTAGAGCAGCAGCAAGAGGCATTCAAGCCAGCCAACATTGTTCAGGAACAAGATTTTGTGTTATAACATAAATAGAGTACTATCAGAGACATGCAGACACAGGAAACAATAAAATGTGCAGCAGCTTTACTTTCATTTGCCGAGACCAAGACTGCAGAGGGAACTTTACTTGATTAGTTGGTAGCTGACATTAAAGAGTTACAACACGCACAGGCTGCATGAAACACTGCAGCTGGTGACACACTGAGGGTTATAGAGGAGGGTAAACAAATGTAAACAGTGTTAGTTCAATTTTAGGATATTGAGAAACATATTAATGGCCGCGGACTTTAATGCTGAGGCTCCGAGTTGGTAAGTGCACCGCATTTGTTCTGTAAATTCTGGGGTCGTTTGTTCTGGATGATCTCATCCTCTTCTGAATACAGAACAGCCATTAGTCCGACACTTCTCTAGGTGAGAATTGAAAACCAACTCTCCTATATAATGTAAGAATTAGCTGAGGTATTCCTGAAAAAAGATCTTGTAAGACAAATACAAGGGAGAACTCCAGGAAATATAGAGTATACTGGAGGCAAAAAAGACAGAAGCCTGCATGACTGGTCGTCATATCAAATTTGACTTCATGTGTCAACTTATGATCAAACAAGACAAACAGACTAAAAAGTGTTCAGTGTGCCAAGTAAAGTACACCTTTAGTTCTGGATCAGACCTTTTTGTGCTTTCAGAAATGGGACATTTATTTTTGTGGCAAAGAGTCAACAAGTGCTGAAAACATTCCTCAGAGATTTACTTCCAAATTGAAACAATAAAACTTACACAGTTGCTGCAGACTTGTTGGCTACATACCCATTATGTGAATCTCCCAAAGGTGCTTTATTGGACTGAGATCTGGAGACTGTGGAGGTCATTTCAGTACACTGAGCTCATTGTCATGAGATGTTTGAGATGATCTGAGCTTTGTCACATGGTGTCAGGTAGGCTGTGGCACCACCACAGACACCAAAAGCCACGATGCATTAAAAATCACTTAAATAACTTTTCTTCCCTTTTCCAATGGTCAGTTTAGCCGGTCATCCCGCCTGTGTCTACATGACTAAATGTTGCTCCCTGTTATTAACTGAGCAGATATTTGCATTCACAAGCAGTTGAGCAAAATGACTAGACCACCAGGAAATGTCCTGCTGTACTAGCTGTCCAATAAAAAAAGTGTATTAAATCATTTTCACCAAACACCTTCATCGCTAACTAGTGTTGTTGATTGAAGCCATTTTTAAAAATGAGAATGAAATAGATCTTCCTGAAAAAAAAAAACTTCCAGGATTTCTGCTGTTGTGTTATCATTTTGCACCATTTGCCCATGTTGCGTACTAGTGCACAACTTTAATTTTCATAAAATTGAAACCATAAATGTAGCAGTACAGTAATCAAATGTGTCCGTATTGAAACATTTAATTGTTGCTAAATTCAACAAGCACATTGTGGTTAAAAATCCGTTACAGTTTTTCTATTGTTGTTGTTGTAATATTGCTTTCGCAGTTTCAGCAAAAGCTGAAAGTTGTGTCTCTGGGTGCAAACCTCACCTTTATTTTTATTTTTATGTATGAGCACAAGACCGACAGCACAATTCGAAAACCAGCCTAAAGAGCCTGACTGGTCATCACTGCCTGTTACCTGTTGAGGTTCATGCTTTTCCTCCTTAAACCACATGGAGCGAAATCAGCTGATTGTGGTGCAAGCTGAAAGAAAAAAGCATTTTTGTTTTTATTTTCTTTCTATCTGTTGTGTGCAGATAATTCGAGAAACTTTGTAACACAAGTGACAACATAATTGTAACAAGTGTGTGATGTAATGTGATTACAGATACTCTGGAACACATCAAACACACACGACTGGTCACCTCTAGATAGTTAACGTTATTTAACTTTATATTTATTTGTTATAATCTGCTCCACTTCCCATTTTTTTCTCTCCTTCCTCGTTCTTGCTCTTTTTTTCTCCCCACTGCCAGAAGGATAACCTTTCATTTTGGTTTTAGTGGCTTTGCTGTCATTAGGGTTGTTTGGAATCAGGTGAGGCCCCCTTAGGGAGGCCATATCGCTCCTACTGTCACTGCAAACGTTGCACATTGCCACACCTGTACTTGAACGTTTGTCAGCCCTTGGGCACTGCTGAACATGGGTTTTGCATGATCGTCCTTTGCTAATGTTGTCTGTTTATCCAGTGTATTCAACATGTAAAAAGGTCTGTTTTGCAACTGTTGCATGAAATAGGCTTTTCCCAGCTGGTCATGATGAGCATATGAAGTCAGTCCAAATGGGAATATAATTTAGAGTCAATACATAACCCGAAACATAAACCTTCTTGTTATCTTCATAGATACAGGAAAGAGCTATGGACAAAAGCATATGTGATGGACTAAATAAACTCTATGCAGCAAGTGCCAATTTGCAACAAACCAAAAGCAATCACATCCTGACTCCAAGACAATTTTTTGAATGGTCTAACTCACATCTCCTGAATCACTCAGGTCTGTGTTTCAGAGATTTTGACGCCGGTGGGGCAAGGTTGATGGAACATTCTGAATCCATCAGAACAGACCGAGGAGCCCGCAGCCATAACAGCTCTGCTCCAGTCGATTAAACCAAGCTGAAAACAGGCAGGTTGTCTGGCAAAGAAAATACAGACGTTACAAGAAGTTATGAGGGTTCAAAGCTTGAAATAAGGTGACAAATATCAACCCAACCCTTCAAAGGCCTGTGACTCAGCCATTATCCATAGCACATAGATTTTTGCGTGGATTCATTAGATTTACTGTTGCCGTACAGAAAACATCAACTGATTCTGATTGGTCAGGTGGGAGGTACTCACTGATTTAATATAGAAGGATCCATATGATTTATTTTTTGCTGTTATTCTGAATATCCACATTCATATCCATATCAGATGATTGAATTTGTGCACTTTTGTTCTTTTGACAAATATGTCATATACATTTTTTCATGGTCAAATGAAGCCAAACAGCATTTATTTAAATATATAATCATATCTACAATATCAGTCAGTCCTAAGTTCTTGTACTATATGATTTATAATCTATGTTGAGTATGAAAGCCAGGATATGGACTCCCTTCTTGTCGCCTACTCTGAGCCAGTTTGTGACTATTTGAGTAAAGCAAAGTCATTGTCCTGTCCAAGAAATCAGTTTAAGATTCATTTAAACTTTGTGACATGGTGTGTTATTCTGTTGGAAGCAGCCATCAGAGGCTGTGGTCATAAAGGAATAAAATGTACTGAGACAATATCGCCCACAGAGTTGGGTGGATGGATCCATGCTTTCATGAAGTTTACACAAATTTCCATTCTGTTTTATTGCAGTGAGAAAACACTCCACACCACCGTTTAGTCCACAGAAAGCAGGCTCTGTGTTGGCTGGCTTTGGTCTGATCTTCCATCACCACGGTATTTTCATCAAAAGGAAGACTGCAGGCTACACATGGTTATTCCTCATTAAAGCATCATTTGCATGGGGACATCCAGTCTAGGTTAACATGAAATTTATCACAGGTATGCAAGTTTAGGTGATGCTTAATCAAGTTCTGCAAACCTTGTGTCGTGTTTTTTTTCCTTTCAGCATTTCTAATAAATAAAAAAATAAATATGCTTGGAACGATCCAGAGATATTTTTTTGAGTATAGCTCCAGTGATATGAATTATAATCTCTCATTTTTTTAAGCTAATCCTAATTGCCCCAGGCATCTCGTTTAGAACATGTAAGGTCAGACATGTATCTGTATGAGAGATACAGCCCCATTAGCAGGCTATGTGTCAGTCTGATGACCATTAAACCGATGATACTTGCTGGTTTTCACCCCAATTAGGTGTAAGTGTGGGTTGGCGAGCCTCTGGCCCCAAAAGGTCTGGCGCAATAAGAACTGGTTGATGGTGTGTAATATTGCTTATACTCATAAATTATTCAAGGCCTGAACCAAAGTATTATGTATATATAAAAATCTCCATGTGTTCTTTTCTCAAAAGGAATCAAAATTCAATTGCAAAATAATAAGAAACAAAACAACTGGTGGTCTGGGGAGGCACAAATCTGCTGTTTCTACTTGAACCTAAACAGGCATTTGAGCCCATCTGTTTCAGGATCAGGACTGGTCCTGGATTCCCAGTAACAAGCTCAACTGTTTCCAATCATCTCCTCTCCTGCGAGTACTTAAGGTGTTTTTTTACCTTCAGTCTTTGCTGGATTGTTGAACTGGCAGCTGCCAGTGAAGCTGGCCGCCCTGCTTGTTTGGCCTTGCGACCCAGCCTGAGTTACTTGTTATTTTTGCAAACACATCCTGGAGATCGGAGAGTGAGAGACTTTGTGTTCTGAGACAGATTCTGAGGAGAAGGTAAACTGTGGAATCGCCTCATCTGTTTGGAACCTGGACTTCACTATTGTGACCTTTGTGTCAACAAATCTGTTACAAGTTTCATCCCCTGCATCAGCGGCCATCGCAGAAACGCTACTCAAAATGAATGTGAACGGAGCTGAGAGAGACAGTTATCCAGAGGTCTACAAAAGCTGCACAAAAATAATGATAAATTTCATGAAAAGTTTTAGGATATGTGGTATTACCATGATAGTTCATTAAAAATATATATTATCGTTCATGTTAAATAGAGCAACACCCGTAAGGCTGAAATTTGGGGTATGACAGGTCCCTTGGCTCATTCAGGCTCAGGTTTACGGCTAGCCTAAAGAACCATTAGGCCACAAAGAAATGTCCACACGTTTTCTTCCACAGCTGATGGTTTACAACTCTTTCTTTTGCTGATTTATTTTCTTATTAGTCATTTTTCACTCACTGGTTATGTTGACGCATTGAGATGTGAGACTGAGGTCTTAGAACTAGATCGGGCTGGGTTGTTTTCCCCTTTATAAGCAGCTAGGATTGGCTCCAGCGCCCCCCGCGACCCTGAAAAGGATACGCGGAAGCAAATGGATGGATGGATAATCTTCTTTATAAAAGAAGTTGTTTTGTTTGGTGCTGTTTTTCCATATATATATTTAAACCTTGTGAACTGAATGAATGCCTATGGCTCATCTCATATTTAAATAGTGCCTGCTGTGGACCACAAAGCCATCGCATGGAGCCATTCCCAAAAATAACGCTGCACAATGAAAATAACAAGGTGCGAGTGACACACCTGACTCGCTAAAGCTTTAACCTGGAGCACCCGGGCAGAAATGCCAAAAGACACCTTGTGCATAAATGAAGAGTGCCAGCAGCTTTGACAAAACGGCGCTAATTGACACCCAAGGGATGAGAATGAACCGGATAGTCTACTCCACCCTAATTACCATCTGTATGTATTCACCTAATTGTTTCTGTCCTTTTTATAGTTTGTCTGTTGTCTTAGTTGCTGTCTCCTCATGAATGTCCTCCTTGTCAACGATTGGTCTTTGCGAACCAATTGTTTGGATTCACCAGTATTTTCTCTTCTGGTATTTCTTTGCTACATCGTATTTGGACTTAAGTAATGTTGGATCCCCAGCCTTTTGCTAGCTTTACATGCAAAAATTTATTCCCACTTCCTCTACTTTCATTTTCAGCCTCCTGCCCAGCCTGTACAGATGCTCTGCTTGCACTCTCAGCATCACGCCTGGATGCTGAGGTTTTCCTCAGCATGGTTCTTTCCTTGCTTCTGGCATCTCTTCACACCTGCTGTCCACCTGAACCCTGCTATTACTGTGTTTTTACAATTTATAATATGCTAAGCATGTCTACAAATAATTGTTTATTAATAAACATCCCCACAGTCTGTTATGAAATATTTAAGAGTATAGATACATGTTCTTTCACGCATAGTGGTCACTACAGTGGACAGCTATTCAAAGGGTGTTTTCTTGTATTTGTGTCAGTGTTGATGGTATACTTGCACATAAACCACTACATTGGACACTGATGTGTCACTCCATACACATCAGTTATCCACATAAGTGGACGTGTAAAACAAAAAACAAAAAAACAAACAAAAAAAAACTCTTTGAAAAGCAATTAAAAAAAAAATGAAGCTCAAATCTTTTTTTCATGCCTAAAAATGAATAAAAATACTTAAGAAAAAAAATCCTGATTGAGGTCATTAATTCATTCATTAAATGGTTAATATAATAATAATAATAATAATAACATGTGTTAGTCCCCATAGGGAAATAGTTCTTCTGCATTTAACCCATTCACCCAGTGAAGCAGTGGGCAGCCACCAATGCAGCGCCCGGGGAGCAGTGTGTAGGGACGGTACCTTGCTCAGGGGTACCTCGGGGTAGCCATTCAGTGGAGTTGAACCCCCGACCTTCCGATCATGGGGCCACCACTCTACCTACTGAGCTATCCCTGC